>NC_135761.1:11379740-11984740 GCF_052425735.1 Oculina patagonica | reverse complement strand
CGGATGACACATCAGCCTTTTGTGATAATTTATTATCTGTCCAAAACTTGATTGCAATAGTTAACGATTTCGGGACATATTCAGGTCTGAAACTAAACACTTCAAAAACCAAAGCGATATGGTTAGGCCCATGGCGCAATAGGGAAGATCAGCCCTTCAATCTAAAATGGACAAAAGAACCTGTTAGAACTCTTGGGATCTTTGTTTCTTACGATGAAAATGGGAATGAGAAAAGAAACTTTACGCTTAAGGTTCGAAAGCTTAATACAAATCTTGATATTTGGAGATCAAGGAATCTCAGTTTATTTGGAAGGTGTTTGATAACAAAACGTCTCGGCATTCCACATTTAGTATACTCCACTTCAATGTTAGTCATCCCCTCGGAAACTGTCTCTTCAGTTACATGTACAACCTCTCTATTTGACTTTATCTGGTGTAAAAAAAACCGGACAAAGTTAAAAGGCAAGTCATGTATCAAGACTATGTTGACGGAGGATTACGTGTGCCAAATATGGAGGTAATAGCTAAATCATTAAAACTTGCCTGGATTTCTAGATTTTTGATAACCGACGCGCTGTCAAGGAAGGAGAACTGGAAGGCAATTCCCTATCATTTTTTCAGAGAATACGGTGGTTTAAACTTTCTATTACGTTGTAATTACGATAAAAAATTTCTCAACCAGACTGATATACCTCCTTTTTACAAACAGGTATTGTGGTACTTTTTAGAACTTAAAACCCTGTATGAAAGTGACAATGGACAAGAAATGATACTGTTCAATAACAAAGAAATTCTCATTGGGAATAGGCCGATTTTTCTGAAAAGCTGGTTTGAAGAAGGAATTGTCTCTATCCAAGATATTCTCAGCGAGAACGGAAAGTTTTTATCATTTCAAGAATTCAAACAAACATACACAATTAAGTGCAAAGAGAACAAACTTTTTACTTCAAACTTGCTCATAGGATACTTGTCTCCAAAAAGGAACTTCACCTCTTTGGAGTATCGAACAACTCGGATTGCACCTACTGCGGCCATCCAGATTCGATAAGTCATACTTTCATCAACTGCCACCTTTCTAAACAATTCTTTCATAAAGTTTTACAACACTTCAATGAAGAAAACGGCACCTCCTTTACGCAAAGTGATGAAGAACTACTCTTTGGTAAATCACTAAATTCTGCTCAACTGCAACGACACTCTCTAAAAAAGAAATTTAATTACTGCATGTTATTAGCTAAGTATTACCTTTACAATCAGAAACTTAATAAAATAGAGCCTGGGGTAATTGAATTCGTTAGGAAACTTAATTTTAAATACCGTGTAGAGAAATTTATATAAACATTTAGACTAGTTAAAAGTATTTGTTAGTAAGTTAGGCTTTATCGGTTAAATTGTGTAACTTGATGTATTTTTATCTTCTTTTTTTTGTAACTGTTTTTTTTTTTTCACTTTCTGTAACGTAACGGGGGGGGGGGGGGGTACTCCGGCTTGTAAATGACGGGGACGATCGAAGGATTTTTTTGGGTTTGAAATTTTCGATTCCGGGATTTTTTTGGGTTGGAAATTTTGGCAAGTATTTTTTTGGGTGACTTAATTAATAGAGGGGATTTTTTTGGGTATTAAAAACAACTAAAGTGCCTTGGCGCGGCCTTGGCGTATTTAAGTTATGATGAATAAACAAACACAAGCGTTCAATTTTTAATGGTTTTCTTTGTGTTATATTATTGCCCCTCCAAGCAATTTTGGGGGTAATTTGACAAGGGATTTTTTGGGGGTTATTTTTGGTCTAGGGATTTTTTTGGGTAATGTCGGAAGACTTAGGGATTTTTTGGGGTCCTGAGTTTTGCCTTCATTCGATCATCCCCGTCATTTAAAAGCCGGAGTATCCCCCCTGGGATGGCATGGCAGAGCTTAATGCCGATTGACTGACAAGGTGACTTTAGTAAAACACTTATATACATAGTTAATAGAAGCAATTGGTTATGAAACCCGGCAAACATCAAAGAAGAAACAAAAGGCCAAAATTTATGTTGGAAGGTCCACGACGGTGCACGTCTTTTGTTTTGCGCTCATACACTATGCATGACTGATTACGTAATCGTAATTAATAACGAACAAAAACATATAAACATTGTATATAACAGACATTCAAGAAAATACGCCGAACACCCGCATGCAGTGGATGGTCAGACCCTAATTTTTAAGCTGTGATTTTCGCGTGAAATGCGCAGCGTGATCATGAACGTGCAATACACTGTTTTCCAAGAACCATTTTTATGAGAACGTTGAGGCTGAGATTTGTCCCAGAATTAATTTAAGAAGGATCCCTCTTTACCTTCCCTATACAAAAACAAAAAACATTCGTTATGCATTTTAAAACGGCGTTCTGTTATTATACGACAGTGTGGCAAAAACAATAAGGCTGCTATACACCGAAAAATGTAACGCCTTTTTGATTTAATGACAAGGTATTACGTAACTAACCTCATCAAAACTCTTGCTTACTCTCACGAGAAAGCAACGATTAATAAGACACTGGAATCACATCTGATCAAATGCTTTCAATGTGAGGACCTTGTTTACCGCTGCATATATAGTTGCTTTGAAAGATAGCGGAAATTATGGCATGGGTACAATCTGTAAATGTTAAAAACAAGTTGAACGAGAGCTATTAACAAATGGAACCACACTCGCCTCAGGTTAAGCTTGGTATGTTTCTTATAGACTATAATTCATTATTGAAACGTATATGGTGTTTATTGGTGTCTAAAAGAAAGGTTAAGAGGAATGTTATCGTCAAAAGCACTGCAAAACCTTGGAGCGGTTGGACTGTTAGGCATCTGTATAACATAAACAACAGAATAACTGTGAATAATTTTTCAAGCTCTTATCGACTGCTTTCCTTCATTTCGCCAAAACTTTGCTTCGCCGGCCAAAAAATCAGTTTCGTCTTTTAAATCCTGGCTGTACTTTGTAATCATAATAATCAGTACACGACTTGGTGGCCCTGATCGTCACTGATCAATTTGTCTGCGAAAACGTCAGACCAGTGTCGCGCAGTCTCCTTGTCCTATTTCATGAGTTAATGTCTCGCTGTCCATTGTATCAACAGTTTCACTTGTCGTGCTTGTGGAAAGGTCATCTTCTTCCTCTTGCTCACAAGACTGATCCGCCAAATTAATGACCACAAAGTAGATAACACCAAATATATACACAGCAATTCCAGCAGTGGTAAGAATAGTCTTACCAATGACGGAAGGTGACCAGTATCCCATGCCGATACCGACAAGAACTGCTCCTGCAGTGACAACAGCCAGCGGTAAAGCACAAAGGCATGCGAAACGCCATCGTGTAGACTTTGCCGTTTGCTCGGTTTGCACGTGTTCGGCGGGCGAGATAATGATAAAGCGATCATGAACTAGCGCTACCATTTTGTGTTCACTGATAATGAATAATATCACGAGCTATCGGGAAATGAAAAATATCACGAGCTTTGGTCTCATAAAATGGTTTGTTTTAGTTTCACACCTGCTATTCTTGAGAACAAACAGCTGTGGCTAAACAAAAGCACATGGAAGAATACACGTTCACGGCCAAATCAGAATAATTTAAAAGCTCCTGTAAAGACACAAGTACATGATCTCCCGATGTAAGGTCATTCCTCAGAAATAGATTCTGCCGGTACTGAGATGTTGGTCACACTTTCGTTGTTTCTGCTGAAAAAATGGCGGAGCCAAAAAAATAAAGTTGACGAAAAAGTAATGAGAACGAGAAAACTTTGGCAAATAATTTACGCTCCGCCCAGGCTACCGTCAAAACACAGCTGGGAAGGAAAATGCAAGGCAGAGAGTTAAAAGCATTCACACGACCAAAAGCGCCCAAAAGTCTTGAAAGAATATTTTGTCAGTGAATGAAAGAGGCTAGAGAAGTTAATACCATGCCTGCCAGTGGACTTTGTTTTCCTTTGTCCAAACTTTTCATTATATCCGCTCACATAGCAAAATGTCAATGCAGGATTCTCAGACATGTGTTTGTAGGCTGTTTGTGCTTTATTCTGACAATCATACTTGATTCAAACCCTACGGCTATGTCTCAAATGAGTGTTTACCGCTTTGGCCTTCATGGTGAACAATTATCAACATAAACTTCAAAATTCTTAACATTTCAATGATTCAGTTAAAACTCATCATATCTGTTTTATACAGGTCATTTTTGATTTGCAACCACTGATACAGGTTTTACATATATTCTTAGAAGCAGTTTATTTTTCCAGGGTTTGCTTGACATTAGTGACCAGACCGGGCTACAGCAAATACTGAGCGACAATTGTTATGACGTATGACACTATTCAGTTAACAGTCTGATTTATTAAATACAGCATGACTGCTTTAAAACGCGGCTAAAATTAATTTTACTCAAGGCTGTTAACATTACTGTTATTGATAGTTCGAATTTACTGAATTTGGAGTACAGAATGTCAGCTATAAATATACACGAATGCTGATATCGATACACTATATATAAACTTTTCTAGAAATGCTAGAACGGTTCTAAGTAATATCAGTAGTTACTGTTGCTATCTTGAACGACTCCTGATTTGGTCATTGTTGTAGTAAACCACAAAATTATTTTTCCTGAGTCAGCAAATATAACCGCCATATGTCACTGACGCACTAGTCAGCCGAACAGTCGATTGCAACGTCATTCGGCTGAATTGCAACTTTCTACAGAGTTTCGCCGGCTGATCTGCTGGAATTTGTAGACCTCTCCATTTTGAAAGAATTCCACTAAATGTGAGCAATTTTCCATCAGCAATGACGTCAACTCCACTCGTTAAAGTTAAACTACCACAGGCTTAGACTCGTCTCGGCTGCGTCGTGGCTTTCGAACTCGCTTAGTCAAACCGTCGCAGACATGTCCGCACAGTAAGCAGAAGAGAATACCAGCTACAAACATGGCTGCTCCAGCGATAATCATGGCAGGAATGTTTATTAAACAGCCAGTGATGAATATCACAATACCCCCGAAAAGGATCAAACCTGGCAACAGAACTATGCTCAGTGTCCTACAAATCGTGTGGCATCGTGGAGACGTCAAGCAGTTGTAGACTTCGTAGCGATTTCTGGCTTGATTATCCCTGTTATTGCCTTTGCAAACGGTTATGCAGGCTGTATTTTCATCCATTGTTTTCGCTCAGTTTCTGGTGAAAGTTAATTAAAAGTGAGAAAAGAGTTTACAAGTAAACGTTAAGCGAGTCAATGGCCAGCTAACCTATACAGAATTAATATATCTCCGAGGGCCTGTTGAATTTGCAAAGCTTCCCATGGCTAATTTGCGGCTGATCAATAAAGTTAGTTTAATTAAAAGATCTAAACTATTTGTTTCTTTGATTGGAGCGAACAAAAACGTCAACAGGGGTTCGGACTGATAAATTTCAAGGACTAAGCAACCGTGCAATCGATATCGGGTTATTGTTCCTTTTGACTGATAACAGCTCAAGCAGATTATTATCTGGCAAGCTGTTGAGTCTGCAGAGATACTGTTTACGTATAAAAACATTTGCAGAAGATTTTTTTTTTTAAATATTGTTAAAATTTGTTAGAGTGACCTGGTGCTTTATCCGGCCATTGGAACAGTGGAGTTGTGGAACGCAGCATAAGTTACTTGGGGAAATTAAACTTCTCAGCCTTAACCTTTATCCAGCATAGTTATTGTTTCATTTTTGTTACAGATAACCAGGCTACAATGCGCATACAACGGCCATGTTTGTTTTCCCATCATGTCAAAGTGCTTGCGAGTTACTTGCAAACGAGTTAGTTAATGTTTGGCCTGTCCTTTTGCAAAAATAAGTCTCGAAAGATTTTAAAAAAAATTCTATATACCCCGTCTCAGTCTTTTTGGGCTATCAGGTGAGAGCCTGTGACTCATTTTTTCCTAACAATTACATCCACTAGTATCTGTACCGGTAGCATGCATATGTTAATTACAATCAACAGTTCGGACATAATAGTATCACGTAAACTGATGTACTTTCTAAAGCGTCATGGAAACTATTTTCCAACTCAGTGAATCAACGGGTCATTGGCGAATATTTAACATTTAATTTGATGGACAACCAGAAGTTTATTGGCCTTGAAAACGTGAAATGTTTGATCTAAAAAGACCTCGTCCAAATTGGGAGAATTAGAGATATCCTTCCGCGGCCTTTTTTTTTACATTTTTCTCTTTCTCTAATTAAGATTGACTTGTATAATTGCTGGTTTGACCTCTATATCTTGTGCGTAGGAAGAGGGGCGATAGAGACTTCGCTGGCACGATCGATAAGCTTTTCGCGTTTGCGGACTTTTCGGGGAAAACTGTCAGGAACACACTAAAAAAACAAGGAGAAGATAAGCTCTGGAGAGCGCCACTTGACTCCAGGAACAGAAGCTCATCACCACTTCTTGATATCAAGGAACCTACTTCTACTGCAATTCTTCTACGGGAGACAGAACTTAGGACAACGCACAGCAGTTTATTCAGAACACCTTTTGCCATCGTAGATGGACTCAAGGTGTCGGTGGGCGGCGATATGCGTAATCCAATAATCTTTACAAAGCTTCCTGCTTATCTCGGTAACACTTCTACGTTTCTTTATTGTTTGAGTCTTAGGACGTGGGAATACTGCCACGTGTGAAAAATAAGAGCGAAAATAGGATGTTTGCAGATAGCGATTTCCGCTTGGATGTTCTACTTATCATCTGCTTTGTTGCACTCAGACAAATAAAGTTCTGGCTTTTTTGAATCAAAGATTCTTTGGAATCCTGACTTCTTGAACTCTCGATATTAAACTCGAACCAAAAGTCGTTTCCCCTCGGATTTGCCTCACTCAGTGAAACACTGATCCCGCTATCCCGGCTTAAACTTCCTCTCAATCCGGTAATCCCGAAGGTTTTTATCGGCTTATCCTTGTACCGACCATTCATTGTTTCTTGGTCCTTTGCCTCAACGAAAAAAGACCTTTCAGTTTGCGTATTTTCCCCCCAGCACTGGTCTTGAAGTTTGGTTACTGACAATAAGCTCACTTTCTTTCTCAACGGCGTAACTGGCACATGGAAAACACGGGTTATTGTAACTTGTGTAAGTCACAATAAACGCTCTGTGCGACTTTTTGCGACGTTCACGAAGATCAAAACTTGATTTTCTATAAAAATCTGTAGATTAAAGTAAATAACATTTTGTCACTGGACTTTCCTGATCTTGTTTCTGTTAAGTGACATTTCCCAAATCCAGCCCCGTAAAATCGCCAATTCACGTGTCCCGTTCATAATTTCAATCCCGAATCTTGCTCCCTTTTCCATCTAAAATCCCGGATCGAGGCCTTCGATCCCGAAAAACCCATTGGAGACCCTTACTGCAATTTCATCCCTGACTTCTCGAGCCCCTCCAATTTTCGTTTCCCCGCTTGGAGGTTTAAGAAACCGGGATTTCACGTATACTTTTTGCTTTTGGAATGGGACACGAACGTGCACAGACATGACTAAAAACACGACAACCTACTGTCGTTAAAAAGGCTAAAGTTACTTGTAAGTTTATTTTTTGTTTGTTTTAATCATGTACTCAGTGTAGAATTACCGTTGCATGATGGAGGGTTACACCTGTCCGATTATGCTTGCTTTGGTAACCTCATACCTGCAAGTACTTTGCATACTACTTCCGTAGTTACTTTGAGTCACGTAGAACAAACAGCTTAATCGGACGTGATTTACACAGCTGGTAGAGTTGTACAACGTGAAAATTTACACGTAAAGTATGGTCATCTTTCACGGCACCTATCCCTAGAAGTGATAGGATGATAATAAAAATATAATTCAGTTGACCAAGTTGTTCGCTAGTTGTTTGCGTGTTCAGAAACACGCAAAAAGCTCGCACCTTTGTGACCTAGTAATCTATATTTTTTATAATCATGCTCTCATTCTAGCATGCAGTACGTAGGAGGACGCACCTTATTAACGTATCTCCCCAATTGAGCCCTCAGGGGTTATTGATTTTTGGCCATAGAATTTAAAATTTTGGACCTGAAAAGTAGGAGGGTGGTTATTAGAAGGGGGAGGGGTTTTCTTAATAGATAGAGGGGGCTAAGCCGCTAAGTAGAGAAGATACAGTTTGTCACATAGAAAACTACTTCGCTTAGACTATCAGAACAACTCTCATTAATTGGTGACGGGACGAGGCAGGCTGGTCTGCGTAGAGCCAAAGCCGGCGCCGACGTATTTTCTGCTCGAGAGGTGGTCTAAATCCTTATAATTAAGCGTGAGCCGTATCGGCTTCATAATTCCTATCCAATCCGTGTTTCCGCAAATTTGCTCTATTCTCTGGAACAGTCTACCCATAAATGTTAGGCAAGCGAAATCTCTGCACTTAAAAAATATTCGGCAGTTATTGATGGAACTAAAATTCGCAGTTGTTGTAGCCCAATAAATTAGAGTTTAATTTTGGTCTTATTAGCTCCGACCCAAAGTGGTGTCTAAATTGCAGTATTTAGTGTGAAAGTGATGCCGATTTACCATGAATAAATAAAGATCTCTTGTCTTGTTTAGTCTTGTCTTGTCACGCTTTAAGGGACTAAAATAAAAGAGGAGGGTGTAGAGAATTGTTTGGTCGTGATTTTTTTCAGGGGGGGGGGGAGGGTTGTTTCTCTGGTCGTGGGGGCTGGGTTTCTCGGGTCGGTCATTCCCGGCTTTCGTCTCCCTCCCTTCCTCCTTTCTCCTTGGGTACACCCCCCGGCAAAAAGAGGCGGCGGGGGGGGGGGGGGGTTGATATAACATTATAAGGAGAAAAACATAAAGTAAGAAATAAAATAGCTTAAAAAGGAACAAGGATAATTCGAGACTGTGGACAGATCGAAGCGAATTTTTTCGAATGACGAACTTGGGAAACTTGGGCAAAATGTAGAATCTTTCTTTCTTTGTGACATTAGGAAAAGCACGTTTTTTAGTGCAAAACGTGCTACTATTTTTATTATCTTGAGCGACACGTCTTCATGAGATATACGGTATTTTAAAGATATGCTAATCCCTGCGTGGAATATTAAACAATGCAGGCAACTTTAAGACAGTTTTGTGACAGTAATGTGGCAGGTATCTTCTTGATACTTCTGAATTAGTTATTGTTGAATACGTTATCTGTTTTGTGAATCCGTCGCATGTTCTTCAAGCCTCAATAGCTTTTTCTTTTCGTAAAAAGCACTTAAAACCTAGCGTGACGAATTAGGCGAGCATTAAAGCTGCTACGCTCTCCAAACTGTCATCATTCAAGAAATTTAATTTCATTAGCACAGAATTAACATGACAATTTGACGTCACGGATCATCGACCACACGGATGTTGCGTTATATTTCAGTAGAAAAGAGATAACGTAAACATTGCTTCGGGCGAGCATCGTCGCTTTGCTGAGAAAAGGCACGTGCTTTTTGTGTGTGCCCTTCGCAGGAACCGAACTGGTAGAAAGACCAGATGAACGCTCAAAGTCGATTTAAGAAGAAACAATGCGGGGAAATTTAAATGTCGAAGTCAGCGATTCACAGTCTAGCAATTCGGCTTCAAGATGGCAAGACTTTTGGAGCTGGAAGACGCCGCACCAACTTTGTATCATTTGCCTTGTACCGTTCGTTTTAATTTTCATCGGCTGCGTACTGCTGGGACTGTACTGGTCTGGAAAATTTCCAGAGTCTTCCAGCCAAGCTGTGCTAACCTGTGGAATGGTGTCTTTCTTTAGCGGCTTCCTCGTGTGCGTTATTGCGAACTTCTGCGACGCCTGTGGTGTAACATGCACCAGACACGATGATTTGCCCAACAACGACGACCAAAATAACACGTTGTTTGTGGACTTGAGTGAATTAGGACCGAGCCCAGACGACCTGGAATACAACGACGATAAAACAGAAACTCAAACTTCGTATACGGAGGTGGAATTAGTTGGGAATCATACAAGTGCTGTCGAACAAAGAACACCATAGCCTACAATCGTCTGTTATAATGTCTTGTATGACAGTTTATATTTGATCACGCAAGAAGCTTGATAAAAACACGAAGCATTAAAGTGGCCCGACGATGTTTCTTTGTAAATAATTCTACCGGAGGCAAAAGGATTTACTTGAATTTTGTTCTGTTCTGTTGTTTACAATTCATGAAGTTTGATATTTGCTTCCGATTTTTTTCGCTTCAGACTATGGATTGCGCAATAACGCCAATATCAACGACCGCTCCGCTTATCAGGCGAAAATTGAACTATAGAACGGATGTCACTCATGTGATACAATTGAAAACAAAATGCCCCATTCATAAGACTAAAGGTAAAATTGAGAAAAATACCGGTTTAAAAAATGTAAAAAGCAGAAAGAAAATCCAGTGTATAAAACCGTATATAATTTATATTTTAGCAGCGCAATTGCAAATTGTACATAACTTTAAAAATGTGAATAAATTAGCTTGAGTTTGAAAAGCTTGTCACGTCCAATCAATTTAAAAATATATTTTAGAATTGATATAAGCTTTTACAGGATACTACAACAATTAGACATGTTTGCATGCCGTATAATGCTGGTGTAGGTTTTACCAATTATAATTTAATACCCCGTGGCTATTTTTCTTGATAGATTCTTCCGCTTTTAATAGGCGGCTAGGATATATGTTTTGTTTGTTAAACAAAGGCCTGGATCAGTGTAAATTTTTATTAAGCCCGGGCGGATAGTAAAATAATAAACCTTCAAATAGAACTCCAGCGAACTTTATCCAGTTTGTGCCATTTACTGTTACAAAGGTCAAGTGCAACTGAACAACATTTTCCCCTCAGTTAGCTTTACAGCGTTTTCAATTTCTATTTTCGCTAAGAAGGCACGTGCGGTTGGCATGGTTAACTTGAAAAAAAAAATAAAGACCTCACTGGTGATCACACATTTGTAATTATTTTATTGTATATATGGTAATGTTTTTTGATAAAAGAAAGGAAAGGAAGCTGCTCACTTAAATGATAACGCATTGCGTGCTTCAGTCTTGGGGGGTTCACCTGGCTGGTTTAATTTATTTCCACATAATTGATGAGAGCATTGTTCTAAAGGGTCACTCTTCTTTTCAAAAGAACCTTTTAAAAAGGTTTATGAGAACATTGCCGGAGGCTGATTTTGACCAAAGTTTCAGGAACACGTTAAGATCATATCCATGCTAAGTTAAATTTTTTATTTTCTCTAATCGTTTTTTCATCGAACTCTTTAAAATAATGCAAGCTCTAAAAAATACAACAATTTGAAGCATCTAAGTAAAGACGCAGTTCCGATCTGAGCCCAAAATGCTTGAATACACAGTTCAGTGTTATAGTAACATAAAAAAAATTAAATCGCATTATAAAGAACTTTAAAAATCCGTAAAACATGTAACAGGCGCGAGAGCATCAACTAGATTAAAGGCCTGGTTCTCTTTATATTTGAGAGGGAGTGGTTTTCACTAAAAGCAATAAGAGCTATCTATTAAGTTGAATTTTAAGGTTAATCGTGACCAAAAACCATTGCAATTTTTTATGTAATACACGATATCACATTTCAATCAAGTGATTAACTACGCCCGATTGCGTGATAATTTCACAACTAGAAATTCTTACCAGTTAGAGATCTACTGAAGAGCCTACTTTAAAACGCAGGTCGGAATGAGGGGAAACTATTTACAGTAGATTTAATAAATCCTTGAGAGGGACTGGCACTAGTCAAAGATCGATAGAAAATAACTTCTGTCCAGTTTAACGTTTCGTTTCGTTTAATTTCAAATGGATTCTTAAGGCCCTTCTTAGGGTTATTGTTTTCATGCAATAAAACTATATCTTTCAATTTGACAAGTGGTGGGGATCGTTAATAATGGTTTCCTCGAGCTGTAAGGCGAAGCCAATCACGTGGCCTAAATCTTTTACTAAAAATATCCTCGTATTTTTGTTCCCATTACCACGCACCAAAGTGTAAATTTAAAAAAAAAATGTCAGAAAATATGACGAAGGTCTGAGAACCAGACCCTAATGTACAATAGAACGGTCAGTCTCCAAACCAAAACAACAGACGGCAAATATAGACGGCAAACTGATCCTGAAGGCTAAAGCGGACAAAAATAAACAAAGTGGATAAAAAAACTAGAATATATTAAAAAAAAACTTTGCCCTATATTTAGGTTTGCAAAACAAACCTTCCTCAGGGGCTGGGCGGAAAATAAAAAGTGAGAAAAGTAAAAGGATCGTTACAAATTGAGTTAAAAATAAAATACTAAACAATGATTGGTTCTCCTTTTTAACAAGTGTCAATGACGTGTTTCGTCACGCCTGTTTATGCTGTTTAAAGTTTTTGCTTTTTTAATTAAATGGGCTTCACGAGCCTTCCTACCTGAGTCACGTTTGCTACGTATAAGTTCAAGCGGGATGAGGAGCTAGGAGAACGTCGTTGATGGAATGGCCGGGTTGGTTGAAATGAATCGATACTGGTGTAGGGTCGTCAAGTTCATGGTGGTTGAGAATGGATCTGCGGTGTTGTCCGAAGACGGCTACCTTGATTTCAAAATTAATCAAAACAAAGCATTCTAATGAACATTTCACACTCAAATCGTCCAAAACTTATCAAGAACATTTCCAAGTGACGGCCTGCGGCAAATTAGAAGAACCGAGAAAATCCAAGACTCAGTCCCGATGATACATTTACTGAGATTTTATTTTATTTTATTACGTTGCATAATCGACCGTCTGAACCAGTGGTAAAATCAGCGAAAATTGTGAAAACAAAAGGGTTTTATTTTTAATGGATGAAACAGAATCATAGCGGGAAATTGAAAGAGAAGAAACGTTCCTGAAGTCTTGGAATTGTACGGTCGGAAACGATAGATCAAACTATATTTGTAATGGCATAACACAACTAAAAAATTTATCCATATTCATATATCAGTTCAAAATTATAGGAAAGACAGAACAATGCTATCATTAAAAGTGAAATAAACATGAACAAAGCATCAACTGAAGAAGCCGTTCTCAGTAACGTAGTCTGGAGCGTTATCGATGCCTGCGTTGTCACCCAGGGGTAGGGGGGGGCACTCCCTATATCGGCCTATACCGGGAGGCTCGGCCCGAAAGGGGTACCTTTTTCATGCTTCAAGCATATAAAAGGGTAGGGATTCACAAGTTAAGGTATATGAAAGGGTAGGAATATCGCTCATTTAGTTGTTTAAAAGGGCCTTCAATTAAATTATTTTGAACAGACGCACCTTACGGAGGTATCATTTAAATTTATTAAATGCTACATAAAATTGGCATCAAGACTTTCTGTACATGTTTTAGGCATATGTCATGTCTTTTCAGTATATGAAAAGGATACCTTTTTGCAGTAAAAGGTATACGAAAGGGGTGCCTTTTCTGTCAAAATGGTATATAAAAGGGTAAGGGGTTGGACCTCGGGGCCGAGCCTCCCCGTACAAAACAATTTTTTGAGTAGCCCCCCGGGCGTTGTCAATCCAGCGGAGCTTAAAGTGGAACTATGATCATAATTTTACCTTCCCTTTTCTCTTCGGTTTTGGGAAGTACTTACATTAAATACTAACCTTGCCAGATTTTAAGTTCAAATTCTTATAGGAAGACCACTTTTTTCACGCGTAAAATGCGGCTTTGACTTGCCGCGATTACCAGATTCAAAAATGGCCGAGAACCAAAAAGAGATCTGGATCTAGTTGGGTCGAGAGCATGCTGACATGCGCATTAACAAAATGGCTGTTTCAAAGTCTGGAGTCTACTAAAGTTACCGATCTGGCAGAAACGTTGCTTTCCTTTCTAAAGGCGCGCGCTGCAGAGCAAATGCTTTTTAAACATACGGCAAGAGGTGCCCTGGTCTCTTTTGCACAACATAGGGGCAGGGAACTCCCCAAAAGGCGGGACTTTCTTGGCATTTCAACGCGCCAGAACCGACTAAAGATGAGTAACAGACCGCTAGCGTGACACAAAGCCAACCACAAGCCCATTATAGAACCGGGGGGGGGGTTGGGGTGGGGTTGGTGCGAGGAATATCTTGCCGCGAGTCTTTCGTTAACTCGCCTAGCACATTTTCCTTCATGATCATGTTACACTTTTTTATTCAAGGTTCTTCTAGCATAACGCGAACATAACGCTGTGGCTCAGCTCAGGCATCGAAAATTACGCCGGCATTATAGTCCCGTTTTGAGGGATTTTTTTTCACCATATTTATAGTTTTCCGTGACAATCGTTGAATCAGAAACAGAATACAGTTAACAGAACCGTCATTAATACTGTATTAGGAATTTACGAATTCACCCCAACTTTAGCCTGGCATTTTTTTTTGTGGATCATGCAACTGGGACTACACACCGAACATTTCATACCATTCCATGCAGATCAGTCGCGGCCTGCGAATACAGCCGCCTCTCACGCTCCGATCTGCGAAAATATATCTGATTGATTCACTTATAAGAATTTTCTTTGCTGTCAGTTCCATAATTACCAATTACGATCCTAATAGTTTAGCAAAGCATAATAGTCTATTTTCAGTGGTGACGCTGAAAATCATTCCCAATTATTCGAGAATAACGTAGGTAATCCTATATCCTTCGGTTTGCCGCGTTTCAACTGAGTCTGATATTGCTTTCATCAAAACTACGCCTCACGTCTTCGTCGTCTTTGTCGTTGTCTTCATTTGATCGTGCCGAGTGACCATGCATTGCCTGCGGCACAAAGATTAGCCGCGATCACGTTTTCAGATCAGCCAAAATATATTCTATGGCAAAGGCGGATGAACGGGACATGGCTGAACATCGCGTAGGAAAACCGTGTTTTGACTGTTTTTATACTCAGGAATAAGGAATACTTGTCACGGAGGATATTTTGTAGCCTGGGAACATGCTCCCGAGCAGGACGGGGCGAAAAAAAAGAAACCGACGAGAGAAGCGACCCGAGCGCGCCGATTTCTTCGGCCCTGCTCCACTTGAAAGCTTTTTCGCCGGGCTGTAGATAATTTGTGAACAATCGGCTCTCTCTGATTAGTGAATAGTCGCAAACAAAGCATTCGGTCGGATTCGGATTGCATTCCGGATTCCAAACAACAGAATTTTATTCCTTTGTCTTTTCTTCATTGTCGCCCTTTATTTCGACTTTATTCTACTGAATGGAGGGTTCTCAGTTTTGTCCATAAGCCTGATAAAAGAATTCCCTAAAAATAGCCATTTATAGTTTATTTCTGTTGATCTCAAGTGCCGGCGATATATATAAAACGCCTACGTTACACGCGACTCTGAAACAAGCTGAGAAACTACAAAGCGGACGACATAACAGGACAAAATTGCGTTTTACCCTACTCCCGCCCCCAACTCCCGTTATTACAAGCTAGTTTTGTTTCGGCGCTTGCACTGACTGTAATCGTTTCAACAGTATGGAGCACCTCACAGCTATATCCAAAATAACTGAACTTTTATACTACATATTGTAGTTCAAATATTGAAATTAACTTTATTTCAAAATCTTTTGACAAAATCTATTCTGCCTTGTGGCTTCTACTAACAGTGCTTGCGACTGAGGCGCGCTGTAAAAAACAAATAGGCCATTTCCGAGCCATCCTCTTCGGTCTCGTGCGACCATTCAAATGAAAATGAGTTTGATTTGCATGAAACTGGACCTGTTGGTGAAACTCATTTTCATTGAATTGTTTTGCACGTAGACTCGTTTTGAAACAGGGCGAAGGGTAACTCGGAAATGGTATTGCGGTAAATTTCCTAATTTATATTTTGCATTACAAACTAAATATATAGAGCGCGAGGCGCTTTTTCCGCTGGAAACGACAACGTGAAACCGCCGACGTATAACCACATTATATTTAAATATTGAATGAGGTTTTGTCTCCTAAAATCATGCATGTCTGATGTATTCAGGATACTAACAAAGTCAACTTCCTAAAAAAAATCACGAACATTTCATAATCTTGCGACGGAAACGTGAAGCCTTACCATACCTCACATATGCTACACAGATTTTATTAACACCAGGTTAAGTAAAATGGTTGGATGTATTGCCTCACCCCTCTCATTTCCAAAACTGTGCTTCCAAAATCATGTTTCTCTACATGGTATATGCGCTCCAGAGAATCGGAGTCACTGACTCCGATTCTCTGGAGCGCATATACCATAGGGGGTGGGGTCGGGGGAGGGGGGAGTGGGGGCGGTGGAGAGGCTTGCCAAAAATGAATGTAACAGCGAGGTTCGCAGGTTTTTGAATTAGCAATTTCAGTACTTTGGGGAGTCTTGTATAGTTTTGAGTACAGTGTGTTCTAAGAGGTATGATTAGAAATTGTTTCGTAGCTTGATTTGGAGTAATCATCCCAGTATCTTTCAGTAATTCAATTCCTGTCTGGATTCTACCAACCTCGTTCCCAGGGTCTCTCGGGAGCATGTTCCCCCCCCCCCTCTCCCCCCAAAGAGAGACCATTGGAACGAGGTTGCGATTCCACCTGCGTACAGTATAGTATGATTGTCAATGTCAATCATTTTAATAGTTATTAGAAAGGTTTTGACTGTTACAAAGATATTTTAGCTTACAACGCCTGCAGACAAAAAAAACAAAACAAAACGGCTTTGATCAGTTCTCAAGAATTCTTTGTTCATGTTGATCATTCTCAATTTATTATTAAAGGGTTTGTGGATAACACCAAACCCACAAAGGTTAAAAATATACGGGTTAAAAATATTTCCATGCAGATTATCATGATTGGTTTTCCAAGGAGTTTGAATTACATTTAATATCATACTGATCAAGCGTTTTATACTCAAAAATAGAAGAATTGAAGAAAAATGTTCCTTTTGTTTAAAAGAAAAAAAAACCTTGCAAGCTCTTAGTGAAAATATAAAACAATGAAAAGAATTCAGAAAGGAATTCCATACAGTTAAAGATTTTGAATCAAAGATCAAAGGACTTGACACAGACAGTGACATCACAAGCCTCACTAGATCACGTTTGTCCGTATTGTAATCCATTTCACCACGCGGTCTCTTATCATTTTCCTAATATAGGTTCTTGTCAAAAGTCCAGTTCAGTGAATACTGTGCACGTTCCATAAAATCGTGCTGCAGGGGTGCTTTATCAAGTTTAAAACACGAGGCGCAGCCGAATGTTTGAAACGTGTTAAAAAAAGAACTGCGAGTTTATCGAACGGCTTCAAAACCCTCTGATCTGATGTAAATTTTTTCATCCTTTCACTGGTATTTAGATTTTGGGTTAGTTTGGCCAAGAAAACTGAATGGACATAAATTTAGCCGTGTCTTTATCACACGGATATAAAGACACTCATTAATTTTTTTTAATGATCAGTGGATTTCGTCGATCAGGGTGTATATTTGAGCTTTTCTAAATCGTTCCAAAATATACCACAATCACGCTAAACTCAACAAAAATCACAATCACTAAAAAGCAGTAAAAACAATCGACATGAATGTCCTTTTAAGGTTATGTAATTTGAAATCTACTAGAATGACTGAAAAGCGTGGTTTAGTAGAAATTACGTTAGAGTGAATACCGGTAGAATTCCGGTTATAGCCCTGGGTTATCAACTTCGTAAGGGGTTTTGGGTGGAGCTTATAACCGGAGGGGCTTATTATCCTGGGGGGCCTATCAGCGGAAGGAAACAAACGATTCGAAACGAGCCACATCGAAACGTTGATGGCAAATACATGTTTAAGTTGAAAAGCATAAGAAACGCGGAAAATTTAGCCCTAGTCGAGTACTGTCATCTGGTAGAGGGGGTCTTATATCTGGGGGGGCTTAGAAAGTGGCGCGATGTATTTTTTAGTTTCCAGGATGACTAGGCCTAATAACTGGGGGGGCTTAAAACCGGAATTTTACGGTATAGTCACGTTCATGTTTACTTCTTCGATTTCTTTCACGTTTCCAAGTAACGTGTATTACAGTCAACTCTCTCTATAGCGGACACCTCTGGATCAGATCGAGCTCATACCGTCTTAGAAAGGTGTCCAGTCTTATAGGGAGTTAAGCTACGCCCGAATGACTGAAAACGCCAGGGATAAGCCCAACACCAGGTGTCCGTCTTAAAGAATTGTCCGTCTTATAGAGGTGCACGTTAAGCCTGGATATCACTAGCGACGCAAGCACAAGCGCAGCCTGGATAACTGCTACCCAAGTACTGAACAGGGCTAAATGTAAGCGTTATTATGCGTTTTTAACTTAAAAACTGTTTTTGACTCCCGTAGATCGTTTCGAAACGTTTTTTATTCTGCTTTTAAGCCCTCCCGGATATAGTGCTCCTCCGCTTATAAGCCCACCCGGTAAAACCGGCATTACGAGAGTTGCGTACTTCGATTAAGCCCAGGGCTTATAACTGGAATTCTACGGTATGCTACTAGCGGCAACAACCCCGACAAAAGAAAGCTTGCACTAATCATAACACATTTCCGAGGTATTTTTATGTGGCGTCTCTTGACCAAAGTGGACAAGTTATTGTAAAGAATGTACTGTTTTGTCTTGTTCGCTTGCTTAAAAAAATAAATGAAAAAATGTACGCCCGCTTCAGACGCGAAATTTATTTGACCTTTAATAGTCTTAATATCAATGCGTTGCGTGACACCAACCCAACGAAGTTTGTGTTAGTCTCCAGCCGCTGAGCCGCGTGATTTCTACAGCCAGGGAACCTACAATATATCAAAATAATGTACAGTGTGTCGGTATGTGAATCGATGCTTGGAAATCTGATTTTATAGGTTGGGTTCTGTGGAAATGTTAGGGTATTCAGGTTGAATTTCCTTCCCTGAGAGGTTTGGGGCGACGCATGAACCACCCCAATGGTGTAGCATACGGGACCGCGATGTTTCAACACTAGTGAACAGCAAATAGCTATGTCACTTTGGTCAGCCGACAATGCCCGAGAAGGGGGGGGGGGGGGTGGTTGTACAGTCTGAAAGGTGTCCAGCAAGAACTGTACGGTACAATCACCAAATATCCTGCCGCGGGAGCCTAGTCCCTCTCTCAGGCGAGCGCGAGGTTGACCTTAAGGGCCTGGGAACGGGCCGGGTTGGCGTGGCCGGCCAGTGGTATCATTCCGTGACGGCTGACGGCACAAAATTTTGCGCCAAAGCAGTAAGAGTAAGCGGGGAGGCAACGACTGGGTTCTAGTCTGCTGCCGCCGGTCTTCCTTGAACTCGCCTATAGCTAGCACTTGTCCCTTCATGTTACCGATATTATTCAAAGTTCTTCTAGCATATAACGCGAGCATAACGCTATGGCGCAGCCATCCAAAATCACGCCAGCATAATAGTCCTTTCTTGAGCGATTTTTTTAACACCATATTCACTAGTTTTCCGCGAATATCGTTGAATCAGAAACAGAATACAAAAAATAATAAATAGAAGGCATTTTGCGAATTCATTCCATCTTTAGCCTGGCAACAAGATGTTTTCTTTATATCATGCAACTGGGACTACATACGGGACATTTCACACCACTCCACTCCATATCCTTCGTGAAATCATAGATGGTAGGTAGTCCCCTCTACTAACTATGGTGAAAATATAGATGATCATGATTCACTTAGTAAGAGTTTACCCGCGTCTTTCCTGTCAGTTTTATAATTATCAATTGCGATCTCAATAGTTTAGCAAAGCATAATAGTCTATTTTCAGTGGTGACGCTGAAAAATCATTCCCAATTATTCGAGAATAACGTAGGTAATCCTATCAGTTCCCCGGTTTGCGTTTCAACCGAGTCTGATATTTTGCTTTCATCAAAACTTCGCCTCACGTCTTCTTTGGCCAGTTAACGTTTATTTGATCGTGCCGAGTGACCATGCATTGCCTGCGGCACAAAGTTTAGCCGCGATCACGTTTTCAGATGAGCGATAATATATTCTATGGCAAAGGCGGATGAAAGGGACATGTAGAATTGAATAATGGCTAAATATCGCGTAGGAATACCGTGTTTTGATTGTTTTAAAAACTGAGGAATAAGGAATGCTTGGCAAAGAGGATATTTTGCAGCCTGCGAACACGCTCCCGAGTAGGACAGAGCGAAAAAGAAACCGGCGAGCGAAGCGAGCCGACCGCACCGATTTCTTTTACTCCCTGCTCCACTTTGGGGCGTGTTCGCAGGCTAGATAATTTGTGAACAATCTCTGACAAGTGAATAGTCGAAGACAAAGCATTCGGTCGGATTTGGATTGCATTCCGGATTCCAAACAACAGAATTTCATTCCTTTGATTCCCCTGTCAGTTGCCTTCCTTTATTCTACTGAATGGAGGGTTCTCAGTTTTGTCCATAATTCCGACAAACGATTCCCTTAAAATAGCCCTTGATAGTTTATTTTTGTTGATCTCAAGTGCCGGCGATATAAAACGCCTACATTACACGCGACTCTGAAACAAGCTGAGAAACTACAAAGCCGACGACACAACAAGATTAAATTGCTTTTAACCTCACCCGCCCCCAACTCACGTTGTTTCTAGCTAGTTTTGTTTCGGCGCTTGCAAACTGTATTCGTTTCAATACACCACGCAGCTATATCCCAAATAATTGAACTTTTACACCATATATTGTCAGTTAAAATAATCAACTTAACGTTATTTCAAAATCTGTTGACAACTGAATCTATTCTGCCTTGCGGCATCTACTAACAATGCTTGCGGGGGCGCGCTGTAAAAAACAAATTGCGGTAAATTTCCTAATTTAATATTTTGCATTGCAAACTGAATATATAGAGCGCGAGACGCTTTTTCCGCTGGAAACGACAACGTGAAACCGCCGACGTATAACCACATTATATTTTAATATTGAATGAGGTTTTGTCTCCTAAAACCATGCATGTCTGATGCAAGGTATTCAGGATACTAACAAAGTCAACTTCTTAAAAAAATCACAAACATTTCATAATCTTGCGACGGAAACATGAAGCCTTACCATGCTACACATATACCACACAGATTTCATTAATCCGAGGCTAAGTAAAATGGTTGGATGTATTGCCTCACCCCTCTCATTTCCAAAACTGTGCTGCCAAAATCATGTTTCTCTAAATGGTATATGCGCCCAGAGAATAGGGGGTGGGGTCGGGGGAGGGGAGGGGGTGTTGGAGAGGCGACCCAAAGATAAATTTTTAATAAGCAATTTTAGTACTTTGGGGAGTGATAAATGTTCTCCGGTGTATGGTTTTGGGCACGGTATGTACTAAGAGATATCTTGAAAATTGTTTTGTAGCTTTAGTTGGAGTAATCATCTCATTTTCTTTCAGTAATTCAGTTCCCCCCCCCCCAGAGAGACCCTGGGACGAGGGTGGGATTCCACCTGCGTACCGGTGTTGTGTGATTGTCGATGTCAATCATTTTAACAGTTATTAAAAACGTTTTGACTGTTACAACGATATATTAGTTTAAAACAAACGATAAACCTGCAGTTTTAAAGTTACAAAACACAAAACAAAACGCCTTGGATCAGTTCTCAAGAATTCTTTGTTCGCATTGATCATTTTCAGTTAAAGGGTTTGTGGATAACACCAAACCCACATAGGTTAAAAATATACGGGTTAAAAATATTTCCATGCAGAGTATCATGATTGGTTTTCCAAGTAGTTTGAATTACATTTAATATCATACATCAAGCGTTTTTTAATCAAAAATAGAAGAATTAAAGAAAAAATGTTCCTTAAATGAAAGAAAAAAATACCTTGCATGCTGTTAGTGAAAATATAAAACAATGAAAAGAATTCAGAAAAGAATTCCATACAGTTAAAGCTTTTGAATCAAAGATCAAAGGACTTGACATCACACGCCTCACTAGATCACGTTTGTCCGTATTGTAATCCATTTCACCACGCGGTCTCTTATCATTTTCCTGATATAGGTTCTTGTCAAAAGTCCAGTTCAGTGAATACTGTGCACGTTCCATAAAATCGTGCTGCAGGGGTGCTTTATCAAGTTTAAAACACGAGGCGCAGCCGAATGTTTGAAACTTGTTAAAAAAAGAACTGCGAGTTTATTGAACGACTTCAAAACCCTCTGATGTAGATTTTTTTATTCTGGTACTAATATTTAGATTTTGGGTTTTTTGGCCAACTGAAAATTGAACATAAAATGCAGCTGTATCTTTATGAGATATAAAGACACTCATTAAACATCAATTCCTTTGTATTTTCTTAATCAATTATTAAATGATCAGTGGAGTTCGTCGAAGAGGGTATATATTTGAGCTTTTCCAAATCGTTCTAAAATATACCACAATCACGTTAAACTTAACAAAAATCACAATCATTTTAATGATTTTAAAAAAAGCAGCCCAAAAAAATCAACATGAATGTCCTTTTAAGGCTATGTGATTTAAAATCTACTAGAATAACTGAAAAGCGTGGTTTAGTAGAAATTCCGTTAAAGTGAATATAGGTACGTATTCATGCGTTGCATCATACACGACTCACGCCCACTTAAATTAAACTAATCACTCATCAAATGGTCCTCAGGAATAATCGATCAAGCTTTCACACTCACGCCAAGCAGTTTACAGCAATTTTTTTCTTCTTTTTGAGGCATCAATTAAGGCAAGTAATAGAAGAGCTTTAATACTGTCTCGTTGGCTATAGCTGTTGGGGCTTTCTGTGTTCAAAGTTACTATCTATTCTGCGGAACAAACGGGGAAAAATAGTCATGTTCATTTTTATCTTCTTCGTTTTCTTTCTCGTTTCCAGGCAACGTGTATTACTTCGATTCACCCGTTTCCTGAATTCGTGCGCCTAGAACAGAGCAGTGTCTCGATCATATAGCTGCTAGCGGCACCATCCCCGAAAAAAGAACGCTTGCACTAATTATAACACATTTCCAAGGTATTTTTTTGTGGCGTTTCTTGTCCAAAGTGGACAAGAGATTGTAGAGAATGTACTTTTTGTCTTGTTCGCTTTCTTGTCTCAGTTTTTTTTTCGGCTTGCTCTGTAAGCAAGACATTAAAAAGAAAAATTAAATGAAAAAATGCACGTTTCAGACATCTCTTTTCGAAGTGTCTTTAAGGTAAGATTCAATAAACATTGACAACTGAGCGACAAAGTGGTTTGTAAAAACACACAGAGGGAACGAGACAAAAACAAACACAATAACAATATTGAAAGCGGATGAGGTAAAATTACATAACAAAATAAAGGAAATGAAGCAACATAAAATTTTGAACAAACAAACGTGTAAAAGTTAGGATTACAACGCTTTGAAAATTGTATAGTAGTAGGACTTGTTCTCAAAAGGAAAATTTTAAAGTGCTTTTCTTTCGTGACAATATAACTTTTTTCTTCCTTATCTTAATATCAGTTACATGTATTCCAAACACTATTATACACACTTTAGTAAAACGGAAATAACATTAATACTCTGATTGTAGTGGCCCGCAGGAAGCTATTTATATTCCAGACACGCAAACCGGAGAAAAGCTCTTTTCGACCGCATCTGATGTAATGTTTGTCAATATTACTGATCAAACTTTAAGAAAAGCTTTGCATTTCTTTATTCAAATTCTAAAACTTTACTTCTTGTAAAACTTTTTGTATTCCAAGATAGTTTCGTGAGAGATGTACTAGTTTCCATAAAAATAATCATTCGAAAAGAATGCAATAAACTTAATAGTAGATGATATTGGAAACGATTGTTCAACGAACAAAAAGAATTTGACTATTGTCAAGTGGTTAGTCATGCTTGAGCTTGCATTTCGATCCAATATACTTTCTTAAACTGTCTTAAGCTTGTTTTTAAAAACATTTCTGGAAACTGTGAAACATTTTCAGAAGCTTAACGACACGATAAAAAAGTATAAACAAAAATCCATCGCACACTTATCGTCGATAAACTCTACAATCTTCGAGACTTAAAAATTTCAGGGCAAACTGCAATATACATGAGTTTCAATTACTTGACACGTCACCGGACGTGGTGCAAATTTGTTCCCACAAGAATGATGTTTTTTGAGCTAGCTTTAGGGGGTCAATATAGGACCAATTATGCGACGTTG
The DNA here is from genome assembly GCF_052425735.1 of Oculina patagonica. Taxonomy (NCBI): domain Eukaryota; kingdom Metazoa; phylum Cnidaria; class Anthozoa; order Scleractinia; family Oculinidae; genus Oculina; species Oculina patagonica. The sequence continues at coordinate 11,960,710 of NC_135761.1, read as the reverse complement.
TTCCGTCAATTTAGAAACAATTTGCCGACATTGTTTCGACCTTTATGAGCGCGAAGCTTCACTGAAGACAAAAAAAGCCGTTTTCTCGTTTTGCTGGTGTTAAAAACGTTATTAACGTTCGATACAACTTGGATTTCACGAAAGGTATGAGCAGCGAACATTCAACTCGTACTGGTCGTCACGGCCAAGATGGCCCGCCTAGCCAGGGACGGCTTCAACTGCCTCCGATCAGAAGAAACTCTGCTAATGAAAGATCGTTACGAAGGAGAAAGATTTTCTGGCTCAGTATTCTGTGTTGGTTAATGGTGTTATGCTTAACAGCCATCATTATAATAGCAGTTGTACACTTTCAAGGCTCTAACAACGAAATCGATCAGATAAGTGCCGGAGCGCTGATTGGGTTTGGCGTGTTACTCATCTTTGTTCTTGCTTGGGCAATAATAATTTACGCCAAGTTCAGTCGTTTAAAAGCAAAAAGGAGATCGGCGCAGTACAGGCCTAGCAGAGAAGAATTTGTAGCTTTTGCCTCATCGGAGATCTTAGGGAGAGGAATTTCAACAATCTCTACTACTAATTCTTCATCGAACTCTCGGTCTACCGAACGTTCAGCCGAGGGAGAAATGCGAAGATTCGTCTATCGCCAACGATCTAACGACGAGGAACGAAGAGTAATCGATCGCACAACACAAGCGCCAACAACCTCAATACCAAGTTCGTCGAGAATGACACCACAATATCACGAGCGCGGCCCTGATCTTAGCAGACCACAAATGACACATCTTCCCGAGCGTCACCGAGCTGAAACCGAACCGCAACGAGTTTTTGTCGACACCTCCAGTCGTGCTGCTCGACGGCACTCGGCTCCATTACCTCCACCATATCAACCGCCAATAAGCCCGCCGTATAGGACATCGGAAAGTTTACCCACGGATTTCATGGGAACCCCGCCACCTGCTTACGACAGGGTTTGTGGTAGAAGTCGCCGATGCGAGTCGACTACATCCGAGGACAGTTGTCTAAATCCTCCTGCCTATCAATCACGTCCTCCATCACCATCCCCCGGCTCCTCAGCTGCAGTACCAGTGGAAGGCGGCAGACACCTAACTGTACCTTCGCATCGATCAGGAATGGGCGTTGTCAACCCGGTTTCCGCCCTCCCTCTCCCCGGAAGAGTTAGACGCTATGAAGTAACGCCTAGCCACCCACAGCAGTCGTCACACTTGCCTGCGTCTGGGGTGGTATTAAGAGAAAACGTCATTTATCACAACCAACCAAGGACAAGGCCTAGCTCAGCTTCACTTAGTGGAGCCCAGACTCAAGTTATAACAGCAACACGCTACACTCCGCCTTACTACAGATCAACTAGTACGCCACACTACCATGCATCATCACACTTGCCAAGTTCAACATCACATTCTGCGTTTGTACTCCCTCGATATACCCCAGAAAGCTATACTCGCCCTGTTTCACCACCGTATATAACAAATCGACCTCCTTCTTCCCGGCCTGCCTTGGCGGCTCTGGCTGCACCAGAAACCTCGACGCGTCTCTCACACGTGCCGAATCGTCCTCCGTCTCCTATTCAAGAAACAAGTGAAGTCGAAATTCAAGAGGAAAACGCTTGCAACACGAACGAAACAACAACATCATCAACAACAACAACACCAGCTAGTGATACTCACAGACCAAGTGTGGTGCTCGTCTATTTGTCACAATCACCTGATGAAGAAATAATTGTGTAAATAGCTGACATTTAAATGAACTTAATACAATAAGATCTCCTTTTTTATCATGATTGCCAATCCTCCTTCCTCAAGACATAGTACATAGAAGGAAGAATTGGTTTTCCCCATGCAACCTCCCTTCCTACACTCTATGGACTACGACTTTCTTTTATCTTAAAGGCATCAGTTTTGATCAAGCTAAGGATGGGTACTTAGATAGGAATTAAGAGTTTAGCAATCGTTTTTTTAAATCCTACCTTACCTTGAATGCATGGTACTTTATTTGCCTGCCTGCTTATAACAAACTAGAATTACAACTCAGCCCTTAAGTTTAACTGACAATGCTTGATCAGTCATTGTAAATACATGCCAACAAGACTATTTTTATTTAATAGTTCATTGCGCTGTTCATGTAGAAAATTGTATTTACATTCTGGGAGAAATTATTGAAGCGACATTTCTTAGTTTTATAATATAAATTAACATGCAGAGATTTGATTGCATTGACGCCAGATATGAATTATAAATTCCATATTAAAAGTTTGATATTTATATAGGGTAATGTCTTCAGTATAATAATTATACTGTCATAGACGAGGGCCCTGTTGAAATTAATATAAAGTTTAAAACTATATTTGTAGCAACATTTGCACCAGATTTGAAGGCTAGGAACAGAAAAATCGAAAACAAGAAACATGAATCATGAAAATGCGTGTAGTTAAATGTAGTACTAAACCATATTTTTAATGCCAAATGGTTTGACTAATTTTACTACATATTGTACATAGTGTTATGCTTGAATAAAATATCTTTGATATTTAAATACTATACATTTGTGTATTACATGTAAATTAAGAGTCACGAATTGGAAAACAAAGAAAGATTGTTACATCTTGCAACATGCATGATATGAATTATAGACAAGGTGGATCAGAGAGTATATACATGCACGAAATTGAAAAACGCTGACCCTGTGAAAAGGGCATAAACCATGGAACGATAAGACTAAATGGGAATCTGGGTAGACAGCATTGGTAAGCTTTATTTTTCATTTATTTATGATCAAGATATTTTCTTTCTTTGAGAGTTTTAAGGCATGATTTGTGCAACCTGTCTTATTATAATGTTCATTCTGTCACAGACGGCGATTACTTTTTTCCGATTTCCCAGTAAACATTTGGTTCGCATCGTTCATGGTTTATGTTTTCATGGGTCAACTTTTCTTCAATCAGCTGTATATTAGCAAGCTATTTTTAAAAGTTTTTTTTTTTAACTTTCGTCTCGTACGCGTCGATAAACACGAGGGCAATATTCGTTTATCTTGACCGAAAAATGCCGACAAATGTTTTGTTTTACGAGTTAAAATGTTATATCCATTGCCGGTCAAAAACTCATTTTCCTACTCACCACAAAATAGGCACGAAACGTTCGACAAAAGGTAATTAATTATCAGGCGAAACAACAGGAAATAAGATAGAATTATCCTAATAATATTGCTTTCCAGTACTTAATGTTTTCTAAAGGTAAGAATAAGCTTTGAAATGTTTGAATAGCAAATCGCGTGCGTGCTCTTTATTTTGTGCTCGCTCAGCAGCCATGGCGTAGTCTTTTCACATGAAACCCGGGGGTTCTCCCTAATAAAGCTATACTAGCTATATAGGTATGTGCGGTGCCAAAGCGTATAGTTTCTGAGCCGCTTTGATCTGAATAGGGTGTTGTTCTTGCAAACTGTTCACCGATTAGATACGTCTGATCATAGGTTAAACTCTTAGAAAAAAGTATTTTTTCGTTGTTATTTTCTATCTCGAGAAGTGCATCGCCGGAATTGCCACTGAAGTCCTTCTCGAGTTTTTAAGTTGGGTAGAGTCTGGCCTCAAAAAAGGTATCGATTATTCGATCAGCTCAAAATGTAGGGTAAGGCCGGGGGACTTAATATGGCCTTATAACGGCACATAAAAAAGTAGTTTGATTCCTAAACACAACTTTATTGCCGAAAAGATTATCTGAAATGCTAATTGTCTGATAACGCTACCCAGGAAACTGTTTTTTTTTTCTTTTTATATATTGCGGCAACTTTGTCAGTCTGGTCTTAATATAGAGTTTTCACTGCCGTCAGGAGTAAAGACTTTATTTAGCAAAATATTAAAGCGTGTTTGAAAAACTTTTTAAAAGCGACCTGCGTATTTCGCAGACTGAGCCCCCTCTGCAAGGGGGAAAGGCACTCCCGTAAATTTAATTTGATTTCAGGAATGCTTCTAAGACCCTGGCACTATTTAAGATAAAAAATCGAAAATTGAAAAGAAAGCAAAAGTTAAATATGTATAAGAAGAAATTGTAATTGTGAATTTCACTTTTATCACCAGCATGAACCATCTGTGGGTCACGCTTTTATCAAATGTCTGTTGAGTTATTAACTGATCATTCCATAGCACTTCAATTTTCCCAGTGTGTGATAACCTTGCTCGCCGCTATCGCCTGTATCTCCAAACCTCAGCTGTTTAACTGGAAGATCTGTCTTGTTAGTAAGGAGACCGCTGTCTTCACGCCATACACCGTCATTCTTATCACAGTTACAATGATCACTGGGGTCTGCACATGAGTTGGTCATCCCGCATGTGCAGATTTGTTCTCCGCTGCCAGGCGAGGCTCCTCCCCAGTAGTTCATCTTTATACCATCACGTGACACCCACCAACCGAATAGTTTGTCATTGTGATAAAAAGCCGAACCACGGCACTCGTACTTGATAAACTGTTCACAGTGAGAGGACACTCGGGTGAGACTCGCAAGCTGAGACAAACTCGCTCTTGTGTAATTGACGTCACGTGAGTAACACCCCATAGGATTACATCCTTTTACAAACATTCTGTTTTCGCTATCGTGACTGATAACTGTCACGCCAACTCCATTCTTATCACTCATGTCACACGTGACGTCGAATAACGGCGCTAAGCCTCCGTCGCCGTCGGGATCGATGACGTAAGTGCCACTTTGTGCTGTTGGGTCGAGCTTTTTTAATTCGCTACAAGACTTTGCTAATGCTGTGGAAAAAAAATCTGAATTAATGTAGCATAGCAAAGTCTTTAGATATATCTGCGGGGTGGAATATCAAGCGAACAATTTGTCAGAATTTAACGTTAGCAACCAAAAAAGGTAAATCATCTCGAAATCATTGGTATTCTTTTAAGATGGAATCCGCTAGGACTTCGAGTAATTATTGGCAAAAAATATGTACCAAAATTATTAACACCTTAATGCAAGCTTTAATTTGTGTTACTTCTTCAAATATCTTATCAAAATAAATCTTTTCTAACAACACCAAACATCGAAAACCAATTTCGAAGTTCCACTGAATTCCACTGAATCACTTATAAGACGTGAGCTTCTGCCTATAGCTTGTATACTTTGAATTTCATTTTCTCACACTCTGATAAGAAATTATGGTACCAAAATTACACATTTTTGTGTCACTGCTTCAAATATCTTATCAAAATATTTTTTTTTTTAATAACATCAAACTTTTAAAACAAACTTTTCGAAGTTCTACCTAATTCCACTGAATCGCTTGAAGACGATTTTACAACTTGGATACACGTGAGATTTTGCCTATAGCTTTTGAACTTTGAAATTCATTTTCTTGGACTCTGATAAGAAATTGTCTTGGTGCTAGCACGCTCTCCGGGCCACCATTAAGGTGTCGAACCCCATTTTGTTAGACCTAGCTTCAGCTGCTGTGTGTAAGGAGAGGAAATTTGATTATTTGGTTGAATTTTATTTATTCGCATTCGCTGTTAAAAGATAGGAAAATCCAACATAGAAATTATTGTTTTGGTTTTGAAATAGCAGGTTAATGTTCCAGTTCATTAACCGTAGCAGTCACCTGTTGTTGTGTTGAAGATCATAACTGTAATTAGCGTTCAAGTGTAACGGAACCCGCACTTGCCTTTTGTTTAACTGTTATCTACCTGCACTGCTTTGTAAGTGATTAATTTTGTAAAAGCGAAATTCCGTTTTAGCCAATAGGCCTTCCTGAAATGTATTAGATAATTCTTAAGTTAGACTATTTTATGAAATTACCTAATGCGTTAGTATTGCAGTTTCTCAATAAGTAGAACTGCACTGTAAAATATTCTTTGGTGATCTTTGGTACTGTTCTAGCACCCCCGGTGGTGGGACGCCGGTTAGACAAACATCCCGTTGATTACTGTTGGTTACGTTATTGGAATAAATCTCTGTTGTTGGAGCCAAGTCAACTGCGTATTCTCTGCCGTTCCGAAGGACTGTTGTTGCTGTGTTAGATCCTGAACTTCCCGTAGCTGCAAGCGTGGTTCCCCCTCTAGAAGTGTATACGGACGAACGACCGAAAACAGCGCTAAAACGTCCGTTTCATGTGTCTAAATAATTAATATGTAGCTTAAGTTATTATTTTTGGGACAAATATGAATTGAAAATTGAATAATTGATAAGTTGTAACTTGGTTTCATCAAACTGACTACGAAAAATCGAAAACAGCTTTCTTCTCTTTTACAAGATAACTAAATGTTTTGTCAACTCTCTTTGAAAGTTATTTCGATTTAACTTTCAAACTAATCTTTAGCTTTTTTCATGAAAGGACAGCAATATCTATGATGGCTTTCACGCATGAAGTAAAATCAGAGTTAGAATTTCAAAAACTTCACAACCCTCTAGGACTGGGCGACTACGCAGAACAAAAGTAACCGGTGATTTTTTAATTTTGCCGTGACATGAGCTTGTCAAGAAGAACTAACAGCATGCATTTAGACATCTAAAGAAAAACGAGTAATCTGTTTAAGTTTCGAAAGCTCCTGATGGCCGGTGTTTTGGGCGAGTTCTGAAGAAACTCATCCAAAACGGCGTCCAGGAACGTTTTATACGCATAGACACCTTAGTTGTTTAAGTTTTCCAAATGTCTTTTTACCTGGGTATCCCGGGTATCTCGCCATTCCCATGTACGTGGATGATGCATCTTCTACAAAACAGGCTTTACAGCTATGTTCTCTCGCCTTACTGTTAAAATCACATTTCTTCGAGTCCCACCAGAAGTTGAAACTCATACATTCTGGATCATAAGTGCACAGGAACACGCAGTCTTGATAGCGTTGTACAGGTTTTGAGCTGTAGGTTGTGTTAAGAAGAGCGAATCCACGTTGCGACAGTTCTTCACGACACGAGCCGCAAGATACAGGCGAAAAATTTAGCTGCAGACAGTGTAACGTTATTAAAATACGAACTAGATGCATCTGTATTAGAAAATTTGCACGTCTTACTGATAGAAAGTCCTTCATCGACGCCTGTTCTTGTAGAATTGGCGCAGAACTATCACCACCTGTTTTACATGCACCAATGCCAGCTTCTACAAGCTACACAGTTTGATATTATGTAAAGTCCTCTCCAACTGTGTCTTTGTCCGGCAACCCGACCGTTTAAAATTTTCCTGATCAAATTACATCTTTTTGTTAAGTTTTGTAAAAAAAAATCGTTATCCTTGAGTGAGACATGTTTTTTTTTTCTAATCATGAACATAAAATCTTAACTCCAATACCCAGCCCATCGCGTATCCATATAAAAATCGAAAAACATTCTCAATACGATTCGTGACTGATGTCTGGGACAGTCACAAAGATTGCCAAGTTTAAATTGAGATTTTTAATTATGTTAGCTCGCTCACACTATGGGGTAAAAACATAAGAAAACAAATTATAACAACTCGGGCAGCTGAAAATGCGTCATCCGTGGTAAATAACATAAACAGTACATTGAAATTTTATTCCGTTTTCGACAACGTAATATATAAACAGTTGCCACGCAGCCCTACAAAAATGAACTTTATTTCTTTTCCCCGATATAACTTTTTGAAACATTAATAAATAAAATGTTCAAGAAATTGCGCGCACTACAATTGGTCAGTTTAAGTTCATCATATCCCTATAAAACACGCGCCCTACGTCAAGCGTTTTACGTTGTGAGTTAAAGCGTGGGTAATTTTTTTAAACACTTTGTAAAAGAAATAGTCAACGTGTCCCTTGTGCAGTGTTTTTGAAAAATCCCGAGTGTTTATGTAACTCAACAATGCACTCCGATCCCACCTACAGAGGCACTGCCTGGTAACCCGACCAATTAAAATTCGTCTAATTAAACATGTAGTTTTGCTGAGTTTTGAGAAATAAAATTCTTTTCAATGTCCGTTTCATTTTATTTTTAAAAAAGTGAAAAAAAGAACGTTGACTCTGCGCTTGTGAACCCAATATGTCGCTTTTGTTTTTAAAAATCGAAAAAGGTCCGTCTCAATCCGATTTGTGAGATTTCTCGGACATTATGATATCACCGCTCACGCTGAAGTAGGATCATAAGAAAACAAATTAAACACAAGTCCACTAATCAAAACTGGAACGAAATTATAGTTAAAGTCCTTCAAAAATATGACCACCACTTAGGACTTTTTATTTGTGTCGTGCCGGTTAGAGCTGTACTATTTTAACCGTGAAATTTCCTATTTTCGAAAAAAAGTGAGATATAAAATAATCTAAAAGCTGTACGCACACACAAAACGGCAGATGATGGCGAGAGCATTCATCCCTCGTCCTTTGTACGCTCATAGAAGAGTGCCAAAATATCAAGTTCATTCCAGACGTGTCGGGCTTAGCCCTTCCTCAGTGGAAAAATGTCCGTAGGCGATGTATACGCCCTACTAAAGAACTTAAGTACCCCAGCGAATAGTTTGTTGAAATTCGCTACCAACTTCAATAAGTCTCTCCATACCGACTCCATTCCTGGAATGTAAATCATGACCAGTGGCGGATCCAGGGGAAGGGGGGGGTCCAGCCCCCACTCCCACTATCAGACCTGACACTTGCTTAACACTGAAATTCTAAAATAAGCTGACAAGAATGCACTACTCTCACGCACGTGTATTTGTCATTTTCATAGTTTTGATCTTACGAGTTTATCTTTAAGAGACCTTCCCTCTTTTGTACGATGTTATTTTTTGTTCTTTGAATATTGTTTTGAGTAATGGTTGCATGTTTTTCTATTAAACGCCAGTTTTTCATGAGCATACAAGAATTTTTGGTTTGTTTTAGGTTTTCGTTGGTGAGCCTGCTTTCTGTTTTTAAAATAAAATTCTGCGAGAGTTGTTTGGACTAGACTTTCTGGAAAACCTTACTAGGTAAATATTATTAGAGGTGCTTGATTTTTTCCTTTAATGCTGTTTTAGAGCAACTTGTTCTAAAAAGTCTTAAGGCCTCCCCTTTGATGAAACCTTCCTTGACTCTTAGTGGGTGACACGAGGAAAAATGAGTGTACTGAAATGTTTCAGTGGGCTTGTTAGGTGCGTATGTGATTCGTATATGAATCCTTCGCCTTTTCGAACGCTGCCGTCCAGCAAAGTATTTTCTATAATTATTTGAAATTTCAGAAGTAAACTTGATAGTGGCCTGATGGTTATTTGTTTGATCAATGAACCTCTCTCTTGGTGTCCTAGCCTGCGTGGCTGCTGTTCGAAGGGGAAGGAAAAGGGGAGTTCGAGCGCGAAGCTCGATAGCTCTCGATAATGTCGTCGAGATATAATATCGTCTCCAAGCGAGAGGTTTGAGTGTGCTTTGGCTACGAATCTGTTACGACTTTGCCCATAAATATATTGGTGAGTAGAATTCATGTACACGGTAAGGGGACAAGGAATTATAATGTGCAACTGAGACTGGTTTGGAGGGGGGTATGGGGGAGAAGTAATTTGCTGCAAAAATGTTTCAACAGTGTTTTCTGAATCAAAGTTTGGACCCCCCTAATTTAAATTTCTGGATCCGCTCCTGATGACAATTTATGAAAAGGAAAACAAGGATTTTAAAGGTGTTCATCCACCACATTTACATATTTTTGTTGCTATTTTATGGAAGTGTGTTACCAAACAGCACCAAAACATTAAACAGTCCATTTTATTTGTTTCATATGTACCAGGATCGGGATCACAATGCCAAAAGGGCAAAAAGGATACCCCTTGTAAGGACTGAGAACCTCAAAAAACTATACCCTATCCCGCGGCAAATACCAAAAAAGCCTACATATAGGAGTAACCCCACCCCTCTTCCCTCTGCAGCTGCTAATTAAGCCATGTCATAGCACTTGAACTTTCCTAATGTATGGTAACCACTTTCAGAAATGTCCCCAGTATCTCCAAACCTCAGCTGTTTAACTGGAAGATATGTCTTGTCAGTGAGGAGACCGCTGTCTTCACGCCATACAAGGTCATTTTTATCGCAATTACAAACACTTGCGGTGTTTGCGCACGAGTTGTTCATTCCGCAGGCGCAGATTTGTTCCCCACTGCCAGGCGAGGCTCCTCCCCAATAGTTCATCTTAATACCATCACGTGACACCCACCAACCGTATACGTTGCCATTGTGAACAAAAGACGAACCACGACACTCGTACTTGATATACTGTTCACAGTGAGAGGAAACTCTGCTGAGACTCGCCAGCTGCGGTAGACTAGCTCCTGTATAATGGATGTCACGTGAGTAACACCCCTTAGCATCACATCCATCGACCAACATTTTGCTTTCGCTATCGTGACTGAAAACTGTCACGCCAACTCCATTCTTGTCACTCATGTCACACGTGACGTCAAATAACGGCGGCAAGCCTCCTTCGCCGTCGGGATCGATGACGTAAGTGCCACTTTGTGCTGTGGGATCGAGCTTCTTTAAGTCACTACAAGACTTTGCTAATGCTGTGGAGAGAAATGTGAATCAATTTAGTCAGAAAGCTGGAAATGTCTCAGTCTTATTAGTGTATGCATCTTATTATTTTATCAGACCGTGACCTTTCAAGCCAGCCTTAATATAATATATATTGGAGACGAAGAGACAATTTTTCGCGACTGTGCAGTCAACTCTCTCTAAGACGGACACCTTCTGGACCGGCCGCAGCTGTCCGTATTAGAGAGGTGTCTGCTCTGTAAAGAGTCGAGGTAACATGACACCAGTAATTCTGAGATAATAAAGCTAAACCTTTGCACAATGCAAAAAACCTTTGCTAACTGCAACAAGACTAAAATAATTAAAGGACCGTATTTGCTTGTTAAAGCAAAAATTAAGAGCTTCTACCAACTGTAATACTGTAAGTAGAAAACGAACTCTTCAGTGTCCATACACTAAACAGATAAATAAGACAATAATCCGAGTAAAGAGTCATTGTTTGTGGTTAGTAAGCTTGCTATACACGCATGCTTAGGGCGCTGACTAACTTTGCTTTAAGTGGATACGAAGTTTGAAAGTATTTTTTACTAATGAAACATGATAAAAACACTTCTCAAGTGACCGTTAGTGATTTCAAAGTGTTCGTTGTCCGTCTTATAGGGAGTTTGGTTACAGTAAAATGACTGAAAAACGGCAGGGACCATCACCAGGCGTCCCTCTTTTAGAGGTGTCCGTCTTATAGAGGTGTCCGTTAAGAGAGAGGTGACTGTACTCCAACACCGACAGAGAATTATCTGCGAAAATTATTCTCTTTCTCCCCATAAGTGCAGTTTTTGAAACTTTCTTTTATTCTTCACTTCAGTGAACTCTGAGCTGATTTTTATTTCAACGAGTTTTCTAGTCTTGGTTAGTCGCGGGAACGATAAACAAATAATTTGCTAAAATTCTCGCTGCTTTTGACTTGTACAATGAATATAATGTCAAACTTTGAAAATATCATGATTTTGGATTTCCCGTTGATCTAAATCATTTGTCTTAACTTTCCATGATGTAGAGAACTTTAGCCTAGAGAGGAGATAGGGCGAAAAATATTTACGAAGAAATATTTTCTCCTGCTCGCTTTCTTCACATCTTTCATTCAGCTTATTAAGTGAACAACAGGCCAATGTGTTCTCCGCCTTTTCACATACTAATCACTTCGTTTAGTTCAAAATGAACTGCCCAAATTTTTTCAATTAAAAAAATATGAAATGACGTTGTGTTCTTATAAATTTCTACGACAAATAACTGGCAACGAAACCGAAAATGCATTTGCTTAAATATTCGTGTATAACGCGAAATCAAGTGATCTCGTATCGCTCAGCTTGCGCACTTGCAGTGCAAGAGGGTACGGATGGACGTTCGTTCGGACCGTCAATACGTGACAACCTAAACTTTTGAGCTCAATGGATTTACCAAATTATCTTAGGTATGGGGCTCCACACGCGGGCGCCTTCTCGCAAGATCTCCACTCTATTAGTCCATCCCTTAGATCCTTCCATTAACGTCATATGTTCTTTCCTGTAGAACCACGTGTCGTTAGACCTAGCATCATTGCTATGTCCTATGATGTATAATAGGCCATTTCCGAGTTACCCTTTGCCTCTGTTTCAAAACGAGTCTACGTGCGAAACCATTCATATGAAAATGAGTTTCACCTACAGGCCCATTTTCATGCAAATCAAACTCATTTTCATTTGAATGGTTTCGCACGTAGACTCGTTTTGAAACAGAGGCAAAGGGTAACTCGGAAATGGCCTATTAACATTTTGCTCAAGTTATTACTTTTGGACAAAATATGAATTGAAAATTAAATTATTGATAAGTTGTGGCCTTCTACATCATAACTTAATTTTTTGTTAACTCTTTGAAAGTTATTTCGATTCAACTTTTCTTGAATATTGCCATCAACAGCTTCAAATTAGATAAAGGTATAAAAACCATATTTTGCTTTTCTCATTAACGGACAATAATAGCAAACTTAGCTTCCACACATGTAGTACGAAAGCCGAGGAGGGACATCACATTTCGGACTTCAAACTTAAGACTTCAGACTTCAGACTTCAGACTTCAGACTTCGGACTTCAGACTTCAGACTTCAGACTTCAGACTTCAGACTTCAGACTTCAGACTTCAGACTTCAGACTTCAGACTTCAGACTTCAGACTTCGGACTTCAGACTTCCGCCTTTAGAATTCAGAGACTTCCGCCGACCTCCGAGTAGGCCTTTGTACATTATGCTTTTGTTTCCCCACTAAAATGCTCCACCTTAATGCTCCATTTTTCCCACTAAAATGCTCGGTCTCCTCCAAAAAAGTCACTAAAATGCTCGGATAATGCTCATTATAGAAACGGTTTTTTAAATTAATTTCAAAGTTTTTAACATGGTGTTAACTGTTAACACTTACAAAAACGTATAAGTGTTGCAAGTAACAACAACAACGTATACAAGTTCATAAATACAGCCAAAAAAATCATAATCCTCGAAATCATCTACGAGGCTAAGTACAGAAAGTAGTTGACTATCTCTAGAAAGCTATTTGTAGTTGAATTTTGAATTTTAGTCTTCATTTTCTCTAAAAAAATTAATTTCTTTTTTATTTTCTCGGGAAAAAAAATCAATTTTCCGGGAAAATGCCACTAAAATGCTCGAATAATGCTCAATGCTTTTGCCTCACTAAAATGCTCGAAACAATGCTAGCATAATGTACAAAAGCCTACCTCCGAGTTGTTGAGTTGTTAGATCAGGCAGATCCACTATTTAAAGTCAGATTCGCTATCTATAAAGTCAGATCCGGTTGTTAGTAATCGGCGTAACGGCGGAACGCGTAACGGCAGAACGAGAATCGGCATAACGAGATTTTTTTTAAATAACTTAATTAATTTATTGCTATGAACAAAATAACATTAATTAATTCTCACTTACCTGGAACCATTTTTTTTTTTCTTTATTTCACACACAATAGTCCGCAATATCGTTTATGGCTTATACATGATCTCTGGACTGTCACACGAGACAAAGGGTTATAAGAGTTATGCAAATAGAGAAAAAGAAATTCCTGGTTTAAATGGATCTTTTGGACAATTTGGCACTTTCTTGCTAAAACTGGACTCAACTTTTATTAGCTGATTTACGCGCTCTTTCTGATACCACATGGAAAGCAGCGGTTCTTGTCCGATCGCCGAAGTTAAGACCTGTTGGGCGGGATTAGTAGTTGGATGGGTGACCAACTGAAAATACCCCTTGTTGTGGGCTTTTCATTTTCATTTTTTCTTTTTCTTACGAAATCAGTAACTTTTCAGGCCCTTCTATTTTTTCCAACGGCGTCATTGACTTGCTTCGGCTTTGTACGTTTCATTGTCTCGATCGAGGCGAGAAAGTCCGAAGGGCAGTCGCGCTACTGAGCTTCTCCTTGAAATCCTCACTCGAAATAAAATCGAAATCCTGGCTCTAGATCGATCTAGAAGGATTAAGAAGATATGCATGCCCTTTATTTTGTGAAATATATTTACTGTTTGTTTGTTTGTTTGTTTGTCCAGTTTTACGTAATTAAGTCCAGAGGTCATGTATAAGCCGTAAACGATATTGCGGCCTATTGTGTGTGAAATAAAGAAAAAATATGGTTCCAGGTACCGCTGTCTGCAGGTCTGCAAGGTGGGAATTTATTAATGTAATTTTGTTAATAATTAATTAAGTTATTAAAAAAAATCTCGTTACGCCGATTCTCGTTCTGCCGTTACACCGATTACTAACAACCGGGTCCGACTTTAAAGATAGCGAATCTGACTTTAAATAGTGGATCTGCCTGATCTAACAACTCAACAACTCGGAGGTCAGCGGAAATTAAGCGAATGCGGAAGTCTAAAGTCTGAAGTCTGAAGTCCGAAGTCTGAAGTCCGAAGTCTGAAGTCTGAAGTCTGAAGTCTGAAGTCTGAAGTCTGAAGTCTGAAGTCTGAAGTCTGAAGTCTGAAGTCTGCTGAAGTCTGAAGTCTGAAGTCTGAAGTCTGAAGTCGGAAATCTGATGTCCCTCCTCGGCTTTCGTACATGTAGTAGTTAGAATTGCGTAAACTTCTCAAGAACAAACATTTATGTGAAGGATAACCACAAAATTGCTAGTTCGCTTTTATTCAGGTACACGTCAGCTTTAAACCCGCTAAGGCTAGGCGCGAACTTAAAACAAGAGTAACCGGCGAATATTATTTTAATTTCGCCAAGACGTGAGCTTGGCAAAGAATTAACAGCTTGCAGGAAGACAGCTAAAAAAACACGAGTAATTTGTTTTAGCTTCTGGAAGGCTCATGGAGGCCGGCTTTTTGAACGAGCTTCTTTAGCACGTGTACATTAGTCACGGGTTCAACCGTTGAGAAGAAACTCCCCCAAAACGGCGTCCAGGAGCGTTTATACGCATAGACACCTTAGTTGTTTAAGTTTTCCAAATGTCTGTTTACCTGGGTATCCTGGGTATCTCGCCATTCCCATGTACGTGGATGATGCATCTTTTACAAAACACGCCTTACAGCTATGTTCTCTCGCCTTGCTGTTAAAACCACATTTCCTCGAGCCCCACCAGAAGTTGAAACTCATGCATTTTGGTTCTCCAAAACACAATTCCACGCAGTCTTGATAGCGTTGCACAGTTTTTAAGCTGTAGGTTGTATTAAGAAGAGCGAATCCACGTTGCGACAGTTCTTCACGACACGAGCCGCAAGATACAGCCGAAAAAATTAGCTGCAGACAGTGTAACGCTATTGAAATACGAACTAGACGCATCTGTATTAGAACATTTGCACGTCTTACTGATAGAAAGTCCTTTATCGACGCCTGTTCTTGTAGAATTGGTGCAGACCTATCACCACCTGTTTTACATGAACTATTGAAGTTCCAGCTTCTGTTCTACAAGCTACGTATACACAGTTTGATATGATATGAAGTCCTCTCCAACAGTGTCGTTGCTCGGCAACCCGACCGTTTAAGAATTTTCTTGATCAAAATAAATCTTTTTGTTAAGTTTTGTAAAAAAAAAAGAAATCGCTATCCTTGTGTGATTCATTTTTTCTTATTAATGAACTTAAAATATTATCTCCAATACCAAGCCCATCGCTTATCCATGTAAAATTCGAAAAACATTCCCATTCCAATTTGTAACTGATGTCTGGGAGTCACATAGAAAATTGCCAAGTTTAAATTGAAATTTTTAATTATGTTAGCACTCTCACATTATGGGGTAAAAAGTAAGAACAGAAACTTAACAACATGGGCAGCTGGAAGTGCGTCACCCGTGTGAAATAACATAAACAGTACACTGAAATGTTTTCCCGTTTTTGGCAACGAAAGGAATAGTAAATAGTTAATTAGAGTACATTTTATAATTTTAGTTTTTCTTTGATGCAAAGAGTTTCCACCCAACCCTACAAATATGAACTTAATTTCTTTTTTCCAATATAACATTTTTGGAATATTATGAATAGGCATAACTTCCAGAGGTGAATAAGAAATTGCGCGCGTTACAATTGGTCAGTTCAAGTTAAAGCACGCGATTATTTTGGTCAGTTCAAGTTAAAGCACGCGCCCTATGCGCCTACGTCATGCAGCTCACGCTGCGAGTTTGAGCGCAGAAAGAGTCAGCTTGCCCTTTGTGTACTGTTGAGTTATATAAGCACTCAGCTGCAGTTTTTGTTCTCCATGTACATCAATCGTGTTCCGAAAATTCTCGCGTGTTTATTTATCTCAACAGTGCACTCGGGTGCTTTAACTATCTCCTTCAAATTTAAGGGAAAATATTTTCTTTTTTTTTATCTCTATTAAAAAAACCGTAGGGAAAAAGCCGTTTCTCAAAATTTTTAGGAATATCAAGAAGAAATATCGAGTCACAAGACAATCTCGTTCCCTTATTCAGCAGAACGTTTCCCGACCGTTGGTCAAGTGAAACGTGAGCTTTGGGAACGAGATTGGTCTCTAAAAGGAACCAAACAAAGAGCGTGCGCATGCGTAGCACGCAAACTTTGTTATTAGCTTAAGTTGTTAGCTTGGCTGACAAACGTTTCCAGTACTTTCCCAGATATGTCCAGGATTGAACGCTAATGAGATGCACGTTCCTCATAAGAAGCATCACAAAGTGTCCTTATAATTATATATTAAGAAAAATTCACCAAAACACATTAAATGTTTTTCAAATATGAAGTGATATGTAAATGTCAAATAACACATTCAAACATGAAGTACTCATTAAACAATACATGCGTTCAATCCTGGACATAAATGCACTTTCCAGCTTTAATACATTGATGGGTAAGTGCTAGAAATGTGTATCAGTTACTGCTACAAAAATGGTAATATTAAATAGATTTAGCCAAGCCTAAAAGCGGAGCTCCCCGGTAATTTACTTTGCCCTTTATTAAAATATCTGAATTCACTGACCGTAGGCATAAAAAATAGTTAATGAGCCCGCAATCCAATAGAAAACCATTTTTCGGTCAGCGGTCAACTTTATAAAAACGCGTTACCTCGATGAGTTATACACCTGAGCCCGCGATATGATCACGTGATACTGGTCAGCGGATACTTTGTATTGACAGCTGTCAATTGACCATAACTTGGATGCCCATTAACAAATAGATGAGTGTTTATCTATTTCTGAAGTGCGCAACACCGTACGTACGCCGTACGCCGTACGCGCCCGCGAGCCATGCCGCTAGCCATGATGACCATGAAAACTCAAGTTCATGGTTTTCCTATTTCTGTGAATTTTCTATGGGTATGGGGCTCCGCTCTGCGGCCCTTCCGGCCGCTGTCGAGCTCCGCTATCAAACAATTACTGATAAACAAATTATAGTTATTTTATTGATGTCACTGGTTACCATAGCAACGGTTTCACCTGTTTAAAATACGCTCAATTAACGATTCCGGTGACCACCATTTTTTTATTTTTGAATAGTAATCAGAATCTTTAGTAAAAACTTGCAAATAATAAAAAAAATTTAATCGGAACGGTTTCAGAGCCACCTTAATTAATTATATGTTTTAAATTTTTTAACTTATTCTCGTTCCGCTTTCTATTCAGAAAGTTTAAGCTGCACCGCCGCTGCTTACTAAACAGTGAAAACTAAATAACATGGCTGATTCGAGATTGTAGGAATAATTTGTACTCCTGAAGCCAAAGCTTAACGGAGCGACTCGCTCCGCGCAAAATTACTTTTTAGATATATCTTTAGGTATTTTAATGTTCTTATTCTCGTCGTCTTATACGCTTTTAACTATATCTTTTACAGCTATGCACGCCATTCGCACAAAGATATTTTTAACCGTTTTTAGCCTTTTATTCTTATTATTATATTGCTATATGTACATATTTTAGCGTTTTACTATATTTACACAAGTAATTTTATTCCAACACCGAACTTGAGAATGACCGTTGAACGGTCAAGACGTCGTTCTTTACTAGCGTTAACTGTTATTGCAAAATCAACTTCAAAGAACATGTTGATTCAAAGAATTTGTAAGAGAAATGTTATCTGCGTTTCCCCCAATAAAAATTGTAGAGTAATGTTCTATTTTCGTTTTATATTGTAACATTGTGAATTCTACTATTCAGTATTAAGACGTCAGTAAAACTTAAAAATGTGTAAGTGGAAATTGTGACCTAACCGCCGCCTGGTTAGCTCAGTTGGTAGAGCGCCGGACTGCTGTGCGGGAGGTCGTGGGTTCGAACCCCAGACCGGACCAACACTCAGGGTCTTAAAATAACTGAGGAGAATGTGCTGCCTTTGTAATTACATCTGCAAATGGTTAGACATTCTAGTCTTCTCGGAAAAGGACGATAAACCGTAGGTCCCGTCTCCTGTATCTTCAGTCTTGTAACAGGCGACGTTAAAGAACCCACACACTATTCGCACAGAGTACGGCACGAAGCTCCCGGTGTTGTGGTCTGGTGTGTAAAGCGCATTTGAACGTATGGAAAATGCGCTATATAAATGCATTATCATCATCATTATCATTACATATACTTATGATAAGTGCAAATGCGGCCTTACACTACTGAAGACTTGAAAAAAATTTTCAGGCTCTGAGCGGGAGTCGAACCCACGACCTTTGCGTTGCCAGTGCAATGCTCTACCACTGAGCTATCAAAGCCACATGAGAGCGGTCGTATATGGGTAATCCCTTTATGGTGGACATGATACTCGGCCCAAGTATATGTGAAATAAATGAATGTGTGTCCAGCAGTAGCAGTGAAATATATATATGATAAGTGCAAATGCGGCCTTACACTACTGAAGACCTGAAAAAAAATTTTCAGGCTCTGAGCGGGAGTCGAACCCACGACCTTTGCGTTGCCAGTGCAATGCTCTACCACTGAGCTATCAAAGCCACATGAGAGCGGTCGTATATGGGTAATCCCTTTATGGTGGACATGATACTCGGCCCAAGTATATGTGAAATAAATGAATGTGTGTCCAGCAGTAGCAGTGAAATATATATATGATAAGTGCAAATGCGGCCTTACACTACTGAAGACTTGAAAAAAATTTTCAGGCTCTGAGCGGGAGTCGAACCCACACCTTTGCGTTGCCAGTGCAATGCTCTACCACTGAGCTATCAAAGCCACATGAGAGCGGTCGTATATGGGTAATCCCTTTATGGTGGACATGATACTCGGCCCAAGTATATGTGAAATAAATGAATGTGTGTCCAGCAGTAGCAGTGAAATATATATATGATAAGTGCAAATGCGGCCTTACACTACTGAAGACCTGAAAAAAATTTTCAGGCTCTGAGCGGGAGTCGAACCCACGACCTTTGCGTTGCCAGTGCAATGCTCTACCACTGAGCTATCAAAGCCACATGAGAGCGGTCGTATATGGGTAATCCCTTTATGGTGGACATGATACTCGGCCCAAGTATATGTGAAATAAATGAATGTGTGTCCAGCAGTAGCAGTGAAATATATATATGATAAGTGCAAATGCGGCCTTACACTACTGAAGACCTGAAAAAAATTTCAGGCTCTGAGCGGGAGTCGAACCCACGACCTTTGCGTTGCCAGTGCAATGCTCTACCACTGAGCTATCAAAGCCACATGAGAGCGGTCGTATATGGGTAATCCCTTTATGGTGGACATGATACTCGGCCCAAGTATATGTGAAATAAATGAATGTGTGTCCAGCAGTAGCAGTGAAATATATATATGATAAGTGAAATGCGGCCTTACACTACTGAAGACCTGAAAAAAATTTCAGGCTCTGAGCGGGAGTCGAACCCACGACCTTTGCGTTGCCAGTGCAATGCTCTACCACTGAGCTATCAAAGCCACATGAGAGCGGTCGTATATGGGTAATCCCTTTATGGTGGACATGATACTCGGCCCAAGTATATGTGAAATAAATGAATGTGTGTCCAGCAGTAGCAGTGAAATATATATATGATAAGTGCAAATGCGGCCTTACACTACTGAAGACCTGAAAAAAATTTTCAGGCTCTGAGCGGGAGTCGAACCCACGACCTTTGCGTTGCCAGTGCAATGCTCTACCACTGAGCTATCAAAGCCACATGAGAGCGGTCGTATATGGGTAATCCCTTTATGGTGGACATGATACTCGGCCCAAGTATATGTGAAATAAATGAATGTGTGTCCAGCAGTAGCAGTGAAATATATATATGATAAGTGCAAATGCGGCCTACACTACTGAAGACCTGAAAAAAATTTTCAGGCTCTGAGCGGGAGTCGAACCCACGACCTTTGCGTTGCCAGTGCAATGCTCTACCACTGAGCTATCAAAGCCACATGAGAGCGGTCGTATATGGGTTCCCTTTGGTGGACATGATACTCGGCCAGTATATGTGAAATAAATGAATGTGTGTCCAGCAGTAGCAGTGAAATATATATATGATAAGTGCAAATGCGGCCTTACACTACTGAAGACCTGAAAAAAAATTTTCAGGCTCTGAGCGGGAGTCGAACCCACGACCTTTGCGTTGCCAGTGCAATGCTCTACCACTGAGCTATAAGCCACATGAGAGCGGTCGTTGGGTCCTTTATGGTGGGTAGGCCGAAGGCCAGAGTAGAGAAAAAAAATTTTTTCAGGTCTTCAGTAGTGTAAGGCCGCATGCACTATTTTCACTGCTACCTACTCTTTCCCTCCCTTACGTTCTTTGTTCTGTAGTTGCACTGAAGGTCGGTTCCTCCCAGTTTCATCTTTTGGCTTTTTCCTCTCTGCTACTTTTTTTCACAACTTGGCCGCCCACATAGATTCTCTTTGTGGCTTTGCTCAGGGATGCAACGAGTCGTGGGTTCACTCCCGCAGTTTTCAGGGGGATGCACTGCTATTTTCACTTGCCCTCCCTACCCTTCTTGGCTTTCTCGTGGTAAGCATGCATGAAGCAGTCGTGGTTCGACTCTTTTTCAGGTCTGGCGTTTTCCTGCTCTTTTTCACACTTGGCCTTCTCCACATAAATATTATTCTGTGGCTGGGTGGTGGACTGGAACGATCTTCGACTTAGAGCTGATTTTTCAGGTCTTTATGTAGCCGTCTACTCTACCTACCTCTGGCCGGCCACTAATACCTAGTGGGCTTGTGTGGTAAGGACTGGCATCGTGGGCGACTCGGTATTTTCAGGTTTCGGCCGCTCTTTTTTTTCACTCTCTGCTGACATTCTTTATTTCCATTACTTGGGCTGAGTATATGTCCACCATAAAGATACTTAGTTTTTTTTCTCAGTGGTAGAGCAGCACTGGGAGGTCGTGGGTTCACTCCCGCGCTATTTCAGGCTTCAGTAGTGTAGGCCGCATGCAACATATTTTCACTGCTCTGCTGACAAATTCTTTATTTCACTCTGCGGTTCCACCATAAAGGATTACTATACACGCTCTCTGTGGCTTTGTGCTCAGTGGTAGAGCATTGCACTGGCAACGCAAAGGTCGTGGGTTCGACTCCCGCTCAGAGCCTGAAAATTTTTTTCAGGTCTTCAGTAGTGTAAGGCGCATTTGCACTTATCATATATATATTTCACTGCTACTGCTGGACACACATTCATTTATTTCACATATACTTGGGCCGAGTCTGTCCACCTAAAGGGATTACCTATACGACCGCTCTCATGTGGCTTTGATAGCTCAGTGGTAGAGCATTGCACTGGCAACGCAAAGGTCGTGGGTTCGACTCCCGCTCAGAGCCTGAAAATTTTTTTCAAGTCTTCAGTAGTGTAAGGCCGCATTTGCACTTATCATATATATATTTCACTGCTACTGCTGGACACACATTCATTTATTACATATACTGTAGGTAAAATCACGTGCAGCTATTTTGTAAGATCGTCTGTTAAGCGATTCAGTGGAATTCAGTGTTTCGATGTTTGGTGTTGTTATAGAAACGATTTCTTTTGAAAAGATATTTGAAACAGTAACACAGAAGTTTGCAATAAGATGTAAATAATTTTGTACATAATTTTGTTCGATTTATACTCAAGGTCCCGGCGGATTCCGTCTTAATATTCAAATTTCCTTGCCCATTTAACATGGAAGTTTCCCCAGGGATCAGACATTCACCACGTCAATTTGCTATAGCTTCACGTACTTATATAACTAGTTAAACAGGTTTTCTTTTGTGGTGTATAACGAATAAAGAACAGCGAGCAAAGAGTTAAAAACTCCCATCCACCGCTGAAGCCAAGGACAAGGGACAGCAAGGTCACAAATCACAGTCTATTTGGCGTAATGGTTGTGTGTGCGTGGCCCGGGGGGGGGGGGGGTACTACCTATAATGGCCTATACGGGGAGGCTCCGCCCGAAAGGGGTACCTTTTTCAGGCTTCAGGTATATAAAAGGGTAGGGATTTCACAATATTAGGTATATGAAAGGGTATAGAAATCTGATATTTAGGTTTTTCAAAGGGCCTTCATTTCAAGCTAATTCAAGGCTGTAATATTTCAATTTATTAAGCGCTACATGAAAATGACAAGAAACCGTCTTGATCTAAGTCTATGCCATGTCTTTCAGGTATATGAAAGGGGTATCTTTTATAAGTGAAAGGTATACGTATACAATTTCTGTCAAAAATGGTATATTAAAGGGGAAGGGGTTAGATCTCGGGGCGGAGCCTCCCTGTACAAATCTTTTTTGAGTACCCCCCCCCCCCCCCCCCGGGGTGCGTGGATCACTGCCATGACAACAATGTTATCCATTTTCTCAAGCCATTTTTAAAAAACATTAATCCAACCTCACCTTGCCCTAACAAGTATAAAGTTCCATTCTCATGGATATGTGATTGTGCCACTCAGTCGTACGAACTCGGATGTAACGAGCTTCAATGATCGGGCTTAGATCGTGATAAACAACTGTATCCCTGTCGGTATTTGCCAAGAAAACCTGAGTGAAATAGATAAACATCAGACACTTGCATTTTGGATATTAATTCCAGAATCTTTATCAATGCATATCTCAAATTGGTTATTTCTCAATGTTCAACTAATTTGATGTTTCTTTTAAAATGTCAAAAAGAGTGAAAAAGAGGTAGGAGAACTTGAAGACTCTAGAGAGGAATGAACGTGTTTTTATTCTTCTTTGCTTTTGTTAATATCTACAATTTGTACGTTTAATAAACATTTGCAAAGAGTGCTAACCAATGAAAGTGAAGATATTCCCCTCTGAGCCAAATCACCTAAAAAAACCGGAGCCAATCCTGTTTCTTTTTCTTTGCACGCGTTTTTCACGCGCTTTCATTGGTCAATATAAAGTCTGTTTGGTGTCTTACACTAATTGCGACTTTAGTTATTTCTTTTCATACTGGGTATTTGATAACAGTAAATAATTTCCTATTGGGCTAGCGATATAGGATATTATAATCCGTAATCTTGTTCAAAATTTTCTGAGGGGACATGCCCCCAGACCCCCCTAGGGGGATGGATACGGCTCCATGAAATATGAGCCCCATACCCAAAATAATTTACACTCCCTTTTCAAAAAACTGCCTAAAAGCCTGAAAACCCTTCCCCCATTAAAAAAACTGGGGCTTGAACAATATAGTAAACAAAAATATTGGTAAACAGCCACCCCCCCCCCCCCCTTTGAAAAAATCCTGGATCTGCCCCTGGTTTATTGGATAGACGCGTGCGACCTAACTTTGGGCAGGAAACTTCGAATTCCTGATTCAAGTGACTCAGTTTTCGTATTAACAAAAATAGTTCAGTGGACCGAGGTGTATTCGTCACAACATGTATTGGATAGAAGCCAGCACGCAGACGTCTTCTATTTCCTTTGTTGTCATCCGGGAACACGGACGGCTGCACGCAAGCCAATTGTATGGACGCGAGCGGCCTAATTTTGAGCAGGAAACTTCATGATTCAATAGTTCAGTGGACCGAGTTGTATTCGTTCCGTCCTTGAGTAGATGCGTGCGGTCTTTTATTGGGCGGTTTAGCTTTATGGTTCAAGTAACTCAATCTATAATCATACCGTATCCGAACGATCTCCATTGCGCCTGTAAAACTTGAAGGTTTGTCCATTTTCACCATACTGTAACTTGTATTTTGTAACCCACTGTCCAGGGCTCCAACCATTTCTGCCTTGTGTCGCTATACGTGTTACTCTTCTCGTTTGCTGAAGATCCACCTGCAGCCACTGATTGTTGTCATTCTGTCGAGCTGACCAGCCTCCTGGTATCCCTCCGCTTTCTTTGAGGTGTAACCTGGCATTATGGGCGACATGATTATGATAGACTGTTGAGGCGGTTATCTGCGAGTCAAGAATTGCGCCGCTTTCCATGCCCAGGGGTACTGGACAAGCTGAAGGAAGAAATTTTTTGAGATCAATTCTTATTAAGAAAAAATTTAAAAACATCCTCAAGCTTAAAAATTTACAAACGAAGTCCAGCTTTCGGCTGTCGGGCTACAGCCTTCGATGAATAAAAATGGAATAAAAATAAATCTAAAATATGTACAGAATATAAGGTAAGACTAAAATAATAAAAGGAACTACAATAATACAAAAGTTAAAAAGTGTTATTTAAGTTAACTATTTTTAAAAGAAAAGAGTACTGATAAGGGAGCGGCTTGGAATTATTGTCTGAATGCTTGAGAGCAGAGGTGTGCCATCGATGATTCTAATGTACTACGAATGCGGAACGAGCCTTTATCAATCACACGTGAGTTGACAAAGTCAATACAATTTCCAAATGTCCAAGCGTGTTTCGCACTTTTGAGCCGCTAGTACAAGTCTTTAAATTTTGAGATTTCTTTCTCTCTTGTTTTAAACATCGACCATTTTCACCCACGTAACACCAATCACAATTAGCACAGGGTATTTTTTATATTACATTCGGTCGATGTTCTATGGAAGGTCTGAATTTAAGAAGGAAATTCTTGTTGCATGGTCTTGAATGGTTTATTAACAACTTTAACGTCGTAACTTTGTAATAAGATAAGATCCTTGTTAATGGTTGCGTGATGCCATTGATGACCTGCATAACTGTTAGAATGTTCCTGCAGCATAGCCCATTTAAAAAACGTACAAACTAGTTCCTCTGGTGAAGGGACAGTGCACTTGATGCACTTTGGTGATTTGGAAGACTTCTTCGTTAGAATTTTGGAGATAACATTTGGACGATAACAATTCTGCTGGAGATAACAATTCTCTCGCCGCTATTTATATTACTATAGATAACTAGAAATAGCTGACACTAGGTTGCCCCCGAAGTTTCGACGATGTTTATCGGTTTTTCTTTGCTCTTCATCCTTTTCTACAATTCAGACATTTGATTGGAAATTAATTTTCTATTTTGGATGATTATTAATTATGATACGGTAAATCATTTAATTACAAGAACGCAACAGCATCTTGACATCATTTTGTCATGTTTTGCTGTGGTGTGGGATCTCAGCTAGACTCAAGCTAGACTTTAGAAAAAGTCAGTCGTCTTTATTAATTTAACACGCCGGGATGGTCGACCTATCGCGACTTGCGTGGCTCGTTTTCGCGACTTCGTCGCTTTGAATGGGCCGCTTTGCGGGCTCGAATCGAACTCACTTCACTGTGGTAAAGTCTTGATCTCAGCGAGGATAAACTTTAGAAACAGCAAAACGTTTTAAAATTACCATTTGAGCCGGCCCAATTGTTTTATAAATATATGGGCTGAGAGCCCGAGCCGTGAAGAATGACATGAGAATGATCAATCTTAAGAAAGAAAAGGATGTCGAAAGAATTTCTTACCTCTGTTAAAGCAAACGCCTGCCGCGAGTTTTAAATAATCACAATGCATCTCGAGATCTCTTTTGAATTTCTTTTCTTGATGCCGCATATCATCTTGTAAAGTTAAAATTTCGTCCGGAAGTGGACCGATCAAGACTTTTTAAGTTTTCTCCATTCAAGTAGTTTGTGCCTGGTAAATCACGGTCAGTTGGACAAAGGCTTTCTTGTCGTAAATCACGCTTCATGACAACGATCAACTTTTTAAGGTGGCTCTATAGGGTTTTGAGATATTACGGCGCGCGCACAAGTGATACCCATCAAGAGATCATTTTCGCGTTATTTTTTAAACTAGTTACATAAAAGCTGCCGAAATATTAAAAGCAAAGACTAAAATATGTTGTGCATTATTCTTTTTTAAAATAACGGCCTTTGTTTTTTAGCTACATCTACTCAAAAAGTCCTATTTTTTGGTGTTTTTATGGCTTTGATCTTAAATTTCTTTAATTTTCTACGGTGAAAATTTTTGAAATTCTCCCAACGGATTGAAACTGATGAGAAGTAACTTTTAAAAACAAAAAAAGGAGGGGTTGTCCAGGTCGTTTTTGCGTTTTTGATTATTTTGTGTTTTTTTGACTAAGCAAAAAAACTGGCTTACAAATTTTTTAAAAAAACCGGCAAAAAGGGCAGTTAAAAAGGTATCACATCTATGCCAAATTTTAAGGAATTTCACCGAAGGAAACTCTAGTAAATACCAGGGGAAATTTTCTATTTTCGCCCGAATAACAATTACGTCATCAGAATAGAAATTGTCCAAGATCGCTATTTGAGCATGCGCGAACTTTCGAACCATATGAGTTGATGTGTAAAGACGAGCGTTCCCCGTTTCGGTTTTTGTGCGAATATCTGTTAACCCAAAGGTTAGTTAGAGACATACCTTAATCCTTTATGCAGCAGAATCTCTGAAATTCTGCTCGAAGTATCTCACAATCGCGGAGACTATTCTTTATTTTCTCTTTTACTTTCGATCGTACGAACTTTACAAAAGCGGCCAGAAGCACCGCGGACGTTGTAAACACCTTTTAAGGGTGTTGTAAACTCTTTTATCTGATCCACACAGGAAAGCACGGGTGTTGTTTCATTGGCAGGAAGCAAGTCTCGCGTTTTCTCGCCGAAAACTTCACGCTCGCGTGAAGCCGCCATGTTTGTTTTGATTTGCCGGCCGAGCTCGCCCTTTCGTACCCATTCTTCGCGCGGTGAAGAAACCCTATGGAGCCACCTTAAAAGGAAAGGATACCGAAAGAATTTCTCACCCTTGACAATGAAAACGCTTGACTTTCTAAAAGTCGCTCGCTTCTGGTTTCCGGTTTCGCCTGCCGCGAGTCTTAAACAATTATCTCGAGATCTTTTTTTAAATTTCTTGTAAATCTCGTCCGGAGATAGACTGATCAAGGCTTTTCTCCGTTCAAGTAGTTTGCGCTTGGTAAATCGCGGTTTTGGACGAAGGCTTGCTTATCGATCGTAAATCGCAGACAAATTTGAAGATATGGCTTGATATGTTCGTACGTGTTCCTAGACATATTTCTTCTTCGGCCACTCAGATGTAAAAAATGTGGATTTTCTTACTTCTCTACGAGTTACTTAGTTAATTATCGCGAAGTCTTTTCAACAATTGCATTGCTTTCGGCTTTTAGACATTGTGAAATGAATAGGCCTCGAATAAAACCTCAAATTATCTTTTTCAAAATTCTGCCCAACTGCAATCAACCTTTACAAGCTTCGTTTGTTTACTTGTTGTCATCTGTGCACGTGCTCATGCTTTGGGCTGTCATCATCACCCAATCATCGTTTACTTGCGTCATCATTGACCAATCACCGTATGTCGGCATTTACAACTCCCGATACCTACTTGCGGGCTTTCAGCTTGTCGGCATTTTACAACTCCCGAGACTATTTGTGGGCAAAAATTGATCAAATCGAGATTTTTCCCAGTATATACTATATATTCGCGCGGATTACAATGATGCCTCCTCGGGTTTTGACCTCTAGGCCAAAACCCTGCGGGGGCAATAAACACCTTTCCCCTTTTTTTCTGCTTGAGCGGAATGAAAGTGAATTCCCACAAATCCAGCCAAGTTGCTGTAGTAGCTTTTGACATGTACCTTATTGTTACTTATTTTCGCGGGAACTTAATTTCGTGAATGGAACGGGTGTTAAAGGGGGCTTTTACTGCCGGCGGGGATTAACTCAGAGCTTGTACTCCATTGTCGTGTAGCAAGCGACTCTGACTCGTGAAGACTGAGTATAGATAGGTTTATTTGTTAAGTATAACTTGTACTCACAATCTAGTTCCCAACTTTTACTTCAGTTCTTCTGTCCTTCTTCTTCCAACGTCTTGACTTACAAATTACTTGGTACTTTCTTCCTTCTTCAACTTTCTTCTAAATTATTAGTTTTACAGCGTTGCTTTTATGTGTTTTTAGCTGCTTAATATCATAGGTGACAAATTACTCCTTAATTTTGGCGCGAAATTTCAGCGTTAATTTATAATTTCACATGTGAAATTACAGTGTAACTATGGCAACGTTTCCTGTAATTTTCTTCAAAATGGCGTCCCGGTTTCAAGAAGTTACGGATGCAGATGTATCGGCTTTGAAAGACGCTGCAGAAAACGAAAACACTCGAAAAAGCACCGTAAACTGGGTGAGGGTGTTTGAGAAATGGTGCGATGAAAATGGGCTTGAGAAAAATCCCGAGAAGGTTGCTCCCGACCAGTTAGATAAATTGCTCGAGCGGTTTTTTGCCTCCGCACGTAAACAAGACGGAACCGACTACGAACCCGGGTCCTTAAGAGTCATGCAAGCAGCACTTGACCGCCACTTGAAGGAAAAAGGTTATTCTTTTTCGATTATGAAGGACAGAGAATTTTTCAATTCCCGAAAAGTTCTTGAGGGAAAGGCACGCAAGCTTAGGAATGAAGGCAAAGGAAAATTGCCAAACAAATCAAGAAGCCTTACGAGAGAGGAAGAAGAAGCGTTGTGGGAGAGCGGACAGCTTGGAAATTTATCTCCAAGGTCGCTCATTAACACGATGTGGTGGCTTCTGTCACAACATCTTGGTCTACGTGGCTGCCAAGAACATTACACAATGAATGTGGAAGATTTCACGCTGAACAAGGACGACAGTGGCAACGAGTTTGTAACCTTCGCAGAAGGCCCGACCAAAACACGGCAGGGAGGTTTGAGAGTACAACCGAGATCAGTGCTACCCAAAATGTTCGCAACTGGTGATGCACGATGCCCTGTCGCTCTTTTTAAGCACTACCTGTCCAAGAGGCCCGAAGATGTAAAGTTATCTGGTCCTTTCTACTTAGCGTGCATCGACAGCCCCACCAAAACAGAAGTATGGTACAAGAAAAGCCGAATGGGTAAAAACACTATCAGCAAAATTATGAAAAGCATGAAAGAAAACTAACCGCTACAAGAGATGTGTCCTGACAAAAGGTTATCCAATCACTCAGTCCGGAAAACGGTGGTCAGGAAGTTAAAAGCCAAGGGAGTTCCAAAATCAGACATCATAACAATAACTGGTCATCGACAAGAACAAAGCGTTGAAGCCTACGACTCCGGGAACGAAGACGAACAGCGGCAGCTATCCAACATCATTGATGGCAAAGAAATCCAGCTGAACCAGACGACCAGTCGAGCTCCCCTTCAGCCCCTTATTCAGTCTAATGCAGCGGTAAGCAGTGGCCACGTCTACCATTTCCACAGCTGTAACGTGGTGATTAACCAAGGACAGGCTAGCGCTTCTTCTTCACTGCCATCTATGTACAACGAGCCGTGACATTGTCCGCAATCATGTGTTTGTCAGCTCTTCAAAGCTTTAACTTTGTACATTTTCGCTTTTATCTCATCGACGCCAGTTTGCTTTGGCCGTTTGATAAACTTTGATAAACAATTTATAGTTCAGAACGTTTAAAACGACTTCAGATGACAAAAAATCAATTTTAAAATGGCCTCGAGCGGATTCTTGAGCGCATTTGAAACGGGCGCCGTTTTCAGTTCATTCATCAGAAAAGCCAATCATGTAAGGAAGAATTGACAGTTGTCAATTGCAATCATTTGAAAACAGTAAGAAGAATTGTAAATGGCTTTTTAAAACAAATTTGAAAATTGTGAAACTTTAGCTTAAATGTATCCGTAAACTGAACCTTTCAATGCTTAATTGGAGTTTACGATTATGTACAATACAATAAAAAAATAAAAAAATCCACCGGCGATTTTGAGCGTAATTTGTCACCCATGATATTAAAATGTAACCAAATGGCAGACTCGTGAAATTAGGAAATAATATACATTCTAAGATTAAGATCCATAAACAAAATTGATTAGGAAGTACATCTACCTCGGTTCACTAATGAATGGCTTTCGGTGGTTATAGAAAAGTGGTTCTTGCAGGGTAAGTGTCAAGATTGAGACACGATGTCCCATGGTTGACAGTTCGAAATATACAAGTTCCATTATCGGTGAAGTGAACTCACGTTCACAATCACGACTATTCCTAAACTTAGTTTTTAAGACATAAAAGTCACAAGACAAGAACTTAAATACAAGAAAACACTTTGGTGCGCAGAAATGGGCGCTGGCCGAGCCTCAGTTCAGTAGCTATAAAAAACGCGATCTTAAGCTCGCCTTCTTAATCAATTAACACTATCTTTATTTCTAGTTATTTTTGGTATATTTTAGATTTTCTAGAAGGTTCGGTACTAATTACCTAAACCTTAAAAGCCACTAAATCAAGATTTAATTTAACTATTTATTTTTGCAATTAGACCTGCAAAACATCCTGTAACACGGGATTTAATTTTCGCGATTTGGCCAAAAAAAATACGTTAAAAGCATAAAAATATATACGTTTTCGCGGGTCTTCAACTCGCAAAAATATTCAACAATAATTTATTTTCACTTTCCGGCATTCATTCATGAGCGCGTTCAGAACTCAACGTAGAATGGACAAGACTAATGCCAGTTAGATTTTACCAGTAAACAGCTGACACGTTTAAACTGTTTTGTTCTCCTTACCTGATCTTGCCATTCCCATGTACCTGGAAGGGGCAGCCTGGTAACAAACTGAACAAGTTTCTCTTGAGTGATTATTCAAATCACATTGCTTCGTTTCCAACCAGAAATTGAAGCTCATGCAACTTAGATCATCAAGGCACAAGTCAAGACAATCAGCATAGCGCTCTACAAAGATGGAGCTGTAGTTTGTGTAAAGGAGAGCGAAACCTTGCTGAGATCTTTCACCTCGACATGAATTACTGTTCACGTGTACAGCTTGAAGCAGTAACGAGCAACGCGCGAGTAAAGCGAGGATTTGTTTCATGTTTTGAATCTTCAGGGAGATCTGCTTCTACACTACTGGCTTGAAAGCAGGTGTGATACTGAAGTTTGTTGACTGAGTGGTAACGCAATATGTAAGGTATCTCTCCATTTAATAATAATATTAAGTAAATACATATAACTTCTTAATGTAACCGGTCTTTCGAGAAAAAAAAGAAACTATAGTTTTCGTCTTATTTTCTCGAAACAAAACCACACTGTAACCAATTTAGTAAATTAAAACAAGAAAGTCAGGGGGCTGATGAAAACATTTCTCAAAACTACACTGTATAAATATCAAGATACTTCGTTAATATATAAGAAACAAACATAAGATTGTAATAAAAAGTTTCATAACAAAATAGAGCAAAACTGACATGGCGACATGATGTTTTAATTTCGAATGCATTATACGCCCCTTAAAAGTGTTCGAAATGCTCGGTCCGCCGTGTTTTACAATTTAATGACTTCTATTGATTTCCTATAATTCGTCACCCTTCAATGAACCCCTGAAGAGCTGCAGTTGATATTTCAATGTTTTCAGCTGAACATTCAAAAGTCAATAAAGTTAGACACATAACGAGATGAAATATGTAATAAGCTAAGCTGCTAGGCATAAAGTAAATTTCATGATGTATTGAAAGTTTGCGGTTTTTACTTAACAACAAAGCTGTCACTGCTTAGTGGTTTAAGTTTGGCAAAATTTCCTGATGATTAGGAGTATATTGACTTTTGTGCGTTAGTTAATTTAATAACTTCTGTGAAAATCAACTGACCGGCTTTTTAATATGTTTCCGAAACCAACAAACATAAATTATGTGATAAGGAAAAGTACATGCATTTCATCATTGTACTCTAGACATCGCCACTAATTTGCCATTGCATGCGAAGCATGGATGCCCACGATCAAAAAACACAACACCAGGAGAACTGAACGACAGCGGACCCCTGAGGGAACAACAGCACACCGGAACAGCGAGGATCGAAATGCACCAATCACAGCTGTTGAAAACCAACCAATCACAGCGCAGCAGCGTGCTTTATAAGGTTACACCCTACCAGTCGACCTTATCGCCTGATGAAGACTAGCAGTGTGCAGTCGCAAGTGACACTACGTCGTGAGACAAACGAAAAAATACTTTATTATTACATGCGTAATGTTGGGAGCCGTGAAAAAGACCTGAAAAAAAAATTAAAAACATCATTATACAACCGCCTGTTCAGATATCCAAACACAAGTTGGTTTAAACTAGTTGTAAAATTTGTCTTACAGATGATTTCCAGTCCGTACTGCGCAATCTCCGCCTGCAATGTTTGTGAGCCTCACAAACAGAAGAATGTTTACCAGCAAAAATAAAAATTCCGGGACAAAACTTACCTTTTTCTTCATTATTAACGCCAGATATCCTTGCAAAACAATAATAACGAGTAGAAGAACCTTGACGCTATTTCAAACCGACGTTTCAGCTCATCGGAAATTCTTGAACGAAACGAACTGTAATGGCGGACTAAAAAACGTCTTGTATGCTGTCACCGAAGTGTAACGTTTCAACGAATTCAAAACAAAAACGTAAACAAACCCCGAGTCTGCGCAGTACGGACTGGAAATCAGCTTTAATATATCTGAAATGGTCGTTTTACTTAAATTTTATTAAGTCCTAAGAGTGGCTGGCAGCATAAAGATCACGAGCATCAACTGAACGAACGATCGCCAAAAGAATTCTCTCAACTAGAACTTTATGAAATTGTATAGAGACCTGTAAGAAGAATTATTGTGTTGACATTGTCAAGTATGTCTAATACTTGTCATTTTTTCAAGTCGTGAGAGTTAAGATGTGGAACGTTTAGCGCGAGTCGTAAAAGGTCGTAAAATGTATGTTCGATTGACTGAAGTACTTTTCAATGAAAT
Source organism: Oculina patagonica (assembly GCF_052425735.1). Taxonomy (NCBI): domain Eukaryota; kingdom Metazoa; phylum Cnidaria; class Anthozoa; order Scleractinia; family Oculinidae; genus Oculina; species Oculina patagonica. The sequence continues at coordinate 11,927,766 of NC_135761.1, read as the reverse complement.
AACATGAAGTGTTATTTAAGGTAAACGAGGTTCAATTCGTCGAAGAGTCAAGAGTCGTACGAGCTAGGCAAAAGGGACCTGTCGCCTTTTACGTGTAATGTAACTTGTGAAACTGCGTTTAATTGTACTCTTTAAAGTTATCATAAATGGTGGAGGTGTGTCTATAGTGAAGGAAGGGGTCAGAAAATCAACGCGTGAGAAGGAAAAGACAAAAATATTTATATATCCATCGTTTTATATATATGCGCGCAATAACCATACGGCTAAAAACTGGGTAGCACGCGCTCAAGGAAAAGACAACATGATGTTAGTCGTCAACAAATTGTCCATTGCACTAATTACTTGCCGAGTTAGGCAAGGGGTTCAAAATGCGCGCCAATGCGTGGAGGCCTCAGCGCGTGAGAAAGACTGAAGTAAAGCATAACTATGTATTAATCATTTTATATCAACGCTACTGACAACACACAGGTAAAGAACATGTAGCACGCGGGATTCTCGTTGCACCTTTAATAAAAGGTGTAAAAATCGTGTTTTGATATTATTTTAATTGTGTCCCATTTCAAACTGGCAAAAGACTTTACAGTTTCTTTATTCTATTGCACGAGGAAAAGCTAATTTGTTTGTTGTTACACTACAAGCCTAAGAGCCATTGCAAGGAAGCGATTAATTTGCACATTTATTTACCCCAGTCCACTGGCTTTAAGCTATATTTGCTATATTTTAAACTGTCGAACAAATAACCGCCAAAGCTAAGCCATCTAACGCTCTATTATGACCTCGCTTAGATGTTAGAATAGAAAGAAAGGTAATTGGCTTTCATTTGCTTTTTTGTTTCCAGCCATACGCACTACTTGTTGTTGTTGTCAGTGAGGATCTGCTGTTAGCTATAAATGTACTCTTCTGATGACCGTCAAACAACCTGTAACAAGGAAAATAGATTGCATCGTTAAAAAAAATTATTGACAGTAGATAACGTTCAGTGTGATTGAATGACTTGGTATTGTGCACAGAAAAACTTGCCGGTTTGGTTTGCCATGAGAACTCAATCCTCGCCTTCGCGCATTCTCCCGCTTAACACCATGTTACTTTGTGCGATGTTTATTCAGCACAACATTTGATAACGCTTCAATACATGATAAATCAGGCACTCATTCGTGACTAATTGCGAGCGAACATTCCGAGAGAAACCTGAGAACCAGCAAAGGGCGTTTAACTCTCTGGCTCTTTTGATTTCCTTATTCAACTTTGAAAATTTATGCGTCTGTATTCGGCAAAATTATCGTTATTAAATATGCAGTTTTAAAGGTCACAAATAAGCCTTTACGCACCCTAGCAAGTATAAAGCTCTATTCTCATTGATATGTAATCGTGCCATTTCGTCGGACGAACTCGAATGTAGCGAGCTTTAATGATCGGGTTTAGATCGTGAGAAACAACTGTATCGGGGTCTGTGTTTCCTTGAAAGAGCTGCGTGAAATAGAACATCATTACATACAAACGATATTTCGCAGGAAAATCAAAATGAAATGGAAAATACTCATTTTTTACATCCAGGAACTAAACTCCCATAATACCTTGGTCAGTTTCTAAAGGTTTCACCGAACGTAAACACTGGCAAAGATAAAGATATCTGAGTCTCCTAATGCGTCAGATGCTCACATGTTACTTCATAATTTTTTGTTTAGAATTGCAAAAGCCTGACATTGTGACAATCAAGAGGCGAAAAGGAAATAAAAATAGCCTTCCCCCTTCCTCTCCATCTTTTACCGAGCGTTGGTCTGAAAAACTTTTTTTCTGGCTGAAAGAGCCAACGTAACCGGCTTTGAAAGCACTTGCAATATGTCTCAGGAAAAGTGCCCTGGGATTAAGGTTAGTATAACACACATTTGCTTGTTTGAGTTGATTGGCTGGTTGGTTATAATTACTCCTCAGCAGTCATCATTCATGGCACAGTCTGTTTCTTTACCTCACCAGCATAAACCTTTGAAGTTCCCATTTCATGACACCAAGAACACTTTGTTCGAAACGTCTCGTAAAAAGAAAGACGAGCGTGGTCTTAGTTCAGGAAAGAAAAATTTGTTACTGCCTATTAAGAAACTACTAAATATCATACCGTGTCTGAATTAACTCCAATTCGCTTGTAAAACGTGAAGGTTTGTCCATCATCACCATACTGTAGTTTGTATTCTGTAACCCACTCGAAGTCCGCCTTTATCCCTTGCGTCGCTATACGTGTTACCCTTGTCATTTGCTGAAAATCCACCTGCAGCCACTGATTATAGTCACGCTGGTCAGGTGACCAGCCCCCACCTTTCCCTTCTTCTGCTTTGAAGTGTAACCTGGCCTCATGAGCGGAATAGTAATCACTGAACACTGTTGAGGCGGTTATCTGCGAGTCAAGAATTGCACCGCTTTCCATACCGACGGGTACTGGACACACTGAGTACAAAAAGCAGCAATAGAATGAACGAAACCAACTCTATCCCACACCAGTTATTGTTGGAAAATATCCCTCACTTTTCACCTCTACCCCGATAAATTAATAATAATAATAATAATAATAATAATAATAATAATAATAATAATAATAATAATAACATTATCACAGCTGTAATCCCTTTCTCACTCACTAGTTGGATCTTAAAACCACGCCACCACAGGAGTCTTGCGGGGAGCTTAGTCATTAAATATTCCTTCATATGTGACCCCCATACTGTTAGGATCATCGATTTCGATCGAACCAAAAGTATTGTTATATTATTATTACTATTAACAAATGATTCAGAGGAACATTCTGTTCCTCTTCAATTAAACATAGACACAGATCAGTTGGTGCATCTGCCTCCCAAGAAGGGTATCAGTGTTCTCGATGATCAAAGTATACAACACTCAAACAGGCAGTAGACAGTTAACAATTCAATCTCGTGTTTTACTTTATGCAAAAGATCATTTACAAACCTGAACACGAGCGTCCATCTCCAGCGTACCCTTCCTTACAGGTGCAGTTATGAGAACCAACAGTGTTGGTACAGTTTGCATTCACGTTGCAGTCATGGCTGCCATTGCTGCATTCATCGATATCTACAACAAAACGATATACAAAAATCTCATTGTAAAGTATTGACACGTAAGGAACTCAGTATCAGGTGTTTTGTTACAAAAGTAAAGTCAATGTACCTGAACATGAGCGTCCATTTCCAGCAAATCCTTCTTTGCAAGTACACTCATGCGAACCAACAGTATTGGTACAGTTCGCATTCACATCACAGTCATGGCTGTCATTGCTGCATTCATCGATATCTATAATAACAAACATTAAATATCTTTTGTTATTAGACGACTAACTTCTCTAGAGAGCATGATAAAATTGCTGCGCTGTGTTTGGTGGTTGGCTCCACTAGCGAGCAATTACGAAATTTAGTGTCCTACCTAGGATTTTTCGTCTGCGGGGCAAGTTTTCCAGGCGCGGGCAACTGTTTTTTTTTTAGTTTAGTTTTTCTCTTTTTACTTTAGTTTTTTTAGTTTTTTAGTTTTTCTGGCGGTGGCAACTGCCCTCCTCTCCCCCCCCCCCCCCCCCCCCCCAGCTAGGTACGGCCCTGCGGGTGGTACTTTGTCACCCACTCGGGATTACCCGCTTTGTCCAACAAGAAATATGTTATTTATGCTATGTAACTAGAGATAGTTGACACGACAGCTGCCCACGCTGTTAATCTCTTTATTTTAGCGCATTCGTTACTATAGTTAATTCTGCTCGATCGGCTGAATATCAGTTTTCTATTTGGGACGTTTTTGCGATAATTCAGAGATAAAGAAAACAGATCGCTGGCGGCTCGTGTTTTCTAAATTGTACTCGTGTTGTGCTGACAGAGTATTACATTGTTCCTAGCCTTCTCTTCTTCAAGTTGGGACGAGCATGTGCGATTTAAAACAAACTTTCAGGATGAACTGTTGACGCCAAGTGAATAAACAAAACAAAGCAAAATTATGCGAAAAATTCTGAAAGATGAATGACCACGTAGATTTTAATTACAAGAACGCGACCGCAACATCTTGACATCATTTTGCCGTGTTTTGCTGTAATGAGTGATATCAGGGTTTTGGCCTCTGGACCAAATCCCTGCGGGGACAATGAATCCTCTATTGCCCTATTTTGTTCAGTCAGGATATCTTGATATTGGCCTCGTTCTTTCTTGTTTGTGATTTTCGCCCTACTTTGGATATTGACTTGTTCAATATCCAGCTACTTTGACCTCACGCATAGTCAATAACCCATGCATGTACTTTATTAATGCCAAATTTAATTAGTTAGTTTGTTACACTGAAGTTAAAGTGATTCCACTGAAATAGAAGGAGTATTAAAAATTTTCTGAAACTTGGTCCAGGTTACAATTATGTTATGAGCATTAAAAAAATGAAATAAAAAATGGGGGTCACCGCGCTAGTTTTTGTGTAAAATGGATGGGCATTATAGTAAATATACGTCCCGCGAGGTATATAGTAGGAACCCTAGTAATCCGAATGGGGAACTATTGTTTCTAGAAAAAAATCATTTTTGCATTTAAGTATAAGTCTAGTTCAACAAAATAGACTTTGATCTTATATTAAAAACTATTTTAATTGTACAGGAATTAAGATAATAAAAGAAATTAAAGATTTTGCTTTGTGCGCACGTTAACGGCACTACCTAAAAACGTGTTTTTTACGGCATTAAAATTAAAATATCTCAATGTAGAATTTTAAACTTTTCTTTGAATCGCAATATATTGTAGACAACCGTAAGACATTTAAATTAATGCATTAAAAAATGGGGGTCACCGTGCTCGTTTAAGAGAAAACGCCCATTTATTTCCCTACCGAGCTTAGCCTGAAGGGAATCTCGTAGTGTTCTGTGTGCGCGCGCGCTCGTGCGCGCGCTAAATGACGCGAAAACTTATGCGCAGCAAGGATGCGCAATGCAATTCCGTGGAATCACCTTAAGTCAATGTACCTGAACACGAGCGTCCATCTCCAGCGTACCCTTCCTTACAGGTGCAGTTATAAGAACCAACAGTGTTGGTACAGTTTGCATTCACGTCACATTCATGACTGCCTTTGCCGCATTCATCGATATCTATAATAACAACGAAAACACCAGACTCGCCGTTTATACGTTTGGCATTAAGGGAACTTGAGTCTTAAGTAAAATTAAATTAGTACGTGACACGAGGAATATGAACAGAATTTTTAAAGGTGTCCCTGCTGTAACCTGAGCAACCAGGAATCCCTATGTACGATTACAGTTTTCGAGTTGATTTGCATGCAAAACCTTTCCAGTTTAATTTGAATGAAATAGAGCAACTAACGAAAAATCAATTTTATTTAGGAATAGTGATAAAGGAAATTCGGAAATTTGCCATTGCTTGCTGTCATTTAGTTTAAGCTCAGTTACATTTTTAAAGTGAGGGAACGTTTCGTCCATTTCTTCTGTTTTGATCAGGTGTGCCATTTAAGAGCTGAAAAACATAACTCCTTGAGCCTCAGACACTTTTACCTTGTCCTCCTTACCTGATCTTGCCATTCCCATGTACCTGGAAGGGGCAGCCTGGTAACAAACTGGACAAGTTTCTCTTGAGTGATTATTCAAATCGCATTGCTTCGTTTCCAACCAGAAATTGAAGCTCATGCAACTTAGATCATCGAGGCACAAGTCAAGACAATCAGCATAGCGCTCTACAAAGATGGAGCTGTAGTTTTTGTGGAGGAGAGCAAAACCTTGCTGAGATCTTTCACCTCGACATAAATTACTGTTCACGTATACACATTCAAGCAATAACGTGTAACACGCAAGTAAAGCCAGGATTTGTTTCATGTTTTGAATTTTTAGGGAGATCAACTTCTACAATTCTGGCGTGAAAGCAGGTGTGATACTGAGCCTTGATCACTGAGTGGTTATACAATGTCATGCATTTCTGCTGTTGACTTGGAAGAAAAACACAAAATAAATTGAACCAAAGCTTCCGACATGTGCGACAAGCCATTTTAATTTTAAATGCTCTTTTCCGCTCCCAAACACGATATGGTTCAAGCATTGAAAAAATAATAGCCTGTCTTCAGTTTTTATCCTCGCGAGCAGTAGTTTAATTTTACCCGAAGCATATTAGAATGAGTCTGGCAACGCAAGTCACACTGAACAATATCTATTCATTCATCTATTCAACATGAAAGAGGTCCTCTTCACAGAGCTGCAACTGTGTTTTTATGTTTGTCTTAAGATTCAGAAGTCAACAAGTTCACATAATTAGCTGAGCTGCTAAGTAAAATCAAATTTGTTATATATTGAAATACATATATCAAAGGTGTGCTAAATGGTTTGGTTGTCAGAAAGGTTGATAGGAGTCGACTTTGCACATGTAAAAGTTAATTTTGTAATTTCCGTAACGAGAATATCACCCACCCTAATAAGCTCTAATAACGTTTTTTTTTTCTTTTTTTGTCAAGGCCAGAAGGTCCATGCGGCGAGAATACTTTACCACTACTTTGCCAATATCGTCTAGAGTTGGGAACCGTTGAAAACGACGAAACAACAAGAAAACTTCTGCATGCAGCTACAGTGTCAATTGTTTTTTTCTCTGTGTGAGCCTCTTTATTTGCCATTCAATATGATACATTAAAGTAATTGCTTTCTGTTTGTTTCCAAGCTTTCAGCAGTTTTTAATAACGATCACAAAATAACCTACAACAAAAAACATCACCTGTTATTAAATTCTCAACCTCGACCTCGGATATTGCATTTCTAGCTTTCTGATTGGTTCATTGAATCCCGGTTATCAGCTCATATACCTATGTTTGACCTTATATATATGGGAAATGAGTGCGGCAAGTGCCGCTCCGCGTAAAATTTTTTTGCGGGAAGCGACAGTTCCATCAGAAAAATGGTTGAAAACAGCAAATTTGGCGAGCTTTATGAACAAGAAATAATCAGCGGTACAAAAACCACAGAAATGCCATAGTAAAATTAACTACGCAAAACAAAAGGATTGATGCAAAAGTTTAATTAATAATACTTGTAAACGCACAACAAGAGGGAGTGAATAAAGTAGAAAAGCAGCAAATAATTTACGAAAGAACGGCAAACTGACACAGTTTCATTCAGTGTACGTCATAAAATTAGGCTCAGCACTTCTGTAAAGTTTGTTACCTTTCAATCTTGGTCTTGCCCTTTTATACTTCAATAAACCTGTTCTACTTTGAGCTCAATTTCGCTTCAAATAATATCGCAGTCTTGATGACAGCCGTGGAGCCGTAAACAAGTACAATGTAAACACTTGCTTCGTTCGACTTGCACAAGACGTGTAGTTTCCAGAAAAGCTTTTACTTCGGGTCATCCCGTAAATCTTAACTGTTGTCACAATTTCCAGGATATTTAGACGACTTTAGAGGGGATTGTTCGAGGAAAATCTTGGGAAGAAAACTCTCTCGCTCGCTTTCCTCGTGTGATTCATTCAGCTCAAGAAGTGAACACCGCGCCACAAATTTTCCCGCTTCCTCATACTATCACTTCGTTTACATCAAAATAAAAAAAACTCAATAATCTCATGCATGTCACGTATATTCGTATTCAAGTTGCAATTTCGCCATTGCACTGATCAAGGCTACCTTTGCACTGACGAAAGCGCAGGGAATTGCTCTTGAGCAATGATATTTTTCGTCTGTAACAAGAATTAGAAAATGGAACAAAACAATGAAGAAGAGAAGCGGATGAACAGAAGACAAACACCGAGCCACTTGTGTTCTGCGTCAGGACAAGGGGACGGGGGGGGGGGTACTCCCTATAATGGCCTAGATACGGGGAGGATCCGCCCAAAAGGTGTACCTTTTTCATGCTTCAGCTATATGAAAGGGTAGGGATATCGGTCATTTAGACGTTTAAAAAAGCTTTCAATTAAAATATTTCGAACAGACACACCTTTAAATTTATCATCATTTAATTTGAATTTATTAAACGCTACAGAAAAATGGCATCAAGACTTCCTGTTTTAGGCATGTGTCATGTTTTTTTCGGTATATGAAAGGAGTACCTTTTTCTCATTAAAAGGTATACGAAAGGGGTGCATTTTCTGTCAAAATGGTATATAAAAGGGTTAGGGGTTGGATCTTGGGGCGAAGCCTCCCCGTTGTGTCAGGCTTGCTGTTGTCTGTTGTGTGTTGTATCGCGCTATAGCTAATTCACGTGGAACTCAGAATACAAGGAAATCGACTGATATCACACTCAAAATCATTCTGTGATAAGATGAAGATATATATCTTTCCAAACGTACAAAACAATTGGGGCAGATGGCACTGATCATGAGTTACAAAAGGGCAACAACTGGCAAGCGAACGTTTTGTATTAAATTTTCATGATTTACTACAAGAAAAGTTCGCTCTTGATTTGCTACTTATAACACCCACTAGTACAAGGAAGTGCCAGGTACTATCTTGAGTCACGTTTCATAATCCATACTACGCTTTAGGGCGACTAAGCACCATGCTTGGAAGTCTGCAAGTCTGGAATAAAGGCGCCTGTTTTAAGTTGAATGGTGCCCTAACCAGTCAAAATGAAATGGTGATGAGCTAAGAAGGTGGTGAGAGATTTGAAATGTTACATTAATTGCAATTTTTTTCCTGGCCCTGTGTTTCGCCATTTTAACTTTCTTAATCGCAATCCAGAAACTTGTCCAGGCAAACATCGTTATAGTATTGTTAAGAAGGCTCCTTTCCTGATCAAAGTAAAAATCCACTACCCTCCCTCTATGACACTGACGGAGATGTTGACTGTTCCATTTTAGAGGTCGAAAATCATGCGTTATAGCATTATCTAGTTTAGTGTTCCATCTAAGTTGATTTGAAATAAGCTGTTAACAGAACAACAAAAAAAGCAGAAAACGCGTTGCAAATTAAACATGTACGAATACCTTATCAGGGTGCTTAATTTCGCAGGTCTTTAATTTCGCGTTTTTCGCGATTGTAAAAAAATCGCGAAATTAAAGACCAGTGGAAAAAAAAACCCTGCGAAATTTTAACACGTGAAATTTAATACCCATAAAGAGAAATTAAATCACAGTAAAAAATGTTTAACATGTACCAACCATAACATATACAGGATATGTATCGACAAAACATTACCGCGAACTACGTACTGAGACAATGTGTATCCGCGTTATAATACACCTTAAAAGTCAAATTTCAAATATGCGTTTTTCTTGTTCCAGTTTATCTAGAAATTTTAAAAAGTTGAGACTTTTTGAAAAATAAAATGAAGTTGAGAACGCTTGAATCGCGAAATTTAATACCCTTTTTTCATATTTGCCTTTTGAAATCGCGAAAATATAATAAAACCCGGCGAGATACTGTCTCGCCAAAATGGCGAAATTAAGTACCCGCGAAATATTAACTAGGGGTAGCTGACACTAAAAGTGCCCCCGCTCTTTTGATCTTATCTGAAATAAATAGAATGGAAATTTGTTTGTGTTTATTTTTGAGGGCTGTATGTGGGAAACTGTAGCTTAATGCGGTTTAGTGCATAGTTAGTAACTATGTTCATAGTGTTACAGGGTTGAGTGGTTATCGCATCTGGGTACTGGGCGAGGCATTGATGGGCAGTGAGAAGTTGAAGATATAGCTTATTTTGATTATTAAATATTTATTTCTCTTTCCATTTTAAAATACTAAACTGTAACAATTTTGTAATGTGACAGTCGAGTTTTTGAGCTTTTGCAAGGTAAGGCTTTTTGATTGGATTTTGTTGCCATCGAAATACATTACAAAGCTTGCTACTGTAGAGCAAGTTGGTTATGATTGCTGGATTGAAAGATTGCAAAATCTCAAAAACGTACGTAAAAGTCTAAATACGAAAGTCGGAATTAACTTACAACGAATTCTAAAATTCGCTAGAGCGGTTTTCACTGGAGTGTCGAAAGTTAATTGCGTTTGCTTTGGTTTTGCATTTCTACGCTTAGTGATTGGCTTAAAAATCTCGCGCCACTTTCTCAGCCAATCAGAACTAAAACCAAAACCAATCTTGACTCGCTCGCGCACGTTTTCCCGCGCTTCGTACCAGCTACATGTATTTGCTTCGTGTTTTGATTGGTTCACTGGATTGTCAATGTGGTTTCTGATTGGCCAGAGTAATTGCTTTGGTTTTGGTTTCACGACGCTCAATTGAAAACTGCTCTAATTTGATTTGTTCGATGGTTTCCGCTCCCGAAAGTGCTAAAAACGTGTCGGCGTTTTGTCGTATTCGATTACAGTAAAAAATTACAGAGCATGAAGAAGGTCTAAAAAACATGCATTGATCGTACAGAAAAGCCTCGCGACGCAAAATGTTTTATAAATAAAACAATCGCCGACACGTTTTTGTTTTTACACATTTTTGCTGACCGACATGTTGAAGTAATTCCTCTTAAAAATTGAAGTCAATTGAACAACTCGAGAAAATAGCGTTTAGAAAAATATATTAGCCTGCGAATACAGACGCTTTTCATTAACGTCCCTCAACGAAGAATGAGAGACGGCTGTATTCGCAGCTAATAATCTATCTGCTTGGTTTGTTTTTGTCCGGTCACCTCCTGGGGAAAATGTTCACGTGGAGCGCTCTTCGTTGCTGGACGCCCCTGACTAAAAGATCAAACGTTCTCAGCAAGCATCGCTTTAGACAAAAGCTTGAAAATTATATGCAAGTCTGCCGATGTCACGTAGGCTCTTCCGGTTGGCATATTCTAATTAGCTTTTATAACACCTAGCTTTATACGTCATCATTACCCGATACTATTTGCAGGCAAAACCTATTGTGACGTCATCATTACCCGATACTAGCTTGCGCGCTCACTTCAACCAAGTCGAGATTTTTTCTGGCTTCTGACTATATGTACTGTATTTTCCCCTGTATTTCCTCTGTATTTTCCTTATGTAACTACTTATACGTGGGGGACACTATAATGCCTCCTCGGGCTTTGGCCTCTGGGCCAAAGCCCTGCGGGGGCAATAATATACCAGTAAGGTAGAAGGTGCTGTATGCGACCGTCTTTGGCCCCTTTAAGGAGTAAAAGTGTACCTTGACCACGCCTACAAAGCGGGAGTGTAACAGAAAACTAAATACGTTAAGATTTTCCAAATATAAGGAAATGCAGGAGGCATCGAAACAAATAAAGTAAAAACTGCAACAGTTATTGATATAAAGTCCTTTTAACGAATTTCAAAAGAAAAAAAAATAGAACTGGCGTTTGTTATTCTAAACGTTAAAGTGCATCTACAATGAATAACGGCTTTGTGGAACAAAGTCTTTTTAATTGTACATCATTGTTAGAATTGATTCCCACTGCATCCGATCAATTTAACAGGAGTCAAGTATAGCAACATAGTAGCTTTGTGATATAAACAGTAACTCCATTCTATTCGGATTTCTATCAGGTGTACATGTAGAAACTAATCATACAAAACTCATAGAAAACGGTTCTTTCTTTATATTGGGTTTGCTGTTAGCTAATTAACTCTTCTTGTGGTTGGGAATAACCTGTAACAAGAAAATAGGTTGCGTCATTATTAAAATTTTTCAATTTAAAAATTGACAGTAAATCAGTAAATAAAATGAATGACTTAGTGTTTGCCTCTTTGCTGATCTGATGTCGAAGAACGTCTTAAGAAACCCGCCTGCCTGCGGCCATGGAAATTTGCTCTTCGCCTTCTAACGTATACACCATACCACAGTGTGCTATGTTAAATTTAGCTTCAAGTATTTTTCAGTAAACTGAAAATCAGGCTGTATAAATTAATAAATCAGTTGCAGCAAGCAAGGAGCTAAATGAGGTCAAACTTGCAAGCAAACCCTGGGACAGGAAGGTAGGGCTCAAATCTGGCGTTCAAATTAGATTTCTTTATTCAACTTTAGTTATTTATTTAAGTGTCTGTATTTAACAAACTTGTATTTATCAAATATGCAGTCTTAAATGGTCTGGTCACAAATTAGCTTTAACGTACCCTATAGCTAGCAAGTGTAAAGCTCCATTCTCAAGGACATGTGCCCGTGCCAACTCGTCGGACGGACTCGAATGTAGCGAGCCTCAATGATCGGGTTTAGATCGTGAGAAACAACTGTATTCTTGTTTGTGTTTCCTTTAAAGAGCTACATGAAATAGAAAAATATTAGGTACAAACGGTATTTCCCAGGAAAATCACCTGTATTTTACGCCCATGAAATGAACTTCCATAATACTTTGATTTTTCTTCTCGGCTTAACAGAACGTTAAAAGGACTGTGTCAAGGCTAAGTTAATTTTTTGTTATTAAATTTTGTTAAATATGTGCTATGAAACTAAATGTTTGCAAAGAAATTAATTCTATGATTGTAAATGACAAAACCATAGCTTCATTTCAACCAAAGATGTATCCTGCATGGGCGTTATAATTTAAAGCTACAAGCAGACAAGATTAACTTTGAAAACTGTTCCGCCGGACCATATTTCGAAAACCCATATCGCAATCCGTTTCAATCTTCGACACTTTTGGCCATCCGTACCTTCGTTCGCTTTAGGTGTGTTGTTTAAATATTCCTTCACTGTTTTAAGAGGTTAATTTATATACTTAAACGAATTTGATGGTCATTTTCTATGCCTAAGTTTGACTAAAAACCGTGAAACGGTTCCTTTAACACAGGCAAAAGATACGTCACGAAACTACAGAATCATACCGTGTTTGAATGATCTCCAATCCGCCTGTAAAACTTGAAGGTTTGTCCATCTTCACCATACTGTAACTTGTATTTTGTAACCCACTGGTTTTGCATATCCGAATTTTTTCCTTGTGTCGCTATACGTGTTACCGTTGTCGTTTGCTGAAGATCCACCTGCAGCCATTGATTCCTGTCATTCTGCGCCGCTGACCAGCCCCCAAACTTAAATCCGTCTCCTTTGGAATGTAACCTGGCCTGATGAGCGGTAAGGTGAGCGTTGTACGCTGTTGAGGCGCTAATCTGTGAGTTAAGAATCGTACCACTTTCCATTCCCAGGGGTATTGGACAGACTGAATGAAAAAAGCGCCAATAACGTAGTGAGCAAAGTCATTTTCATCGCACATTATTTAACAGTTACTCCTTGGGCATTCTATGGCCTGCCCCCCCAAACCACCCCTAATATAGTACCCGAGCAATACTAACCATCTTAGTATGATGGTTTAGCTTATACCGAAATATAACAGTTTATTTACCAAGTCGTCATTTGTTGTCTGAATTTCCGGGCACAATGAACCTATTCGCGGGTTATCCTTCTTCCTCTATGTAATTCAGTTTAAAGCAGTTTTTCCGCTTGCAAGAGAATTTGTTTATTAGCAGTTTGTTTTTTGCGAAGTAGTCCTCGCTATAACGGCATAATCATGTTTTGAAGCGTTAAATTATTCTTTTGCCTTTGAACTTTCTTTCTCACTCCCATCCCCCCCCCCCCCCCCCCCCAACCAAACCCGCCTCCTCCAGGGTCTATGCGGACGAGCGGGCGTCCAGGCGGGCAGGCCGGCAGCGGGCGTGCGCTGACGTAAGAATCAAAATTTTCGCAAGGATAGGTTACCAATATTTCTCACTCATAGTGCTCCGCTGGGGCGCTTGTCGCGCCCGAGCCCCGCTATTATCATCAAACGTCACTGCTATCCGCTTCTTACTGGCATAAGACACAAAAAGCGAGGATGCCTGACGGGGGCCGAAAATATGGTACGATGCCAGTCGGATCCTATAACCACTGAGCCACTATGAGACTCTTGGTGAGCTTGGTCATTTACTAGGTTGATTATTGACGTACGTCTCGCGTTCTGCTACAATCGGTAATGCAATGCAGTAATGCAGTAGACAATTCAGTTACAACGTGTTTAACCCTATGAAAAAGACAATTTACATATATACCTGAACACGAGCGCCCATCTCCAGCGTACCCTTCATTACAGGTGCAGTTATAAGAACCAACAGTGTTGGTACAGTTTGCATTCACGTCACAGTTGTGGCTGCCATTGCTGCATTCATTAATATCTACACAAATAATGATAAAAAAAAACTTTTTGTAAATCTTTGACACTCGAGCCATTCTCATTCAGTATAAGGTGTTTTGCCAGATACGTCAGCCGAGACAATCTGGTGTACATACCTGAACACGAGCGTCCATCTCCAGCAAATCCTTCTTTGCAAGTACACTCATGCGAGCCAACAGTGTTGGTACAGTTCGCATTCACATCACAGTTGTGGCTGCCATTGCTGCATTCATCGATATCTACAAAAACAGCGATACACAACAAACTCATTGTAAATCTTTGACACTCAAGGAATTCTTATTCAGTATCAGGTGTTTTGCCAGATACTTTAGTAGAGACAATCTGGTGTACCTGAACACGAGCGTCCATCTCCAGCGTACCCTTCCTTACAGGTGCAGTTATAAGAACCAACAGTGTTGGTACAGTTTGCATTCACGTCACAGTCATGGCTGCCATTGCTGCATTCATCGATATCTGCAAAAGCAGCGACATACAACAAACTCATTGAAAATCACTGACAGTACAATAACAAACATTAAAATGATGTGCCTGATATATCTTTTGTTATCATATGACTAGCTCCACGAGAGGGCATGAAGAAAGTGCTGTGTTGTGATTGGCTACGCGAGCGGGCAATTTTAAAGGAATTGGGCTGCCTTTAATATCGCTTGGGGTCACCCGTTTTGTCCCAAAAGAAATATGGTGGTGTTAACGCCATATAATAAGTTATTCCTTTATTGCCCTATTTTGTCCGGTCAGATCTTGAGGACCTCGTCTGATTAATGACTTCGTCAATATCCAGCTATTTTTACCTCACGCTTAGCCAATAACCCATACAGTAATAGTGCTACATCCAATCAGTTAGTTTGTTACACTATCAGTTGTTATAAGATGAAGTAAAGTCAAATTAGTACTTGAAACGAGGAATATGAAAAAAAATTAAAAAGGTGTTTTGCTTGGTCCCTGCTGTAACCTGGAATCCTTATGTACGATTTTGAGAATTTGCGAGTCGATTCCATGTTTGCGCATGCAAAACCTTTCCAGTAGTCATAACTTAATTTGAATGAAATTAAGCATCTAACGAAAAATCAATTTTATCTACAAAGAGAGGTAAATTAAAGAAAATTCGGAAATTGGCCATTGCTTGGCCATCATTTAGATTTAGTCAGTTACATTTCAAAAGTGTTGGAACGTTTGTCCATTTTTTGCTGCTTTGATCAAATGCCAGGTGTACCATTTAAGAGCTGAGAAACCTTACTCCTTGAGCCTCGGACACTTTCGCCTTGTCTTCCTTACCTGATCTTGCCATTCCCATGTACCTGGAAGGGGCAGCCTGGTAACAAACTGGACAAGTTTCTCTTGAGTGATTATTCAAATCACATTGCTTCGTTTCCAACCAGAAATTAAAGCTCATGCAACTTAGATCATCGAGGCACAAGTCAAGACAATCAGCATAGCGTTCTACAAAGGTGGAGCTGTAGTTTTTGTAAAGAAGAGCAAAACCTTGTTGAGATCTTTCACCTCGACATGAATTACTGTTCACGTGTACACATTGAAACAGTAACGTGTAACACACGAGTAAAGCAAGGATTTGTTTCATGTTTTGAATCTTCAGGGAGATCAACTTCTACAATTCTGGCTTGAAAGCAGGTGTGATACTGAGGCTTGATCACTGAGTGGCAATACAATGTCGTGTATTTCTGCTGTTGACTTGGAAGAAAAACACAAAATAAATTGAAACAAAGCTTCCGACATGTGTGACAAGTGTGTGTTCAGTTGTTAACTTAGGAGCATTACTTTAATTATCCGGCCAAAAGCACACTGAAATGAGCCTGTCAACGTAACAAACACTGAACAGCATCTATTGATTCATCTATTCAACATCAAAATGTTTTTTTCTGAAAAAGATGCAATATTTTATGTTTCAATGTTTTTTTTCATTAAGAAGTCAACACGTCACAACTGTAACTAGCTGTGCTGCTAAGTAAAATAATTTTTTTTACATAATGAACTCAATATGCATCAAACTCATTAAAGCTGCTGCGCTTACTTTTACTGTTTTAAATAATATTTTTATATTTTTTTATATCTTATTCTTAGTTAGACAAAATATTGTAACACGTACTCTTTCTTAATTATAACTTAACTTAATTTATATACTTCTAAGAAGTTTTTATTTTTCTAGTTTGTATTTTTATTTCGTGGTGCACCTGCATACTAGCTTTTTAGCTAAGCGTGCTGACCACGTTAAGAATGCATGCGACAAAAAAAGTACATTAAGACTCCGGACATTTAGCGGATATCTAGAGTTGAGAACTTAAAGTTCTTAGAGTTGAGATCTAGAGTTGAGAACTGTGGTATTAGTGTCAATTAAAAGACTTGAATTTCCTCCTTGTCACCTCTTTATTTGCTATTAGAATAATTGTTTTCTGTTTGTTTCCAAGCTTTCAACAGTTTTCAAAAACGATTATAAAATAACCTACATAAAAAAATTACCCGCTTTCGAAATCGTGAAAAATAAAAAAAATGCCACTAAAGTGCATATAATTCAAGCTTACTTTAAATTCCTTTTAAAATAAGGGTCTGTTTTGGTGTTTCTGATTTCTCACCTTGCTCTAGGGAGTTTTTTTTTAATTTTTGTATTATGGAAATTAGATAACTGTTGACGTTATAACCTGTACATATCCGACTTACCCCGTATATTTGCCCCTTTGTTTTCCTAAAAAAAAAAACCGTCATAGCATAGCAAAATATAGCGTGTACTGAACGCCCTTGCAAATTATCCACACCACATGTTTTTACTCTAACATTTCCTCAAATTCGAGTATTATTGGTTCATTTAGGATGCCAAAAATCAAGGAAATCGGTGAAAATTTTCCTGACAAAAGGCGCAACTTACAAATGTAACCCTCGCCTTCATTTGTCATAAGTACAAAAAAACATGCATCACTTTGTTTTCGCTTTTTTAAAAGCTTGTCAAGACGGGAATAGTACACTGCTGACATCGCGCGTTTCCACTTTATTTATTAGCTTTTTCTTACTATATTTATATTGTCATAGTCAAATACTTAAAAAATATATCAATAATTCGAACCATCCAAATTCTTTGGAAAAAAATGGTCAAAAAACACAAAAATTATGTATAATGCCATAAAAGAGATAAAAGGTGACAGGGTGCTTGGTGTGTCACGCCGTTTTAGAAACCCTCTTACCTTATTCCAGATCAAAATATGATTCTTTTCATCACATGCCAGACCCGATAGCTGTACGCTATTAATTTCATACTTTAAAATAGAATTTGATCACCGCGTTTTGTCACATTTGTTGCATGATTTATCTTTGCGACTTTTCTTTCTTTAGTATGGTCTAGTATGCCCGATAATGCATTTCTACTCTTTTGAAATATCCGAAATAACACCAAAAGGCAAACTCTATTATAACACTCTATTATATATTAGAGCAGCTCAAAAACCAAAGATATTGGGACGGCACCGTCTCCTCCGCAGAGGCCCCTTCAGTGGATGAGGGAAGGCAAAAAAAAAAAAAACACGAAAAATGAAAAATAGGGGAGCGCGGGGGATGCGCTTTCTTTGCCATTCTCTCCAGGCTCCGCGCGCTTACTTTTCACCTCTCCCCATTTCCCAGAGGCCTCTGCAGAGGAGAGAGGGTACGGCACACACCAAGGATTTTAATTACTTCAGCAATGTAGGCATATTTTTTTGCATCGATCTCAACTAACACTCGCTTCCGTGATTTTATATTGCAAACACCCAAGTTACCCAAGCATGCGTTTGACCTAAGGTTTCAACACGTTGAGTAGAGATCGTGCCAGCCAAAAATATCCCTTTGGTCTTAAGCCAAAAGATTAAACCGATTTCCTGTCAAAGATACTGCATCAGCTAAACAAGCAGTAACACGTTAAGCTATTATTACGTATCACTTACATGGGTATTCAAGTTACGATTTCGCTATTGCACTCGAACGGTTCGACGACACTGATCACGGCTAGCTTTACACTAAAAAAAAAAACGCAGCGAGTTGCTCGTGAGCATTTCATTGTCTATGTGACACAGTTGGTTTGTAACAAGAATTACTACTATGAAACAACAAGATAAAGAAGAGAAGCGGACAAACAGAAGACAAACACTGAACAGCTTGTGTTCCGCGTCAGGCTTGCTGTTGTCTGTTGTGTGTTGTATGGCGATAATTCACGTGGAACTCAGAATACAAGAACATCGTCGACTGATATCGCACTCAGTAACATTCTGTGATAAGATGGAGACAGAAATCATTCGAAAAGTACAACAAAATTACGGCAGATGGCAAGGTACAAGTGGAAACAACAAACAAGCGACAAAAGGTTGGTTTTCTGTTAAAATCGTGTTATAATTTCTACAAAATTAATAAGATCCCACTAGCACAAGGGAGTGTGAATCGGTAGAATTGTAAGTAGAATTACAGTTAATTTTAGATTGCAGCCAGATTTAGAATATAAATGTAGCTCATTAATTGGACCATAGTTGGTCTTCCATACAACAATGATATAGGTCTTGTACAGGTCAAACCTGTCGACCAGATGACTGTCTATTCTATGTCACATTTTGTTAATTAATCTTTTCATCCTGGCAACTGTGTGCAAACATTTTATTGTCGTCTGGCGTGGTTTCAAGTTTACTATTTGAGCTGCGGTTTTCATTATTTTAGCAGGCATGTATGAGTATACACCCCTAACATTTACCAGATGCACGTATTATCATGACACCAATAAGAAAAGCCGACTTTCCCAGAACAGTTATATTTAATATTTACACATTTACATCTAGGGACGGTTTGTTTAAGTTGTACTGCTGTGTCAAAGAGAAAAAAATCGACTAAGATATCCTTCCTCCGAGAAAGTGGCAATCTGTAGTTGTTCAAAACCATACACGACCCAACGAAACCTGTGTGTGGACATATATCTGTATATCAATGAATAAATTTTGGAGACCATTACTGTTATGTTTTGGAAAACAGACGCGATAAAGGCTTATTGACAAGTAGTATTGCATGAATGACCCGGAAGAACAAAAATAAATGGCCCGCGGTGTTATCGTGTGTCAGCTGCATCACTATAATACTATAATTGACATTGAAAAGCTATGTGAAAACATTTCTACTTAACTTTTTTCTAACACAAGTGGGATTGTTATGACCTTAGCCATTGAGGGGATATAATTTTACACTGTTAGAAATTTTGTTGTTTGCTCACGGTGCCTACGAATGCAGCTGAATGTTTTGCGCCCTGTTTCATGCCACTGAGTACAAAAATAGAGATGGGAAAAAGGCGGCTGCTTTCTGCTATTGTTTATCAATTGTAAACTACTGAATCCGTGTTCACGATGATTTATTTATTAGGTCACACGGAGAGCTTTTCAAGAGAGAAAGCAGCCTATCAACCTTAACAGCCTCTGAAGTAAAAGTGCTGATCAAACAAGAACTTGGTCTGCTGCAAAACCAAGTCTGTGCTAAAGATCACACGCTCTGCCGCACAGGACCAAAAGGTAACACGGGAAGACGAGGAAGACCGGGAACCAGAGGGATACCAGGTCCTACAGGGAGTCCCGGATCAAGCGGACCTCCTGGTAAACATGGACCAATAGGAGCTCAAGGACCGATGGGCATAAAGGGGGATGTTGGAATGCCAGGAGACCCCGGTCCTGTGGGACCTAGAGGCCCGCCGGGTATGAAAGGCGTCAAAGGTGAACCAGGCCAGTCCATCTCGGCTCCATCTCTGCTGCAGCGTCCTGTTGGAATGACAGTCAATGAAAGTCAGACAGCCATCATGAAATGTACAGCGGATGGTAATCCAAGTCCAAAACTCACGTGGTCTAAGCTGAATTCATCTCTTCCCGTTGGACGTCACATAGTAGAGTCCAGTGGCGCTCTGATTGTGAAGGACGTTAAACCTGGAGACGACGGAGTTTACAGCTGCAGAGCTGAAAATTTGCTGGGACAAGTAAATGCCTCGGCGAAATTAACTGTTCAGTGTAAGTTGTTTTATTTGTTTGTGTTTGTAACAGTTATTGATGGCTTTTCAGGCAGGTATTGTGGTAAAATGTACAGCCGCCATCTTTTTTTCTTACGGTGTATTAAACCCTTGATTCAGAAAACTGTGAATACACAAAACATTTCTCATACTAATTACAAATAGAGAATGTTATGTGTGCCTCCGTGTAAACCTGGGAAGTTTGTCTTTCTTTTGGAGCTATTGTTTTCCTGCTCTAAGTCTATATTGTTTAAAGGTATTTGTATTTGTTTTCCTAATTTTTCTTTGTTTTAGATTAAGTGTCCTGCGAGAAGCTCCCACAAGGAAACGAGACTTGCATAAGCAGGTCTAATTTGTTTCGTGCACGAAAAATCACTTTAGCGGTTCCCTGTAACAATGTACCAAAAGTTGTAAAGTTAGGGTATCTTCAACCTCCTCTGTTTAAATTTTCATATAGGTGTAGTAGCTGCGAACGATCATTTAACATACACACTATTTGATATTTCTTAAATCTTACCGACCGCTACCATGTGTCCAAGAAAGTCCCCCGTCATCGTCTGTTTTAATTGCTTTATTTCTCTACAGTTGCTCCTCAGATCAGGTTGTCATCTAGTGCGCTGTTGGCTGAGGAAGAACAAAATGTCTTCATCGCCTGCACTGCTACTGGTCAGCCGCAGCCAAGTATCACGTGGTCTAAGTCCGTTGGTAGTTTGCCTGAAGACAGTACAGAAGAGAAGAATGGAACCCTGACAATCTACAGTGTGACAAAGAAGGACAGAGGAACATACATTTGTAAGGCAGAGAATATTCTGGGATCAGCAACAAACACTGCTCAACTTATGATATTCTCTCGCTTACGATTCAAAGTCCGTCCTACTCAGGAAGTAACTTCTGTGATTGGTTCAAGTGTTCATCTGCCGTGTGTGGCCGAGAGTGACCTGAGACCTATAATCACTTGGATAAAGGATGGCAAGTCTTCACTTCCAACAGAGTCCAATGTTCTATTGAATGGAACACTGCTTATTCCGAACATCAAGAAATCACATGAAGGATCTTACACCTGTAGAGCGACTAATGCTCTGACAACAATAGAAGCCGAAGTCAAAATTAATACTTCAGTTAATTTGACTTCCTGTTCTGTGATCAGAAAATACATCAGCAGTGTAAGCGGAAATTACGTCATTGATCCAGATGGTGCTGGAGGTCTGGCACCATTTACAGTTTACTGTGACATGAGTGACAAGAATGGAGTTGGCGTGACAGTGGTAAGTCACGACAGTGAAAGCAGAACATTGGTGGATGGATATGGAACTCAGGGAAGCTATTCACGTGACATTCTATCTCAACTGGCGGGTCTCACTAGAGTCTCCTCGCTCTGTGAACAGTTTATCAAGTACGAGTGTTTTGATTCAAGGATGCGCAGAAGCGGATTTGCCTGGTGGGTGTCACGTGATTCTGGTAAGATGACGTACTGGGGCGGAGCATCACCTGGAAGTGGTAAGTGCGCATGCGGGATGACCAACTCATGTGCAGTCTCCAGGTATGGTTGTAACTGTGATAAGAATGACAGAGTATGGCGTGAAGACAGCGGTCTCCTCACTGACAAGACACATCTTCCAGTTAAACAGCTCAGGTTTGGAGATACAGGATATTCGTCATATGATCAAGGTTATCACACGTTAGGAAAATTCAAGTGTTATGGCACGGTCTAACAGGTTTTTGCGAATGTACATAGCCGGGTACGTTCATAATTTAAGTTTTGAAAGTTTAAAGGTTTAAAAAATCTAGTTTATCAGGGATAAAAGTTTGGTAAAAATTTTGATACCCGTCACCTGTCAGTTTTTGTTTAAAAAAATTTTCTCTAGAAGATCTTGGAATAGTTTGCGTTGCTTAAGTTTAAAAATCTAATGAATACAGACAATGCTTGTTAAGTCGGCCGCGAAGTCGGCCATCACACTGCTAAGGTGGGCAACAAATAACAGTAACGACAGTCTCCAATATCAGGCTTTCTATAGTTGTGTTGACTAAGGCAGTAACGTTTAAGAAATAAAAGTTATCTCCTGTTTTGATTTGTTTACTTTCTCCGTAGTTTTATACTCTGGATACCAGAGGATTTTTAGAGACATGACCAACACCGGAAACCGCGCAAGAAAAACCTCTGGCACCCAGGGCGTAGTTTTAAGGTGCTTAAGTTTAACTGAAGGCAATTCCAGCTAATGTTTTCGGATGACTCAGTGTTATTTGCGATAACACGTCTTGGGGGGCGAAACAAGTGCCAGTTGATGGCGAAATGCGGACTTTGAGAGAGGCAGTTGTTTGCCTTTATGTTGTTAAGCAATTTTGTTGCGCCACGATGGCGTGACAATTTGTAGGGTTCTGTCGAGTGCTCGTGCTATTTTTTGATTGGATGATAAAAAGTGGACATTAAAAAAGTGATTGACAGGGGCGGACATAGGGGGGTGCAGGGGGCGCGCACCCCCCCCCCCCTCCCTCCGAGATGACCTGAGGCTTTCTAATACAACTGGTATTCTGCAAACGTCAGTTACGCCATTCCTTAGTTGTGCACCCTCTCCTAAGAAAAATCCAGGACCCGCCCCTGTTCACGAAGATTTTACAAAACCCGTACTTGTTCCTCCCCCCACTCCCTTTATGACGTTAAGATAAGATAAGATAGATAAGATAACTTTATTTATACACGGTTTTTCCATCAGTCAATTAAGTTACTGGACTATCTACCTATCTAACTAACTACAAAAATTTAATAACAACAAATTCAAAATAACAAAAGAAAAGTCTGCTTTTCATGGAGGCCGTGTCTAAAATTTACTTAAAATTTAGATATTACTTTAAACTGTGCCGACTTAATTTAGATTTGAAATCGGCCAGTGAAGATGCTTGTCTTAGGTCTACAGGTAAGTTGTTTCACAACTGAGCTCCGCTGTACGAAAAACTTTTTTTGAGATAATCAGTTCGAGGTTGTGGAAGAACTAATTTGTTAACGGTATTCCTTAAACGATAAGCACTAACATCGTCACGATGATATGATATGGTTGTAAACTAAAATCTAAATAAGGGTACATCAGGGTCTCACGAATACGATTCATTTTCTCAGATATATGGTCGCTACTCTGAAGTCTGTTTCGAGAAGCGCTGGCGTACACTCCAGTTCCTGTGCCTTTGTTTTGCTAAAACATACATTGCACAGCAATATTTTAGGCAGGATAAACACGAGTCTAGATGTCATTGTAAGCAAGAAGGATGAACGGATCAGCATCGTAGGATAATTACCTTGAGTAAACGCCAAACTGCAAACTGGGTGCTTAATATCTTTAATGAAGTTTTGAAAACGTAACATTTGTTATGAAAGGATGCTATGCGAAGTAATTCACAAATAAACAACCGAAAAATATAATTTTCGTGGAGTATTAAATCTAATTTATTTAGGGTGAAACCTTTAAATTGATGGGAACTCGACCCACCCCCCACCCCCCCCCCCCCCAAAAAAAAAAATGGATTTTGGAATTGCTATTTTATTTTTTAACATTTTCGAAAATAAGGGAGTCACCAACCGGATTACATCATGATAAATTGCAAACCAGCTTACCTTATTTTAGCTGTGACCAAAATATATAATCCTTTATTTAAGAATCATATATTTTATAAACAACATTCCAGACCCGATAGCGGAACCCATACCTTGAAAGAGAATTTGACCGCCGCGTTTTATCAAATCCGTTTATTTTTCTTTATATGAGTTTTCTTTCTCCTTTAATTGTTTGACGATTATGCCCAATAATACACCCCACCTCAATAAATTCTTTTAAAATGTTATCCCAACTTCAGGTCAAACTGCCAACTCTGCTATCACAATAATTATTCTAGAGCAGTTAAAAAACCATACCCATCGGGACGGCACACACCCAAGGAGTTAATTACTCCTTAAGTTCGGGTCGATGCAGGCATAATTGCTGGCATAGATATCAAATTAGAGAAGGTTATTTCCTACGAATCCACTCGTCGTCTATTACGCTTTTCCATGATTGTCAGTAAATTGTAAACCCAAGCATGCGATTTATCCAAGGTTTTAATCAAGTAGAGATCATACTAAAAATATCCCTTTGATCTCAAGCCAAAAGGTTGAACCGATTTCCTGTGAAAGATACTGCATAAATACTATTAGCTGAACAAACAGAAACACATTCAGCTATTATTACCTATCACTTACATAGGTATTCACGTTACAATTTGGACGACGACGCTAATCCGCCACTGAAACGCAGTGAATATCTCGTAGGCAGTTCATAGTCTATGTGATATATTTGGTCTGTAGCAAGGAGGTCTAACTATGAAACAACAAGATAAAGAAGAGAAGCGGACGAACAGAAGACAAACAACACTGAACAGCTTGTGTTCCACGTCAGGCTTGCTGTTGTCTGTTGTGTGTTGCATCGCGCTAATTCACGTGGAACTCAGAATACAAGAACATCATCGACTGATATCACACTCAGTAACATTCTGTGATAAGATGGAGACGGAAATTCTTCGAAAAGTAGCACAATATTACGGCAGATGGCAAGGTACAAACGGCAACAACTGGCAAGGGACAAAAGGTTGGTTTTCTTTAATTTTAAAATCCTATTATTTTTGCTACTGATAATACTCCACTAGCAAAAAGAAGTGTGAATCAATATAGAATTCCATAAACGGATTTCCAGTTTATTTCAGATCGCAGCCATGATTTAGAATATCAATGTAGTTCATAAAATGGAAACGGAGATGGTCTCCCATATTGTTCTTTATATACAGGTCAAGCCTGTCGACCAGATGAGTCCATTCTGGGTCACCTTAATTCGTTAATTAAAAGTGAATACGTTTACATCATTTTGAATGGAAAGCTGGTGGAAGTGATATTTCCGTCTCTCCTGAGGAGAAAAAAATTGAGTACGGTATCCTTTTTTCTAAGAAAGTAACCCGACTTGTGTGTGGTCTGACATCTTCTATGAATTCACAACCCTGGAGAACTCGGTAGCGTTTATGGTGTTTTAACATTGTTTTTTCACATTTTCTTAAGTTGACAATACCTCTAAGGGTGATTTCAGTCAATCAAAAGTTTGACGCGCCAGACAAGACTAAACGAATTACCGCAGATAAGCAGGAACATTGACTTTTAACACTGTTTTCATAATCCATTTTGTCTGGTCCCTCTCAAGAGTAAAAATAAAGTTGATTCTCTTTCTTATCACATATTTTTTTCAATTTTCGATGAGTATCCCTGCTACATTTATCAGATAGTCTTCCCTAGTACCCAAACAGCCGATCTACCATTTTTAGAGCCCATCACAGTAGCTTTTGGAAAACATACCTTACCGCTATTTGGCAACTGACATTGCCTAAATTGATCGCACTGGAAGAAAAACAAACAAGTAATTAATATCCAATTGACTTGGCGAGGAGCCCGTTATGCTAAGTGCGTCAGTTTAATCACATTTCAATTTTAATATAAATAGCACATGTATGACTGACATTGAAAAGCTGTGTGAAAACATTTCTACTGATAGGCTTTTGTACATTATGCTTTTGTTTCCCCACTAAAATGCTTCACCTTTATGCTCCATTTTTCCCACTAAAATGCTCGGTCTCCCCCAAAAGGTCACTAAAATGCTCGGATAATGCTCATTTTACAAACGGTTTTTTTTTTAAATTAATTTCAAAGTTTTTAACATGGTGTTAACACCAAGTGTTAACACTTACAAAAACGTACAAGTGTTGCAAGTAACAACAACAACGTATACAAGTTCAACAGCCAAAAACATAATCCTCAAAATCATCTACAAAGCTTAGTACAGAAAGTAGTTAACTATCTCTAGAAAGTTATTTGTAGTTGAATTTTGAGTTTTAGCCCTCATTTTCTCTAAAAAGAATTCTTTTTTTTTCTCGGGGGAAAAAATCAATTTTCCAGGAAAATGCCACTAAAATGCTCGAATAATGCTCAATGCTTTTGCCTCACTAAAATGCTCGAAAAAATGCTAGCATAATGTACAAAAGCCAATCTACTGAATTGTGATCATCTTTCGCCCGTTTTCTGTTCAAAGGACATCGATTATACATAAACGGCACGCAATGCATGTAGAAGCGATGTTGTTTAAGCTCGCAGGATGCCAAAGCAGTTGAATGCTGAAATTGATTTTGTAGATTAACGCATGATAAAACAGCATTGTCTGTCATAAAAATTAAAATAATACATTTTCTTCAGAGATTTGCTGTTATTGAACAACAGTTTTATTTTATCTTTGACTTCGCGTTGTTGCGTTATATTGTAGCGTGACACCCGATATACTCGCGTGTGATCAAGAACTCAGCAAGGTCAAATTCTGTCGTGTCTGCACATTTTTGTAAAGAATACGAATGGAGAAATGTCAGTTTTCTAAATCCAACAGGACTTATCAAATATAATGTTCCTCTTTTGTTTATACTTTGTATCAGTCCTTTCTAACTATCCAGGTGAATTTTGCTTAATGTTCCACGCGGCGATTTCTTGTTCAATTTAACTTGATTTCTGCTTGCATTGCAGGAAAACTCTCTCTGGTCATGTTCATGTTCAGGCGTTACGTTTATTTTAAGAGGGATATTTATTCAGTAAATGATAAAGTACAACTCTCACTCCAGACCTAAAAGCTGCGTTTAATAATAGCGTCAAGCAATCAAACTCAGTTTTCTGTTCATGTTTGACTTCTTTCACATGCTGGTGCTTATGATCAATTGCAAACTATTAAATCCGTATTCACGATGATTTCTTTTGTAGATCACCAGGAGAGCTTTTCAAGAGAGAAACGCAGTCTATCACCAGGGTATTTGTCAGAAAACGCAACCTTAACAGCCTCTGAAGTACAAGAACTGATCAAACAAGAACTTGGTTTGCTGAAAAACCAAGTCTGTGCTAAAGACCACACGCTCTGCCGTGCAGGACCAAAAGGAAACACGGGACGACGAGGAAGACCGGGAACCCGAGGAAGACCAGGTCCCCCAGGGAAACGTGGTCCCATAGGGAAACCCGGGTCAAGCTGACCTCCTGGTAAACATGGACCAATAGGAGTTCAAGGACCGATGGGCATAAAGGGGGATATTGGAGTGCCGGGAGACCCCGGTCCCGTGGGACTTAGAGGCCCGCCGGGTATGAAAGGCGTCAAAGGTGAACAAGGCCAGTCTATCTCCACTCCATCTCTGCTACAGCGTCCTGTTGGAATGACAGTCAATGAAAGTCAGACAGCCATCATGAAATGTACAGCGGAAAGCCATCCAAGTCCAAAGGTCACCTGGACCAAGGTGAATTCGTCGCTTAGCTTCAGACCTGTTGGACGTCACGTGGTTGAGTCCAGTGGCGCTCTGATCGTGAAGGACGTGAGACCTGGAGACGACGGAGTTTACACCTGCAAAGCTGAGAATATTCTGGGACAAGTGAATGCCTCGGCGAAATTAACTGTTCAGTGTAAGTTGTTTTTTTTAAGTGTAAGAGTTTTATGGTTTTCCAATTTTAGCGTTAACAAGGCAGCGGTTTTTTTTGTATTAGGTATGAGCAAGCAAGAGAATATTGAAAGAGAGAGAATAAGCAAGAGAATATTGAATTTTTTTCGGAATTGACCTTGGGCTTAAATTTGACCCCAGAATCAGAAAACTGCGAATATTTCTCAGTTACAAGTTGATAAAACTTTTGCGACAAGGTATTCTATAATAGGCTATTTACTATTTTCTTTAAGATAGACCATTCACTTAGAAGCTGCCTTGAGAAATTACATCTCAAAACAGTTTTCTCTTCAGCGGTTCCCTGTGAAAATGTCCCAAAAGAGATGTTTTCGATATATGAACAAAAATGATCATTTGATATGCTTAGATGGATTATTTCTGAATATCATTCATAACGTACTCTGTCTCAAGGAGTCTTTGTAATATGTTGCACAGAGAGGATCGTACCATCCTTTTTATCAATTTAGAATGCCCTTGTCATGACTATTTCACAGTAATTTTTTAATTTTTATTTTCACTTGAGTTTTGATTCCGATTTTACACTTTTCGTTTCTTCTCACATTTTCTGTTCACTCGTCTCTCGACCTCATGGTTGCCTTACCGGTCAATTCCGTTTTTTTTTTTCGACTGACGTCACTTAAGAGTCACGCAATTTGTCACGGCACTTTCATTTCCGTTCCGACACCCTTAAACCAATTTTTGTTGTAATTGTTATGTTACATTTCTTGACAGTCGCTCCTCGGATCAAGTCGTCGTCCATTGCTCTGTTAGCCGAGGAACAACAAAACGTCACCATCGCGTACAATGTCACTGCTCTCCTGGAACCATATATCATGTGGTCTAAGTCAGTTGGGAGTTTGCCTGAAGACAGAACTGAAGTATTAAATGGAACCCTGACAATCTACAACGTAACAAAGAGGGACGGAGGGACATACATCTGTAAAGCAGAGAATATCCTGGGAGCAACAACAGACACCGCTCAACTCGTAATATTTTCTCGTTTGCGTTTCAAAGTCCGTCCTCCTCAAGAGATGACTCCTTTGATTGGTTCAAGTGTCCATCTGCCGTGTGTGGCCGAGAGTGACCTGAGACCTACAGTCGCTTGGACAAAGAATGGTACGTCTTCACTTCCTGTAGAGTCTAATTTTCTACAGAATGGAACACTGGTTATTCAGAGCATCAAGAAATCACACGAAGGATCTTACACCTGTAGAGCGAGTAATGCTCTGACAACAATAGAAGCCACAGTTAAAATCAATTCTCCAGTTATTGCAACTTCCTGCTCTGTGATAAGAAAAAGCTTCACCAGTGTAAGCGGAAATTACGTCATTGATCCAGATGGCGCGGGAGGTCTGGCACCATTTACAGTTTACTGTAATATGAGTGACAAGAATGGAGTTGGCGTGACAGTGATAAGTCACGACAGTGAAAGTCGAACATTGGTGTATGGTTTTAAAGAAGCGGGAAGTTATTCACGTAACATTCGTTACACAGGAGCGAGTCTGTTTCAGCTGGCAGTTCTCACCAGAGTCTCCTCACGCTGTGAACAGTTTATCAAGTACGAGTGTTATGATTCAAGGATGCGCAGAAGCGGAATTACCTGGTGGGTGTCACGTGATTCTAGTAAGATGACGTACTGGGGCGGAGCATCACCTGGCAGTGGTAAGTGCGCATGCGGGATGACCAATTCATGTGCAGACTCCAGGTATGCCTGTAACTGTGACTCGAATGACAGGATGTGGCGTGAAGACAGCGGTCTCCTCACTGACAAGACACACCTTCCAGTTAAACAGCTGAGGTTTGGCGATACAGGATATTTCCCAGGCAATAAGGGTTATCACACGTTAGGAAAATTCAAGTGTTATGGCACGGTCTAAAAAGTGGCGATCGATCCAAAGTGCCAATGAGTACCTGAGCCTTTGGGTGTTAAGGTACTTCATAAGTTAGGTGCAGGTGGCTCTATATAGTTTAGTTTCCACGCAAAAAAATTTCCAAAATGCAAAATTTCATAACAAGGCAAAAATGATCAACCAAGGATTTATGTTAAACATTTCAAAGGATAGCTTTATCCATAATAGATTTTAAACTGTTTAAATCTTCAAAGATCATGAGTTTGTAGATTTTCTCAATGGAATTGCATAGAACGCCCAGTGAACACTGTAAGCAAGCGTAGTGGTTTCAATGTTGACACATGCTCGATCAAATAGAGATCTTAGGCAATTTCTATTCGTCAAGTTTTTGTCGAGTTTCCTTCGGTAAAAATTCGTAAAAGTTTGCATTGGTAAAAATTCTGCTCTTGGTGGCGCTTGCTTTCTTAGGAAAACTTTTAAAGCCAGTTCTTACGCAGAAGGAAAAGACGAATATTTGTCAATGCCAAATACTGTGAAAAATTAAAAGATTTCACCGAAGGAAATTGAAGAATATCGCACTTGAAGCCGCATAAACACTTTTAAAAAGACGCATTTGTTTGGATAGTCTTGGGTGGATGCCACCCCCCCCCCCCCCCCCCCCGTAAGGTTTTCTCCCAATTTTGAAAAAAGCATTTACCCTACAATGCTGAAACTTTCGGTAGCGCAGCTGTTCATTCATCCTTTGCGGAAATTTTGATATGTCAATCATGTGTCCATGGTATATGACGTTGCCATAGCAACGTCACAAATAAAAGCAGGTCTTGCCAAAAATCGTCATTTTTAACATTTTTCTTGATTTTTTCCAGTTTTTTAAAACAGAAGTGTAAGATTTGTTTATTTTTACATTCCATAAGCATTCTAGCTTGATTTTGCATCAATTTCCGTTATTTTGTAACTTTCTTAGAAAATGTTGAAATCCAAGATGGCGGATCCAAGATGGCGGCTCCTATGACGTCACGTGACGTCATATGACGTCACAGCCAATAAAACATATGTCATCTTTTAGAGTAAGCTAAGGGCTTTCTTCTCAGAGCAAAATAATTTCGCTACGCCTTAATATAACGAAAACTCCGGGGAGGGGTTTCATCCACCCCCCCCCCCCCTTGTACGATGGTGGGGGTATGAGTTTGCTTGTACGTCCGAGGGTTAACTCACGACTTAAACCCATTTTTTTAACAGAATTGGGTTGTTCAACACTATTTCATCGTTGCTTATTCATTACACTAAGTGCAATGAATAAGCAACGACTTGATTGTTAATATAGCACTAGTGCGCCCTATATTATGTGATTACCCTATGGAGCCACCTAGTTTGATAAGTTGTAATCTAGTTAATAATTTGTAATCTAGTATTTTGTTTAAAATTGTTATTAAGTACGGCTCGATATCTGGCAATAAAAATAGTTAATCAAAGGTTAGCAATTCAGTTGCCATTAAAGACTACATAAAAATTAAAGAGAACTGCATATGATTAAAATATTTTCTAAATATTAAAAATTAGCCAAGTAACAAATACAGATGTATTGCGTATCATCCCCGTAAATTGTCTAAATTGTGATCACATTTTCAAAGCTGATAAGGTGCGCTTGCAGGTACATGTAACAATAACGTAAACCTTACTTCTCCGAAAGTTGCCCATAACGGGCTTTCTACAATTTTGTCAAAAGCGGTTAACAGTAAGAAATAAATGCCTACTTAATACTTTCTGTTTTCTTGTTTATTTACTTTCTTTGTACTTTAACAGAGCGACGTGCCTTACCGTGGTCACCCAACAAACTTTTGTACAAGTGTCATCTTGTAATATTTTACGTTTTCATTGCGTTTTGTTGTTAATACGATGCAACAAGTATCTATTTGATCGTATTCAGCTTTGCAAGGAGGCGTGTTCGTCAAACAAATACGTAATAATATTACGATGGTACACTTGTAAAAATGTTTGTTGGGTGGCCACGGTAAGGCGCGTCGCACTGTAAAGTCCTTAAGCTTAAGGAAAATTTTAGCAAATGTTTTTGCTATCGCTGATTCAATGTAATAAGGAAGCTGGTCATAACAAGTGTACTCGACGAGAACCCATCTTGTGTAGGGGTAGGAGAGCTATGCAAGACACCACCTGTCTGATTAGCCAAATGGACAAAATTTATTGGCCTAAAAATTCAAGTTGAGACTTTCATATTCGGTGTGCATGAAGCTTGTATTGCTGGAGAAATGGCACAAGGAGGTTTGAATCTTTTTCTTAGTTTCTACTCCTGATAGAGTGGTAGCTATGCAAACAAGACACCATCTTTCAAGGTGGGAAAGGTAGCGTACATGAAGAGACCACCTGTCTGTTTGCAGAGTGGTGGGTCCTGTCTGAGTACAATGGATTTGACCATTTCCCCAAAAACATGTTTGGGGGGGGGGGGGGGATAAATACATTTATCAATTGATGGTGAATTTCTCACTCGAGACTGCACTGAGCTCGTGGAAGTTTTTCAAGTGTGCCTTAAATTGACGCCAAAATTAACAGGTTGAATACAAGCAGTCTCTCTTTTGCTCTTAAATCCGTTGCACGAACGCCGCGGTCTACGAAACACCGGAATCAAGGTGCGTGCGAATAGCTGGTTCAAGGCGTGACCAACAATAACCTGGCATTCATAAATGTGCTTTCGGTATCCCGTGTATTTGTACAAGGCATTTGCCGTTGTTTTTTTTGTAGTAGGGGTATGTTTAACTCCAATATTTGTCTCTCGCTTCACGGCCTTAGCGGGACTGTGAAACAAATCTGTCGATAACTAAAGAAAGTTGGCTTACTGAGAATGAAATTCTTCTCGATTTTCTTCCAAAGTTCATTGACTAGAGTCGAAGTTGGAGTGGAGACAAAAAGCGAAAACCAGGATTATTTTAAAATCTACAACTTTATTCTTCAATTCGTCAAGTCCCTAGCAATTCAACATTGCCGGTAGTATTAAACAAAAACAAAAAAATAAATATATCACGCCTGATGTAACATTGCAAACACGACCTTGCAAAAAGTAAATAAGGTACATTGTAGGCATACGTACGCGTATTAATACATTAATGAAAAGAAACATCTTTCCACGTGATAAGAGTGCTACACTTATAAACATAACCATTTGTACAACAATTTTTTTCACAATGTTTAATTTTACGGAGTGACACCCTTCAAATAGAAGGTCCAAGTAACATTCCCGGCACCACCTGCGCTCCTCGGACACGTGACCATAAGTCTGCCCATGCGCGGGGCCTTGGATCCTCCTTGGTTTCCCTCGAAGCCAACAATAACATTATGGGTCTTTTTACCGCGGATGCTCTCGCTCGCCTTCACATTAAAACAAGGACTATCCACACAGAACGTAAACTGGGTGGTGTGTGAGAACACGTTTTTGAACGGAATGGAAGTGGTAGCTCCTGCCTTGATGGAGTAGGGCCCTTGAGGTTTAGGAGGGCTGCAGTGGCCAAACAATGGGAAGACATATTCACCTCCCACGGCAGAGAACACGGTCAGTGTGGCCCGTGTATCCCCTAGACGGGACGGCTCGTACGTCACTTCCACACCGACTTCTGTGCCTCCACTTGACGCTGAGGCTGCGGTGATGTTCTTTTCGACATGGAAGTCCGTGTTATCCACCTAAAACGAAAAAAACTTAGTTAGTTTTTAGTTAGTTAGTTTTATTGACGGACTAGCATTATTGTAAAAGATTTTTCCAGAGAGTATACAAGACATCGTCGATCCCATCGTTGTTTCCCAGTAATTTGAATTCCAAACGTTCAGGATAATAAGAAGTAGGATGAAAAGCATCGTCTAAGAGGGTTTTGCGATCAGTTCAAACACCAGACCAGGGTTCCATCTAGGGTATTTGAGGGGTAGAAGCTAGTAACTATATCGGAAAATTCAACCAGACGCAAACAGGTCAGTGCACATGAAGTAAGTATTCCTTAAGGAAGGACACTAATTGTGTCTCAAAATACATCAGATTTCATCTCAGCGCATATTCATTTACGCAGCTCGTGGCCTTCAGCCTCTCGGGACTTCTGCCAACGATAAATCTCGGAACCCTGCAAACGTGTCCACAACGTGAACAAAGTATCATTTTTCTTGTTTTATTTTGTTTGTGTCACGGGTGTAACATAACCACTCATTCTTTTTATGTGGTTTCGCCTTCATTACAGTTCTTCCACAATTACCATTGTTTTATTCTCCGTTGCCACCATATTTTATATTTGTGTGACCATCTGAATAATGACCACGTGAAAACAACACATAAGTAATCTGTTTTACCTTGCAGCTGTACTCGACTTTAGACTTGGCAAAGTTCACAAATCGGCAAGTCTGGCTTTGACTAGTCCCCAGGCCTGCACGGAAGTGGACAGGGGCCTCGGTCCCGGCAGGCGTAGCGGTCAGGTTGAGGTCGTACTGATATACACCCAGTTCTGAACTGCTGAATGACAGTCGACCAGTCAACTCACCAGCCTTCAGGGGCAGGTATTCAAACATGCACGAGCCCTGTAAATAACGAGATAGATATGAGAATTACATAAGTACCGATGAATATCAACTGTTGGAAAGTGTGCAAGGGTTGATTGGCAGTGTTCCAGATAAGAGACGGGTCTCGGGTAAAAAACCCGATAGAGGCGGCTGCCTGACCCGACAAATGAAATGGAAAAAATAATATTTTACTTAGAGAAGTAACAATAAAAAGCAAAGAGGAAAGTTTCCAAAGAAAAAGATATTGGAATGAAATCAAATTCAAAGCAAGAAAGAAATCACAAAAGTTCATCCACCGTAGTTCTGAAGGTAACTATACTTGTCCATGGCTGTGCTTTTGATACATTCCGTTTTCATCTGCTTTCGAGCGACAAGAAAAGCAATAGCTTTACCGAAACGCTTGGCCAGGTAACTTCCTTTTTCAGCTTCAACTTAGGGCCAAAAACAGCCAAAAAATAAATTTCTTTTCTCTCCTCGCTATCTTGTGTTGCTTTGCAGTTCAGAAGGCAAAATTGTTCGAAATACAATGTTTAAATCCATTTGTGAAGTCAAAACGTTCCCGAGTTTTCGATCGTGTCCTGCACGTACAATTAAACTTGCGCCTGCATTACTACAGACAGCAGTTTCTTTTTATACTTCATATATTTTTACCGAAAAGTCTTCTAAGTTCTTGTGCCCTATGTATTATACACAAAAAGTCTCTTGTAAAAGAAGATTGTCTAGCAAATTCATATAAGGATAGAGGGTAAAAATACAGTGCAATCATTGCACTAACGAGTCAGTGATCTGTACAGTCCGGGTGAGCAGTTCAGGGCCAACAGGAGACGGTAAACCGCATAATAACAAATCAAAAACAAAATATTAATTGCCTGAATGGGTATGCTCTATGCCTGATGGCTCGTGAAGGCCGATCACTATTACGAAGGCCGATCAAACCATTATTACTAGCCATCGCAGGCTACTCCAAAACGTCTACCATTTTGTCAGTTTTCACTAACAACTAGTTACTACTCATTTATACCTGAGAGGGAGAGAGCGGGGGACGAGTGTTGCTTAATAAGGCCTGGTTCACACTGGCGACATAACGACATAGACATAACGACATAAAGAAAAGTTCAATTCTTTCCTTATGTCGTTATGCTTATGTCAATATGTTCCAACTATGTCGTTATGTTATGTTGTTCACACTGGTGACATAAAACATCAATGGGACGTGTTTTTTACATTTGCGTGACCTTGCCGTTATGTCGTTATGTCGCTAGTGTGAACCAGGCCTAACACAAGACAGTTTGAATTTAAAATTGTGATAATAACCATCAGACAACTTTTAGAAAAACATCATTTTGAAAAAAAAAATAAGTTGGATTAGAAACTTACTACAACGTCAGAACTGTACGGTCAACGAAGTAAGTTGTTGTCAACGGTCTGTCAAATATTGCAACAGCTCTTAAGAGCGAAGTTTTTTGTACCTACACATCAGCTAGCAAAAATAAGAGAAGGTAAACAAAAAACTCTTTGTCACTAGGAATTGTCCTAGTAAGGGCATTAGTATACTGACCTCAGACAAAGGCGGAACAGTAAAACTAGGCGGCAACTGGATATCAGCAACGGAGCACTGAGAATTGAATGTAACAGGGGTACTGAGGGGATTGTGTAACGTCACCACATGTGAGGTGCTCTTTCGTATGGGCGTGGCCAGGTCAATGGTCGCCATCACTCCGGGAGGCACTGCTTTGAACGTCACGTAATAAAACAGATATTCACCGCTCTGTTCGTTACGGAAAATCACCTGCAAGTTAAACGCGGACGCCAAGCATCAATAGTAAGAAGAGTGGAATTTAAAAGGAACCCTTTACAGAACTACACGGCTTGACGAATGAAAGTTGTTGTAAAACACTTTTTTCCCCTGTTTGCGGGAAACATGTTAGAAAGCAAAATGTCTTTGAAACACTTTAAGGATTAAATTTTAATTTTTAACAATGTTTAAAAATTCCAATTGTTTTAGATGGCACTATTTCACTTTTGTTTGATTTTACATTACTTTCTACAATGGAGCTTCTTGAAGCTGAGCTATTGTAATGTTGTATGATCAAGAACACAACAAATAGAAAAACTCGTAAAAAAGCAAATAAAAAATTTACGAGTTACATCACAGAACAAGAAGTCAAAGGCAGAGAGACCCCGTAACTCCCTAAATCCTTGTTTCTTACCTTAGCACTAAAGGTTCCCTCTTTGTGAGCAAAGAAGTTCAGCCTGTACTCCCGTTTGGAAAGCCCCGGGACATCAATATAGTCCAGCCCCTTCAGTGTTGTAGCACTGTCTGGTTTATCAGGCTTCAACATCTCTATAATCACGCGGAATCTAACGAAATTATAAATATAAAGTCAATGAACAACCAAAGAAGGCCTTATCAATCAAGGAAAAATAACTAAACTCCTCCCTCAGGTTAACCAGGATAAGATAATACCTTCATCACTTCTCACTCGTGAATTTTTGTACAATTTGCCACTTTCGCATTTCCCATGATGCACTTTGTTTGCCTCCTTCCTCGCCCCCCCCCCCCCCCCCTCAAAAAAATGCATAAGCATTGTTTTCAATTTCTCTTGGGACATACAGTCGTCCAAAGAGAAATTAGTATTATGGGAGATATGGAAATGGTCAATACGGACAAGGTTAATGTCGCTTTTTAATGTTACTTTTTTTAATGAAAGAAGGAAGTTTCCAAACCTCTGGGGTCGCCGTAGCCAGTTCGTAACAGTCAGCATTTCCGTGTACGGAGTCTTACAAGGCACCTCTCTCTGTATGTTATTAATAGGCTTGGGACCTTCTGCGTTACCTGTCACGTTATACAGGAGGCCATTACCATCCGGCAGGGCGAAAAACACAGAGCCCTGAAACAACAAATGTTTGAGACGTAAGTGCTTGAATAATGTTAGTGGCGGAAAATAACTACTTTATCTGAAACACGACTTTCGCATAAGAAATAACCAGGCAACGTTGCGTTTAAAGTAATACTGACGGATTTCATTCCTATCGAAATGCTCGCTAATGTTCGCAGAACCTTTGAAACTGTTTAGGAGTCTCCCGAAGTTTTTCTTTTGTTACACCCAGTAACTTTTCTCTGATTCAGGTCTCGATTATGTTGCACAGATATCTTGAGTCTAATTTTAAGAGATGCCAACACAGAGCCAAAGAAAAATACAGTCAAACCTCTTGTAAACGGTCACCCGTGGACAAAGAGTCCGCTTATGAGAAGTGTCCGCTTATGGGAGGTTAAAAATATAGTCTATAGTCAGAATGACAGCCCTGAATGACTATGGCCCGGGTCAAACGTCGAACTTCACTTTAGACGAACGAAATTGCAATTTTGGTCGACCACGCCCTCCCTCGTGGGAGGCGCGGTGGCCTAATTATATAATGGTTAGCGCGCTCGCCTCCGAGTCGAACGGCCCGGGTTCGAGGCCTGGCCGGGGCGCTGCGTTGTATTCTTGGGCAAGACACTTTACTCTCACAGTGCCTCTCTCCACCCAGGTGTATAAATGGGTACCGGCGAATTTACTGCTGGGGGGTAACCCTGCGATGGACTAGCATCCCATCCAGGGGGGAGTAGCAATACTCTCAGTCGCTTAATGCTACGGAAACCGGGATAAGCTCCGGCCTGTATGGGCCACTAGGCTCGAAGCAGACTTTACCTTACGCCTGATAAAGCTCGACCGCTGGGTCAAACGTCGAACACAATTCGTCGAACCGATCGTCGAACCTAATTCCGACCAGCAAGAACAAATATTTCGAGGCTAAAAACACATTATCACACAAATTTTAAATTTATTCATTACATTTGTATCATGAAAAGATCGACGTTTGTCCCACAGTCGATCTTCACACGTCCTTCTTCTTTTGAAGCAGACGGATAGAATGTGTTGGTCGATCTTAATTCAGTCGGACGAACTTAACTGAGTCAAACGTCGAACTTATCATGAACTTAATTCGTCTCAAGTGAAGTTCGACGTTTGGCCCGGGACTAAATGTCCGCTTACGCGAAGTATCCGTTAGCAGGGGTTTATTAACTGTAGCCCAGTTAATAGAATCTGCTGCAATAGCCGATTTTTTCAAGAAACTACCCTATCCTCTGACTAGAAACTGTATCTTACCATGTGTTTCTTTCCCTCCTGAGTCATGGTCAGAGGTCTGTACGTTAGCTCGAAGTTTTTACTCTGTTGCGGCTCCACAGTGATAGTGTCAGGACCAGTCCAGTATTCACCGTCTATCACGGGACGCAACATCCACAACTGGTTTGTCCGGTTGTGGATAACAAGGTTACGTGTGTCGCGTGTACGAACGTGAGTTGCAAAGTGAAGAACCTAGGAAAGGGAAAATACGTGTTAAACTCGTTTGGCCGGTAGTTGATAACAAGGTTACGTGTATCGCGGGTACAAACGTGAGCTGCAAAGTGAAGAACCTAGGAAAGGGAAAATACGTGTTAAACTGGTTTGTCCGGTTGTGAATAACGATATTAAGCGTGCTAGGAGGGGTAAATAAAAAACACAACTAGGTACGACAAGGAAAAAGTAAGTGAAGCTCTGGCGGGCTTATCAAATACGTTCTGAAAATCCATTTCCATCCTCGCCCGCGTTAGTCATTCTCTCTTCCTAATGGGCTACTATTCTTAAACATAAGGCCATTATTCTCATATTTCCTACGATTTACACATTTTTTTGCCCAATAATGGTGGTGTGTATGTTTTACAGTTTTACCTCCTTGAGGGGCGTTTGCGGAATACAGCTACCCGTCAGAACCAGCTTTAATGGTTTGCCTCCCTCAATGGCACAACGCAAATTCTGAAAGGAAAAAAAAGAACATCAATGACTACAACGTACCAAACAAGAGGTAGTAAAACAAAAAGCCGTACGGACAGCTTAGACGGGGGAAGATTGAAACGAATTACGAATGATGATAAGACGACTTGAAAAATTCAGATTTAACTTGTTATAAATTCCCTTTTTCTAAAGGACAGCAGCTGTCGATCAATCAATCAATCAATCAAATAAACAATCTATCAATCAATCATCATCATTAATTTATCCACGCAGCGTCTAATAAAAAAAATAAAAATATAATATCTATATCCAAAATATATTGTAGAATGCAGTGTGTACTTCAGGTTCTCTGCATCTGAATTACAAGATGTTTCTTTTTTGCACTAAGTCTGGGTTCTAGAAAGTAATCTGAATGTTCTCCAGGTAATGAGCCAGCCACTCACCTCATATCTCATGTCGTGATTAACCACAGTCGGATGAAAGACGATTTCAAATGACACCTCCATGCCAGGTGAAATATAACCTTTGACTGGCGAGATGGAGAAGTCAGGTTGAAACTTTTCCACATTCCAATTGAAGGCTGCTCCAATGTCTCCTGTATTGTGCATGATAAGCTTTCTTGTGCTGCGACTGCCTGACACTACGGCGCCGAAAGGCACCGAGTCGCTATCCAACGAGATTTCTATTCCCTGGCAAGAGCCTGTTACCACAAAGATGGGCTGAGACATGCCAGCACACTCCAGCATAACCTTTACAATTAAGAACAAAGAGTTCACTTAGGAAAAGATATATAGATTGACGACACACCGCATGGAATAAATTTTTTAGATACGTTTCACCAGTTCATTTTTTTTTCGAGCAGAATACCGTGCGAAATGCCATTAGCGACTTTATGATAGGAGTGAAATATTCACAGTATAACATGCCACGTTTCGGCGGGAAAAAAAACTGGATGCTAAGACGAACGCGACACATAATGGCGGGAAAGAACTGGACGCTGTGACAGGGGTGACACAATTTGGCGGAAAAAATACAGATGTGAAGCAAGCAGCGTATAATGGCGGGAAAGACCTGCAAACTATAACGGAATAAATGGAAGCTATGAAAGAAGTCAAACGTTATGGCGAAAAGCAGCTGAGACGCACGGGAAAACAAAGTTAGCAACAACTCCAGGGGCATTAAGGCTTATTCACGGGTGTTTAACAGCATAAAATGAAAGGCAACAAATTACTCACTTCTTCAGTGAAATGAGGTATGCGTGTCTTGGGTTTGAAGGTCAACTCTACACCACACGATCCACCGTTGGCCCTGAGCGTGATTTCCGTGGAGGGGTTGATAGTGAGTATGTTTGCCTGCTGTAACGCCACCACAGCTGGCGTGATGGCTAGGGTGAACGTGATTGGTGCGGGACTGCGGTTGACTAGCTTCAAATTCCGTTGGTTCGTTTGACCGACACGCAAGGCACCAAAGTTGACTTTCCTGTCTGAAGGATTGGCCACTTCCACCTGTTGGTGAAAAAAAAAAAAAAAAAGGAAAAAAAGCGGGGTGGCACAGAATGGCGGGAAAAATACTGATGTGAGGCCTGTAAGAAGAAAACAAATAACATAAGACATCGACTTGTTTGCTTGTTTTTTTGTTTGTTCGTTTGATTGATTGATTGCTTGTTTGTTTGTTTGTTTTCTTGTTTTTGTTTCTCTACTTGTTTGCTTGCTTGTTGGCTTGTTTGCCGTAAGCAATGTTTGAGAATA
This sequence comes from Oculina patagonica, assembly GCF_052425735.1. NCBI lineage: Eukaryota > Metazoa > Cnidaria > Anthozoa > Scleractinia > Oculinidae > Oculina > Oculina patagonica. Next base: position 11,887,239 of record NC_135761.1, on the reverse strand, counting down.
AATTGATGACTGTCAAATCTCTCTCCGCTTTCTTCAGGCTTCCTTCTTCATTTAATTTCCTCAACTTTTTTGTTACTTGTTTTTGCATCGCGTACTGGAAAAAGAAAACGTCAAAAGGAATTCTCTCGCATAACTATACCTTCATGTCAGTTCCTTCGCCGAAAATCTCCACATTCATGGTGGACAGACCGTTGATCTCAAACGGGATAGTCTCGTGGTATCTCCTGGCCTCCCGGGGATAAAACACGATATCCACCTGCATAGCCTGGTTAGGAATCAGGACTCCAGGCTGACAATGTACCTCCAGGTGTGCACAATTCTCGTATTGACTTTCGATACTGAAAAAATACGTTTTTGCGTTAGTAAGATATAAACGAAACGGGCGGCTTATGATGTTGACGTACATACAGAAAATGGACGCAAGGATCCCATCGCTCTTGAATTATAAGAATATTACTCTTGGTATTTTACTTTCAGACCCTATGCGCCACTTGGCCGGCGTGAAGAATTCATAAGGTAACAGCTAACAGTTAACAATTCACTTGAAGCCAAAGCTCGATAACGTTTTAAGGCGCCCGTCACGAAACTATATTTTCATAGTGCAATGTTATAAAAATGGGGTTTCACAACACTCAAAATTCGCATTTTTTTTTCTTGTTATTGCTGTAATTGTGACATTAAGAAATAGCTCAACTAAATGAAATATGAGGAACAATTTAAATAGAGTACTATAATGGGGTCGAGGAAGGTTCTGTGTCTTGCCTAGTAACACAACACAGAAGGACCCCGGCTAGAATTACAACCCTAATTTCTCGATGTGGGATCATTAGGCAAACCACGTCAACATTGTATTGGTATACCAACTAGAACGGTGTGATTAACGTGAAACAACTCAACACCTTACCTGATATCTTTAGTATCCTCGTTCTTGATGATAAGCGTGGTTCGTTTGAGTGGCATTCCAGCACGGTACAAGAAACACGGGCCAAAGTCATGTCTTACAAACGAGAAGTTCAGCCCTGGCTGCACACCCGTGCCGGTCAGATTGATGGTAAATGTAGGACCATTGGTGATCTACAAACACACACAGGATGAAGTCAAACAAAAGACCGGCAGATTACAATGAAGGCAGTCTGTAACTATAGGATTTTTAGGGATCCTAGGAGGCTGACGATTCAACAATTCTGGCGCCAATAACGTCGGCCTATGTACCACGAAGCGATAAGGGATGTTACTACTCTCCTCCTGGGTAAGGGTGCGATGCCAGTACATCGCAAGTTATCCTACGCTCGATTTCAGCCGCTTTCTCCAGTCAGGCCTTTGTTTCTCTCTGAGTGCGTTTGACGAAGGGGAGCAGACGTATTTTCCCCAACAACTGCTGGTAATCGAGCCTCCTACCAGCACTTAGTCCGGTGTCCTCGAGAGTTCCTTGGATAGTAGACTGACCAAGAATATAGTGTGTTGCCAAAGAACGCCAAAGAACGAGGACAATTTCAAGCCTAAGTCGAAGCTAACCATAAAACTATCAAGTCTTTTACATAAAGGGAAATAAATTACGATTGTTATAGGAAAACGAAGCAAGCACATTAGCAAAAACGCACATCCAGAAACTCCGCAGAAATGAACCTCGAGGATGGTAATGCTTTTCTCTTGAAAGATCGCTTGAAAATCAATCAAACCATATAGTGCATACCTTTAATAGCAGATCGCAGCCCGCCAATGAGAGTCTTCCAGGCGGACAGAAAGCTAACTGGCATCTCTTACGGGTACTGCACGGTACCGTACCACTCTCAGGGGTCACCGACACTAACTTCTCCCCCTCGGCGACCCGGAGCCCCTTGAGCTTGGTCCGGTTATGGATCTCCCAAGAAAAGTCGAAGTTGAACTTTCCTGAGTTAATGACAAACAGCTGCCGAGTGGCTTTCTCGTTGATCTCAACCTTGAAACGAAAAGAGGAAAAATAAGAAATCAACATCAATTGCTTCGTGTCCAAACTGAGAATCTGAGTAAATAGGCAAGAGTTTGAAGTAGTAAAGGTGATCAGAATTAAAGTGTTTGACGTTGATGCTGTGGAAAACGGCTTGCGGTTAAAGTAACAAAGTTGGTTTACAGTTAATATAACGGGTTTTTTTATGTTGTTTATTTGCCCAAACTGTATTTAATGTAGAGGAAACGAGCCCTCGTTTTATGGAAATAATACATGAAATTTAGATACAGTGTACAGAGAGCGGCAATTTCTTAAAGCTGTTCTAATATAGCATTCAGATTTGCAAATGTCAAAGGAATTCCGTCCAAACTTGAAATCATTGACAGAGCCAAGATGTTTTTAAGCCATATTGTAATCCATTTCTATCCTCGCCATTGTTAGCCATCCTAACTTACTGAGGGGCCGATGTCATTTGTCAAGTACTGTTCTATAAAATCAAACCATCTTTGCTGGGTTTCCTACATGAAAGCTTCGCGTGTTTAAGTTTTTCCATATTGTAATCCATTTCCATCCTTGCCATCGTTAGTCATCCTCACGTCCTGATGTGCCCCTGTCATTTGTCGAATACTGTTCTACAAACTTGAATCACTATTGAAGGGTTATCTATATTCTTTTCAGTATTTTCAGTAGAGCAACTAACCATTCCCAGGTTGATCCTATTTGTGCCTTTGGATGTGAGCTCCACCTTGTTTCCCTGAGAATCCTCACAGATCAGCTGAGCGTTCATGGCGTACCCTTCTGCTTTAATGTTCAAGGTCAGCGGAGAAGTCTTCTTTTTCACGTTACAAAGAACATTGAAGTTCACTTCTTTCTGTTCCGTTGCTGTAAAGGAGATCTCTATTGGAAGCCTATATACAGAAATGTAATATTATTAATTTTAGTATATTAGTATTTAATGGTAGTATTGTACCATATTGTTTTCGAAAAGCCCCCATGGGGAAAGATAATAAAGGATGTATGCATGTATGCATGTAGAAATAAACGTCAGTAAACCGGACTTGAACTGTCCCTGTAGTTGCATCATATTTTGTATTTGTACTTTGTATTATATTTTTCCTACGCTTCATGTTAAGTTACAATTAGCGTCATATAAGTACGAACAGTCAGTCGACAGTCACCAGTTTTAAACCTGCATAATTATTTTTTTTAAACAGTGATTTAATTATCATAATTACTTATTGCAAGTGCGTGGCAACCTAGATTATAAGTCCATTTATCACCCGCACTAAACGCTCGCAGTAACAGCAATCCTTTGCAGACTACCACGTAGAAAACTAACAAAATGTTTGAAACGAATCTCTATTCAAATCGTCGCTTTGAAGGCATAGTGTTTACGACTGATTTTCCCAAGCACAGAAACTCTGCAGTAATCCTAGACGATGACCATAGGGACAGCATAAGTTAATTTATTTAAAAATAAAATAAAATGACTTTTATTCTTCTATTTTAAAACTCCAGGAAGGATAAGTTTCATACCTGGCCTTGGGTTGGACAGTACCAGACATGGGTTCAACAGTGAGACTAGAAGCATAGCCTTCTGTATGACAGGACGATTCACTGAATGAAAAAGTGAATGGGATGTTCTCTTCATTCACCAGATGTACAGTTTCTTTCGCAGGGTGACCTAAAACACGACATTACAACAAGATAATTAATAAAACAAACCCACTTGAACATTTCAATTGATTAGAGGCGCTCTTAGACTTACATGACAATGTGTTCGGGCATCTTCTCTTATAATGACTAAATGTTATGGGTGACGGCTGGACTAACAGGAATGTTAGAGTATAGCGTATAGCGTATTCGTCATTTCTTTGTGTTAGCAATGCGCAATGTTCGAAAGCATGGACGCCGCAAGACTGGAAAACATCATACAGTAAAATCCTGATTTCTCCAACATCCCAAAAACTCAAACCAAAAGTCGTTTCCCGTGGATTTGCTTCACTCGGTTGATCACTGCAATTTTACCGCCGATTTTTCGAGCTCCCGATTTCTCAAACCAATTTTCGTTTCCCTTGGAGGCTACAGAAAATAGAATTCAACTGTATTTGATAACAGGCATTCTTAATGCTAGATTCAAACAAACTTTTTCAGCTTCTGTACCGGAATAACCTGTCATCAAACTATGAAACCTGGACCAAAACTCCAATAGGCTGACTCGACGGAATAATGAAAGCAAACTTAATTAAACACAATACTTAATAAAACGCATCGTTTTGTTGTTGTCTTAAAGCTACAATGCGGGACAAAAGCAATTGACCATACCACACACCAAGATCACGGCATATATGTTTGTCAACATTGCTTGGGGAGGGAGGGGGACTTGGGCGTGTACAGATTCCACGATTACAATTCTCGGAGTATCTCCTTCGCTATATTCAATTCTCCTTTTCACAAGTGTCCCAAGTCTTTTTGACCTCCATTGTAGATGGCATTGCCATAGAAAGGGGAAAATGGCGAAGCACGGTAGGTAGCCTTGTACTCTATATCGGGTTTGACGAAGACATAGTCTGAAAAATATGAATATAAAACAAGACGATCGCCTTACCAAGCAGCATCTCCCTGAAGTTGATATGAGACCTGTCAAACGACAGCGCAGGCTCAAAAGTGTGTCCCACCATAACGAAAGGAATAGAGATGTTGTATTCAGGCACAAAGAAGCGCCAGAAGGACTCCACCAGGTCCAGTGAGTCAGACACGTATTCAAACACCATCTCGTGCTTCTTGCCACTCAGTACACTCCCCTCGGGAGTCAGACAGCGGAAGTTGACAGTTTCAGCAGGTGCGCCGTCTATCGTGTCCTCATTGGTCCACACAAAACTGTAGTTTGTGTTTGACGGATTGATCACGTTAAATCGCCTGTGTGGACAGATCATTGGTAATGTCATGAAGGGATATTTGACAGCTACAAGGAAGTCACTTAACCCATTTAACCCCTCTTGGGCCGCCGGTCGCTCGCGCTGCTCGCGGCCCGCCGACGACCCCCGCGCGCTCGTCGTGTGTGGTGCCGCGCCGTGTGTCTCACGTGGTTCGCTGCGTTCGGCCGCCGCCCTTACATATCTCTATTAGAATTTAGTTAAATATTAGCACTTCCTTTTGACTTTTTCTTGTTCTTTCCAACCCAGATAATCTAGGCCTTACGAATGAAAAATCTATGTTCTTTAACGTTCCTTTTTAACTGAACGTTACCGCTGTGTTATAGTACAGTGTAAATCATACGAACTACATAGGGAGATTTATAGTTCGAAATGGTATCTGAGTCTGGTTGCGTATGATGGTTCATTCCAGTAAGCTAAATGGAACAAGCCATCTGAAATCAGATTCAAGGCCCTTCTAATATGGTTTCCACGCTTTTCCTTTCTCCCTCGCGTTTCGTGGTTCCCCTCCTCTCTCTTCTTCGCGCCCCTTCTGCGTCACTCACACAGTCGTGTTTGCGATTCACGGAGTGCCCCCCTCTCTGCTACACGCCTCGCCGGAATGCCTGCTCGCATGCTATTTATTCCATTCATTCCCACCATTCATCCACCCCGCCATCCCTTTCTCTCTCTCCTCCCCCTCCCCCTCTCCCCCCTCCCAGTCGTTTTTGCAATTTACACGTTCCGGGTAAAAACGCTCTCGCCGGGACGCTTGAGTACGCCTTATTTCAACCGCCCGGCTCCGGGTCGCGTGCTGGGTACGTAGGGTAGTAGCTTGGACATTCAGCGCTGTTTCCCTATGTGATCCCTCTCCGGACCCGGAGCCGCGAGTGACGGCTCGCGACGCAGGGCGCCGGTCAACGAAACACAAACGCCCGCGATCAGCAATTACGAAAATCTGAAAAATCTAAAATACCTCAATCACAACATGAACCGGATTAGCTAACAGAAACACTACGACAGTGATCAATAGCAACGAAGAAAGTTGGACAGAAATCACACTGCCCTAGATCCTAACTTTTACTACCATAAACCAAAAGGAAAAAACACAAACGTTATGTTCTCCTTCGCGGTAATTTTTTTGCCAGTAGATTATTCATGACGTTGTGGAGCCATTACAAGAACATGTAGGTACATTTTCCTCCTACAACATGTATAGAAAACGGATACATCCCGCTTTTACTTACTTGATGTTCTTGACTTTAACTCCGCACGATTTGAACTCGATGACCTTGGTACTGGGATCCAGGGTAGACCCCGGGGGAGCCCCGCCCGGACCTTTCAACTCGGGGTTTCGTCTTCCACCGGATACGTAATCTGATTCTTCCAGCTCAAAGTGGCAATAAGGCAGAAGACTGCGTCCACGAACAGGAATGGAAAATCCGCCCGTGTCTGGCGGCAGGTTGATAGCACTGTAAACAAAAAAAAAAACGCTCTAAGATTTACTTTGTAAAGGTCCTGCCAGCGGCCAATACTGTCCAGACTTAAGGGGGATGATAGAATCATTTGGCCAACTCTACTCTAGAAAATATCCCGGTTTCTCAAAGTCAATTGGTAAAGTGGTTTTATCTTCCCGAGACCGATTGCTGTCAAGAGTTCTATTTCTTAAATCACATTAAATATCAAAAAAAAAGACAACTGAAAAAGCCCTCACATGTAACAATACCGTCATTCCTTTCCAGAGGTTAAATATTTCTCACAATTACCCCAACAGTTTTACCTGAAGTTCACCACAGCCTCGTACTCTGAGACATCCAGCGGCGAAAACTTCACAACAAAGCTGCCCTTCTTCCCTGCAGGGATGCTTCCACTCTCTGGCTCAATAACAAAAGGAAAGACGTCGCTTCCTTCACTCACTACACTGCCTGCCTCGTACGCAAGAGCCAGGGCACTCGAGGGCCTACCGCCCATGGAGGACCCGGGACGTTGGGCCATCGGTGGTGCACGTGTATGAGGCGGTATTGAAGACTCCCCTGCCGAGGTAGAGGGACGACCCGTCTGCTGGCTGATTGATTGTCCCGCAGAGCTTGCGGGACGTTCGGGCACTAACTCCAGCGGCTCACCTAAACTGACAGCCTTTGGTTTCACAAGAGGTTGAAAGTGCCACTGGTAATCGAGTTGAACATCGGCTTTGTTAGACACGGTAAAACTGATGAATGGAAAACAAAACAAAAAACGCTTTTCAAATCCGCGAAGAAAGATGGATAAAACACGACAAATATCTTTGTACAGCTAAGTCCAGAAAGCCACCATGAGCCTCGAATAACTAAAAGTAGGCAACTTCATTTTGCAAAATAGATTCTCAAAAATCGTCACAAACTCGGGTTTCATCCAAACTTAAAAGTGAGAACCACATTGTACAGTATAACAGAGGGTTCTACGATAAAGTTCTGCACAATTACTTTCGTTTCAGTGGTCACACACAAGGATTTCATCCAAAGAATCCAAAGTTGGAACGATGCTAAACAACTTAAGACTTGACTGTGGGATTGATAGAGCTAAAAAATGTTCTGTAACTGCATTTTAGTTGCGCATTTTTATTGTAGACTTGCTATTTATTGATTGCGCATCATTGTTGGAATTTTTTTGGTAAACCTGGCCCTTATTTTTTTAATCGAAACATCTAAACTGCCACCTGCTACACTGAAGTCCTTCGACTCACCTGTACACTCGTGACTGAAACATCAGTGTATCTTTGAAGTGAATGTTCTCTACTTTACAGCGATACTTTGCATAGTCACACACAGCGCTAAGAAGTAGTTCTACGTCCTTTGTGCTGTTCTCCAGAGCCGTGAATGGGGGCTCATTTTCCACCTCAATAATCTTCTTCTTTGCCGGTCGAGGGGCCTTTCTCGTGGCAGTTGAAGGGTCCTCCTCAGGGGTCACGTCTACCCACTTCACAGTACGCATGCGGTCGTCCCAGTCTACCGCCTGTGAAAAAGACCCAAAAGTGGATTGTATAATTTGCCAAGTAACGACATTGGTGAGTTGCATTCCTTTAACGCTAATTTTGAAAATTAGACACGAATATCGGTCGGCTCCCCGCTGCTAAACTGTGAGTGCTCTCACCGTCTGTCATCAAAGATTTTAAGGAAGGAAGTGGCAAACAAGCAGCAAATTAAGGACGCGAATAAAGTTGCTTAAATACAAGAAAAACCAAAGCGTCAATGGGCACCCGAGAGAATTTTGTTAAAGCCCAGACACATTGTGCAACATAACGCGTAACATTGTGCGCAAATTTTAAGTTTCAACGTGTGACCACCCCTGGATATGTTAAGCACAACACTGCAAGTAACACTTCCAAAATAGAATGACAAAGTACAATCAGGGGTGGACACGCTTAATGTTGTCGCACGCAATGTTGCACTGGCAAAAGCAACGTGGGTCCTGGCAAAAGCGCTAGAACCAAAAAAGAAAAGAGCAACATTAATTAGCCAATCTGTATCAGAAAACGTGATTTGCCGTTGTCATGTCACAGTCTTATTTATTTCACAGTAGAAGAAGCCTAACCTTATCTTGTGCTTCTCCCAGCTTGATTTTCGTGACTTTACAAGGTATATTGAGCGCTGAATAAGTCTTGGGTTCCTTGGAACAGAAGGTAACTGTCACGTCTTTGGCGCAGTTTGGCTGTAAGTGCCCTGTGCACGGAGAGAACGTGACCTCGGGCGGCGGCGACCACGTGAAACGAACAGGCTCCGAGGAGGAATGGTTTGTCAAAGTGAATGACAGCTGTTTAGACACGCCCACTGCGCAGTCACCGAATTTGACGTGGTTTTCTCTTGATGCTGTGTGGTGTAAAAGTAAGAATTGTTTTATTATCGAGCTGGAATGACTCAACAAACTCGTCAATAACGATTTTTTGTGTCAAATTAGATTTTATATTATAATCATAGCCTCGACGCGCTTGGTAGAAAAAAAGAAAACAACAACAACCATTACTTCAAACTAATAGGTTTTTATTGGGTGGTGGTAAAAAAAAAAAAAAAAAAATTAATTTGGCCAAAAAAAAAAAAAAAGAAAAAACCGAAAAAAAAAAAAAAAAAGAAAAAAAAAAAATAAAAAAGAAAAAAAGGGGGGAAAAAGGGGGGCGGGGGGCCCCTTTTTTTTTTTTTTTTTTTTTTTTTGGTTGGAAAAGGGGGGCGAGATTTTTAAGCAAACAACAAAGAAAAAAAATAAAAAAAAAAAAAAAACGCAATTAACTTTCGACACTCAAGTGAAAACCGCTCTAAAGGATTAAAAACAAAACACAGGAAGTATAGATTGTTAAGTAAAAGACAAACTGACTATAACATTTAACTGAAAACCTGTTTTTTTTTTTTTTTTCAGGAAAATTCGAAGTGATTCGACGCAAGTTTTGTTTGCTGTAACAACGTTCTCTTTTAGAACTATTTTTTTTTTATCTAAACCAAGGATAATCAATATACCATTAGCCACTTGAGTTGTTATTAATTTAACTTTAGAACTGGTATACATAAAAACAACAACGTAGAAACGAAACAATTAGGACGTCATGTAACTAACCTGGAGTGTTATCATCGATCTCCGCCTCGGTTGCCGCTATCTCCTCAGTGGGAACAAAAGACCTTATGTTGTCTATAGTAACTTCATCCTCATACCCCTCACCAATCAGTTGAACAGTACATTCCTCATAAGGATTATCCACCACCGTCAGCCTGATCTCCCCTGCTAAACGCCCCACCAGGGAGGGGCTAAACTCAATAGCAAAATCAGCTGTCTTCCCCATGGGGACTACCACAGATAGCGTGTGAACACGTGACTTCGGATCAGCGTCATCATCGCCTTCGTTAAGCGGCATCAGGGTCTTCGTGCCTTCGAGGCACGAAATGTTGTATACGCCTTCGGGATCTTTTAAATCGATATTCACTCGGGACATCAATGTGCCTTCGTTTCTGAGCGACAGCTGGAGTACCTGAGTACGTCCCAGTAAAAGCCGCCTGAAGAGTAGTACAGGAGCGCCCTTCTTGTTTCGTGCGGTGGGGCGGATTACGGTTATTCTGGGAAGATTTCCTTCGCCTTGGATGTCAAAAGTAAGATTGCGGTATTTTGACATGGCGCTCGGCATTCCATCCACTGCAGCTTCCAGCGTAGCGTTGTAGGTTTGCATGGAGGGAGGGGTGAAGGTGACAGACGCGTACACATAACTGTGAGCTGGAATCGAAGCGCGCTGAGGATCGATCTCGTAAACGTCGTGCCAGCGAGAAGACGGTTTCATGGACTGCGGTTTCACGGACAGAACCAAGTCGCATGGTACCTGGGAAGTTTAAAACAACTTACTGTAAGAAAAAGCGCTTAATGGATCATCGATGCATGCCTGCTTGTAGAGAAACACTACTTCAACGCAGACACAAAAAAAAAACGTTTTGAAATTTAAATAATAGTAATTGAGGGGATCTATTTGCTCATTAGCTATTTTGAATGGAAATTCACGCCGTTATAAAGAAAAGATTCATTTAAAGTTGTTGTGTAAAAGGGTTCGTTGGTCGTGCAAGTTAAAGCTATTCTGTCACATAATATACTCTTCTTGAAAATATTACGAAACTAAACCTCGCATTTGTTTGAAACGGCAGAGACGTGGGTCGGTAAACCAAAACCAGATCTCACAACTGAATAGATTTATCAGTTGTCCTTTTCTTTCTTTTGAAGTTGGAACTTTTACGAAACTGAAGCGCCTAAACTAACCTGGCCAGCCGAGGTATTACTAGGTTTTCCCGCTTACGATAATAACTTTTTTGCCAATATCTCTACTGTTAGATCGCTGCCTTATGTTTGGCGCGGGGGGGGTGAGGTAAATATTATTAGTGTAGCGGAAAAATTGCAAGAAATATGATAGGGTTAAATAAAAATAAATGGTTAGTTTTTTCGGGTTGGATTTATTTTTTGAGAAGTTATTCTTTAGTGCGCTACGCGCAGACCACTACTAATGTTCTTGAACTGAATCAACAATGTTGAAAACTGAAAGAATGAAGCATTTTAGAGCAGTTGTAAATAAAAGGAAAAGGGGGGAGGAAAAAAAAAAAAAAAAAAAAAATACACAGTCACAAGTAACAAGTTCATAAAGCACAAATCTTACCTTGTTTGGATTACCGATTCTGAACCTGGCTCTGGCTTTCCGTCCAACAATCGTGTTGTAAAATATGAATTTGTTCTCGTCTTCCCCGTACACTCCAGCGCCGCTCTCTAGGTCGTGCGTTAAATATTGGAACAGGTTGAGCTGTTTGACGATCAAGTGTTCTTCGAATATCGAGCCGACTGTGTCAGGTGCGATGGTGGTGATTCCCGGGATGCACGCCTCGCCGATCAGTTTATAGGGGATTCCCTGCGGGTGATCCGACGGTGGGCGGTCCGAGATGTCAATGGCAATATCCTGAAAGAAAGGAAAACAACAGAAAAAAGCGTGAGACGGAAAAAAATGTAAATGTGTTGTTTTTGTTTTACAAGAATGACACAACTAATTAAAAATGCCAGCTTTCAAAAAGACGATTGACGGAAGAATCACGAAGGAAATGCTCGCAGTAACTCCAAGCGGCTACAGCGCGTTAAAGACTGACGGTTTTCTTTTTGCTTCTTACGTAATAATCGGCTTTGAAAAAATCGTCATGCTCGCGCAAAATATACGACGTCAACAGTAAAATTTGAAAACACGAACAGCGCGCGCTGGAAAAAAAATTGGAAGTTTCTTCAGTTTTGTACCTGGTTTCGTTTTTTTTATCCAAGTCGTTTCATCAAACCATAAAAATAACGGAAAGACGAGTAGATGTTTGTTTTCAGTAAGGACGACGCAAATTGTTTTTCGTTCAACCTTCAACCCGACCTCGATAGGGAATGACTGTCTGTTAGGACACTTCTACCACATGAATCAAACCTAAATATGTACGAAAAGCTTGATCACGTCAGAGCACGGCCATAATCGTAAAATAGCTTTATAACTGTGTGTAGTTACTTAGCAAAATGAAAATGTTCAAGAAATATAACAGCTTTTAACTATAAATTTACTGAATACTCTGGTAGTTAAAATTTGGATCATCGTTGACTGTTTATCATGCCGCACTTTCTTTTTTCACGACTGACCTCCTCGGAAAATCCTGGATTTTCGGCGATCATATCAACAGTAACCTGCACGGCACCCCCAGCCTGTACACTCCCAACAGCTGGGTAAACTGTGAACATACCAAGCTGAAGACGAATGTTTGGTGCACCTGTAGTTAACTCGGCTCTGTGAAGAAAACATTGGTCATTTAATTTTAACAAGAATGATTAATAGAACAAGGCGTACAGGAAAGCGTATGGTCAGAAAAGGACAAGAATGAGACCGACTGCAAATATAACAGCTGGCCCTTTCAGAGAATAAATTTGGTTAGTTTTGGATAGAGCTTGAGACAAGCAAAGAAAAAGCACCACGCAGATTCTACACTTTCAAAAAATGCTCTTTACGCGGCATTTTTCTCGTTCTCTTCTATTTATTGCTGTTTCAAAGGGCTACCAAAGTCTGTAACCTTTTTAGGACAAAGCAACAGAGAAGGGAGGGAGGAGGGGGGTGGGGATTAAAATATGGGCTGCGAACACTTTGGCTTACAGTGCTGAAGATAGTGACAATGAACGTTTATGTCTCAATAGTCCAATGAGAAAGATAAATTCAGCTTAAATAACATCACCCAGTTGTTCGAAGAATGGATCACGCTATCCACAGGATAAATCGCTGTCCAGTGGATAATTGTTCACAAAACTTCGCTACCCACTGAAATAGCTCCTCCAAACAACTGGAGCCAGAATTATAGCTACAGAAACCACTACATTTACATACCCTCTTACTGAATCTGCCCTCTTGGGTTTAGCCGGTTTATCTTGCTGAGATCTCCCTGAACTTGAACCATCACGTGACTTGGCTCTTTTCGTAGGTGGCCCCAGTTTCTGGCGTCCTTGTGAGACCGTGTTGATCATCTTGAGGACTGAGTACCGGAAGTCGAACTCTCCCTTGTTTTCTATAGTGAACACTCGGGTTTTCTTGGTGTTAATGAGCATGGCACCGAAGTTGATGTCACTGACCGGTGATACCGCGTACTTACTATACACGGAACGCACGCTGATTTTGATGGGAATGCTCGCGATCACTTCACCACCTTCACCAAGGTGAGGCTCAACAATCTGAAATAGCCAATGGAAATTTAGTCAGAAGGGGACACGTTAAAGGCATTACCAGGGGATACAGTAAAAGCCCGCATACAACTGAGAACCTAAAATGTAAGAACCTGTTAGCGTAAAATTTCCATTTATACCTCCTTTATATAACAAACTGTTTTAGTACTAAATTTAAAACAGGTTCTTATTATATAAACTTTATTTAAAACTCTACTTCCTGGGGGAAGAAAATGAGCCGCCAAATCCCTTGCAATGTCACTCCAGTAGACTATACACAACTGTGACTGCACAAATAAAGCAGTTTTTTTCTTTCTTTCAGTGAGTCTTGCATAGCAATATCAACTTGAGTTTCACACCGTTTTCACATCAGCAACAGTATTGTTTAAGAACCTAAATAGCCTAAATCGCAGTAAACATCATATATATTAGAACCTGTTTAGGCTTCTTTACAAAAAATGCAGGCCCTTATATGAGTTTTTTTACTGTAATTGGTAAAAACGAAAATAAGTACAAAAGGGTTTTTATGAGGTAGTAGTTAAATAGCGGCCTTTTCCCAGATTCGTTTTTCTGATAAACAATTGCAACCCTTGGATTGCTAGAGACCCAGAATGGTTTTCGTAGGTACAAAAGCATAAACTCCATACAATTATCTTCGTAGAGGACAAGGGATAAACTAAACATCGGCTGAAAAATCGAGATTCGCAGCTGAATTGAGTAAATAATAATCAAGGCTTAGTGCGAATGACAAATTAACGAAAAATTTGTAATCTTCAGGTAAGGCTATCTTTGAGAAGATTCTACACGCAGGACAATCCATGGAGAGGACTATATGATGGGGTCTTATCCATGAATCACCTTCAACAATGTGGAAGAATAATTATGTGTTTACCTGACATTTCAGAATGGGTTGATCCTTAATTGTAATCTCGCTCTTAGACCTGAAGATGACCTGTACTTGGGTTGGGCGGTCTGTGGGTAACAGAGGACCCCTGTTTGGTATGACTGTGAAAAGCTGTGCTACATCTGCTGGCGAGCCATCTGTCGACTCGAAAGCGAAGTTGAAGTTGATTTCAAACTTGCCCTTGTTCTTTAGAGAACAAGTCTGCTTTGTCTCGTCTAAAACTTTGAGAACTCCAAAGTCCAGACCACCATCGGCTCCTATAAAAATAATTACCAATGTTAGATCGTAGCTGCTCTAGTCTGGGGGAATCTTGAAGGAAACAATAGAGAGATTAAGCTTCACGTTTGATTTTCCCGGGATCGGTAAAAAAAAAAAAACTTTTGCCATTTGCTGCTTATACGTAAGTAATTTTTTTTATTTTTCTGATAGATTTATTCAATAGTTAGCTAAAAAGTGAACAAAATCAACTGCATTCTGCCGTTTGCCTTTAGAACGTGAGGCTTAATCTCTCTAATGTGAGTAAAGAATGCATTTCAAACAAGTATTAAATGCAATATTGAACATTTTTTTTTTTTTTCTTATACAAATATTTTTTTTTTTTTTTTTTTTTTAAAAAATTTATATATTTTTAGTTTTTTTTTTTTTTTTGGGGGGGGGGGCCACAACACAAAAACCAAAAAAAAAAAAAAAAAAAAAAAAAAAAAAAAAAATTGGGGGGTAAACAAGACGGTGAAAACAGCGAATGGAAAGAGGCTAAGCGGGCCTCTTATCTCTTGACTCTTGTCGTCGGTCGCGCACTTCGCTTTTCGATAACGTTTGCATATACGATTCGGTCCCTTAGGTGTAATTTGTAAGGCATGTGAAAAAAGCGAAAGGAATATTAAAAGAAAAACCGGACAAAATGTAGAAAAAAAGAGAACGAGGATTATAAATTACCTTTAGGGAAGCTCATGTCCAAAGCGACATCGTAAGACTCGGCATGAACTTGAATGTTCTCTGCTTGCACCAGACCCATGATCTGTTCAACATCAGACACCTACAAGGTTGAAAAATACCGCTTACTAGACTTCTTCAACTTCATCATTTTGCCGCCTAAATCCTCGAATCTCCATCATGCAGAAGACTAAAAGGTATCATCATTTTCAGCACTATAGAGGTTGTAAAACCCATACTTTGGATTGCGTTTATAATAAGTTGGCTCTTCTTCTGAAAGAACATCAAGACAGTTCTATAGCAATACGTACCTCCAATCTGACGATCTTTTTAACGTTAGTTGGCCGTACAGCCCTGAAATGCATCTGTAGAGCAAACTCGGACTTGGCATCTATTACGCCATGTTCCGTTGTCAGCGAGAAGTCATCTCCTAGGTTATCCATTCCATTTACTCGCCATGCCACGGGTAGCAGTGTGCTGTTACGTAGGAAAATCGTCTTTGTGTCTTTCCTGTAAGGCAACGATAAACACATATATTACAGAAGCTACATCACGGACAATGCATCTTGAAAATATTTGGCCAATTTTCTCAAGTTTGTTGTCGTTATCATCATAATCTCTGTTAGTCCAAACCATCCTTGTTTATTTTTAGGTTTTTGTTACTCCGTTGTTGTTTTTCTACGTTAGAAAACCGTCATATTGAGGTTTCCTTTAATTTGAAAGTGATCAGAAAAATGATTTAAAATACCGTGAAATAGCTCCTTTAATTACGTTACTCTGCGCTAGTGGCTCAGCAAGCTTGGCACCCAACTCTTCCGTAGCATAAAGTGACTATGAACATTACTACCCCTGGACTGATAGGATGCTAGATCATAGCAGGCAAACCCCATTTACACTCAAGGACACAACACAACGTCCCCAGCACGGCTCGGACCTAGATTCATCCCTAGTCCATCGCCCTATTCACTTTAGTTTTTGTTTTGTATTCCGCCCCCGCTTGTGCTTTCCCTTCGTGTGTAGGTTTTGATGATGATGATGATGATGATGATGATGATGATGATGATGATGATGATGATGAGCAAGTCACGCATGCTTCTCTTAAGTGCTCGAGAAAAGTTGCTGTGCCAAATTAAAATAACTTATTTATCAGCAAGGCAGATCTATCATACAAACCTGTGAAGTAAAACCCTGTCAAACTGTAACTGCTTCCGATCCAACTCCAGTTCAGGCCGTACACCATGACACGAGATCTTGAACACAACAGGCTCGGGATTCTCACGGATACAGCATACTACAGCGTCTTCAAAGAACCCTGGTGTCTTGGGATACGCCCATAGCGTAAGGTCCTGTATACAAAATGGAAAGGGAATTATGATATTATGTTAGCCATTTCTGTTCCAAGCTAAAAGCACTGATTTTCATTTCTGAAACATGAAGTTATAGGGCGATCATTGCACACATCTCGTATTTAGGATTCCTATTTTAAAAAAGCAGACAAAAAAGATATCCCGCACAGCTAAGAGATTCTGAGCCCGTCAGGGACTCAGATTTTTCTTTGTTCCGCGATCGTGACATAACAATGAACATTACATCTTTATTATTCCAAATGTAGTTCTTGAGCCAATTTGAAAGGAAACGCTCGAAACTTGCAGATTCAAATAATTCAACAAATGTTGTAACATTTTAAGTCGTTGGTATAATTGTATGCCAACCTGGCAGCTTTATACAAACGACTGTAAATTTGACTTTCTTCCAAACGAAATATCTGGTTCAATGTTCACCACTTATGTGTGTTCCTTACGCAATTTTACTACAGTTTCCAAATTTCACAGTTCCAAAGAATTTATAGCACACACGAGGTTGCCAAACTGAGTCTAACTTCAGCTAGATCCATGTCCCTTGAGATGAAACAATAGCCTCGTATACAAATTTCACGCTATACACAAAAGTGTTTTGCATTCATCTGCAAACGTTTGATAGCTTTTGGTAGTTTATATAAAAATTGCGAGTTTCACTTCGAAAGCGAGGCTTGTAGTAAGACTAGCCTGTCTGACGTAAACATGTCGTACCTGGCTCTCGCCTGGCTTCAGCTTCATGCTGGGTGGATCAAGGATGAACGTAGCTGCAGTGCTGTCCGCCTGGAAACAGAAGGTGACATCTGCCTCCAGAGGAGAAGTGTTACAAACAACTATCTTCTCCATGTTCTCAGGATACTTGCCTTCTTTGTACCGATCTCGTGTCTTTCCTGTCAAAAATCAGAAGATTGACGAATTCATTTTAGTGGTCCCACTGAGCATTGCGTTAGATTGTAACAATAAAATGTAATTAAATCTATGACAATCCTTGCCGAAAGGCCACCAATTACAGTTGGGGAGAGCCTATTCAGGGCTTCGACGGGATTGCCCGTGACCTCCGCCCGTCGATGCTCTACCAACTGAGTTATAAAACATTAAACGAGGTCAATTTTCATTTGGAAATTTTTTTTCATGAAAAAATAGTTAACAGAATTCCTTATGGTGAGGATACGTGTAATCTTGATTCTCTCCACTGTTAAAATTCATCTTCTCTTAAAGAAATCCTCCGTAAGAAAAAGATGGCGACGAGTACATTACCCGAATAGTGCTTTTCGGGCCAAATGTGAACCACAAACTTGTCGATACAATTTTTTGTTAGTTCCCGGATGATTTTCGAATAAATAAGGCTTTATATGTGCCTAATGCTGCGTTAAGTTTGCCCCAGGTATTGTGTTAGAATGTATACCACCATCTTTTTTCTTACGGATGAAATTAAAGCAACTCCCTTTAGTTGCTTTGAATCATGCTAAAGGAAAAGTCTACAACCTTTTTATATGTCCTTGCTACCACGAGTCTCCTGTAGCTCAGTGGTATAGCGTCCGACTGGTGTGTGTTAGGACAAAGGTCTGACTCCTGTTGGGAAAACTCTGAATTTTTTTCCAAGTAGGCTGTAGCTTGTGTCACTACCTTGATCAATATCCTATCTCACACTTCTACAAAGCTTAAAATTTACTATAACTTCTTCTCAAAAATAACTCAGACTTACCACAAAGCAATGGCCCAAACTCAAAGGTCTCGCTACTTAGCACGTATTTCCTGTGCACAATCTCTTCCGGTTTGCGGTACTTCCGGCGGTGCGGGAACACCACGCGTGGCTCGCGACTTATGGCGGGAAAAGCACACACGCCGCGGCAAAACAGCTGATAACGACGACGCGTACCCATGATCTCAAAGTTCAGCGTCTGGTCGAACTGGCCAAGCTCCTCTGACCGGAAACGAACGCGTAACGTGACAGAGTCATTGGCGGGGATTACCCAACGGTGTTGGATAAGTTGAGGGGTACTGGGCGCCTGGGCACTTTCACTGTTTTAAAAAGAGAAACTTTGTTAGGATGCGATTAAACATGTAATACCAAAATGGCTATTAACATTAAAGGGGTTTTTACACGGAATTTTGAACAGCCAAAATTTATATTTGTGTCGTTGGAACCCTAAATATAATGGTCCATTTTTATTAATCATTTCTATATAAGAGCTCTGCAACTGTTAACAAGCGTCTTTGGCTGCGGATGGCTAGGATAGAAACGGATAACAACTTGAAAAATTGAGGCTAGACTTTTCACGTTGTTTCCGTGTGCCTGCAAAAAATCAATATTTATAGCCGTAGTTTGCTTTCTATCCGCAGATTATAATGTTATATCTTCCTTTAAATATTCAAAGATAATGTTTTTCATTGGTTAAGTTGCCTACCACTAATTTCAGAACAGTTTAGACCAACAATCTCGCGAAATCCCCGAGACGGACCTCTTTTAATAATACGCTGAGATTGAACGCAGAATCATTACATGTACAACTAACCTCTTGTCCTCCTCTGCTGGGGTAATACTGGGGGGTGGTGAGGGGGCTCCGTGAGCTGCTTTCCCCTTCCTGGCGGAACTCCCCCTCTCCTTCCTGGACTTTGTACCTCCCTCTCTGTCATCTTTGTCTTTACGGCCTTTACGTCCATGTTCCTGATATCAAACGAAGAAAATAACAAACGAACTAAGTCATACTCGATTCTCAATTTAATTGTCCTTAAACCGTCGGCTGTGCTTCAGTCCCTAGGGTATTATAACTGTAGCTGAAGACAAACATCTAAAACTGCAGTCAAAAACATGACAGTTCTACGGGCTGTCCTCGTGTTCAATTTGCTCTCACATGACACCCAAGACAACAGAAACGTTTATTCTACTGTCTTCCCGATTTCACTGAAGAGTTTCTAACTGTTGTTTCTGTGGATGAAACCTTGATGTGTGACCATTAAAGGAAAGCTAATGAGACATCTGGTACGATGTTAACCGTATTTAATCGGATTAACTAGTTGGGATAAGTGGGCGCTTTTCGAGGCTGGGCGCTTATTAAATATTCACGATTTTTAGCAAATAGTTACATTATTTTTGTAACAAAAAACAAATAATAACAAAACGTGAAGATGTACCAAAGAGAATTTTAACTGTTCATTGAAAGTTTATGTAAAATACTAAGAAAACTTGGTCATGGGAAGTCTTTTTAGTAGTACTAAGTCAATTTCAATAACCAATACTCCTCTTGTCCACTTCAGTTTTTTTGCGGGGTTGAGGGTGGGCGCTTATTCGAGGCTCGCGCTCATAATTTTTCTCCTTCAGGGTGGGCGCTTAATCGAGGTGGGCGCTTATTTGATTGGGCGCTTAATCAAATAAATACGGTTTATTATGCAGTACAATGTGGTTCTATCCTTGAAGTCTGCGGATGAATCCTTAGTGAGTGACCATTCAAGTGAAAGCTACCGCGCAACACTTTTATCTAGTACTGTTTATTATGCTTTACAAGGTGGTTCTATACTTGAAGTCTGCGGATAAAACCCTCATGCAACAACATTTGCTCTTACCGGTGGTTTCTCTGGTGTCTTTTCCACTTCTGGTTCAGTTTCTTTACTCTTGTCCTCCTGCGGGGCATTTGGATCATCTGGACTCGAGGCTACGAACACATAATGGGACGGAGGATCTACTCCCAGAGGTGGGCGTCTCCGCACGGGATACGGCACTACGGCAAAGGTGGCCGGGGGTGGGATGGGAGGACCATGGGGGCCTAGACCCAGGCCGTCCATCACCTAGAATGCGTCACGTTCACAATATCAGTAGGGAGAATAAGAACAAGTTTTATGGCGACAAGCTCTGCACGTAACCGACCGCGGTCAAACGACAGAAATATGCAAAAAGCAAGAAAAGTGCTTCAAAGATAAGGTTCTAATTTTCACAGTACAAAGATTGGTTCATTACCTGAGTCCTGACGATTTACTTAATTTTTTGAAGCCTTACTAAAAAAAAGTTTTACGTGTTTGAAAATAGCGACATGCGGACTTGTCGGCGCCATTTTGTTTTGTCAAAGCACTTTGGATTGGATGCGGAACATTTTAAAAGTACAAATACTCGTTTACCTGAGGACATGGGAATATCTTTACACTCAGCAACTATTTTATCGATACTTGCTCATTCTAACACTTCATTATGAACGAAATTCTCCCTAAGACGTTTGACCGCGGTGAGTACACCAACATTTATAACTATTATTTAATTCATAATTACAAACCTCCTGAACAGTTGGAAGGATTCCTTTGGCCAGAGTCTGTTCAGCTTGTGACTCTGTAGGGTTCCCTGTGTCAATGATAAGCTGAGGCACCCCCACCCCGTCCTTTTTACTGCTTTCATCGTCATCTTCATGATCGCCGCTGACCGCTGACATCGGAGAATCGGAGATCTAGAGAAGAAAGGAAAAACATTTGTACACTTCAAGTTATTTTCTTGTTCTCACAAGGATTGCCAAAAACAGCTTAAGGTCAGCCCAATCTTCTCAGTTTTTGTGTCATAGCAATATATATGAGTAAAATCTCTCTGATCACCGTATTGTTTTTAAAAAGTTAGCTCTGAGCATTTCGTGGTTCACGAGGACTATATTCCAGAGTGAAGAACTACGTTTAGAGCGGTTTTCACTTGAGAGTCCAAAGTAATTTGCGTTTGCTTTGGTTTTGCATTACTACGTTCAATCATTGGTTTGAAAAATTTGCGCCACTTTCTCATCCAATCGGAAGTAAAACCAAATCCAATCATAACACGCTAGCTCACGTTTTCCCGCGCTTTGTGCCAGCTACATGTATTTGCTTCGTGTTTTCATTGGTTCACTGGATTGTCTGTGTCCTCTGTGATTGGCCTGAGTGATAACTTTACGACATTCAATTGAAAAACGCTCTATTCCAGTCAAACGAGGTTTTACTAAGACCACGAACCTCTTTAGCCTTTTCTTTTTCTCTCTCTTTCTCTCGTTCTCTGAGTTCCTTTTCTTTGTCCTTTTTATCCCGATTTCGTCTGGTTGATCCAGGCGCCGGAAGAGTTTCGTCAAGGTTTTCAGATTTCGGAGTGTCCGCTCGAGCTACATTGCCTGTTGTCCTATCCCAGTTTTGAAGCAAGCCGTCAATATCTCGGAGACTGGTCTCGAATGTATTGAACCTACCAAACAGGAATCAAGTGGTTATCAACTAAGATGTTACTGGCTAAGATAAGCAAAAGGTCTACCACGACTCAAACAAATGGTACTGACTTTAGGAACGTGTGACTCACAAGTGACAGTGTTGTAAAAGAATCACAAACACAAAACAAGGTTGGTTTAATTATGTTTCGAAGCGTAAATTTCAGTACCCATAAAGAGATTTCTGTTTTCAAAACTCTTTAAAAAATGCCATTATCCAAAGCTCATAACACAACTTATGAATTTTCTCATGCTGCAAAAAAATCTTTTATATAAGCTACCGGAAAGAAGACAGAAATGTTTTCTCGCTAAAAAAAGTCCCTCAGCTGTTTAACAGGCACATTAAATAAATCTCTTTCTTAAAGAGAGGGCGTTCAATTGGACGATCTTCATGAGCTTCGATCTCGATTAAGTAAAGCCCTCTTGAGGGGTAATTCTTTTTGCATCTCAGACTTTGTAGTCCAAGATCTATACAAGAGAAAGATAGTCACAGTAGTCAGAAAATTCTTCATTTCATCAGCCTTACTTTTTGGCAAGTTCTTTTTCTCTTTCTTCCTCCTCAGTTGGTGGCTTAGCTTCCTCCGCTTGGGAAATCACCGGCGGATGCAATATGGCCGAAGACAGGCGATGTTTCTGTGCCTTGGCGACGCTCAGTCGTTTCTTATCGTCGGTAACATCGCTGCTGTCAGAACGCTCGGAGATTACCGAGGGAGCGCCAGTGCGCGCGTCAAATGGCTGAGCTTGTGAAGCCAGACCAGTAGTACGACTCGGTGTCAGCTTGTCACTGCTCTTCTCTGGCTTCTTCTCTTTAGGATCGTGACCTTTCTTGGCACCAGGCCCTCCCGCTTGCTGGGTGCCGCGACGTTTTCCTTTTTGGTTACCACTGAATAAACAAGAGGACAAACAGATATTTAAGAACTTTAAAGGTCGTGGATCATTACAATGGCCTCAAGTGGGGGGGGGGGGGGGGGGGTGGTGTTTTGGCCCCCCCTTACCTTAAATTTAAAAAAAAAAAAAAAATTATTTTTTATTTATTATTTAAGTAATATATCAAACACGAGAGAGAGAGAGTGGTTAATCACATTTCCAAACCCCGAGAAGGGAGTTGACAATACGACGCGCAGCGGTGTTTGGAAATGTGATAAAGCACTGTCTCGAGTGTTGATATATCTTCTCAATCGAAAAGTACGAAGAAATTGGAGATATTTTTAAGACGAATTCCGTTCAAGGTTCGAGCAATAAGTGCAAAAATTAATTACCAAAATCTCTCATGCACATAACATTTTGTTACTGTTTGAAACAACTCACTGTGATTCATTTCTCAGTTGACCCCGCTATTAAATTCTAAACCATTCTTGAGAAATTTAATGTCAAACCTCGTAAGAAAAGCTTAAAACGCGTGTTGTTTTGTTTTGAACTGACGTGAAACGTCCATTTTAACTGAAATATGGAGAACTTCAAATTTGATTATCTTTCGCGGGGTCAGCTTGAGAGCTGAAATCTCGATAGGTTCTTCTTAACTGTATTAAAACTGTGCCCTGCTATGAGGTCTTTTTGGTAACTTTATTTTTGCCTTTATTCTCGAATATTTAGCGGAAACTGTCTTAAATCGTAAATATCTATGCTAACCGCCGTCACTGGTTTGATTTCGTTTGTTTTAGCTTGATGAATTATTAATGAGTTTAAGAATAAGAAGTTCAAAGGATAATTTTAGCTTCTGTAATATACAGTGAAAAACTACTAAATAACAAAGAAATCCTTATGGCTCCAATCAGTACGCATTTTGCGTTTCATCAATGACAGACTACGCTTAATGTCAGGACGGATTTTGCGTCGGAAAATTTTAAGATGCTCAAAAGAAAACCTCCTGCCTGGCGCAGGCTTGGGTGTTTCCTAAACCTCGCGAAAATAGAAAAAGATTTATTCAAAGTTGCTCAAGAGAACTTACCGCTCTTCCTCGAGTCTCTTTTCCTCCAACAGAGCCTGTAGTTCCCTTTCTTTCTTCTCCTTCTCCTGTCTCTCTAGTTCTTTCTTTCTTCTCTCTTTCTTCTGTTCTAAGTGTTTTCTGTCCACTTCAGCCTTCTCTTCTTCTGTTAGAGCATCGTACTCATCTTCAGACATCTCCTCCAGGCGACGCTTCTCCGCTTCTTCCTTTTGCTTTTCAAGCTTGGCTGAAGAAATACCGGCAAGAAAATCATTAGTACTACGCACAACAACGTTACTAGTAAATCGGAAATCTCAAATTTCGTTTTCCAAAAAAATCGCCGCATAGCAAACAGTACCATGTGAAAGAACTGCTCGATTGCTTTCATTTGAATGGTCACAAGCCCACCTTGTACAGCATTATTATACACAGTACCAGACGAAAGAACTGCTCGATTGCTTTCATTGAATGGTCACGCCCACCTTGTACAGCATTATTATACACAGTACCAGACGAAAGTACTGCTCGATAGCTTTCACCTGAATGGCCACACGCTAGGGTTACACCCAAGACCACACTGTGCAAATAGAACCGCGTTTTTTTTTCTTACACTTCTTTTTATGTTGAGATGTTACACGATGTTCCATGCCACTTGCCTCGAAAACAGCGAGTCGTGAAATGAATACCAAGAAAAATTTGGCCAATGAAACTTTAGCTATACAACAAAGAGAATTCCTGAGGCTTATCAGTCGTTGGCAGGGAAAAAATGTTACAAACTTGACTCCCGTCGCCCACACAAAAATATTCGTGTTAAACCAGAACGTTGTTGTTCAAAGGGTGGACCAGGCTATCCACCAAATAAATTACTATTCAATGGATAGTGTTACCCACCCTTTCATCAACTAAGCCCAGGCCAAATTTGACCATACATAATTCATCTTATTTTTGAATTTCGACTTCGCTCAACATAAAAGAGAACTTCTAACCTTGTTCTTCTTTCTTCTTTTCCTCCACAGCCTTCAGCTTGGCCTGATCCAGCATCAGGGTGACAAAAAAGATGTACTTGCGGTTGTTAAAGGCTCGTAAAATAGCATTGGCTGAACCCATCATACTTGGACTGAATAGTGATTCCAGGCCATCGACTACGATTCCTCTTTGGCAGTCACTCAGCTAAACACAACAGAAATACACATTTTAGTAACTAATTACGGAACACGTGTTTCGTCGAAACGCCTGCATGCCACTTATATTGAGGAAGGTTATGCCGACTTAGATATTTTTTCCCATTTCATAATTAGTATATGTCACACCCAAATTATTGTTGTATTTTTATCTAGTTTTTATCTATTTTATCTGTTTTCCTTTTTTATTGATAATATATTTGAAGTATTATTAACTTTTATTCTAGGGGAGGGTCACAGGTTTTTCAGTTTTCAACTATAAAGGGTTACCCTCATTAAATAAAGTTGTTATTATTAATATAATTATAATGAAGGACAAAGTTTCTTGGCCTGTGGCTCGCCACTCTCTAGCAGATAATCATAATACAATTACATGCCTGCTCAACATGTATGACCTCAGACAGTAGGGACTTTCAGATTGAAAAACAAGTGCAAATAAATAAAATGTAATTTTATTTGAAAAAAAAAAAAAAAAAAAAAAAAAAAAAAAAAAAAAAAAAAAAAAGGAAAAAAAAAAAAAGAACCCCGCGGGGCCTTTTTATTAATTTTATTGAAGAAAAAAAAAAATAAAAAAAAATAAAAAAAAAAAATTAAAAAAAAATTTTTTTTAATAAAAAAAAAAAAAAAAAAAAAAAAAATAAAAAAATTTTTGAAATTCCTTAATTACATGTATCGTTAATTTCTTATAATAAGGGAGGGCAGATTTCTACTTTTAAACCGATGTTGTTCCCAGATCCCTCGCTTCTCCATATAGCTGGCCAGTACGGAGTGGACGTCCTGGGAACAAGATTAGCGTGGCACATGAAGACCTTGTGCGCGAGAACAAGGTTTCAAAAAGTCGTTCTTTCCAATCTTAATGTCCCTCGTATCTTTAGGTCAGCAAAGTAGTATCTACCCTGCATACGGGATGTTTTTCTCGTGCGCATTCCTCCGCCAACGAAAATTCGACGTATGTGCGGGCTTAAAAAAACAAATGAAAGCAATTACAGCAAATAACAAATGTTATGAACAATTACAAACCTGAAATCTCTCTGCAAGCAGTTCCACAAGAAGATCCTCAGGAAGGAGACAGCTGTACAGTCCATCCTCACCGGCCACGCTAGCACTAACACTCAGCTTCCGGCCGAGAGGTGCAGCCTGGGGAGGGGTACCAGGGGGCGACTGCTGAAGCTGAGGAATGTTCTTTCCAGCACCACCCCCACGGGGGCCACCGCCAGTTATGGTGGAAGTCTTGCGATCCTTACCCAGGAATGACTGTGCTCCTGTGACTGAGCCTGCAGTGGAAGCCGAGGGTCCGCTGGCAGCACCCAGGGCAGCTACAGCCTCCACACTCAGTCCTATTGTCGGTTGGTTTAGTTGCATTTCAGCCGTCTGTTCGGCTTCTTTGGCTGCTCGGGCGGCCGATGCACATAACTCCTTGGCTCTTTGAGCTGCAAAAACGAACGCGGGTGTGATAAGTTAGTAGAAATGTCGGCTCAAAATATATGTTAATTATATAGCTTATAAAATTAATGATTTTACTCCCTTATTTTGGCGAGCAATTTCATCGTTTGCCTGAAATTTCCGGTGAGAGATTACAAAGTTCGTCTGCAAGGCCTGCAGTATCGGTTTTGCAAATTCAGCCAAGAGTCGAAAATGGAAGGCAACACTTGGAAGTGTAGAAAAGCTTGAACTAGGGTATATTTTGCTCGAATTTCGTATAAAACAAGTCTTGAGAGTAGGGAATCAAGGAGCAAACGCATTCTAAAAAAAGTTGTTTTTAGAATCTTGAAAAAAAAAAAACTATCTAAACACTCCAGGGCAACATAAAATAGTTCCAGATATATAGCCGATAGTAACTGACTAAAAAAGCAAATCCAAGGGAGTTCAAGATAGTGGGGTTCAACTGAATTTCCTAATTCCCCTTAGTCAAATTTTGATTACCACCATCAAAAATCACTTTGAACTTTACTCTATTGTTAGTGTACATGACACGATCCTTACCAGCAGAGGTATTTCCATTGGATATGGCCTCTATAACCACTCCATCAACGGTCAAAAGAGCTGCTCCGTACATCTTAGCCAGTGATACAGCTGTGGCCGTCTTGCCAGACAGGGGAGCGCCATGTACCACAAGAGCAATACCCCGCCTGTTACGGGCCGCCCTCCCCTCAGCTGTCAAGTCAATACCAAGATACCGTGCAATGGCCGCAGAGACTGGAGTAATTTCCAGTTCACCAACACCAAGACTGCTGCTGTCTGAAAAGCGAAAAGCAAAACATCAAGTCACTTGGCTTTTCCTAAAAAAAAAGTGACTGTTGCCTTGGTTTACGTACTTAAACCATCTGCGACTTCTTGAGATGTAAACTTATCAGCATTATTTTAAAAAAGTAGTCCACACTACAACATATTTCTTTACGAAACGAGTCCCAGGCAAACTTGCAAATGTCACGCGTATTGTCGGAATGTCCATATTTTAATCTGCTTTCATCCTCGCCATCGTTAATTATCGTCACTTCCTGTACGGTTCCTGTCATTTGTCGAGTTCTACTCTATAAAATGACATCAATATTGTTGATTTTTGTATGACCTAGAGTTTGGTTTGGTTTTAAGCTTCTCGTGAAATCATGCCGACAATAGATGAAGAACAAAGAAGAAAGATTTCTTAAAACTGTTGTTCCCCAGGACCTTCTGTCCGTAACAATACAGCTGCTTTTTCCCATAACAGGGTCCCTTAATACAAAAAATGTACCAGTTAAATGGGCCATGGTAACGTGCATGGTACAAATTAACACCTAGCTGGAAGGCAAGCTACACGCTAGGACATCGAAAACAAACCAACTTCAGCCAGTCATGCTTGACTTTCCTTTACTTTAAATGTTCCAGAGCGTAGCTTGTCCTTCAAATCAGCATGGCGGATTTTGTATATATGTGACCGTAAGTGGCAAAGCACCCACTAACTTATTACTCATGTAATTAAATCTAATTGCGTTCAACGAAGGAGAACGCATAGTAATCGCGTTGTTTGCCCGACGTCATCGCCTGATGTCATAACCGTTTGAGACTTTTTGGACTGCTACAAGTGACCTCGACCTCATGCAGAGGGCCTTAATCTCAAGCATATCAAAATGGCATTGAATTTGCATTTTTCGTGTAAACAAAATTAATGCGTGAAACGTGTACCCGAAGTTTAAATAATACAGAAAATGTCATGGGAAGCATATCATCCAGGGAAGTAGAGTTTAAGTCAGCCATCGAACTCGAAAAAAAGCGAGTCATTTTGTGTGTCGCTTTGAAGTTTAGTACGTTCGCGCGAAAATCTTCCCATATTGACTTGAGATTATGAGTTACCCATGTCAGAAATGTAATAAAATTGGTTGTTACCGGCCATTTACAAGCTGCAAGCCAAGTGAACGCAACGGCGACCATCAGCGCGTGCTTAATTATTGCGACATGAATTACGTGCGTAGTAAGGATGCCCATAAACAACGTAGCTGTCCATGTTCTTCGATGTGCTTGTGTTCGCGTCTTTGGAGGTCAATCGTGTAAAGCGGGCAAATAAAAGGCACACAAAATTGTCTCGAACGCACTCCGCTAATCCATGATTATTACTAGTCCAAGACCTATTTCCTTACCATCTTTTGCTCCATCCCCAGCATCACTTCCAGCCTTGCCGCCACCCCGTTCCCCTGAAGTGGAGGGCGGTACAGTAGCTGCAATGACAGGAGGAGCTGTGCCATCCCCTCCTTCCTCCGCTGCTTTCTCAGCCAGGGATGCTGCTGCCGCCGCGGCTGCTTCTGCTTTCTCTTTTTCCTCCGCTTCTTTCTTTCTCTGTTGCTCATTGAAGGCGTCAGTAACTTCTTGTGGTAGCTTCTCTCCTGGTTGACGCGGGGGGAGCAGGATGGTGTTGTATTCATCATAGCCCTTCATTGTGCGAAGCATCTGTAAAATTACCGAAGGAAGGATTTCAATTTTTTCGACCTGGAATTAATAGTTTACTAAGGAAGGAAAACGCTAGAGAGGTAGCAATTAACCAGAGAAAAGGATGGTTAAGACTGTGGGGGATTGTGAGGCCCTTTTAACAACGAACTACAAGGCAGACATCTTAGAAACTTTTCGTGGAAAACACGATTTTACTTTTATGGTTAAGCAAAAAACGTGCGATCTTCTCATATTCATGGCATTATAAGACATTTCAGTGTGCACTATCGCTATATATGTTTACAAGTCTAATGTCTTGCAGTATTTTGGCAAAGTCAAAATCAAAAGACGAATAAAAATCTACCGCAATAGTACACACTAAAATGTCTCATAAGAGATTTATTATCCAACGTTTTCCCTCGAAGTCTTGACTTTCCACCGTTTTTGTATCTTTCACGTGGTCAGGAAGAAAACGAGGACTACATCGAACCTGTTCAACCGGTCTAGTGGAGTACAAATCGTTTCGCCCGTTACTCGTACTCCACAAAGCGGACTTGGATAATATAAATTAATCTTCAAACAAAATGAAATCTCTAAATAACGCTCATACCTTCTCCTCCTCCAGATATTGCTTGTCAAACTCCAAGGAGTATATTTCAACAGGAAACGAGGAAGGATTTCGCACAATCACTTCTTTCTCGTCGCCAGCTGAATGAGGAAGGACTGGGCCGAACTCAATAAGGGTAGAACTGAACTCTAACTTGGGCTCATTCCCCTGGCCGCTAACACTGATCACGTGACGACTAGAACTCTGAGCGATCCGCAAAACAAGGCGTTGATTGTAAGAGACCTGTTATAAGAAGATCAACCAACTGTTAGATTATGTCTTGAAAAGTTAACACTACGTTGCTGTAACAATACTGAATTATCCCCTAGTTTTTCTGACAAACAAAGGATGTCCATAAGTCTTCACTGAATCCAGAATCAGGTTTATGTTACTGAATCATGTGACCGACACAAGCCTACAGTAAAAACCTGCGAGTAAGAACGTGCATTTTCCCAAGTCAGCCTAAACAGGTTCTTACATAAATGGCAATTAGCACAAATTTAGGCTGTTTAGGTTATTAATATGTTCTTGTTTTCGAAAGAGAGATTACATCGCTAATAAAATTTTTAGTGGTATTCAGCCTCTTCCTTATATGAAATTTGCATACCATTGGAATTCTATTTATATTTATGTGATTGTATCAATAATAATATTTTATGATTTTCAACATTGGCATTTACATTGCAAATGGAGTAATAAGGCTCCTATGTGCCTCCAAAGAGGATCCAGAATGTAAATTAATCGATTTTAGAAAATAAGAACCTGTTCCATATTTTAGGCTAAAGAGGTTCCTATGTTGAAGGTGTCTAACTGGCAAATTTTAGCCTTGAAGGTTCTTAAAAATAGGGTTGTTACTTGCGGGTCTTTACTTTACTAATTTCCGGCCAAAAACCTTCAAATCCCTTTTCTTACCTCTTCAGTGGGCATGAACTTGACTTGCACATTAATCCGCTGTCCAGGCATCAGTGAGCCGATGGGTGGCATGACCTCAAAGTGTTTTGGTTTGGGCTTTTCCGTGCGCAGCTTCTTGCGGAGATGAAGTGGAATCATCTTGTCCGACTAAAGTTAACAAAAGCAGTCATATTAAGCACCTGTAAGTGACCACTCGAATGTCTCAAGCAAAGTGCGTTACTTACAAGATATTGAAAAAAAAAAAAAAATTTTTTTTTTTTTTTTTTTTATTTTTTTTTCTTTATTTTTTTTCTACCGCCGATAAAATTTTTTTTTTTTTTTTTTTTCTTTTTTTTTTTTATTAAATAATTTTTTAATTTTTTTTTTTTTTTTTTTTTTTTTTTTTTTTTTTTTTTTTTTTTTTTTTTTTTCTTTAAATTTTTAATTTCTTTTTGGAAAGGGGGGACCCCATATTAAAAAATTAAAACAAAGGGAGGGGGGGGAAAAAGAGAATTGAAAGAAAAATAAACCAAAATCTGATACAGATATTGGGTTATCATATCGAGTTCACAAATACAGTATATTGACTGAATGCTCTCGACCAATCACATGTTTCAAAGTAATTCTAATGTATAATAATTCATGTTCATGCACAAGTGGATTTTTTGGCTGAATCCCAATTTCTCAAACCCCCGATTTCTCGAACCAATTTCCGTTCACTGTATATTTATGGAAGGGCATGAATAAACAAACATGAAAAACCCACAGGAAGGTCACCAAGCTATTAATTTGTAAAACGAATAAATAAAATAGTAGAGTGAAAAGAGTCTATAAGCTACAAGGATTTGGATATAATTCTTTGTGTTTTCGGTTTCTTTTCTTAACTTTACCTGACCACGAGACCAAAGCGGAGATGGCAGTGAATATAGACTATACAGTGCTGGTAACAAGGTTGAAAGTTATCGTTTCTAATGATTCTACAAATACCTTTTTCTTCTTTTCTTCAGGAGGCTCAGATGACCAGTCACACCTACGAATGAGAAGTAAAATAATTACCAACTACACAATACTGTCGTAAACTTAGCATAAAGATGGATTTCCACTGACGCGTAATTTTTTACGTGAGTTTAGGTGCGTGAAAAAATTAAGAGATAATGTATAAAGGACTTGCGTAAACGTTTACGCAAGCCGTTCATACATTGTCTCCCAATTTTTTTGCGCACGTAAACGCACGTAAAAAAATAACGCGTCAGTGGAAATCCATCTTTAGGCAGAACGACTCTAGGTTGTTATAAGAACATTTTACGTGTATTTTTCCCCTCTCATGGGCAAACTAGCTTACAAGGCCAGACAAGACGTCTCAAACTTTACACTATCAGATATTGCCTGGTAACCTCCTAGCCCGTTTTTGTTTCGACTAAATTCGCAGCATAACCCTACAATTTAGGTCTATTTGACCGCCAAAAAATTCAGTGCTATCACGTTGCGGGCTTTAGAAGTGGGCTAAGGCCGATTCCAGCGTGAGCTCTCCGTTATAGTTTAAGAGAGGCTGGATACACTGTCTTCAAATGCCTGTATTCACCTGACTTGTTGGTTATTGTGCAGCTGTATGGTCATGACCTTGCTGTTACCACACTCCACCACACCAAAGTCTAACGAATCCGTCGACACGGTCATGTCTGGCATGGTAACTACAGCCTTGATCCTCAAGCCGAACGAAGGGCCACTGAGCACGTTAAATGGCACGTGGACATCAACAGGTCCCATGGGAAGACCAGCTGCTCTGGGGTCAAAGGTCACCATGAATTCCACACTTTCATTATCTGGTTCACCAGGGAGATTGCGCACTCGGTCCAGTTCCACTCCAAATCCGCTGCCTGATAGAGCTGACCTCTCGGGCGCAAATGATGCTGGGAAGTGACCATTGTTGGTTACTCGGACTACGTGCGAGCGAACTGTGCCATAAACTACGTAACCAAAGTCCAGGATGTAGCTGATCAGTTGAGCCCTGAAAGATAAGGGTAATGTAGACTTTATATGTTAGAACATGTAACAATGACTAAATAGTCTAAGGTTTTTCTTAGTTGCATTACAATAACGTTGATGATAAATTGTCTTTCTTTGTAGGTATGTTGGCCTTCCTCTGAAGGCAAAAAATAACGTGGTTGGTGCTTTGCTGCTATTTAGCTAGTCACAGACTGTAGCGTATATTGTCGACTGTTAACGTCATTTAGTTGACGTACAAAACTAAAACCAAAGTAATCATTCTGGCCAATAACAAAGGACATAGATAATCCAGTGATCCAATCAAAACTTGAAATAAATACATGTAGCCAACCTGAAGCGCGGGAAAACATGCACCAGTGAGTCACGATTGCTTTTGGTTTTACTTCTGATTTGTTGAGAAAGTGACCTTAAGATTAATTTTTTTTTAAAAACCATCACTTTAAAAATAAAATAGACACAATATTAACTCGCGGCTTGACACTGTGAGCTTAAAGATTTAGGAGTAAATTTTGGCCTTAAGATAATACAATTTTAAACTTACTTGGGTTTTTGTTTCTTTGTTGTCGTTCTTTGTGAGCTTGAGGTCTGCACTAGTGATGTTGTTCTTGTTAACTCCTGTTGTTCCAAAGCAAACTGCTTCACTAACAGCCTTTCAACTTCCATCTGAACTCCAAGGTCACCAACAGACTGAACAAGATCAATATAACAAATAACATTCTTGATTCCTGTAATTGTACTGTGACTAAACAAAAATTAATTCCAGGATCTCCCACCAAACCCTGGAGCAAACTGCTTAACAGAAAGGTTAATTCAACAGATGCAAAAAGACTTAAAAACGCAAACAATCATTACAGAATTTTCAGACTTCTTTTGTAAACACTTTTCAGGGAAATCCATGTGTTCAAGCAGTTCTAATTTTCCTCAAATACGCATTTTTTTTTTAGAGTGACAGTTAAATAGAGGTCAAAACCAATAACATCGGCCAGTCGGGATTTTTAAAGGTGTCAGCGTCTGCCTTAATTATAGAGGAACTAAACTCGAATAAACGAAGAGTTTTTGGCAATGGTACAACAAAGGAAATGCCGATAAATAGATAACAGTTAATACAAATTTTTGTTTGACTATGAATGAGGATTTCAACCTCGTAACAACGTGCCTTTGGATGGCAAAATCGAGGACAAATGTAACAAAATACAGAATGCCATTCATATGTACATGAACTTACATCTGCAAGAGCTCTGAACGGCACATCATCCACGGTCTTTTCTGAAAGGTTGGACTTTTCTCTCCCCAGACTTTCGCGTGCTTGCTGGGTCAATTCCTCGTATCGAAAGTCTTCTTTGTCAGGGGGGAGGTCAAATATTACTCGTGGAAACACTCCCTCCCCTGTCAGGATGATTTTATTAGGTTCAAAATGGGCAACTCGCACCTGGTCAAAAAGAGAGAAGATGAACAGTGAGAAGAAACACATCAATGGAAGAGCTTCCAGTGTTATATGAAAACCTTAAGTTCATACTTTTCCAGTATTCAAAGGTATTTCTGAGTGAGTTAATAATGTTTCCCTGATTTAAAATATTTTAAACTATCCATATCAGTGAAAGAAAACTGCATTTCGTCACTTTCTACTTACTGACCTACTTTAGCCTATCCCAGGCGTTCGGTAAGTTGGGAGCAGCGCAAAGATCAGCAATTGAAAAAAAAAGAGACAATAGTTTGCTGGAGAGATGCCTTTTTCCACCCGCCGTTATTTGTGCTACTCTCCAACTAGTAGTATTTCTGGTACATGCAAATATCTCTACTTCAACAAGCTACGTCATTCGTCTATGTTGCCAAATAATGCAAGTTCGTCGTTCATATTCCGTTTCAATTTTCTCCAATTTTAGCCATCTTTGTTTCTGTTCGGTTAAATATTCCCCTGTAAGTGTTTCTCTGCCTGGGTAAACTATTACTTTGAGGCTTCCCTCGACTCAAAGGTAACTTTGTACAGCCCAAAAACTGGCTAACTGCACCAGAAAGCTTGATCTTACCTGAAATGTCTTTTCAAACTTCTCTGGCACACCAGGGAGATATTTGACAGTCAGCGTTTGATGACTTAGGGCTTTGATGTGCCCTTGAACTGGTGACACATTAGGGGCGCCGGGAAGGAGTTTATTCCCACTGTCAACGTTGAGCACTACAAAGTTAAGGCCCACTTTGCCGGTGTTGTGAAGAACAATTTCTGCAACTGCTGCTTGATCATACAGCTGAAGACGCAAAAACAAAATGTTAGTAGGGTGCTACGTGTAACAGTGAATTGTGCACAACGTCGTGTAAAAATCCCTTCCTTTCACTTCCAATGAATGAATTTTACAATTCAGACATTTTGCAAAATACAGTAAAACAAACAGGCTACAGCAGTACATAAACGTACTGCTCAGTACTTTCATTTGAATGGTCACACACTTAGATTTCATCCAAAGTAAGAACCACCTTAAACAGCATAATAAACAGTACCGCATGAAAGTACTGCTCAATAGCTCTCCTTTGAATGGTCACACACTAGGGTTTCACCCACAGACTTAAGGGTTAGTACCACCTTGTATAGCAGAATGTGCTATCACAAGAGAACATTTCCGATGTTTGTTGGCACAATAACAACTCAGATCCTTGTTAAAAGTCCCCTCCAGTCCACGTAAAAAGAAGAACAACTCTTGAATTCTATGACTTTCTCACAGACACTGCTTGGCTCTACCTCTCCTCTGTCTTTTCACAGTCACTCTAACACCCTCTCCAATAGAAGAAATGTCCCCAATTTACCTGCTTGCCATAATCCACGACTTGTCGATCAAAGAAGTACTGCACTAAAGAAGCCTGACCCAGCAGCTCGATGTCATAATCAGGCCCTCCGTACACGGAACAGCGTGCAACAGCCTGGGAACTAATGTTGGCATGACCATAAAAGGTGAACTGTATTTTCTGGCTCTCGTGTGGGTGGAGGGTGCTGTACAGCGGCAGGATGTCAAAAATCTGCAAAAGAACAAACATCATAACAGGTATTATTGATAATGGGCTTTTTAAAAATACACAATTGATATTAACACACAAGCAAAATATAGCGCCCTTTAAAAATATTTTTCCAGAATCGCCTTGGTGAAATTTTTAAAAGTCGGAACACACTTCTAAATTCTACAAAGTGACACCACGGACAAAGACGTAGACCTTTAGAAAGAACAAAATCGTTTTCTATTTTCCAGGTGTGGAAGGGTCCCAAGATCCATCTTATACAATCTATTATTATTCAACAGATGCGTGCGCTGCCCATATATGGTCAAAATGTTAACGATATCTGTCATCCGTAAATAACAGATATCCTGCGATATACGTAGGTTGCGAAGATTCGTCCGAAATCTTGTAAAGCGCTGCATAATTACAGTTCTTCTATCTGCAAAATGTGTTTCGTTGACAATTTGTTGAATAATAAAACAATTATCATGCTCAATCTTGCGGAATATCGTCTGATTTTAGCCAATTCGGCCTACGGCCTCGTCGGCTAAGTATCAGGTGATATTCCGCACGATTATTAACAAATCATATTGATACACTGGAACGGACACAGACAAGCTTAATTTAATCTGTTACAGACTACATGCTCTTCGATGCATGCTCTTAGATTGTTGCAGAAAGTGGCACACACTAAAGGCATCTAATCTTGTGCACTCTGAGTGTCTAGAACCTTAGTTTTCAGCAGGTAGAGTAATCGACTGCGGCAACGAATTTATTTTCTTTTAACAAGCTCCAAATTGGGTAAAACCTAAAATAAGCATACTAACCTCGTCAATTCCAATACCCATCAAGCCGCTTTGCCCCCAAGGTCCTCCCAGCTGATTAGCTGGGCTTGTTTCCTGCTGTCGGTGCCCTCGAGCAGTGGAAGGTCTGCTTCCTCCCTGTGGTGATCCAGGGACATTTTCTGCAGGCTGGGGAGGAGGTGAGCCAGGTGAAGGATGATCAGGTACTTCAAAAGTCACACTGTCAGTTTCTTGTACTACTGCTACTTCCTCCTCTGCTTCTTCTTCCTCACCATCTTCTGGTTGGCTGTCATCATCAACCTCAACTCCAATTCCTACAAAAAAGAATAGAAAGTACCGTTTTTATGAACTCGCCGTCATGATGTTGGTATAATTCCTCTTCTGCGTCCACTTCTAATATTCGATCCTTATTTAAAAAATTTTCAATACTTTCCATGTGAATATTGGCAAAATTCACTTCACTGCACTGCAAGAACAAGCTATTGATATCAAAATGACATATTTACCTCTGCCTTGAAGTTGACAAAATTGTTTATTAATAAAATAGGAATCAGTAAACGGTCGTGTTTTGTGGCTGTTTAGAGGCACTGAAAGGAAAGATGATGAGGGGGGAACATTCTTCAACTCGGGGGAATTTAAAACAAATGCACGAAAATGAGCGAGGAGGATCCCAACAAACCTTCATCTTCCTCTTTGTTTTCAAACTGTATAGCAGAGTCAATGAAGCTCCACTGGTACTTGACATCCATGGGACTGTGATTGGTCACTACAACCACCTGTGTTACTTCTGTATCATTCAGAATGCAACCAAAGTCAACCTGCAATGTAACAAAGTGAGCATTTTATAATGTCTGTTTTCGATGTGTGGGCAAAATGATCAGAGAACTGACATCACGAATGTCCTGTTGTGCTTCGCATTCTAAATCCTAATGATTCATTTTGAGTAGTTTAAAAGTAAATTTGATCACCCACATACAAAAATATCAGCAATTAGAACACAGATACTTCCAACGTTTTTTTATGGGGAGACAGATTTATCCTTAAATTCAATTGTAGATCATTCCGCATTGATAGCAAAATCTAGTTGCAGGAACGGGCCACAATTAAGTGAAATCTAAATAGTTTTGGTTTTGTACCTGACAGCAGAATTAAAACTCTTTTCTTAACTAGGCCTAAGCTTAAGTTACGTACCTTCTCCATCTCAAATGTAAGGTTAGGGAAAAACACTTCTCCTTTCAGATTAACAAAGTCCTGGAAAAGGTAACAAAAACGTAAATGCCATCTCAGTTGAAAATCTGGTTGCTGCCTTTCTTCAGTTTTTATTACGACTTTTAAACTTAGAATGACAACAATGTTCATTTAATGACAAATTTTTAGCTACAAAAGACAACTACATGTATATAGTACTAGAATAAGATCAGTAGAGTGGAAGAGATGACATTGCTTACCTTCTGTGGATGCTCTTTAAATGATACCTCCAGCTGACTTTCAGCAGTTCTGGTCACAAAGTCATCTTTATAAGAAGGGTCAAACTGGATCAAAACAGGTATATTCTCACCCACACCTAGTGACACCTCCTGTGGACAAAATAATAACTTTTAATGAACATACATTCAATAATTCAGAGTCCATAAGAAATCCAGCGGACTCGTCCGGTTTTGTGTTGATTTCAGACAGTTAAACAATGGCATAAAGAACTCACCGATTGAGAAGATTTGACATTGACAGGAGCCCAGCGTGGGTCCTCTACCAGCAGTTGAAAGGGATAAGTAGCGTTTAACACAACTGTCAGGGGGAGGGAGGACACATTGTGCATCATGACCTGCTTGGTTTCCACTTCAAGTGTACTCTCAGGGTACTGCAATTATTGAAAAATAGAACTGTTAAGACAAAACACCTTGTGAGGAATACTGTAAGATGGCTCCTAACTTTCTGAAGATAAATCTGATTGGCGAGTCATTATAATAATTTCTCAAGAATAAACTGTCACTTGAACTTTGAGTATACTTGACATTACAATGGTCAAGAATTCTTTAAAAAGTTTGGAATAATTCAAAGGCCTTCAAGTTCACATCGTTAATCTAGAAAACATATTTATAAACAATGATCTCCCTGTTTCTCTGATATATTTGCTCTACAGAATGGCAACCTCTAACAAACCAGTGACTTTAAATTAGACAACCCAACCTTTGCCTTTCTCACCTTCATAACACAGAAGTTGACCTCTCTTTGAGAAAACGACAGAAGTGGGCTGATAAACTCTGCACTAACATCCACCTTCATAATACGTTCCTTGCCAGTACTGGTGCCTATGATAGCATGGCAGAACATGCGCTCCTTTACAGTTTGTGGCCTTTGATAAGCAGAAAAAGCGAAGATTATTAAAATTACATG
Organism: Oculina patagonica; assembly: GCF_052425735.1. NCBI lineage: Eukaryota > Metazoa > Cnidaria > Anthozoa > Scleractinia > Oculinidae > Oculina > Oculina patagonica. The sequence continues at coordinate 11,849,104 of NC_135761.1, read as the reverse complement.
TACGTTTTTTAGAATAACAAATTCATTTCTAAACCGATGTTTATAGTTTTTGGAGTGCCAGCCAGCCCCAGTTTTTCAAAGGGGGTGGATAACGTTAAGCGCTGGACAAGTCACTATCCAATGGATAGCATAGTCTGTCTTGTCAACACTTATCTGCTGGATAGCGATTTATCTGGTGAATAGCATCATCCACCCTCTGAGCAACTGGGTCCAGATGTTTTATGTATTAGTCCTCTGTCATATCAAGTTTCTTGAAGACAACTTGTTTTTATTTATGCTAAGTTTGACTTTATGCTCTTAGGTCGCAGTCACTATTAAGTTATCAAAAGAATCATAGTCAACAAGTGGGCTTGCTGTAGGTTAGCTTACTTGTCACAGTAGCCTTCAAGCAGCACTTTTTGGCTCTCTCCAGGATGAAGAACCATTCTATCAGGTGTCAGTTGAAAGACTGGCCTAGGAGGATCAGCAGGTGGTGGCACTCCCTAGAGAAACATACAGTTGTGTTAATAAATGCATAAATTTTAGGAATGTGTTTAAAATAGAACTACTTTTCTATTCCATTTCCAGGGATTAAAGGAGCAAAGTGATTCTTTATCAGTGCCCAGACTAATAAACCTAGCTTATGAAGCATGAAGCAGCTTGACCATTGCTTTATCAACTTGCCCACTACCTCTACCCACCGAAAGTTTAAGCAGAGGATAGCTTTATTCATTCCTTGAACAACTTGTTCAAGGGTAGAAAAAGGCATTGTAATCATGAGTGAGGTGTTTTTTCTCGGATCTCTTCTTATTAACTTTCAATTTCACAACATGACAACATATACGTGTAGTAATAAGCAGTTAGAGGGGTATAACAGTTGCAAATTTCACCTCCAAAATTCTGTCTTCCTTTTAACAAAACTACTGCACAAGGCACGTTTATTGTGCATGCTACAAGATACAAAAGTGCTTTAGTACACTTCAAACATAACCTTCCCAACAAATTACCTGGAATCTCATGTCATCTGGATTGTATTCAGGTTTCTTTTTTGTCCTGTATGGAAGGAAACCTTCAGTGGTCCAGTAGATCTGCTGAGGCCTTCGCCCACTGTTAGTTAAGGAGAACCACCTCTTTACTGGCTGGCAGCTGAACTGAGGACCTAGTTTGACAGCTGGGGCTAATGGAGGGTCACTGACAATTGTTGTACCAGAACCATATGCCATAAGACTGACTGTCTGGATCTGACTGTCGCTGATGTTAATTGACAACTTGTCCTGGAACCTGGCATAAAAAAAATACTCTTAGAGACAGTGATCGCCAATGAATTAGAATAATCACTCATGGATGATTTCACTCAGATGATGATCCTTTCAATTATCAAGCTCATCTACAGTTTGAGTCAAGAGGACAGATTTATGTCTGTCTGCCCACCTTAATTCTGTTGTCACAAGACTGATTGACATATTATTGTAGTCCAGTAGAAATGTGTGTAATGTCTCTGTTTGGCTACAACCATGTAAGATTTACTACACAGGTCTCTCTTGGGCAACACCACTCTATTTAATCACATGGAATTCCTATAGTCTCTCTCCCGGGTGTGATGGAACCACACACACCCAAAAGAGACATAGACCAGTATTCTCAGGTTTTCTCAAGTTGTTACTTCCAAGGAAAGTTTCTTACTTGACTGTATCATCCACACTTGCAGTAACTTTAAGTTTTAAGGAATCTTCAGGAGGAATAACACCCTGGGCTGGTTCAACAGAGAACAAAGAATTTGGACGAACCTGCAAATCAAGTAAGGTACAAGAAAAATATTAGAGGCAGTCAGAAATGGAATCATTTGAAGTTCACAGGTAATAAAAATGCAAAAAAATAATTAGAAATGTACATCCAACAATTACATTGTCTATGAGCATCATGTTTAGCCGTTTACTTACCATGCTGCAGGAAAACTGAGCTGGAATTAGAGACTCATTGGAAAGCTGCACAATCTTGGAGACATCTGATAAGACTGGAATGGTGCCGTAATCAACATGAGTTGGCGTCACATGTATCACTGGTCCTTCCCCAACACACTGGATCTGAACTCCCTGTTAAACAAATCGTACATAAAATGAAAACATTTATTACCTTGACTTCCTGGTTAAAACAGCTTCTCACGATGGTGGCCTACATATTTAAACTTAGAAAGTTGACAACAACATGAGATATTGTTTCAGATGCTGATTAATTTCTATGACTTACCAATGGTGCATCACTGCTACCAAATATCATAAAATAGGCCATTGTGGTGACTTCCTCAAGGCACTCTGCGGTCATATGAAGAGGAACCTCCTTGACTGAATGAGGCTGGATTATTCCCTGCAAACCATCACCAAAATGATTAGACATGGAGGCTCTTTCAATGCTGACATTACTCAGACATGCCATATCATTAAACTAGCAATTTCCCAACCAACCCACGCCAGAAATGTTGGTAAGTAATGTAGGCACACGTAACACTACACCTCGTTAAGGCAGCAACATCCTAGTCCAAAAACCTGCCATCAGTCTTGTTTGTTGATTTTTTCACCCATAAAAGACATACATCTTTTAGTCCTTCTTTGTCCTAGTACCATGTGAACATTCTAGATATATAGCACACGATTTTGGTTCTTTACCTCTCACTGTCCCATTTCCTTTTGTCTTAATTATACACACTTTATCCCATTTCTAAATGGCACTGTTGCATTTAAAAACACAATGAAATTACTGTATTCTACTCTGCCATCAATCTATCACCCAGCAAGCCAGTCAGTCAATCACCTGAACAGAGTCTTAGTAACTATAAGTTCACCACATCGTCATTAAGAATATGGCATACATGTTGAATATTTTATAGTAACCCTGATATATGTACGTGCAGTTCTCACCTTTGGTTCAGGGCTTGAATACAAGATTGGTGTTACATCTTCGACAACCTGTCAAAATAAAGAGCAAGATAAAACACTATACAATGCAAAACAAAATATTTAATATACTGTTGAATTGTTTTTAGCAAACGTACAGTACCTGTGACAGCAACTCGTATTTGGCAGGCAGATCTGACTCATTAAACAGATGGACTGGTAGCTCATAAGGGTGATGGAGAAAGCAACGACCATAATCCAAGATGGGTGTAGCAACAGTTATGGGTGGGACAACACATCTGTCAAGAAGAATAGGCATTCAACAATGTCTTTAGAAGCACAAGTGATAACATGTACCAACAAATGTCCAATGATCACCATGAACCCTCAGTGTAACATTTCAAGAGTTAAACCATGTATCATGGTACCATCCCCCAGCTGATTCTTTTTCCTCTTCATCTGTCAGAGGTTTTGACAAGGTAAATTAAATATATGGTAAAAAGAAATGTGAAGGTAAAGAGCCAATAGACCACAAACTTTCCATTAACAGCTGAATCACCAGAGCGTCAGTAAAATGACAAATTATCTGCTGCAATATCGCAATGCATGGAAAATGAACTTACTTGGCTATTATTGAAAGGGAAAGAATCTCTTCTCCTACTCCGTCCACATCTACTACCAAAGCAATCTCATACTTCTTGACAGTGGTTGACACAAAGTCCACCTAGAAATTGAAATCGTCAATGGAAAATGTGTATGTTAATTCAATAAATTGCAAAATAACATTAAATGCAGCTAAGTCGACATTCCACAAACAAATCAAACCCGGCCAATGCAATTTAAAGTATTACTATCATGATTATAAAAGATTTTGCAAACTCAAGGTCTTCCTGATGTATATTGTTGACTGTAAGCTTTTATTTTTTAACAATCCAACAGACAACACCCGTAGCATTGGAATTATAAAAAAAAATTTTTACAGTACCTTTATGTCCAGCTCTCCTTGAGGAGCAATAGTACCGGTTGATGGCGAAATATCAAACTCCTTTGGAGAAGGCATGATGGTGCTACCAACATCACTGATGTTACTATCAATCAGGCTGTTGGCACGACTGTGTGTTTCCTCACTAGCCCACCCATCAGCTGGTACACGCAAGTTAAATGTCATAGGAATCAGAGAGGTATTGACCAGAGTGCAGTACCGAGTGTTTACAAAACCTGCAAGTAGGAAACGTAAGGGCAAGTGAATTTTCTCAACATTTTCCAGCTGCATAGGCACATTTCTTAGCCATTACTTTGTAAGGTTGTGGAATTAATCCATTACCATGGGAATTAATATTTTGCAACTGCAGACATACAAATTGGCTCCCACATGCAAATATGCATCTCCCTGCTTTTAACAATATCAACTAAATGCACATGGCCATGTGTCAACAAAGACAATACTATTAAGTGTAAAACAGGGCTCAAGACTAACAGTTGCCAACTAGCCACAGGCTAGTAGAAATGCAGTTTTGGGTTTTGGTTCTGGGCTTTCACTAGCCAAAATGGCTAGTTGAAAATCAGAAATTGATGGAAGAAAACCATACCTCTAAATCGAGTCCGAAGCACAGAAACTCAAAATTTCCCAAACCTAAGTTAGCTTGAGAGTTCTGGCTAGTAGAAAATTGGTAGGGCTGTAAAATCAAAGCTGTCACTAGCCAATAGGCTAGCTAGCATAAAAAGGTTTATAGTCTCAAGCCCTGCAAAAGGTGCTTGTCAGTACAGGTTTGTGCAAGTATAGTTGGTGCACTTACAAACAAAAGCAAAACAAACCAAGACTTACCATAAGAAACCACACCAAATTTCAGCTTTGGTATATTGAAGTGAAATGTGGGACCAATGACAGATCCCCTGGAGAGAGAAAAATATTACAATTACAAAACTTACAAAAATTACAAAAATACGCAAGACAAGTGTAATAACATTTAGTTGATGGATACAAATCAAATGATTGAAAAACAAAGCCATTTCAACATACAAGATTTTCAACTGGAGTCTTTCTGGTGAACCTTCCACTGCAAACTCAAAAACCTCTTTAAAATCACCAAGTATAGGTGAGCAGAAGTGAACCTTAATAAAAAAACATAGATATCACCTTTAGTCAAGTACAATGTACGTACATCCTTTTCTAGTTTATCAAGGGTGGGGGGGGGGTCTAAGCATTAAGCATGTGGACACTGGTTATCTGTTGGAGCTGATTTTAATTTTCAGATCTATATGCCCAGTTTTAGGGTTTTTCTATTCTGGTCACATTGCTTGTCAAATATGGCCATGATTTGAAACATTTGAAGGACTCTTCAATATAAAACAAGTTGTGCAAAAAGCTATAAATCCGTAGGTGGTTTGGTTTCCAAAAAATGAAGGTCAGAAACTTTTCTTAGCAACAAATTGGTAGATAAGAAGGGCCCCCTTAAATCGAATGACTTGTACAAAACAACATGGCCTGACTATAAATCATTAGTTCTAATGTAAAAGCAGTATATTTTACCTGAATGGCTTGATAACCTCCAGGAATAACAATTCCTTGAGCAGGATAGAAGGAAAACTGGGGACCAAACTGAGTGTCCAAAGGAAGAAGTTTAAACACAGCATCTATATCACCCTTGTTGCACAAAATAACCTGCAGGAAGGAAAGGTATTAGTTTGTTTACTTACAGATAATATAGAGGTGTACTGATCAGAAATTCCAATATGGCCAAATCTACACTTGGCTAGGACTGAAATGGTCACTGCTTACAGAAGGGCAGCAATTTCAAAAAAATGATTACAGCTGCAAAAACTCTGACACATGACAGGAAACACTTTTAGGAATAATTTCATCAACCCATATTCCAGCTAATTAAACTGTCAATTTAAACTTTATTTCCAGACCAAGTTTATAAAATATTTAAAGGAAAATCTTGCACATCACCCTTAACAATATGTAGAAAGCTCTGAAGTACAAACTGTACAGTCAGAAAGAACTTTGAAAAAGTGGAAAAGATTTTTTTTTATTTCTTGTCCATGTCCAATCTGTCTGTTCATAAAGTTGAACATTTTCTTTGTAATTTTCTTTGTAATCTGAAATACATCTGGTTACTTTCAATTGGTATCTCATTGTCATTTTGCAACAAATGGTGGATGTGGTAAACTAGTGTTTACCTCATATGAGTGCTGAGAATTTATGAACACATTGCCAATGTCTAATGTGTCCAAAGAGAAATGCACTTGAGGGCCTGTGCCATCTCCTCTGATTCTCAACGGCAGTCTTGATTCTCTGCCTGTCACATCACAGTACACAGTTCTAGCATAGCTGAAAGGAAAAATGCACAATAAGTCTGGGAATCTGTAACAAGTTTTTTTTCTTTTGGTTCATGTAAGTTCCTCCTAGAAAAAATTACAGGAGTTCCACTTTTTAAACTCCAATCAAGAGAGTATGAGCATGGTTCCAGATACATGTACTGACCCGACCCGTAAGTCAAAAAGACAAGGTGTAAATAGGGTCAATATATAGTACTGAGCATCACCAATTCCTATGAGAAGTCAGGTAGCCAGCATTGTTAGGTTTTCTTTTTACCAAAACCCACTCAGATTATTTTGAATGCTTTACTGTGCCTCTGGCTCAGCTGTAAGTGCTGGGCGTTGTTTTGTCAGTTGATGGCATAAGGGCATAACAAGAAATTCAAGTTTTTGTCTATTTCCCACAACTAATTATAATTATATGCACTTTATACTTGATACGTGTAGGAGAGAATGTTAATTCTAAAAAGTACAGATTTTGAAAGAGCTAAATGAAAATTAAGTCCATAACTACAAGACATTATCAAATATTAGCAGGAAAGGGCAGGGCATTTTAACAGATGTTGTTGAAATGTTCATGAATACCTTTGGGCTTCTTGAGGTTTGAAGATGATATTGATTTCTGCTTGTGAATTTGGCCAGATCTCTCCTTCCTGTAAAAAGAAGGTACAAGGCAAATGTGATGATTAAAACCACAAGCACCTGCAGAGGGGGATTTCAAATTTTACTTTCCACACAGTAAGGGTAACAAAAACGTTACTTCAATTTCTTACTGTCTTATGCATACTCTATCACAGTCTAAGCAGGTGCACACAGTTTTATGCATGTATTTTTGTATAATGTACTACATGTATGACAGGCTTACCACTGGGTCAATAGCAACTATTGAGTCTCCATAGAGCATTTTATCATCAGTCACAACCTGCAATAAAATTTTCAAAACCATATTATTTTTAGGGACAGACCATTAAATTTTTGAGGTGGGGGTAGGTGGGATGTTTCTTGTGAGTAAGAATTTTTTTCAGCATTGGTATTTTCAAGAATTTTTTCCAACATGACTCTCTGAAAGATTTTTTTTTTGCCACCATCCATGTTAACCAGGTGGGGCTTGCTTGATTTTTTTCCCATGCTTACCTGTTCCCTTTTTTTTGTGTGTGTTTCATTTTGATCTGTCAGGATTGGCATAAGTCAGACATAACTCAGAAAGAAATGGACATACACGTAAATATTTCAACTCTTACACTTCACTTTAGTCAATTCATCATTTTTCATTTACCTGCATTTTGTTTCTGAATTTTCTTGTCAAGATAGACATCTGATCTCTGAGAGTCGGATCACTGAGACATTCTTCAAAGAACTCATCTTTTTCAGCATTTTCCTCACTTTCAAGGTCCATGTAGAACCTAAAAAACATGTATAATAAAGCCGGTGACATTTAGTTTGGGCAACAAGCATGAATGTCAATGCTTCTGAAAACTTTCAGATTAAAGTATGAAGTTGAGAATGAGTATGGGTATGACTTCCTACTTTCAAACCATTCCTAGAGCCCTCCCTCCAAACCTGTCAGTAGCCAGTATCTAGAAGCAAAGGTTCTGGGAACAAAGTTGGCATTTTATGATGCATGCACACTAGGTTTAAAAAGTACAGTAAAACTTTCACTTGCAATCTAAAATTACTTAATCCAATCTGAAAGTTCCTAGTGTTAGAGAGAAACTAGGCCTTGAAAGAGATCATGTTTACCTGTCTTTATGCTGCAGTTCTTCCCTCAGTGTTGCAAACTTGGTCCACTTGTACTGGACAATTATGTCACTTCTGTTGGAAATGGTAACTGACCTAAAAATTGAGAAAAAAATGTGAGATTATTCATTAATAGCATATTCAAATTCTAGTTTCGTATTATTTAGACATATAACATAACAGCACTTTTACAGCCATGTGACTGTATGCAATGGATGCAAAATTTATGCATGGCTGATAATTTAAGAGCAATGCAGTGCATGGTCAGGACCAATATTGCCTTAACGAAAAGGACAAGGTAACTAAGAAATTATTCTCTAGATCGATACCGGTAGCTGCTAACAAAATATGTTTAATATGTAAGTTGATCTGTCTGTAATTTGGCATAAGAACAATTATAACAACACTTTTGCTTAGCTTGTCCTGAAAACACCTTTAGCTCAATTAAACTTCTTTAAACTATCTATTAAACAGTAATTAGTATTAACATACCTTTGGGAAGCACAGGATATGAAGGTGTTTTCCATTTTGACTGTGTTTTTATCCAGTCGGATGTTATAGTCAATAGCAGCTCCATACAAACTTATAAAGATTTCTTCTCCTGGAACAAGTTTGATAAAAATACCACACATCAGTTTCCAGTTGCCATGTACAAAGATGCAAGATATGCATGTTGATGATTAACCACACAATGCTTAGGCTAATAAAATTATTATTCAGTATTATTCAGTGAGCTATTTTTTGGCCTTTGAAAAATACATTCGACTAAGAATATTAATTTTGTTACAGGTTTCTTTTTATAAAGGGCCAGAATAAAAAATGTTACATTTCAGAGAACAAGGCACAAGACAATATCAGACAGCCTTTTTTAAATCTTGAATTTTGGCAGGTTTTTAAGAGTCAGGTTCAAAATACTGTCAATGACAAATCAAATTGGCTGAAATGAGTGCCAGAAAAATCATGAATTTATTGTTTTTGGAAAGTCACTGGCCAGCACAGATCTAGTGTCCTAATATCATGCGCACATAGAACCCTGAGGTTGGGTATGGGCGTATCCGCACATCACCAACGCTTTACAAGTGTGGATGGTCTGTCGCAACATGACAAATTTTGGCCATTGGCATTTTGTCAGCAGTGCCTTTGAAGATTTGCCCGCTTTAAGCGGACAAATCTTTAAAGGCAATGCCGACAAAATTTGTCCTGGAAAACAGCTGGACAAAATCGACAAAATAAACAAAAACATGTTTTTCTTGTAAGTCATCTGTCATGCAGTCATCAGCAATTGCATAATTTATCTGGAGTTGTGAAACTGGAGTTTTGATTTTCAAGATGAAGTTTGGACTCAAACGACTCTTGAAATCTTATCTAGCCAGCTGTTTGATGTACATGTAAGACCTAAAGCTGCAACCGTGCTGCAGGACATTCAAAAGGCAGCTTTACCTTGAAGCAGACTCCTGCCCGATTCACATTTTGAAGAAACAAAGTATACTAAAAAATTGCCTCAATCCTCACAACCAATAATCACACAAAGGACACTAGTAAGTTTTCTTTGATTTAATTGTAAGCTGATAAACATGGCCGGCTGCAAAGCAAGGACTGCAAGAGCTGTCAGATTTGATAGTTTTGTAAATCATCAGTAGTTTGAGTGTGCCGATACAAGTTATCTGACAAAAAATTGTCATGACAAAATTTTTCCGTTAGTTTTGTCATGGGCAATTCCAATTTTGTCTGCTAGTGCAGATAGGCCCTATGTTTTGGCTTCTAATTGTCAACTATGTTTATTTCTACCTAAATATAATTGTTCATTACCTGTTTCATACTGGAGTACCATGTGGCTAGCATGGTCACCAGTCTGTAGAGCCTTGAAATCCACATGAATCTGCATGCTCTCCCCTATAGCCAGTCGGCCACTGTCTGGTGTGACAAAGAATGGCTCCTGCACTGACAACTGGAACTTTGCATCATTGTTGCCAATGTTTCGCACAAGAAGAGTCCTTGTGGTGGCATACTGAGAATGAGAAATGATAATCACAATCAGTACGTACTACATTGTATTTACCGATCACCAGAATATGCAAATAAATCCTATCATAGCCCATCATCAGAATGCGAAGAGCTCTACTTCCAGTGCACTCGAACACGAGAAACTTCTCGAGAGAAACGAGACGCGTCTCCCGAGACGCATCTCCTTTCTCCCGAGACAGTGGTAACTTACATTAAGGACGTACTTTAATTAGTTAGATTAGAAGTTTAATAATTTTTATAGCTCTTTATCAAGATGAAGTATCTGCTTTTAATAATAAATACAGAAAATAAAATAAGTGAACTGCCTAACCTTGACGGGACATGTTCCAAAGTTGATCTCATCAGGAAAATCAAGGATTGCCCTGGCTCCAACTGCCTTAACTGGCACAAGGAATTTCTCTCTTTCAGTGATACAAATTAGTTCATGAGTATAGTCCTGTGGAGAGAACCCACAAAAACAAATTTTATTCTTCACATGGAATCTATTCAAATAGAATGAGTTTGAATTGTACACTACAAAAAATTAAAGACACTGCTTAAGATCACTTTCAAATGGAGACTAAACAAAATAACGGTATAAACCTATTCCAGTTCAACATGGAATTCTGCAAATATGAGCGGTGTCGAATGGTTAATGGGAGCTTGATATCTTTTCTGCGAGCCCGAGATCTTTTTAGCCTTGCAAAAGAAATCGAGACTCCGAGAAGGCCTCAAAGAAAAATTTGAGACGACCACACCTCCTACATTTGTCTAAAATTTGCGAGACACGCATTTTTGGAAGGACCATTCGCCACTCCTAATCTATATTTTATAAATTGTTTTTACTGGTTTATTAATAACCTTTTTCTCGTCAGGAGTAAACTGAATAATGAAGGTGGTGTCCATTCCAGGAGCCACTTTGTGTCCTACGTCATGTGGACTGATGATCGTGAAGTATGGAGAATCAGTTTGAGTCACCTTAACCAGGCGGGCAACCTAAAGCAACAAAAAATAATAAAAATAATCTTGTCTTTACACTTAGCTTGATACCATTACAAAATTTGATATACCCATTTTCATTTTTTTAACCTCCATGTACACTGAAGATAAAAAAGGCATATACAGGTACAATGTCTTGGTTTAAAATTAACAAAACATCATGTTTGCTTCTTCTGATCTTGCACAGAAAAGTGACTGTTTTTTTCCTAAATCAGAATTAGAAATTAACATAGTTAGGCTAATATCGTAAAAAATGTTGTGGTAGTTCATCGTGGTAAAGTACAATAATAAATTATTTTTCGTTTGTCTCACGACGTAGTCACGTGTGATGGAGATCTCCATCACACGTGACTACGTCGTGGACAAACGAAAATAACTTATTATAGTTAGGCTACTTGTTTATAGTGTATGTTCAGGGCTGTCATGTTTTAAAGCAGCCATTTCATTGAAGTTATTACTCATAGCATTTCACTTTGTATGCAAGTGTAAGGCCTGGTTCACACTAGCAACATAACATCATAACAGCAAGGTCACACAAATGCAAAAAACACCTAATGTTGACGTTTTATGTCATCAGTGTGAATGACATACATGTAAGCATAACGACATAAGGAAAGAGCTGAACTTTTCTTTATGTTGTTATGTCATTATCAATGACGCTAGTGTGAACCAGGCCTAATTTAACACCAATTGATATCTTCACCCATAAACTACATGTAACTTGTAACAGGTGTTATGGGGTACGGCCCTTAATGACAAACCTAATCAAATTGTTTATTGAAAGGCAGTTATGTATTTGTTTTACTATTCTACATAATTGTATACCCATGCAGACTGAGAAAGGTTTCCCTAACAATTACAACATTGAATTTTGTCATAAAAAGAGGAGGGGTACATGTAAATCATTCAAATAAAATTGAATATGGAAGTAGATAGAATTCTTACCTTATCGTTATTCCTCAGTTGTAGAGGAACCTGGTAAGTCTCAAATGGGTTGAAATTTTGAAACACAATGTCTGATGGAAATGGTTGAAACAAAGGCTCCTCTATATCCATGGTGGTGAACTACAACAAGAATAAAATTGGTATACAATGTAAAAATTATAAATTAAGTAACTACAGTGGAACCTCTTTAATAATGCAGACACTAAAGGGACAAGGAAGAGTGTCCATCTTATGGAGGTGTCTGTATTACTTCACCGTGGTCAAACGTCTCAGGCAGCTTTTCTTTCCATTTCGGCCTTTTTTTGTTCATATTGAAGTGTTAGTATGAGCAAGGATAGATAAAAATAGGTGCTGAGTGTAAGCATATTCCCATTTCCTCAGATAAACGAGTGTTTTTACTTTTTAAATGTTTCGCATCCGAACTGAAGTGCTTTGACAAATGGCGCCGACAAGTCCGCATATCGCTATTTTCAAACACGTAGAACTTTTTTAGTAAAGCTCCAAAAAACTTAGTAAACTCTTACGATACCAGTAATGTATCGAACTTTGAACTGTGAAAATTAAAACCTTATCTTTGCAGTACTTTTCTTATTTTTTGCATATTTCTGTCGTTTGACCGCGGTCAACTGTATTACAGACTCTTTCTGAGGTAGAATTTATATGAATTTCGCTCTCTTTTGGACCAAGTGAACTGTCCATAATAGGGAGGTGTCTTTAAGGAGAAGTTCAACTGTATGTACACAGCCAAATGGATAATATAGAACTTTACAATCCTGTTTCCATATTATGAAGCAATTAAGGGTAATTTGCTACTCTAACCTGGATAGGATGATAGTCGATCTCAGGTTAAGTCCTCCTCCCCATCTGCCCCTCACCACAAAATTTTGTCCAGTTGCCCATTAAACAGTTTACCATTACCCATACTTTCCTGGGTTGAAAGAGGCAGTCTGTTAGAGTAAAGAGCAGGGATGTAGCTTATAAAACACTAAGCTGGCTCATCAACAAGCCCAGCTGGCTTTTCTGGCCTTGGCAGCTCTAAATGTTTGCCTAAGTCTTTGTTTTCATGTGAAAATTCAGCTGGATTTCAGTTTTATTTCAGCCGGTTAAATTAGCCGACAGCCGGCCCTTAGCGGCATCCCTGAAAGCGTCATACCTATATGCAAGAATGAGACTTGGACTACTCAATCCAGAGTCCAGCTCACTAAACAATAGGTCACTGTCATATGTATCTCCCATCAGCAGCTATGAGTGGATAGTCATTTTATATACATGTGTAAATACTCCAAGCTACACCAAAACCTCCTTCTAAGCATTACATGTACAGGTTTATAAATTGAAAAAATTCAATTACAGTTGAACCTTCACTTACCAACACCTCTTTTCTATGGACAGCTCCCTATTACAAACAGTTTACCTGAACCAAAAGTAGATAACAATATTGTTGTCTCTTTTGGGTTAGATAAACTGTTTGAGTTCATATAATCACTACTTCAGTACAGACATCTCCATAATATGATCACTTATCCCTGTCTCATTGGTGTCCATAGGATTGACTGTATAATGTATTGGAAGAGGTTGTTTGAAAGCCAATTACCACAAACCCAGGATTAAAAGTTGATTAAGGCTTCAATTTCTATTACCTTATCACATGAAATTTTCGCGACACGCTAATTTCGCGATTTTGAGGTGCACATATTTCGCGACACTTAAATTTCGAGATTTTGGAAAATTTTGTATTTTGAATCATTTTAATTTTGCGTTTTTGAGTGAGACACAATTTACATTTTCTTGGCAATATATTTTAACATGCCTTTGAATTATATAAAACGACTTCATCGAAGGAACAATAACGTCACAATTAACAAAAACGCAGGGGGGAACTTACTCTCGGCAATAGCAACAACAGAGCAGTTCTCACAATGTCTACATTACTGAGTCAATTGACGACAACATCCATTTACATTAATTACTGACATATGCGAGTCACTTAATATTTACGTCATGTTATGTTTGCAACACTTATTGTTCGCGTCACTTTAATTTTGTGAGTTTTTTTTTAGAATCGCGAAATTCGCGAAATTAAAGTGTCGCGAAAATTTCATGTAATAAGGTACTCATGTAACTATGAAAGTATTCTTATATTTGCTCAGTTATGCTTTGTGGAAAAGTTAAAAGGAAACTAAATCAAAATTAACACTTCTCCTGTATTACCTTAATCGTGCTTTGAACAACCAGGCCCTGGGCTGTTATCCAGGGGTGGTGCTTAATCAGGGGAGTCACTTATAAAAATACAGTATGTTACATGTATAAGTTCATACCTTCTGAAGAGTCTGTTCTGACATATCCAGTAATTCAATAATCTGTGGCACCCTCATCTCATACGTGAGCTTTAATCTTTCATCTGTGGTAAGCTGCATTTCAGCCATGTAAGCAGATGGTGCTTGCTACATGAAAGTATTACAAAAAAATTTGGTTACATAATGTTTTGGTGCTTCATTGAGACATTTCTTAGTGTAAGACCATTTAAGAATTGTGCACATTTTTGTATTGTTGACTTTTTGCTTTTAATGCTGATTGAAAAAATAGCTTGATTTTCAGTATAAATATGTTGAATTCAAAATAAACTGTAGAATGCAGAAGACCGATACACTTTTAAGCTTGAGCTTACACTGTATAGCTGCTTGTAGCTACAGTCAGTACTAGTTGCAGTCTGCACTCTGCTATTTGCACCAACCTAACATTTGCGTTTGTGCAAAATGTTAGCTTCTCGTGCAAGGTAAAAACAGCATTGCAGTTACAAAGTTACTTCCCAATAATCGCTTCGAATTCAATGCAACTTTGTTATCTCCAAGTAGTCAATTTTGTACCGTTTGTGGTACCCCCATGTACAGATCAACTGGCACTCGCAAAATAATTTGCGCCCGGGATTTGTGCCAAATTCCGTAAAAACAGTGACAAAGTTCAATGGTTAGCTAGGCATTTACCTTGTCATCTTCAGGACTTCCCTTTACAAGTTTAGGATTTCTTGGATGAACAACACGGCTTTTGAAGTTCGAGGTAACTGCTTTGCTTCCATAGCTCTCTCGCACAGTAGATTGAACTTCTCCGCGCAGTCCTCCGCCACGAAGCTTTCCTTGAGGCATTGTTACAAAATTTTCCGTTCAATTGATAACTTGATCTTCCTTTAGTATATCATCAACGGTCTAAAACACATTCAATCTCCACATTTTTTGTAATTTCTGAACACTTATTTCACACAAAAACATTGTACTGCCATTTACTGAAGTTTGAGCGGGATTTGTTGCCATGGATTTGGTGTCTGCTCCCGCGCATAAATTAACAGGGTTTTTTCCCGCTGACCTCAAAGCGTGAAGGCTCAAGCCAGTTGTTTGAGATCTTTTTGGGGTCGTTTATTATTTTCCATGCCATCTTTCCAGCCTTCCTTGTTTATCATTTTTTTGGATTATTTCTTTCATCCTTTTGAACATTTTCCTCTCCCCCATCGTGCGCAATTGAAAAACACGCAAGAAAACGATGGCCGTGTGGGCTATATTTTATTTCCCCTCGTCTACCCACCGGGGAAGCTCTCACATAAAAGTGAGCGGAGTGATCGTCAGAAATTTTGAGAGGAACTCATTAAAAAGAACATATAGCAAAAACACGGCTGCTAAAGAGCACCACAAAGTTCCTTTTTTTAGAAAACCATTTACTTTATTATGGTTTTACATTTTTACGTTTCCGCGTGAAACGTGAAAGTTTGTCATTGAAGTTATTTTCACTTAAAATAATTTAAAACTGATAACACTAAATGAACAAATTATGCCATCTGACGTCATTGTAACTCCTCTTCTCCAGTCTCTCGTTCACTAGGCTCATTCACAGTGTCGACTGTACCCAGAAAACCTTGCACCCGATTCCTCAGTTGACTCTCTACTTGAGCTTGTCCACTGAACAGCACTTCCGACCGTAAACACGCGCGTTTAAACGCGGAAACCCGTTTTTTCCGTACGTCCGTAGGCTGTTTTTCTTCCTGTGGCAGTTTTGCAAAATCTCCAAGCAAAATGTTAGCAGGGGGGTTTCTTTTAACACAATTGTTTCTCGCTTCTTGCTCGTCCTGTGCCTTTCTGGAAGTGCGCAGCTTCTTCTGTGGCGGCTTATTTTGAGTACGTTGGGTGAGCGATTTTCGACAACTTGACAACCCATGTAAACTACTTTTCGGTAACGCGATACTCATTTTTCTGCTTCCTTTTCGCTGCGCGACGTGGTCAGCGCCACGATGGAGCATTCTTGTTTTCGGTTCATTATCACGTGAAGCTAAGTCGCGCGTGTTATTCGCCATCACCTCAGCGTTTTCTTCTTCTCGTTTTCGCTGCGTCAGATGTTGAATTTCGTTATCGTTGCCCTGAAACTCTGCGCGCTTTCTAGAAGAACATTCGTCATCCATTTCTGACAAGCTAAAATCGCGCCCTCTCCCTATTTTCTCTGTTACGTGAGCTAAATCTTCGTTTTGAAATGTCCTGCGTGAACTTGGCGCCAGTAATTCCTTGTTTGCCATGTAAGCACTTATAATGAGCGACCAACCTTTACTGGGTGTGGTCGTGTCCTTGAAGTTAACGTTCTCAGAATCAGTTTGATCTGACTTCTCTTCTCCTCTTCTTTGCTCTTCCACTGCAGCCCTCTCTACATGAGCTTGTTCTGGACAAATGTTAGAAAAATAATGGTTGTCAGAGTCTAGTTCAGCAACCTCAGCTTCCCGTCTCTGCAAATGTTCAAAACACGGCCATTCGTGTGGCATTTGTTCGTGATGAGATGCAGAATCCTCGCGTACTTGTGATGTCCCATGCTCGAATGAAGTCGGAAGCAATTCAATATCACCTGACTGTTCGTCGCTGCTTTGCGGGGACATTTGCCACTGATCAACCTCACTTGTTTGTTCTAAACCAATGGGAAGATCATGAATCGCATCATCAACTGTGTGTTTTTCTTTTTCTACCCAGGCAAACCTTACTGAGGGTTTTTCCTTGCTACCAGAGAAGATAATCCCACTTCTTTCTTGTCCTTTTGATGTTAAATATTTAGAAGTTTCATCCAGCATCTTTGGCGAATATTGTCGAGGACATACACTATGTCGCCGTTCACTCGGATCCCTCTTTCTGAATGCGCCCCTCGCTGGCGCTGATCGAATCCTCTTTTCTCTAACTGACATATTACTATTTAATTTATCAACACTTTCTGTTAAACTTCCGTTCTGTAGCTCTGTAACATGTAGTTTCCATGGATCAAGCTCGGTGCAGCTACCTTGAGCAAGTGTCAAACTAGAGACCGACTTATAAACAGGAGCTTCACTCCGGCGTGCATAACGCGCGCAGCGCTGAAAACTCAAAAGAGTTTCCAAGTCGTCTTCAGCTTTCAGGCTTCGCAGAAGCTGACTCAATCTGTCAAGTGTTCGACGAGGAAGCTTTGCCTTAGTCGGCTGAGGTCCAGTGTAAAAACGTTTCTTGTAAGAATCGGATTCGGTTATCATTGTCTCAGTGGAGAATACTCGGTGACAATTCCAGTAATTGCTTTCGGTTTTCTTCAGTTCTCTTTCAAGAATTCCCCTCTGTTGTCGAAAGCTGCGTTTCATTTGTTTGGTCTCTATATCGATACCTTGTAGCTTTTGCTCAAGTTTTCTTTGCTCAACCAAATTAGCGTGGTAACAGGCGTAAGCGGCAGCCAGGTCGGCCGGAAGGACTTTATCGTTGACGACTTTTGTCGACTGTTTTTTTTTGAATTCCCGGTCGAACGAGTAAGAGAGAGTTCATTGTGAAGCGGAGTTACTCTGCCGGGCGGTACAAGTTATTCGACCGTTGTTCTCAATTCCCTGATTAGATCCAATAATTTTAACACTTATCGTTTCGATTTAAAGATCTCGCGTCTACACTGTAAAACGATTAATATGTAGTTCACGCTAAGCGCGCGCAATCACCGCATCACAAATGCTTGGAAGGTACGTAAGTCTCGCGCAAAAGCAGTATAAAGAAGTGATGTCATGATATGTACTTTAAGGGACGGACCATTATTTTCTTGGAAGGGGAGTTTGCAAAAATTTTCTCTGCAAACTTTTTTTTTAAGTTTATGCACCTCTGCGAATATTTTTTTTTTCGAAATTTCACCTATGTTTTGTTATACTATCGTGTTTGCAAACAATTTATTTTGTCTTTATAGGTCCTGCAAACAATTTTTTTCAATATTTCTCATACGCCTCTCCCCCCCCCCTCCCCCTCCCAAAAAATAATGGTCCGTCCCTAAGATTCTACTGAAATGTGAATATCGCCGGAATACTCCCATCATATCAAAGGAAACTAACAACACCACTGAAGATAATGACAGTTTTAAGGAAGAGAAACACCAACTTGTCGTTGTCTGTTGCAAATACGCGAAATCAATGTGATTAGTTCCCTCTTCACTATCTATTCGATGTTATTAGCATAACCCACTGTCCGTCTAAAAGGTAATCGCGCCGTCTTTTTAATTGCGTTTTATTTTTTTTCCGTGAAAACAACAGTTTTCCGAGATCTCTCGGAAAACTATCTGTTTGACAACAGTAGACACTGGTGGATGTTTATAAAAAGCTGAAGAAAGTCAAACAATTGCGCTACAAGTTAGAAACATGAAGGAATGCCCACGTTCGGTAGCTTTTTTGCGTTTCATACATGGGCGTTTAGAGTGGCTTCCAGTATAACTTATATTCACAGTACAAGCCATCCCCGATTATCAGTAAATTCAGTTAACACTGCCATTCATGCCGGCAATTCTCTGAATAGTTTTAATTGTGCATGGAGTTCGACTTTCAAGCAGTAGTTCAGGAAACCATTCCATATATTTTCTGTGCATTGCGTGATACAACTGTGGAACATTTCAATGAAAAACGTCTTTGTGAAACGTGCTTTGCAACCACCAATTTGATACACGCGCGAAAAGATCAGTAGTAATAACGATAGGAAACCGATTGTGCTGTGAGTTCTGAACCCGAGGGAATCTGTCCAAAATCTCCAGTCATATGTTTAATACAGACGAATAGATAAAATACTTTGTTTTTAGATCACTGACGCACGTGAACATGTGGGCAATGATAAGAGTGCATGGCTGAAATATCTTTCGAACTATATTTATACGTAAAGAAAGTTTGCACTGTATTTTGCTGCCTAAGTAACATTTTACAGGGCCATCCATTGGACGTTTTAGGACTGAGGAATGGGGTAGTTTTTCTAAATCGGTTTCGAATAACTTTTTGGTAAACATTCCGGCCGTTGGACCTCAATACACGGTTGATAGTAAAAATTGCTCTAATTTGATTTGCCACTTCTTGTTCTTTTGAAGGTTAACGATAAAAATTACCCTCACTTGTCTTTTGACCCCAGTGAGATCCTGTTTCCGACAATTGTTTATAGCGATCTGAAAACCTTGCCAATGGCAAGTTTTACAATTTGACTCAACAGGCAGAACTTGTGTAAAAACACTTGCAAATAAGGCCCGAAATGAGCCAGCGTTGTTCCCTCCCGAAGAACGAAACTTATTTCAAACATCTTACTTAAATTAATTAATTAATCCGTCGACTCAACACAAAGGAAACGAAATCCAGTCTGACTGGAAGATTTTATTACAGTCGTAACCTTGGGTGGGTCGAGGAAATTGCAAAGGTAATTTAAAAGTTACTTTCGGATAATTGGGTTCAATATTAATCTTCCGTACAAGGACAAACTTCTGTTGTCATTTTGTGAGTTTGCAAACATTGAACGCCGTGTTTTGTTTTTGTTTCTCTTTCTTGCTGCAAGTTAAAAGTATTTTGTCAAACCCAAGGTTATGTATAACTTGTCTGGGAGAATGAGGAAGTAACACATTTCCCTCGCAGAAGTGGCTCATCTCAAAGCACTTATCACTGTCTAGCAGATGTTTTTTGAGGTGTATATGTTACCAGTGTACTAGTAATCGGCAGTTTGTAGTTGGCCGCTAAGTGGCCTAAAGATGCATCTGCTTTCTTTAGAAAAGCCTACGTTTTATTTTTTTTGATTTTTAACTCCAGATCGAACAGACATGTGGAAAAGTACAATAGAATCCCGACCTCTCAAACCCTTGGTTTCTCAAAACTCCCGCCACAAAACAATTTTTGTTTCCTTTGGATAGTACTTTTCTGTGATTTTACCCCTGATTTCTCGAACCAATTTTCGTTTCCCCTGGAGGCACGAGAAATCCGGTTTTTAGTGTAAACAAACTTATTACATATAGTAGATTATAAAGACTTGAAAAGAACGTGGAAAGACCTCTGGAATAATTTGGTTTAGTTTTACTACGTTTTGTGATTGGTTTATAAACGTCGCGCCACATCGCGCCAGCTCTTGCGTATTTTCCCGCGCTTGGCACCGGTCACGTGTATTTGCTTTGTGTCCTTGTTGGTTCGTTGTGCTCTTCATGTTTGCTGTGTGTAATGGCCGATTCCCTCTATGGCGCGCGCCTGCAGGGAATCACGGTAGTTTTATTTTTCGTTGCTTAGCTAGTCTCGCGCGATTCGCGCATGGTTTGATGAATACAACTACCATGATTCCCTGGGTGCGCGCCATAGAGGGAATCGGGAATTGGCCATTGTTGATTTTTAAGACACTCATATGGAAAGCTGCTCTCTAGGAAGACCTATACAACGAACCCCATTTTAACACAGACCTCGGTAATTCCGCAAAAATTCCGATCACGGCCTGTCGTCCGATTTTGTTCTACGTCAGTGTGATTTGTGTGAGCGCTTGAAAATTAAATGAACGATATTTTTCAGCCAGGCAAAAGTTATTAACAGTAAAATGTATTGGAACAGAAGCCCGGTACAACAAACCTCCGATAACGAACACAGTTTTCCAGTACCATGGAACACGGTGTCCGTTTACCGTATTTTGAGTTTTAACTGGCTATGTGCAAGAGCCCAGAAAACCGGCTAAACAAATAACTGAGCATCAAAGGCGGCGAGAATTATAAACTGATGCCGAAACACTGATAATTGTACCCGGTTTTATTCATCTCTCTAGTACGTGTTTCGCTAACTGACGAACTTTATGCATGGGTCGGGTAGCAGCTTTGCAAGGTCTCACATGAATGGGTATGAATGGCACGCGCGCTATCCTTCGAGAGAACAATAGAACAAACAGCAGAAACAATGCCCCTAGCTCCAAAACCAATAGCATCTGCTACACTAAAGGCCCGGTAATACGGGCAACATTTTTGTTCAACTTGTCTCGCAACATTGTTGCATTGCAAGTTGAACGAGTTGTTGCCCGTATTACTACCGCGCGCTCAACTTGTCTCGCAACAAATTTCGGTGTTGCAAGTTGCAGCAACATGTTGCACAAAGTAGAACCGAATTCTACTTATTGCAACAATTTTTTTCAACTTGCAACACCGAAATTTGTTGCGAGACAAGTTGAGCGCGCGGTAGTAATACGGGCAACAACTCGTTCAACTTGCAATGCAACAATGTTGCGAGACAAGTTGAACAAAAATGTTGCCCGTATTACCGGGCCTTAAAGGAACAGCACCATAACAAGCTTACGAGAACTGCTACATTACTGAATTGTACATGTACAAGAAGTACGTATACTAGTGACTGCTTTCGCTGCTATGCCAACGTGCAGTGAGTTGTCAATTACAACTAGCAGTTCACGTGACCACCCTGAATAGAGCCCGTATGCTGTCCTAAAACGACGAAAAAAGGAAATTTGATATATATAGTACGTAATTTTTTTCTGTTGTGAAATTCTTTCTACCTCAAACACGCCTTATTGAATATATCGACTATCACATTCAATTACTAGCAGATCCGTTATGTACCAATTGACAGATATGTGTGCAGGAATGTTGTTTAATAAAACAAAAACCGCTTTGTTTCTAATAATTCTATTTCTGTTTTGTTTACTTTCCTGTGTTGTTAACTTGTTTTTATCTTTATCAGTATTTGATCATAGCTTTCCAGAAGTAAGCTGTCGTCTTTAGTTTTGTTTCTTTTTTCAGCCTTCTTCTTGTTTGTTGATGTAAGCTGGTGTTTACGGCTCCGGAGAAAGCTACTTATAATTATTGGTGCAAGGTCGCCTCTAAACCAAGACCAAAGGTGATTGTTTTACGTAAGTCGTTTCTATGCTGAAGGATGCGGGCATTTGATTTTGTTTGAGGCCGCTTTTCGATCGCGTGACAAAGTTGCAACGCGAACGCCATATATAAATAGTACTTCGTATCAAGGATTGCAGATATAGCAGATGAACATAATTAGTGATAATTTTTTATTAATGCGAAAACTAACATGTTAATTGGCAAAAATACTTCATCAGCTGCCCGTCTATTTTCGTCTCGACCCAGCAGGGGGGCACTTCATGGACAAAGCGCAGGGGACTCAAACGTGACCCACTATAAATCACGAAAAAAATAAACACGTCTCGGTCTGTTCTAGATTTTTTCACTTCAAGATGCCACTGGTTTCTATTCCGGATTATCGACTTTAACAGAACAAAAAAAGTTTACATGTCTAGCAGAAATGGTCAGACTCATTTGCCTTGGACAATTTTAATATCCAGGAAAGCCGGAACGCAGAGTCTAGGACGACAGAAAACAACCTGGCAGAGTTTCTGTTCCATTGTCTGAACTTTGACTTACAAGGAACATGGTTTATAACCAGGGCTATTATATTTCGTAGCATGTTTAGCTAAAGTTATATTTCTGTATCATCTAAATGATTGATTTTTATACATATGGCCCTCGAGATATATAGTCTATATATTTTTTTGAAATGTACATATTTTTGATTGCAGTTGTATATTTCAGGTGGTTCTCGGTATTTTATAAGGGGCGTCCGACTCTCGTGTATTCCACCTACATGTGCGATTTATCTTGATTAGGATCCCTTTAAGTTTTTTCTCTGGTAAAATAACAGAAGTAAGTAAACAAACAGACAGACAAACAAACAAACAACTTGCTTAACTTGTTTCGCAAATACGGGGAGTTGCGTGCAGCGGTTTTCGTTACAGAGTATGCGCAGACGGTCTGTCCAGAGGAGCGGATTTGCGCGAGTGGTAAAGTGTCAGTCAAGTGAAACGCAAATTCAACATCGCGTGGAGGCGGTGAGCGAGTTGTCCCGAGCATGTTTGTATACTGACTTGTCTTTCTGATCTTACCTTACTTGCTTCCGAGCTATGCTTGCCGCGGTTGATTATGAGCGGTGGTCGCTTTGACTTTGAAGATGGTGGAACTTACTGCGGAGAATGGAAAAACAGCAAAGCGCACGGATACGGCATCTGCACGGGACCAAAAGGACAGGCTCGCTACGAAGGCTCCTGGAACAACGGATTCGAACTCAGCGGCGTTTATGTTTGGCCAAATGGACACCGTTTTGAAGGTGAATGGCTCAATGGCCGTAGACACGGACTCGGGGTCGAATATCGAGGTAAATGGACTTACCAGGGTGAATGGGAGGAAGGATTTAAAGCGCGTTACGGAATACAGAAATCGGAAAGCGGAGCTCGTTACGAGGGAAGTTGGACTTCAGGTTTGCAAGAAGGCTATGGAATCGAAATCTACGCCGACGGAGGTACGTTTTAGCATTACTGATGAAAATAAATTGCAGTCCAGGCATAATTTGTTGCTAATTTGCCGGCAGATGCGTTCAATTTTTCATCAGTCGTGAAAGAATGATGGGACATATATTCGGAAGAAAATTAACTCAATTGATCATTTATGTCAGTGGACAAGATACATTTGCAGCATTTGTCATTCTTTCTTATACATGTAGTTTAGTTACTGCCTTAAGCGCTATACTAAACTCGTCTAATTTCTTTGATTCCTGTTCTTGTTATTCTATACTAAACGGATTTTTCTGTTTTCGGGATTTCCTTTATCCGGATTTCTTGCGCGGGGAAAATCATCTTGACAGCTTTTCCCTCGCGTCAATTTGACAGTTCTTGAGTACGTTTTTTCGCCAGAATGTTGCCTGCTAATTAAGCTTATTTTGTGAATGTCGAACTTCGCCAAGGTCGTATTTTATGCAGCGCCGATATCAATGTTTGAGGTGGTCCATAACATCTGATTACAGGTGGGATTCTTTGTAATATTGAATCAGAGCTTAATGCGGTACGGTCGAACTTGAAATGAATCACGGCGCGATTGCGGGAGTTTTTACACAGAAATAAACATTCTGTCTGTAAAAGTTAAATCGAGGAAATGTTACATCTCTGAAAATACCAGTGGCTATTATTTTGTTCGAGACGAAACATCACAACTTAGACATAAGTGTTACACAATTGACTAAAAAGCAAACTTTGCTTTCCACTTTGTTGAGTAACAAATTTCACAAAGCGGCAGACATCAGTCGTATTCTTTCTCGATAAATGCTGAAACTAGTATCTTAATCAGTTTTAGCTGTCCTGTGAAATCTTTTATGCTTGACTTGTTCAACAGAATTCCAAATATCCGTGATCAGTGACTGTTTAATTCTTTCGCTTCTGCGAACAAGTATTGGCTTATCTGTTTCTCAAAACTTTGGAATTCACGCAAGTTCCAGGTTGCGATTTTTGCTGATTTGTTCGTCAGACATGTGTGTATAAAAATCTCAAATGGGCAGTAAAGGTGGAACCTTAGCGAGATTGTAGTAGTTAGGGAAAGATCGGGTCCAAAATAGGTAAACAGACTACATCCAAGTGGAGTCAGTGGATTATACCCTCTCTGTACGCACATTCGCAAACTGTCAACACACTAAACGGCTGTTGATGTTTTCTTTGAGTGTTTTCGTCAACTTTTGAATGTTTTGGCAGCGAATGACTTCGTCTACGGACTCTACGACGTTCTAGAACAAACCACAACTTTTCAGAAGCGGGAATGTTTAGCAGGAGCACTGCTGGAGATATGACCATTGATTGGGCTGTCAGCGCGCCTCCATTCTAATGTGTCGCCATTCAGTAATTTCCAAAGCTTATTTCAACTTCGGAATAAATCAGTTTTAAAATGGATTGTTCTATAATGTGTTCATTTTAAATGCGGATCGGTTCCAGAAAACAGCGTATTATTTCAATAACGCTCAAGGCATTAACAAGGTCGCGCAGGTGATTTTGTGCATGTCATGTCAGAATCCGAACGCCTTGAAATTTACACGAGATGTATGTTTCTCAGGATTTAATGTCTAATTTTTCAGTCCGTTCTAAAATTGTCGTGGAGTGGATATTAGGTTAATTTTTTGATTATTGTTTTGCCCAGGGCTGTGATTTTTTCTTATTTGCATAGTTTTAGGTTTATTTTTCTCATATCACTGTAATCATCTGATCTTGGCAGTTCAGCTTTGTTATTTGATTCTTGAATTTCATTTCTGGGAACGAGTTGCACGTACTTCCTGTACAGTTTAGGAAAGTATTGCACAAATACAGTTAGTCGCATGTTTCATGAATTGAGCTAATTTGCGAACAAAAGGCAGCAAGTGTTAGATGGTTTCATAGTAATTGCCATTTTATTGAGACTACGCCGACCAATCTATACATGAAGATTAAAGAACCAAATGGAATTACTTGACCTTAATATAGGATATATGAAAAGAGTGGCAAGCTTAGAATGGGCACATAATTGCTAATCTGCTCCTCTCCAGCTTCACTGAAAGGGAGTTGCATATTGCATGCCTGGGCGATCTTTCACAAACATGTCGGATATGACTCTTGTTCCAAGTTGTGTGGTAACAACGAAGATTTTGTGTTAATGTATCTCAAGCACTAGTTTATTTCAAACATCAATTTCAGCAGTGCTGATTTTAAGATAAAACACTTGCAAGTAGTCCTTGCACTTAGAGTAGGCCCTGTATTTTGCAGTTTGTGTTTATGTTTGATAGTTGATATAGCAACAATTTGGTTTAGGTCTTACAAGCAAGTCGCTTTCTAATGTTGTGCACCGCAGGTTGAGTCTCTCCTGCAGAGGTTTAAAATGAGCTTTGCAACAATGTGTACTTTGTTTAAGAATCAAAGGCAACCTTTTGTGATCTAAATGATCAAAATTAACTGTCAGTGATGCATTTAATAGTTTTTGTGGTAATTCAAGCCAGCATTAAGCAAGCAATCAGGTGGAAACCGGTTTAACTCTAATAGAAAAACATATCACATTCTGAAAGCACACTAGTCTTGTAGACTGGCGACAAAAAGGATTTTATGAGTGTGTCTTATGACAAAGGCCTTTAAAGGAGAGCACTCTTACACCGTATAATAAAATGTGTCGTTTCTAAAACTAAACTGTTTGATATTATGCTCATAATGTCTCTTGGTTGGATGATTGTTTTGTTTACATTCACTGATGACACAGTGTAAGCTGTTAATCTTGTGATTAGTGTACATTACCCAGTTAAGTCTTTAATATCAGCAATCTTATTTTGCATAGTGAAGAACATGCTTTTGATGCCAGGGTCAAAATAAAAAGCAACATTCAAAAGAGGAGCCAACAGTCATAAAATTGAAACTGTTTTAAAGAGGAAGACTGTACTTAATATTTTAAAATGTTCTTGCAATCGTGTTTGCTACAGTGAGTCAGCTTAAGTTCAGTATAGTTTGATAATGCATTTGGACCAGGTCATGCGTGTACATGTAATATCAAATTATAACACATGGGGCCCCCTGCATTGTTGTAAAGGTAATAGCAAGCTTGCTTCGTGCAGTGCATTGTTGAGTTATAATTTATAAGCACGCAAGTATTGTAAATAACATTCATGCAGTGCAAGAAAGCACTTGGGTGTGTCTCATGCTTCTCTATGCACTCCTTTGATGATTTGAAAAATTCCTGCCAGCTTATTGAACATAGCTCGACAATACACATGGGTGTGTTTGCGGTTCCTTTATGTTATTTTCACACATGTGCAGCTCCATTATGGCTGTGCCGAGAAGAGAGATCAAAGTCAATTTGCATTTATCAAGTGCAGTTTATGTTGTCCATAAGTATCACAACCACTAGAGTGGTAAAACTGCCTTAAAAATTTTGAATTCAAAGCAGTTTTATTTATACCCCCGTTTTGGGTCCGGCGTGGCTCCTCCCGTCTCTCGTCCCCCCCCTCCCGCCCTCCCGCTCCCCCCCTCTCCTCCGCCCCCTTTCCGCCCCCCCCTCCCTCCCCCCCCCCCCTCCCCCCCCCCTCCCCCCCCCCGTCTCCTCCTCCCCCTCCCTCGACTCCCCGCCCGCCCCCACCCGTCCCCCCCGCCCCCTTCCCCCCTCCCTCCTCTTCCCCTCTCTCCCCTCTCCGGCCCCACCCCCCGATCTTAACACGTGATCTGAAAAAATTTCCACATGGTCAGCATTTTACATGGGTCTTGTCAGGGATGATTTGATTATTAATGGTCGCTCCATGGCCATGTAAATATCGTTTTTTCAGCATCAAATGAACAATAATGGCACAATTGAGGCAAAAGGGTTGGAAAACATGTGTAAAACCCTAATCATTTAAACTTCCTGATCAGTATGGTTCCCTCAATCTTTTTTTAGGATACTACTATGGACAGTGGAAAACAGGAATGCGCTCTGGGTATGCTGTACGAAGTGGTGAAGTTAAACGAGAAAACAGCACCACAAGGCATTACAAGCGTTGTATTTCTAGACAGACAACTGTGGATAACTTTAAATCTAATGGTGTTCTACCTAGTCAGAACAGTAGTAGACCTATTCCATGGCACAAGAAGACTCCCTCACAGACCTCTGACTCTCAGTCACAATCTCCAAAATCACCAAATGATCCGGGGAATGCTAGTGAAACCGGGTCAGTGAACAGTACAGCGGGCAGTGGGTCGGCGCAGTCTTACACAATGGAAACTGTTGATTCAAATGGACAAATTGAAAGAGCAAGTAATCGCTTAATAGAAACATACAAAGGGGAATGGAAAAATGACAAGCGCCATGGATTGGGCATCATAGAAGATACTGATGGATTTAAATACATTGGTGAATGGAATGAGAACATGCGTCATGGTTTAGGTGTAGCCACCTTTCCAGATGAAACAAAACTTGAAGGAGAATGGAAAAATGACGAACTGATTACTGATGTTAAAAAGAAGGGCGCATTAGTTTCTCTTGTTACTAGATTTAAGCAGCGGCTCAGAGTTATTTGTGAGGGAGCACAAGATGCCGCAGAGAAAGCTGAACAGAAATCTCAGGTTGCATTGTCTAGAGCTGCGGCATCACGGGACAAAGCTGTAGATGCAGTCAGTGCTGCTGGGGATGCTGTCTCGGCAGCAGCTATCGCTCAAAAGCGGGTCAGAGCAATCATGTCTAAAATGAAAGACAAAACGTAGAGAAAAAGATGCTGTTTTGATGTGATGGAAAATTTTTGCGGCAGTTTCCCTGCAGATGTTTAGCACCTCACTTGTGCATCATGGCGCCTTCATCAACATGCATTGTCACAACTTAATTGACCATATAAGCCAAGCACAGTGTGGACTCATGAAATGCTCAATTCATGCACAGAAGTTTGTTGGAATTGGAGTATACTAGCTTACCTTGGTGGCTAGAAAAATGACAACACGTGTCAAACTACATCACGTTACTTTGGCGAGTGCACCACCACCAAGGTCCCCATGCAAATATATACAGCTTAGTAAGTCTTAATTGTATCTGATAATACGGAAATTACATGTACTTATTACATGTATGTACTGTTAGGTTCTGTACTTGTAGCAAATTATTGTGCAGCTACTGTAGTTACCAATCTTGGGGTGTTAGTGTGTGAATCTTTAAAAGAATATTAAGGGTTAGTATAGTTGATGTATTTAGTAGTGTTGTAGTATAGCGTGTATATTGTTCAATAAAGCAGTCACTGCAGACTTAGTTAGTGTCAAACGAAGAGGTATTCAGAGGTAGATTGACAGTTTTTGAGGAGGAAATTATTTTAATCATGATGTATTGTCTTAGTTAGCCTGTTTCTTAGACAAGACTGCTAATTTTTAAAATGAATTTTTTAAAATACATTGTAATGTCTATAGAAAAGCTGTTAACACAGTGAAAGTTCACCTTTAAATTCATGTTTGGTACATGAGAAGCACACCTACTTGAATGTACATGTAAGTTCCTTGTGTAAAATTTCCCATATTTTTATAAGTAAACAGAATTTTGAAATTATGCTGCTTATGGCATTTTAAGAATGCTTCAGAAAAGCTGCTGGGTTTGAGTTTGAATTTTGAATGTGGCTGGACTCTGGATCCGTCGTCCACTAGAATTTGCTTAGTTTGACAAATTTTTGCCATCTACAGACTGTACACATAGTCAACATACTGATACATGTACATACAATAATGTTGTTAAATTTTAACTTTGCACTTAAACTTTGAAGAATGCAGAATTGAAGTAACTTCATCATAGTATTTACTATTGGAATGTATTATCTTATTGGCTTAGTTTTAGCATTTAACTGGCCCCCAAAAATGTAGACTTTAATTTATTTGTGCATGTGTGTTTTTGCTCTGTATATATATATATATATAATATAAAGGTATTGTAATATCAAATTGTTCAGTTCTGCAAACAAATTTATACCATTTTACCATTGATAGTTCTTCATGCATTTGAATGCTGAAACCCATTCAATTTATTGAAACCAAATTTGGAGCCATTAGACAAGAAGGACATATTGTCAATAATTTTGGAAACTGCTACTAGCATTTTTTAAAAGTTGGAAATGTTGAGTTACTTCTTTTTTGTCTACTACAAACCCTGCATGGAGCCAAAAATCTAAGGCCTTAAAAAGTGTTTCTCAGAATTTTTATTTGCCTGTGTACAGTAGATCAATGCAAAATGCTCAACAGTGCAAAGAAGTGCAAAGGTTTATTTTTACATTTTACAATTAATGCAGATTTTTTGATGACCTTTGAAATAATTTGTACACAAATGCATGGTACAAATGATACTTAAACCGGTTTCCGCTGAACATTTGAGCAATGAAGGCAAAAATGAAGTTACCAAAAAGACCTCATAGCAACGGCACAGTTTTAGTACAGTTAAGAAGAACCTATCAAAATTTTAGCTCTCAAGCTTACCCGACAAGGGAAAAACAAATTTGAAGTTCTCCATATTTAAAGTGCCTATGAAGTAGAAAATAATTGCTGTTTATTTTAAAGGCTTCTCAAAATAAAGAAGAATGGCGTTTTCCTTTTTGCAATATCCGTTTTCGTTTTAGAGATATTTACGTTTTTATATTGTGCAAATGAGGAAAGTGATGACGTCATTGATTGTTCCACAAAAAGATGAAGCATTGAATCAAGAATATCTCTTGGAATATTTTAGCTGTGTTCTTCAAACTTGGCATGATTAATGTACACCACAAAAGACACAAAATGACACCTGTCGTGCTGTTGCCATGGCAACTGTTTTGCTGCAAATACCTATTTTAATTAATACTGATATCCCCAGTTTTTGCTTAATCAAAGATTATCCACTCCCAACAAGCTAATGAGGAGAGTTAGGGTAATAGGGCATTATGTGTGTTCCAAGCTGGACCCTCTGTCCCACTTTAAAGGGTTGCAAATTGAGATATTTGGTTTATGACAGAAAGAGCCTGGAACCAAGAGTGTTGCCATGGTTACATCATAGTATGAGCCATCTTGCATCTTTAAGGGAGGTCACTACTGATGCCAAGTTTCAGAAATATCAGAGATATTTTTTTCAGAGATATCCTTGATTTTGTGATCTATCTTTCAGTGGAACAATTTATGACGTCATCACTTTCCTCATTTGCATAACACAAAAACGTGAATATCTCCTAAACGAAAGAAGATCTTTCAAATCGGTAAACGCCATTCTTCTTTATTTGTAAAAGTCTTTCAAATAAGTATTAATTAATTTTTACTTCATAGGCACTTTAAGTTAAAATGGAAGTTTCCTGTCAGTTCAAAACAAAACAACACACATTTTAAGCTTTTCTTACGAGGTTTGACATTAACTTTCTCGAGAATTAGAGAAATGAATTACAGTGAGATGATTCAAACAGTAAACAAAATGTTACTGTGCTATGAGCAGATTTTTAGTAATTAATTTTTTCACTTATTGCTCGAACTTTGAGCAGAATCCATCTTAATATTATTGTAAAGTACATTCTTAATTCTGTGACAATGTGTGGTTCCAGAAAATATCCATACTCCCCCCCACAGAAGGGATTGGAATTCTGGGGAGGAGGGGGGATCACAAAGACCCAAAACTCTCAAGTAATGTATGAAGCTAAATTGGAATTTCCAGAGGGGTGGGGGGGTCATAGGGCAAATCCCTTCTGTGGGGGAGGTATGGATATTTTCTGGAACCACACAATGTTCTAACATCTTTATGTTGATTTCCTATCTTATGAGCCAATCAAAAGGCCATCAACTACAGCTAACTTGATTGTTATTGGCTATGCAACAGCAAAACCAACATAGAGTTGCTAAGAAGCCAAGATCAAAATGTTAACCTTATTATAGGAATATAACGAAGCATTTTAACAACGCAAACAAAATATACGCCTAATAAAATTAACGCGAATTTAAGAAAAGTTCTGGTTAAATGCTTATAGTAAACATGTTTATATTAATTAGCATCAATAAAATTAACGCAAATTTTTGAAATTCGGGTTAATAACATGTATCGTTAATTTCCTATAATAAGGTAGTAAGCAGCAATGCTGTGGTATGTATACTGCAATTTTGTCTAGATACTGTGCTGCATTTTCCAAGCCTGTTGATTGGTTCACCAAATGAGCATATTACTGACAAATTATAGTGAAGATAGCCTTGCCAATCAAGCTTGCTACACTTTGCAGAAATTGTCAAAATTTTCGGGAGGGCCGTTATTGCAAAGTACTGCTGAAACAGTATTTGTCAGAGTTTTCAGTGTTTAAATTGCCTTTTGCAGTTTTTTCTTTAATAACAGTTCAAAAAAAATTGCCACATTTATTGATTAGTTATTAGTTTCTGTTGACAATCAAAGTATGGCTACACTAAAAAGATAAATTGTAGGATTTCTAGTGTTAGTCTTTACCTGCTGAAAGTGACAAAATTAATTATTTTGACAAAAAGTTAGAATGCTCGAAAAACAATCTTTTGTTAACAAATCATTGAAAACTTGAATATCAGTGTAGGTGCTTTTTGAACATCAGGGTAGCTGAAGTTTTCGAAAACTTTTCCTGCCAATGATTGCTTTTTGGGTAGTCTAAATACTTGCACTTTGCAGTGTCACTGAAGTCTAAGGACTACATAGTTATTTTAGAAATGATTAGAACAAGAAAGAAACCAAACACATGAATTAAAATGGTTTTATTTTTGTATCGATTAGCTGTAAATTACAAAATGATGGGAATAAAGTATTTTTATAGAGATAGACATGAGTGTTTGTGCTTGTTTTATATACTCTAACTAGTCTCTGTCTATTTTCAGTAGTAAGACAAAAACGAACAAAACAAAAGATTAAGAAAGGGATATAATAATATTGTATTACTCCCACCATCCAAGTTGAGACCATTTCAGTCGCTATGGCAACTAAAATTTTGGAGCTGGCGACTAAATTAGAACCGAAGTCGTCAGCCTGGTGACTAAAATTGAGAAGAAGGATTGAAGCGTGAGCTTAATTTAGCGACTAAAATTTTTCACTGGCAACCAAACTTGAGCAGTCAGTGGCCAAGTGGCCGCTAAGGAAAACCTTGGAGGGTTGTACTCCAGAATCTATTTCACAGCTGGTAAGTAAATCCATTCATCGACAATTTTCCTGTGCTGTGCAACTGTTGTATAACTCGTAGATAGAGCCAGGGTGGAGAGTTACTAAGTTGCAACACCCCCCCCCCCCAATGAGAAGTTTTGTTTTGTTCAGGAGTACCTGACCCCCCCCCCCCTTTCAAAATGTGCTCACAACCATTTGGTTAATGTTGAAACTATGCAATAAGATGATGTCTTGTCATTGCTACGGCTTTTGCAACCTTGTTCCCAGGAACTCTTCCCCCCCCCCCCCCCCTCTAGAGCGAGAGAAGAGAGACCCTGGTTTGGTCTGGTCATGTGTCTGCTGCTCTAGGGGCCAGAAGAGACAGACCATGGGAACAAGGTTGAGACTTTTGCATCATGACAGGCATATCCCTTTCCTCCTCATGCTGGCATGATGATGATCGGTGACTATTAGTAATATTTACTTTATACGAGCTATTGTACCATTGTAAATGAGGCAATCAAACATCTTATGGTTGCTGAGAGAAAGATAATGTAAACTTGAATACCACATTTTGAGATAATCTGGTGTTTGTTACAGAGTAAGCTGATGAGTACAGAATAACTTAAGTTCAGACAACAGTACTGGAGTGACATCCCAGTGCCGTGGTTGGGGGAGGGAGGGGTACACCCTGTAGTGGACAGTAATGGGGAGGCTCCACCCAAAAGGGGTGTCAGAATGTATAGGCATTTATACCATATATGCCATAGAAAATACAGCCAATCAGAATACAGGAAAGCCGTTGTATATTCGACGGTATTCAACCCAACCTTCCCATCGTGCGCTGCGATTGTATTCTCAACGAAATTTAGAAGGCATATTTTCTATGGCATGGTATAAAATAGTTACACAACACTTTCTCATGGTATACTATGGAATATCCCACATGCAAGTCACTTGTATTTTCTTGCTATACACACTCGCCTAAAGACTCGTGTGTATACCAAGAAAATACAAGTGACTTGATGTGGGATATTCCATAGTATACCACTCGAAAGCATTGCATAACTAGTATATACCTATACCTACATTAGTGGAAGTATACAAATGGGTAGAAAAAACTTTCATTTCAAATATCTCAAACAGACCCAAAGAACAGATGATTCACATGAGTAAAAACTTAGGAAAGAGATACTGTATCGTTACTGTGGTTCTGTGAAAGGGTTGCCATTTTCTATTGAAGGTACATGAAAGGGTTACCTTTTCTGTCATAAGTGGTGTGTAAAGGATAAGGTTTTGGACTTTGGGGTAGAGCATTCTTTTTAAAATATTTTTGAGTACGCTCCTCCCTAAAAGTGACATGAAGTGAGTTATGGCAAGAGAGGAAGATAAAATAGTTGCACCCATATTATCAGGATGCAATCTTTCCTCAGCTGAAAATCAAATCAATTATGACTGGCATGGGAACAACTCTGTAGTATACTGTTGCTTTGTGCCACTTATGTCCAGGATGAAATGCAAGGATTTTTTTTTGTTTAATGGATTGAGTACTTCATGTTTAACTGTGTTGTTTGACATTTCCATATTACTTCATATTTGACAAATTTTGGTGTGTTTTGGTGAACTTTTATTAATGAGTACACTTTGTGATACCAGTTATGAGGAGCGTGCATCTCATTAGTGTTCAATCCTAGACATATCTGCTTTGTGCTACAGAAACCAGAGTAAGACACAGTCTGGCCTTGTAAGCCACTACCACTGCCACTTTTTAAAAAACTGGCAGTGCATCAGTCCAGTAGGGGTGTAGAATTGAAAAATCCGAGACTTGCTGAGACGCCGAGACCCTTGTTTAAAACCCGAGATAAAGATGCTGCGATTCAAAAATCCGAGCGCGAGACTTTTACAGCGCTCTGAAGCTCTTTGTCTACACTATGCATAGTACAAACAATTGTTTCTAGATAAATCAGAACGGCAAATTAACGAGCAGTATACA
Source organism: Oculina patagonica (assembly GCF_052425735.1). Taxonomy (NCBI): domain Eukaryota; kingdom Metazoa; phylum Cnidaria; class Anthozoa; order Scleractinia; family Oculinidae; genus Oculina; species Oculina patagonica. Next base: position 11,814,568 of record NC_135761.1, on the reverse strand, counting down.
GCATTAAATCGTGATTTTTCTTTGTTTTTGTTGCTTTACGACAGTTCATTCACATTAAAGTTTTGCTTGGCTTGTGAGATTCCGAAACTCAAATTGCAAAATTCAAGATCCTGAGATTACCTGTTTTTGGAGCTTTAAGATTCCGAGACACTACCGGTAGTTTGTAAAGCCAAGATTTTGAGACTCCCCTAAAATTTGCCAAGACTCAATATATTTCAAGGACCATCCTACACCCCTTCCAGTATTACCACTTGGTAAAGAAATATTGAAAAAGAACCAACTAAAGATTGAGTGTCTGAAATATTATGTTTAGAAATGTTCCTGTTCAATCATCACTTTCATCATCACTTTCATCATCAATTTCCTGTTCTTCGCTGTCATCATCAACAATCATGTTGAGATCTAATTCTTCATTTCCCATAAAGGCCTGAGTTAAATTCAACAGCACATGGTCTGAGAAGTCTTTCAGACTGTCTTCACTCTCACAATCACTGTCCTCTTCAGTTCCTTCAGTGTCTTGATCTTGACTTACCAGATACTTTATACCCTCCTGATTACTGAAACAAACAAATAAGTTAAAGCCAAACTTGAACAAATCCAGCCAAGCACAAAGCGTGATGATCAGATCCCATGAAATTGGCTTTTTTAGTGCAATCATTCGAGGGGGCATCCTTCCACCAATATATTTCCTCATAATGGCAGAAGATGTCCAGTACTGCTGAAGGAGCATTGTCTCAAATGTTACAAAAAAGGCTGTGGCAAGAGAGCGTGAGGACTCTTGAGCTTGTGAACATTTTTCTAATGCCTCCTTTATGTTGTATGCTAACTTCTTCTCCAAATTTTCAGCTTGTTGTGGATCCTCGTGCAGTGCCAGATCATAGCAAAAGCAAAACGCATTCTCAATTGCTTCACGAAAAGCTTTGTCTTCAAGCTTGTTCAAGTGCAGTCGAGAGTTTTCTGGTTCCAAGGTGTTCAAGAGTGCAGGATTGTCATACCAGATCTGCTGCCTTGAGGCAATGGCAATGCAAACCCTCTGTAGGGTAGCCATGAGTACATCTTCATCAATGTCTTGGAAAAGATTGTTCTCAGGGATAAAGTAATTTGGACAAGACATGTTCACAAGGAAACTATACAGTTTTTGAAGTATTCTTAACACTCCAATACCCATTTTGTCACTCCTCCAATAATTCGAAGAAACTTCTTCACAAACCCAAAACATTGCAGTTTTGAGATGATAGGACTGCAACCCTCTCTTACTAGGGTGTTTAAGGAAATGTCTCCATATTCCTTTCACAGTCAAGTAGCATCCCTTTTGGCAGTCACTCAAGGATTGCGCCAGCTTTCTCTCGCATGAACTAAAGGAGATGCGCCATTCTAAACCAGTCCGACTTCTGAGTGGACTAACAGGCACCAGTGCACATCCTTCTTTTGTAATCAAGGAAATGAGTTCCAGACTTGGCCATCCACTTTGCCTGTGTCTTGAGATCCAGTTGTAAGCTACAGTTGGCCAATAGGGAAATGACAAGCATAACGCCATATCAAACATAGTACCTCCCCCTTCTCTGTGAAAAGACACTAACATTTACGGCTGGTCCTCCTTGATCTACAACAAACAAAACCTTTTGACTCTTCATAGTTAGTACTAACTATGCTCCTTGTAACTTCACTGTGAGACTTGTGGAGAGACTTTTTGCTACAAGAAGTATATTTTTCTTTAAATTCTGCCTTTTTAAAGTCACCGTTCTGCTTCTCATCATTATTTTCAACATCACTTTCTCCAAGGCTGTACATAATCAAATTACTAAGTACACTTCGCAAATGCAAAGACATGTAAAACTCATCAGTGACAGCTGATGGATGTAGGTAAACTGCTACTTCACTACCATCACAGTTCATGGCAATATTTGAAAGGTCTATCCACCGAGTGACAGCTTCATGATTCACTAGCTTGATTACGGCATAGCCTGGAAATTCTGAACTGAATTCAACTACACCGTCTAGAACATCTGATGAACTACAACTTCCAGATTCACCAAGTTTTAGCGAGCTCCAGACAAGATTAAAATCAGCTTCATCCCTGGTCGCAACCTGCATGGAACTTTCTTCTTCCATCAAGTGTATGTATTCAGGTAAACCGAATCCTTCACTTACACTTCCAACTAAGTTTATTTTAAGCTTTTCAGAAAATATAGCATATGGATCTTGCAGTTCAAAAAGTGACAGAATTTCAGTTTCAAATAAATCTGTGATGACCAAATTGAACTTACTTTCCAACTTCGGAATCGCTTCCCTTCCAGACTGCAATTCAGTGTTGATAACATCTTTCATATCTTCTGAAAGATGAATGTTAGTGAAGTCTCCTATAAGCGGAAAAGCTCTTCCACAAGGTGTGGAGGACGCCATCGTTAACGTGATGTCTTTACAGAAATTCACTGTGCCAGGACAGTGTAAACATGTATTCTCAAGACTCTCGTCACGTTCGCGCCCGCGAGGAGAGGTTTTCACAAAGATATAGCTTCAAGGAGTCATTTTCTCTTGCTCGTACGACTTTTCTTCACTGAGCACGTAAGAATGCATGTTTTCTTGATAAGGATGGTCTTCTTGAAAGACTCAAGCTTAAATTTTGCCAAGATTTCTTGCAGACGTAAGAGTAGCTGTAGGAGTTTACAGGCAGAAAAAGGCAGGCGCTTCCGCTATGTTGATCGAGGAAGACTGGAAACTAATTAAGAGTCCATATTGTAAAAGGGGAGGGGCTGGAGGGGTCGATCTAGGAGGGATAAGGAGGGACGGCCTACAAATTAGCTTTCCAAAATCACATAAAAACTTTTAATCCCTCAATTGTGTAATATTTTCTTCATAACTATCCCCATAAACGCACCTTGAACACAGCGTGTGATCCAGTAAAACAAATCACATCTGTTTATATATTCTGTTTATTTTTGTTTTCTTTTAATAACTCGGTCAGTTTAATAACTCGGTCAGTTTAATAACTTCTTCTTTTGGAATATTTAATCTCAGGCATAAAGTTTCAAAAATTGAATGACTTGGTCAAAAATTTAGTTTAATAAGGCATTTCATATAAACTTCGGGGTTAACAGCGCCGAGCCGAGTTCTAAATAAACATGATAAACGCTCCCAGCGTTTAATCGATAAAATCAGAAAGACCTTGATAAAATACGATACAAAGAGAATGATAGACGAATTGCGCTGCTACCGCAAGCTTTTCGCTATAAGATAAAAAAAGTTTGGTGTGCGTATTTTTATTGAAAGTTACTTTCCTTATCAACAAAAAGTATATCAGGGAACTATTTTGTCTGACAAAAAAGGCACAACGCGGTTCGAACGTAACACTGAAACAATGCGCAGATGACATTTCTTAAATATAACAAACAAAACTTCTCTAAAATCGTGGTTAAGAAACCCATATAGCGCCCAATTACACGCGGAGTTTATATAGCACAGCCATTTAACGACGTGGCTCGCGTATCGGCGATTAGGAAGTCGTTCTTTGAAGACGGCATCCACGGAGTGAAAGATAAAAAACGGTAAGGAACACACCATGAATACTCCAACTAGAAGACTGAGTGTTTTGGCGGATTTCCTCTCCTTTGCAATCCGCACCTTTTGGCCGTCAAACGTCCAACCACATAACAGTCCTATTCTGCACGAATGGTCCAGTGAGATTCGATATATGAGGGTGTAAACCACGACACATATGGTTAACGGTATAAGAATGTCTAGCAGAAGCAATGGCAGAGCGTGGCTGATGGAAATCGAAAATCCGGGATCCATGTAGCCTAGGTTTTTCCAGGCGAAAAAGCTGCAAATACCGCTCAAGAAGGCGTATATCCAAACGAAGAAGACTCCTGCGAGCGTTCTCCTCGAGATGATAGAACAATAGTGAGTCAAAGGTCGCGTAATGGCTAGGTAGCGCTCAACACCAATCGCAGCTAAGTTAGAAGCGGACGCGGTACCGAAACAAACGAACATGGAGTTCCAGAGTTTAGTCGTCGCATCACCGATCGGCCATAAAGGTTCGTGGACGATGCGCACCAATTCTAACGGCATGACGAACAGAGCTTGGAAGACGTCTGCCGTAATCAAAGACAAGAAAAACAAGTTGGCCCTTGTGCGGATACTCGTGTTAGAGTAGAAGGCAGCGTAGATCAAACAGTCGCCTGTAAGTGTTACTGTGATGGTAAGAGTGACTACCAGCACACCAGCGGCTGTGAAAACACTGCTTTTCATTTCTGTCGCGTTGAGCGGAGCCGAAAAAGTACGATTCATCAAACTTGAAGACATAAAGTTTCCTACGATAATTCCCTGAGCAATACAATAAAACTTTGTCGGTGGGTCCACCTTATTTCTTGCTTCTTCTCGTATCACATTTCACGGTTTAAATCTTGTGTTATTTTCCTTCGATAATTTATTCACCGCCTCTGCAATTTGATTTCTTTTTTTATCTGTACTGGCCGCTTATCACTGAGCAAGGTACTCTTCTTCATATAACAATTATTGTTTGGATAGTTGCGGAACTTCTCTCACATTTGTTTTATCAGCTATCGTTGTCAAGGAAACGCTGTCAATCACATCAGAACCATTAAAAACTGCGTAGGTTTCTGGTGATGTCTATAACAAGAAAAAAATTATTTTCAATTTTCCTTTAGATTCTTGAGCCAGTTAATATTATTAACGGTTTACATTGACAATAAATCCTATTCTGATTCTAAGAAACCGAAGGGATGTACGTAAGATAATGTGAACACAATTCATTGTACGACCATTTAATAATTTTTTTATCAACGTGACTGTCAATAAATGATTATAGCAATGCGGAGTATTTGGACAGTACGTTGTGTATTTATTTTCAGACCTTTGTTAAAATGCCTCTCTGCCATTTTTGTTTTAGACGCACATAAAAACACATTTGGACCGACTGATTTTCGTCTCTAGTTAAATAAAACGTCTCGCACTATCTTTCTGTCCGCCTATATTTTAAACTGGAAGCTCACTCCACTAGGCCTTTCTCGATTATGCTAGTAAAACTGGCATTTAATGCTACTAGAAATTCTCGCATAAAGCCAAAAAAATGCTAAAATAATGCCTGATTTCTTTTAAAAATGCCACTTGAATTCCAAAGAATGCTTTGTTTTATTTCAAACAAAACGTACAAACTCTTACATTATATGCTCATATCAACAACAGGTGATACTTAATAATTGTTTGTTATAAAAAAAAATAAAAAAATATATTTTTTAAAAAATTAAAAAAACACACACAAGTAACACAACACAAGTAAACAAGTAACACAACGCACAAACAGTCGAAACAGACAGAAAATTAAACAATCAAATTAAGTAATCAAAATTGTGAAACTTTAGGATTATTTATCCTTCTGAGTTCTGAGTGCTGAAATCTGGATCACAGTCATGAAAAATGACAGAAAATGCTAGCAATTCTTTTTCAAGAAAAAACGAAAAAAAAAATGCTCGTTTTCCCAAAAAATGCCGAAAAAAATGCTAGCATAATCGAGAAAGGCCTACACTCCACACGCTGATTGTTTTTTGGCGCTATGCCCCACTTGACACTAGAGAAATTGCTAAGGAGAGGTGAGGTGAGATAAAATGGCCGGGAAGCAGTGCTGTTCTGAAAATGCAGCTATACTTTGCCTTTTAGGTTGTTTTTTTTTTTCTCTCTCTCGTTTACAGCCTTCTTCCTTTTACTGAAATAACAGTAACTGACTACACTGGTTCCAGAGAATTGTTCTCGTCTGTTTCCCAATTAAATTCCCAAACTTTTTCTCACAAACTTCTTCTGTAGCTCAGTATTCTTACTAACTCAGTATATTTTCGCGCTTACTTAACTCACGAATTTCGCGTTTTAGAAAATCTCGCAAAAATTGATACTTGCAAAAAGGTGTGCGAAAATGAAACACGCGAAATTTTACATCACTCTATAGGAGATCGAAAATTTAAATTTTGTGAGTCACAGGCTTGCTGATTTCAGTATACTAAGCGCAGAAGAATTTAACACGGCATGTAACTAAGGACAAGGTGCAGAAAATAACTTTCTTTAAAATTGCCGCGACTTATATTAACGCAAAGTTTTGAAAATCGCGTTTATTTTATGGAGCGTTAAATTACTGGAATGCAGGTTTCATTTTTTTATTAAATTTCCGCAGAAAAACTAGCGAGTATTGCCGAATGACTTGGACTCTCTTCGAAGAGATTTCCGAAGATTGCCGATTGAATACCTCTCCGTACTCAGTAAAGATACCGAGTTGTGATTGGTTAAAAATTGAATGTTTATTAATTACATTCAATTCTGCTTAGGAACGGACCATTCGTTTTTGGAGGGGGTGGGTGGGGTATGAAAAATATTGAAAAAAATGTTTGCAGGGGCTAGAAAAACAAAATAAATTGTTTGCAAACACAATATGTAATATGCATGTATGCATTTCGAAAAAAAAAAATGTTTGCAGAGGTGCATAAACTAAAAACAAGTTTGCAAAGGAAAATTTTTCATACCCCCCCTCAAAAAAAATAATGGTCCGTCCCTTTCGCTGTTTTGGACCCCATCACACCACAGGAGTCCATTTTGACTCCTGCGCGTGTCTGACAAGAAAAGGGCGGAGGGTTGGGCTAGAAATGACAAGGGTAACAGCATTCTTCAGCTTGTATATGCATATTTATATTAACTTATTAACAAGAAAAGATTAACAAGAAAAACGTTCTCCTCGAACTCCGATGCGGGCAAGTCGCGTGCCGGCGGTGGCACGTGAGAAATGCTATCGTTATGTAACGTTATCGTTATGTAACCTGGGTCTTTTGACGTAGAAAGGATTTTACTGACGCTATTTGTCTGCAGAGCATAGCGCTAGACGCATTTTTTTTTTTTATCAAACTCTTGTCAAGAGCGCAACGTTGCTTCATACTTGCTGTAAAGCAAAGGTGAGCCTTTCTTGGTCAAAAATGGGAGCACACAAAACGAAAATGGCGAAAAGAAATGAACAAGGAGAAAGACTTGGTGATTCGCGGAAGAGCCGTGGAAAAATTGCCAAGAAGCAGAAAGAAAAGCCTGCTGAAAGAGCCCATCAGTTCAATGTCCCAAGCAGCGACGAGGTGAAGGCGAAACAGAAAAAGACTCTTCAAGAATTACACCTGAACCCACCCCCTGCATTCAGAAAGTTCGAGTCCGAAGTGGATTGGCGAACAATTGACGAGGAAATTGCTTTGCAACTCTGGGAGGACGTTTTCAGGCCCTTGTATACCTTTCATTGAAAATTGATTTACAGGAGGTTTGCGAGCATAACCCGCAAAGGTAACTCCGAACATAGCACATTTTTGTCATTCGAAAAGTTGTCACTGTTCATTGTCTTCCCATGCTTTAATTCTGAGTGTAATTTCGTGTTATTAAGGAATTAATTCATTATCTTGATGCATTATCTGATTTTCGCTAACGAGAAATTGTAATAAATATGGTCAACCTCATTTATGAATTTTTGTTGCTTTTGTTGTTCTACAGTAGCGAAACAGCGTGCGCAACGAATTACATTTTCTTCAATAGGCCATTTTCTTTTTTCTCAGTTTTTTTAGTTGAGTACACATATTGTGTAGTAAAGGGACGTTTGCGAATATAATAAACCCAAATATAGCCCCGAACAGTCGCCGTTGTCTTTTTCATACAATAAACCTCAACGGAACCTAGCGCTCATCAAAGCTTTGCTTTTTAATTTCATGTCTAGTTGTTTGCTGCACTTTGTTCTGCACTTTGCTCTATCGTAACACGGTTTTCATTTGTACTGTTAAAATTTGGCTCTGTGCTTGAAATGTACGCAACGAATTAATTTCACGAAATTAACTAATTTGATTGAAAAATAATATTGCGTATCAACCAACATTGCGCGACCACCGATTGACTGCGAAACACAAGGAAAAACAACTAAAAATGTATTGAGGCCGCCGCTTCGACGCAGGAATATATTTAAAATTCTGACCTACTTAATTAATTTGTTTTAAAGAACGGCATGAAATGTTTGTTATATTAAATACGTGTGCTATGAACGATTTTCTCCGCAGAAAGGAGCATTCAAGTAGCAATAAAAGGGGTAATTTGCATAGTGTATAGTTTATAACTCATTTGGTTGAAAAGTTTATACTTTAATAGCCATCTTTAATGTTGACGTCATACCATGTACAAATTATGTCTATCGCAACTGTAAGGTTTTCTTATCAACGAATTCCCAAAGCAGAAAAGCACAGTCAAAACGCCTGTATTTCAACTGGCAGAGCAATTCTTCTATATGGCCAGTACTTAAAAATGTGATTATTTTGTTTCAAATTTCAATGTTTAACTGAAGTAATGTATTTTCTCTAAGCCGGCGGGGACTTGGCACGAGGACAATTGGCTCAGGGGGCACATGATTTGATTGGCTGGAGTTTAAATTCTAGCCAATCAAATCAACTGTTTAAAATTTTCTCCGGCATAACAAAAGGAATTTAAAACTGTTGATTTGATTGATTAGATTTATTCCCTTTGTTAAAATCTAGCCAATCAAATCATGTGCCCCAAGAGGTAGGTTTTCCTCGTGCGCGCATAAGCCCGACCTCGTTCCCAAGTTCTCTCTCTCTCTCCGCCCCCCAGAGCGAGAGTTGAGAGCGAGAGAGGGGTCGGGGAGAGAGACCCTGGGAACGAGGTTAGCAAAAGCTCCGCTGGCTAAGATGGTCAGGGGTTGGAGCTGGGGACGAGTATGCTAAATAATATAATCATTAAGCCTTATTTCGTTCCAAGATTTCTTGCGGACCAAGAAACACACCATGAATACTCCAACTAGAAGACTGAGTGTTTTGGCAGATTTCCTCTCCTTTGCAATCCGCACCTTTTGGCCGTCAAACGTCCAGCCACATAACAGCCCTATTCTGCAGGAATGGTCCAGTGAGATTCGATATATGAGGGTGTAAACCACGACACATATGCTTTACGGTATAAGAATGTCTAGCAGAAGCAATGGCAGAGCGTGGCTGATGGAAATCGAAAATCCGGGATCCATGTAGCCTAGGTTTTTCCAAGCAAAAAAGCTACAAATACCGCTCAAGAAGGCGTATATCCAAACGAAAAAAACCCCTGCGAGCGTTCTCCTCGAGATGATAGAACAATGGTGCGACAGGGGCCGCGTAATAGCTAGGTAGCGCTCTACACCAATCGCAGCTAAGTTACAAGCGGACGCGGTACCGAAACAAACCAACATGGAGTTCCAGAGTTTAGTCGTCGCATCACCGATCGGCCATAAAGGACCGACCGACATTTGGACCGACTGATTTTCGTCTCTAGTTAAATAAAACGTCTCGCACTATCTTTCTGTCCGCCTATATTTTAAACTGGAAGCTCACTCCACACGCTGATTTTTTTTTGGCGCTATGCCCCACTTGACACTAGAGAAATTGCTAAGGAGAGGTGAGGTGAGATAAAATGGCCGGGAAGCAGTGCTGTTCTGAAAATGCAGCTATACTTTGCCTTTTAGGTTGTTTTTTTTTTTCTCTCTCTCGTTTACAGCCTTCTTCCTTTTACTGAAATAACAGTAACTGACTACACTGGTTCCAGAGAATTGTTCTCGTCTGTTTCCCAATTAAATTCCCAAACTTTTTCTCACAAACTTCTTCTGTAGCTTAGTATTCTTACTAACTATATTTTCGCGCTTACTTAACTCACGAATTTCGCGTTTTAGAAAATCTCGCAAAAATTGATACTTGCAAAAAGGTGTGCGAAAATGAAACACGCGAAATTTTACATCACTCTATAGGAGATCGAAAATTTAAATTTTGTGAGTCACAGGCTTGCTGATTTCAGTATACTAAGCGCAGAAGAATTTAACACGGCATGTAACTAAGGACAAGGTGCAGAAAATAACTTTCTTTAAATTGCCGCAACTTAAATAAACGCAAAGTTTTGAAAATCGCGTTTATTTTATTCAGCGTTAAATTACTGGAATGGCAGTTATATTTTTTTTATTAAATTTCCAAAGGAAAACAAGCGAGTATTGCAAAATTACTTTGACTCTCTCCGAAAAGATTTCCGAAAATTTGCCGAGTCGTTCGTAGTTTGCCGATTGAATACCTCCCCGTATTTAGTAGAAATACCGAGTTGTGATTGGTCAATGGAATGTTTATACATTTTACCGTACCCAAATTCACAAGTAGCCAATCAGAAGCGCGATCTACTGTCCTGATATCCTACGCGATATCAAGTCACTGACCTGATATGCCACCATATCACGGTCACTTTGAAGTAAAGTAGTGTTACTGTACAAAGAATTAAAAAGAGGTTTTACCAATAAAACAGAACTTCGTAATTTAAATTAAGCGGTGTTTAGGGGTCGTAAGAAGAGAAAAACTTTTCCGCCAAGGCCAAACTTGAGCGCGCTCGCCAATTGCGCGATGTAATTGCTGACGAGTACTGAGACATTCAGACTGAAAAAATGGAGTCGGAATTTCCAAATTTTTTCGCTTAATTTTGATTTTGAAAATTAGAGAATAAAACTCAAAACAAACGAGTGGAAAACAAGGCAGAAGAAGAACTTGGTAAAAGTGTTGAAGACCAAGTCAACACAATTTGCAGTTCGTACCTTGCAAGCATGGCTTCAACAAAGCGATAAGTATAACCGGATTTTTGGCTGAATTTGGGTACGGTAAAAACCTAATCGTACCTTTTTGGTACGCTTCGGCTGCATATAGCTAAACCAAACTCGCCTGATATGCTACCGAAGCGTACCAAAAAGGTAAGATTAGGTATAAACATTCTGGTTAGGGACGGACGATTATTTTTTGGAGGGAGGGGGGGGGGGGGGGGTATAAAGAATATTGAAAAAAAAAATGTTTGCAGGGCCTAGAAAAACAAAATAAATTGTTTGCAAACACAACATGTATAACAAAACATAGTTTGCATTTCGAAAAAAAAAATGTTTGCAGAGGTGCATAAACTAAAAAAAGTTTGCAAAGGAAAATTTTTCATACCTCCCTCCAAAAAAATAATGGTCCGTCCCTTTCGCCATTTTGGGCCTGCACATGTCTGACAAGAAAAGGGCGGAGGGTTTGGGCTAGAAATGACGAGCTCATAACACAGGTAACAGCATTCCTCAGCTTGTATATGCATATTCATATTAACTTATTAACAAGAAAAGATTAACAAAAAAATGTTCTCCTCAAACTGAGACACGTGCAGGTCGCGTGCCGGTGGCACGTGAGAAATGCTATCGTTATGTAACCCTAAGTCTTTTGACGTATAAAGGATTTTACTGACGTCGTTATTTTTCTGCAGACCATAGCGCTAGTCGCATTTTTAATTAAACTCTTGTCAAGAGCGAAACGTTGCTTCATACTTGCCGTAAAGCAAAGGTGAGCCATTCGTGGTCAAAAATGGGGGCACACAAAACGAAAATGGCGAAAAGAAATGAACAAGGAGAAAGACTTGGCGATTCGCGGAAGAGCCGTGGAAAAATTGCCAAGAAGCAGAAAGAAAAGCCTGCTGAAAGAGCCCATCAATTCAATGTCCCAAGCAGCGAGGAGGTGAAGGCGAAACAGAAAAAGACTCTTCAAGAATTACACCTGAACCCACCACCTGCATTCAGAAAGTTCGAGTTGGAAGTGGATTGGCGAACAATTGACGAGGAAATTGCATTGCAACTCTGGGAGGACGTTTTTAGGCCCTTGTATACTTTTCATTGAAAACTGATTTACAGGAGGTTTGCGAGCATAACCCGCAAAGGTAACTCCGAACATAGCACATTTTTGTCATTCGAAACAGTTGTCACTGTTCATTGTTTTCCCATGCTTTTATTCTGAGTGTAATTTCGTGTAATCAGGGAATTAATTCTTTATCTTGTTGCTGATTTTTGCTAACGAGAAATTGCTGTAAATAAGGTCAACCACTTCATGAATTTTTGTTGCTTTTGTTGTTCTACTGTAGCGAAATGTGTGCAACGAATTACATTTTCTCCAATAGGCCAGTTTCTTTTTTCTCAGTTTTGTTTTAATTGAGTACACATACTGTGAAGTAAGAGGTTTGCGAATATAATAAACCCAAACATAGCCTCGAACAGTCGCCGTTGTCTTTTTCATACAATTAACCTCATTGGAACCTAGGGCTCATCACATGCAGCTTTGCTTTTTAATTTTTATGCCTAGTTGTTTGCTGCTTTTGCACTTTGTTCTAAGGACGCGAAATGTACGCAACGAATTCATTTCACAAAATTAACTGATTTGGTTGAAAAATAATATGGTGTATCAACCAACATTGTGCGACCACCCATTGGCTGACAAAAAACACAAGGAAAAACATAAAAAAATATATCGAGGCCGACTCAGGAATATATTCGAACTTCTGACCTACTGAATGGATTTGTTTAAAGAACGGCATTTTAAATATGTGTGCTATGGGCGATTTCTCCACAGAATGCAGTATTCAAGTAGCAAGTAAAAGTGGTAATTTGCATATTTTTTCTTTATACTTTAATAACCATCTTTATGTTGACGTCATACCATGTACAAATTACGTCTAACGCAACAGTAAGGTTTTCTTATCAACGAATTCCCAAGCAGAAAAGCACAGTCAAAACGCCTGTGGCGTTCCTTTTAAACCAGAGTGATTGCAAGGCTGTTACTAAGGCAAACGGGCAAAATGTATTGGAAAGTATTTCAGCTGGCAGAGCAAGTCTTCCTCATGGCCAATACTTAAAAACTTGATCATTTTGATTAAAATTTCAATGTTCAACTGAATAATGCATTATCTTCTTAACCAGCAGGGCCTTTGCATGAGGACAATTGGCTAACAAAAAACTTGTATTTTTTTATGTGTTTTTTTCTTTGTCCCACGCTCGTGTCGTGTTGAATAATTTCTTCACTTTTTATCACCGAGCTTGAAATTTACCATCTTTATTATTTACAAGACACATGATGTTTAAAATCTAGCCACGGCAATCAATCAACTGTTTTAAATGCCCTGTTAACAAAGGGAATTTAAAACTGTTGATTTGATTGATTAGATTTATTCTCTTTGTTAAAATCTAACCAACCACAACTTGTGCCCCAAAGCGTCTTGATTTTGGGATAAGGGAAAGGGGCGGGGTGGGGGGAGGGCTCACTCAGTTAAGCTAAGGCAGAAAGGAGGGTGTATCAAATTTGAAACCATTTATTTCATATTACAATTTCATGCCGGGGGCTTTTGCCTGCCATAATGTCGTTGTTGCGTCAAAATCTTGCCAGCACAGTTTTAGGAAAAGTCACATAGTTTGATGGCTATAGTATTAATCGTAAGTTACCTATCTTCAAAGTTCAGAACGGTCCTCAAAAGCCTGCCCCCAACCCCTTCCTCCCGGGTCTGAATAGGGTTAAGTTCGGATCACCCGCCTCTAGACATAACGAGCTCTATACACACGAAAAATGTTATTTCTGGCGAATGAGCTCGCGAAGAAGACTGAAATTACTATTTTGTCGGCACGAGATACAACTAGGCCTGGGTTCCAGGCTGTGGGGTCATGGGTAATGACGTAGGGCTATATAAGGAAGGGTATAGCACGTGCTTGTCATCTAGGCCTCAGAACCAACCGCGTTCTTGGTCTTCAGTTCATAATGTAATGTTTAATAGACACTCATTGCAGTATAATAACGTTGTAATAGACACTCATTGCAGTATATAACGTTTATTTTTATTCTTTTGTATGCACGTAGGATTGGCCTGGAGCTTGAGCCTTGGTTCCTACCCAGGTTTCCTGGCATTTTTTCCCCACTGGGGTTTTTTATACCAGGTTTTTCTGGCCTCCGTCTAACCGTATTTGTTTTGTAAGCGGTTGCTCAGCTCTGTTCGCTTTAGGGCTTTTTTTTTCGTTCGTTTTTCATTTTCAACGTTTTTACGATATGCTTTTCAGTAATATATTATCCTTTACTTCAGTTTGAACTACTTTTCTCGTTTTAATAAGGACGAGAAGGAAATGTTCTCCTTGAACTCAGACGTGTGTAGGTCTCGTGCAGATGACTGCTAGGTTACGTAACAATAGCATTTCGCACGTGTGGTCTATTGTGTTGTCTTTTTTTCTGAACACGTTTCTGACGTAAAAAGGAGTTTTACTGACGTTATTTGTCTGCGGACCATTGCGCTAGACCTATTTTTAATTAAACTTTTTCTCAAGAGCGAAACGTTGCTTTCTACTTACTGTAAAGCAAAGGTTAGCTTTTCTTGGTCAAAAATGGGAGCACGGGAAACGAAAATGGCGAACAGAAACGAACAAGGAAAAGAACTTGATGACTCGAAAAAGAGCCCACGGAAAATCGCCAAGAAACAGAGAGAAACGCTTGCTAAAAGAGCCCATCAATTCAATGTCCCAAGCAGCGAGGAGGCGGTGACGAAAGAGCAAAAAATTCTTCAAGAGTTACACCTGAATCCACCCCCTGCATTCAGAAAGTTCGAGTCCGAAGTGGATTGGCGAACAATAGACGCGGGAATTGCTTTGCAACTGTGGGAGGATGTTTTCAGGCCCTTGTATACATTTTATACTTACAAGCGCATTGCAAAGTAAAAGGACGTTTACGGCGAGCATACCATGCAAAGGTAACTTCGAACATTGGCACGTTTTTTGTTTTTTCAAACATATATAATCTTGTAACTACTGAAGTGCGAATCAGAAGCAACACTTTTTTATTGTTTTCTTATGTTTAACTCAATTCTGAGAGTAATTTTGTGTTATAAGGGAATTAATTCATTATCTTGATGCTGATTTTCGCTTACAAGAAATTGCTGTAAATAAGGTCAACCACATCATGAAGTCAAGTTGTTTTACAGTAGCGAAATGTGCGTAATGAATTACATTTTGTCCAAATGGCCAGTTTCTTTTTGTCTGTTTTTTTTTCTTTTTAGTTGGGTAAATGCACTGTGGAGTAATTGCGAATTTTGCGCAACGAACTTCATTAATTTCACAAAAATACTGTAGTGGAAAAAATAAAATTATACATAACCTCCAATATGCTAGTTTCATTTTTTAGTTTTCTTTTAGTTGAGTAAAAGGACTAGACGTTTGCGAATGTAACAAACCCAAATGTAGCCACGAACAGTCGCATATTTTTTTTTTTGCATGTGAAACCCTGATTGTATCTTAGCGCTTATCAAAACTTTGCTTTAAGTTTAACATATGTTTTTTTCTAATTTCATGCCAAGTTGTTTGCTATTTTTGCACGTTGTTCTAAGGTAGCGAAATGTACGCAACGAATTCATTTCCCAAATAAACTGACTTAGCGAAAAAATAATATTGCGTTGCCGCCAACATTACGTAACCACCGATTGAATGATTACAAATTCTAGTTAGCCTGGCTGCGAGGCTCAAGGAAGAAAGCAACAACAACAAACCGTATATCAGGGCCTATGCATGAATATATATATATAATCTTCTGGCTTTCTGAATGGATTTATTAAAAAAAACTGCACGTTAAATTTATTATATAAAAGTATATGAGCTACAAGAGATTTTTCCGCAAAAAAACAATTTTTTCAAAGTAGTTATTTGCATAATTTTAATTAACGTTAATAGCCATTCTTTAACTCCTGACATCATAGAGCGGTTTTCACTCGAGTGTCGAAAGTAAAGTGCGTTTGCTTTAATTTTGCATTGCTACGCTAAGTGATTTGTTTAAAAATCTCGCATCACTTTCTCAGCCAATCAGAAGTAAAACCAAAACCAATCGCGTCTCGCTTGCGTACGTTTTCCCGCGCTTGTCGCTAGCAACACGTACTTTTCTTCGAATTTTGATTGGTTCATTGGATTGTTTGTGTTCTAAGTGATATGCTAGAGTGATAAGTTTGGGTTTGGTTTTACAACATTCAATTCAAATTACCTGACTGTATCACAAGTGTAAAGATTTCTTATCAATCAATGGATTCCCAAAGCAGCAAAGATGTCACAGTCAAAACGCTTGCAGCGTTCCTTTAAAACCAGAGTGCTTGCAAAGGTAATACTACGGCGAGGGGCAGACTTGTTTTTTTTTCCCTTTGCAAAAGTTTCATAATAAAAAATAGGGGTCACGGAGCTCGTTTTAGAGTTATTACTTAAAGCTAAAAATAAGGGTGTATTTAGAAGGTTGTACTGTTTTTTGTTTTTTGTTTTTTTTTTGCAATAAAAAGCTTTATTGGTGTTAGGGCTTACAGTACAAGGAAACAATAAAAACTAACAGGAATAAAGAAAAAAATAATAACAAATTATAAAGGTATTTACAAGCTTTATGATTTGTTTTACATACAGTAGATACATTTATCGTTAAGGATACAAAGAAAACGTAGAAATAGTAGTATTGAAAAAAAGATAACGTACTTGTATTTATGAGAAAAAAAAACAACAAAGAAAAAAAACTACAAAAGATTTTCATATATTTCTTTGAATTCAGGCAGTTTGTTATTTTGGATCGCGATTTCTCTTTGTATATTAAGTCTTTCTTTTAAGAGTGACAGAAAACTTTCGAAGCATAGTTTTTCATCGTGTAAGCATTTACAGAATATAGAGTATTTCGCAATGAGAAGCGTGTAGTTTAAACATCATACTGTTTGATAATGTGATCTTTCTTTAGTTTTGCTGGACCACCAGTTTTAAAAATAAATTCCAAAAAGATAAAGTTGAAGAGCAGTGTAAGAACATGTGATCTAAAGAGTGTCTGTCAGTGAGACATTAAGGGCATAAATCACTATCTGCTATTTTGGCTTTAAAAAGGCTTACTTTTGTTGGAAGGATATTATGAATAAGCTTATATTGAAACATTGATATCTTTATGTCATTTTTTATCTGGAAGGGTAATTCATAAACTTTGTTTAAGTTTGTTCGGTTAAAACTGTACCTTAAAAATTTGCTTTCAGCGGTTGGGGGTAAAAATACGCTTTTTAACATAGCGGAGTAGACGTTTTTGGTAGAAATTATGTTTGTTTTATGATTTCCATTTTCTGCTGTTTCCCGGGGAGTTCTTTTAATTGTTACTTTCCAGTCATTCGGAATGGAATTGATCAATCCAAAATATAAAGTAAAAGGTGTTTTAAGATACACCATGACTGTAGTATCAACTGATAAAGAGCGGCTATAATGACCCAGCAAAATCTAAGTCTTGGAAAGTACTGGAAACTGTCGCCAGCCACCTTAAGGGGTTAAATTCAAGTTTTCCACCACCAGCCGCGTCCATTTCATATGGGTGTGCCCCCTCCCCCCCCCCCCCCATGGGCTGCGAAAACCCCTGGCATAGCCCCTTCCTACCTCCACTGCGTAGAGGCAGTACAGACACCATATACTCTACGGTGCTAAATAAATATGAAGAAACATTTTAATGTTGTACAAGCTATAATTTACACTCCTTCTTATTAAACCGTGAACACTTAAAATATGTCTGGAATGTTCTTTGTGTTTTAACCAATCACATGCGAGAACTTCAGACCGCAGAAACCACAAACAACGAATGATGGGTTTCCATCGGTCACGGAACAATATTCGGTTCTCGTTTCGCTCCAATTTACAAGGAAACACTAATTGTAATTCCTTTCTTTTTGAGAACATTCACTGCCGTACTGAAGAATATGTATGAGTGATTTTTTTATAGAAAAAATTGAAAAACCAATGCGCCCGATGCCACGATTTGCCCCAGTTGCCGCCAATTTTCAAAAATTGTAACGATTTCGTTTCTGCAGTTACCGTTCGCCTGATGGCATGTTACAATTTGAACTGAGGTAAGCTTGCATTTTCCGGTTTTTATCTCACCCCAACTATTGTAGCAGACCTAAACACTGATAGAAGGAAGGTTCGTTTCTTCGATATCAGCGAAACGATAGCGGGAAGGAAAAGCGAAAATCAAGCGATTGAGGTGTTTACTTTGCACCAATCTGTTATCACGGCAACATTTTGAATAATTTTCGTCTGGAGCCTTTACAGTTTGCAGTCTTACGATCACGGAACCTCTGATTGCCTTAGGGTTGAAATCGTTTGCCGAAATAAATCGAATCCCTTGTTCTACCGAAAAGATTTACAATCAGTAACGAAAACTCCACAATTTTGTATTTACTTTTGGTTTATCGTGTTTACATCTTATGTCTAGACGTGTCTACAACATACTGCATGCACTGAACTATGTCGTATAACGTCGCTGAAGGAACCGTCCTTTTTTTTTCCTTCAAAAATCCCTGAAACCTTGTTCTGGATGGCCCTCGATACGACAGAATAGCAGTTCTTTAAATTCCTGAAAAAGAGAGAGCGTGTATCCTGAAACAAAATAAGAACTAAAGTTGCTCCGTGACCGATGGAAACCCATTTGTTGTTTGTGGTTTCTGCGGTCTGAAGTTCTCGCATGTGATTGGCTAAACATAAACATTCCAGACATATTTTTTAGTGTTCACGCTTTTATAAGAAGGAGTGTAAGCGCTATACAAAGATAGGTATGACCAATAAAATAAAATACAACTGGTACGACATTTAAAGCCTTATATATGATAATGTACATTTGGGAAGATAAATACTTTGGGTTACATAACTTAAGTCTACACCTTTTTACAAAGCAAAGAAAGAAGCTTATATATACAGAATTTTAAGTTACTGACCTAAGTATATGAAACTAGTCTTGCATTGTAGTTTTATGTTGTCTTTCGTGTTTCAAAACTTAATTTTGTTTTTCCATTTTCCTCGATTATCAGAGCACGATTAAGTTAATCCAGGATAAGCGTGAATTTTATTTCAGTTTTTTATCTTTTAAGTTAGGTTTTTAATTTATCTTCTCTGTTCTCCAGTTTTGTCATCGACTACTCCACAAACTCCACAAAACAAAAAGCAATAAAAAAAATTATACAAGGAAATTGAACCCTCCATTAATCGGCTTTTGAACAACCTGGCCCATAAACGAATAAATACAAAGGACATTTCCAAGTGAAAATGGCCAGTGGTCTAAAATAAACCAGTGTCAAGCGCTCACTTATTTTGTTTTTGTTTTGGTTGGTTTGTTTGCCGGTTTTTTGTTCGCTAAAACGAGTTTGTTTGATACGACTTTTGACGACGCTTGATCAAAACCCTGTCCTACGAGCATATCATACCGGAAACACAAAGTAAAATCACTTGCCTTTACTCGCCATTCTCGTGTGTCGTTATAAGTTAGCGTAAAAAGAAAATATCTTCATAGATAAATAAACTTTTATGAACGGGTTAAAATACGTGAATTGTGACATGCATAGAGTCCAAAAGAAAATGTTATTATAACGACCGATTTGAAGGGGGAACAACTTTGCCGCATGCGTCAAGTCTACCACACGAATTGTCCTATGTAAATCAAAGCATAACTTGCTTACGATTGTCACATTCGTGAAAAAGAGTTTCATAGGATTTTGAAACGTTTTAAAACTCTACGTCAATCGTGACGACAGATGATGATATATAAACTGCATGGATTGAGCAGCGTGCGCCATAAAAGTCGCATGCGTCAAAGTCGGCCCTTAAAAAAATATTCATTCTGTAACACTTCAGTTATGTGCACGCGTTGCGGGTGTATAATTTTCATTTCGGTCAGTTGTCAAGCCTGTGCCTCAAGCTGAACGTGTTCCTGATCTGGATTACTGCTCGTATCTGTTCCCTCCGTTTGATCTTTCTTGTAATGTGTGAACAGAAAAGCGTATTCTGGATGAGACATGGAGAAATCTCGAAATTCCTCTGTTGACAAGAACAAGGAAATTAAGCAATGACACGATTTGCACTGCGAGCTCATCAATTTAGGCAATGGGGGGGGGGGGGGGAGGGGTACTGACCAACTGGTCATAGAATAAACTGAGATATCACAATAACGGCTTAAAAATGTAGAAGAACTCAAAAGAAAAACAGAAAGGCCAAAAAGAGCATGGTTGGCTAAATAAGAGAAGATTAAAACGGATTTTGGGGTAAACTTGAAAAACGTCGGCCCGATATTTTTAAAGTTTATCTCAATTTGTATGAAAGAGTATTTTACAATGCTCGAAAATTATCCTTGTTTGTTATGTGGCCGTGATTTTGCCAATAAATGACTTTTGCTCTGCCAATTTGAAGTTTAGTTTAATTAACGAAAATAAATAGAAATACCTGAAATACCGTGACCTAGCCCCTTTAAACTCCACACCCACACTTATGACTGGTCAAATGAATTCAAAGTCATATCACTAGTTAGAAATACAATTCAAAACGTCCTATCACTTACCATATGTAACAGATCCTCTTTGATTCACATCCACCTGATTGAACAAACAGTGGATATTCAGGTCCGTAATGGAGGGGTATGCACTCTGAAGAATGTGACGCAGATCTGTCTCATCCACTCTTCCATCACCGTCTATATCAAAAGCCTTCAAAAGAATCAAGCAAAAGTTTTGCTGGACGTTTCTGGTGGTGCATTGAGGTGCGGTGACCTAATGGTTAGCGCGCCGGACTCTGGATCGAACAGCCCGGGTTCAAGACCCGTCCGGGGTCATTGTGTTGTGTTCTTGGGCAAGACACTTTACTTTCTCATAGTGCCTCTCTCCACCTAGGTGTATAAATGGGTACCGGCGAATTTACTACTGGGGGGTAACCCTGCGATGGACTAGCATCCCTTCTAAGGAGAGGTAGAAATACTCCTAGTAGCTTCATGTTACGGAAACCGGGATAAGCTCCGGCCTAATGGGCCACTAGGCTCGAACGCAAACTTTACCTACCTTACCTATGCTTTCAAAGGACTTAAAGAAAATAGCAGGCCTGTGAAGAGACTACAACAATCTTTTTCTAACTATTGATGGCCTTGTCCAGTCCCTGAACTCTCTCTTCTCGCACGTGGGTTCAACCCCTACAAAGGGTGCGCAGAAGAGGGAGTTCAGGGACTGGACTATTGATGGCCTAAATAATTACTGACCTGAAAAGCCAATTGCATGGCTTCTTCATTATTGGCTGGTTGCGACACAAGCGCCAAGCCTATCAGGAATTCACGAAAGTTTATGTGGCCCGAGTCGTCCTGAAAAAAAAAAAGTGGCACAACGAGTCAACATATTGATAGTACATACTCACTACTGTAATGCCGATTCTAATATTTATCAAATTACTTTGTTGTGATATAGTCCACTTAATATCTTTTGATGTCGAAAACAAAGTCGTCTTTGGCAAATGCTTTTTAAGTAAAGGAAGAATTTATGATTAGTATTGTCCAATCAAACTAAACATGGAACTTTGAATGTTCCTACGTCACCTACTAGCAACATCCCTGCGAAGACTGTGCGCGCAGTACTTACAAAAAAGTGCACGCGACAAGACTGAAAAGTGGCCTGGGTATTCACTTGAATTTTGCATATTGGCCTAGAGGAAATGTACAAGTTTGTATTTTGTCAGGTAAGGATTTTGTTTTTCCTCTCAGAAGGCCTTTTTTGTAGCTTTACGGTTTACTTTCGCATGTCTTTGAGTTTTGAAAATTCTTCCAAAATTCAGCATGGCTAGAAGTACTTTGTTTCCACATCCACGATTGTCATGTCGCCATCTTATTATATTATTCAGCACGTGCAGTAACTCTCTTCTTCTACCCATACTACCTTTCGGTCTTGTCGCGTACACTTTTGTGCTTTTTTCCGACAACCTCTCTCGACTTAGCTGTACATATGTGAGCCCACGAACGCACACGTGCACCTGCACAACAGGCGTAATCCGCTCGTAAACATACAACTTAGGTTGTGTTCTGTTGGGGTCAACCATGTTTGAGTTTTCCGTGCTCTATTGAAAAAAACACTTTTCAGTTGGTCTAGTTGAGCAACTTTTTCAACCGGCATCAAACTGTATCGGCTGTAATAATATACATACAAAAATTTCTGCATGCTCATTTGCTGAAAGCACGTCAACTAATCCCAAACAGTGCAGAAAGTTGAAATTGAGTGCAAAAAGTTGAAATTGAGTGCAGAAAGTTGAAATTAAATTTATTGACAGGAAAGTCGGAAAGCGCGCCAAAACAAAATGGCGGCCGATGTCAGAGTGTTTGAGAGAGGAAAAACATAACGATTCATGGAACGTTTGATCGATTTAACGAAAGGTATAAGTATATAAACCAAAGTACTAGGAATTGGACGTATGTACAGAACAAGAGAAGCATTACGAAACTACTGAAAGCTACCAATGGTGGATTCACTTCGCGACGGCTCGTAAAGAAGAAAGATTACAAGCGTGAATTGAAGTTGGACATTTCAGCCCATACCAATACAACTGAATGAGGATAAAAGCACCTGATAATGCATGACAGAGAGCTTTAAAATTCCCTAGCGGTATCTGGATTTTACAAAGCCCGGCAACTCCGTTATTTTTAAGAACGAATCGGAAAGGTAAGCCACTAAACACATTTTGTTTGTCATCCACTTCAAGTGAAATTTTTGTATGTGTATTATTAACAAGTAATCACATGATTTTTCTCGTACAATTTGGGATAAATCAGCACTCGTCAATTTTTCAAAGACTACAAATTGCACTCGCCCTACGGGCTCGTGCAATTTTGTTAGCCTTTGAAAAATTAACTCGTGCTGATTTATCCCAAATTGCACTCGAAATCATGTGATTACCTATACAAATGGTTGATTTGGTCGAAGTTTCCCAATAGAACACTTTTTCATCTTTTATCAGTTAAAAACAGTTCATGAATACTTTTGTTAAAACAATCCAATCATTCTAAAACGGTACCGTTATTTCCTTCTAGGAGAATATGATAAAACTCAATGATTCCAACCAATTAAAAAACGGTTGATCCCAACAGAACAAGGACCGAACTGCTATCAACCGCCTCAACCGAAAACGGACGTAAAAGTACGTGCTAGTGTCGGTTCTATTGGGACTTTTCAACATAGTCAGAAAAGGCTTCAACCAAACCTTGTTGCGATTGAAACGGCTCGCCCCAACAGAACACTTCTGCCTAAAGGGAACCTACACTCACGAAAAGTTGGCGTCGAATTGTTTAAATAATGGCTAAATTCCAAATTTTACAGGACAAGGGAGTAATCACATGAAATAGTAACAAAAAGTGAAAGGATTTTGGCTTTTAATCTCCCGCAGGCCACCATTTTAGATTTTATGACGTGTAATGGTTGCTCAATTGTTTGACACAAAAGATCCTCTGCTTTCTAACAATAGCGGCAACCATTACACGTCATAAAACCCAAAATGGCGACGCACGGGAAATTTAAAAGTGACGATCTTTTCCACTTTTTGTTGCTATTAATGTCATTTCTCCCTTATTCTGTAAATTATGGAATTGAGGCATTATTTTAATTATTTTAACGTCAACTTGTCGTAAGAGTGGATGTTTCCTTTAAACATTCTCTAATGAACTCACCCTGTCATACAGTGAGAAGAGATGTCTGACGTGACGCGTGACAGGTAATTTGAGGTACTCAGCAAACTCGTTCAAGTCGACCATACCATCCCTGTTGGAATCGATTTCGGCAAACTTCTCCAG
Source organism: Oculina patagonica (assembly GCF_052425735.1). Taxonomy (NCBI): domain Eukaryota; kingdom Metazoa; phylum Cnidaria; class Anthozoa; order Scleractinia; family Oculinidae; genus Oculina; species Oculina patagonica. Next base: position 11,791,097 of record NC_135761.1, on the reverse strand, counting down.
CAGCTCTTTCATGCTTTCTAGTTTGATGCTGTAAGAAAATGAGAAACAACTCAGCGGTTTAAAATTCAGCAGTTCATACGACCAACATGAGAGCAAGGCAAGGTGGTGAAGGAACATTTCAATAACAAACCAAATACAAAAGGAGGTATGAATGGGCCAAAATTGGAGAAGATTAATACAGATTACGTTTCAGGTTTTTGAAAAGCTGTTCTAGACTAATTCAAAGTTAATCTCGTATAAATAATAACAAAGATAGTAAAGTTTATGCTCGGTGATAAATGATAAAGATGAAATGTTAGATTATGCAATGAGCGTGGGACAAAGAAAAAATTTGAGCCCCGACGGGAATCGAACCCATGGCCTCCCAGATACCGGTTGGGCGCTCTAACCAACTGAGCTACGAAAGACGCACCGTTGTGAGCTGGGCCATTTACAAGGTTCATATGTGACACGCGTCCTGCATACTGCTAGGATCAGCAATGTCGAAATCATCAAGTTTGTAATAAAAAATAATAAAGATGGTAAATTTTAAGCTATAAGCTATGCACATACCCAGCTCACCACGATCGAGTCTCTCGTAGCTCAGTAGTTAGAGCACCCAAACGGTATATACTTGTCCCACGCTCGCAAGACATAATGAACGATTCATCTTCATCATTAATCTCGTCTCAGCTTCTCTTTGTAACTATTGATTATAACGCCCAGGAGACATATTTGGTTTTGTCATTTAGATTCATAGAAGTAATTTCTTCGTTAACAACAAGGACATCAAGTTTGAAACTGAGTCCCTTCAAGTGGCAGTTTATTGTCACGGTCAAAATGCTCCAAAATGGCTTAACAATCTTCACGAATACTATTCGCAGTTGCAAGCAAAATCTAACCACCTGAGTTTGGTGCTTATTTTCTGGTATTCCACCAGGCCTGCCGTGGATGGTAAGTTCTGTTTAGAGGCTTGAACCATCAACCGAGTGTCCTCATATGTGTGTTCAGTGACAGGAACGTTCAGGTAACTACAAGGAAGGGGAATTCCTCAATGAGATACAATAATCAAAAATATGTTAAAACCAATGAAGTTAAAATTACTCTAGACCAGGACAAAGTTGGCTCTTTGGTGGCTACAACACGAGACCAACACGATAGACTTTTCACAGTCCTCCCTTTTTTCCTTGTTTTTTTCTTTGATCAATAGAATGCCGGAAAGGAATCGCAAGAGAAATGTCCTTAAGTAAATAATCTTCAATTGTTTAAGGTCGCGGGGGACAGGTTCCGCTCATCGGTATGCATTTATGAAAAGTGTATGCATGAAAAGTGACGACTGATACTAAAAATACGTGAAATATTTATGAACAGGCCCTGCAATGTTTCTGCATCGATTATTGCAAGTGCAAAGTGCTGTCGTGTCTGCATTGTTCTTTCTACAAAGCCCGTGAAGAAAATTAGCAAAACTGCCATACTTTTTGCATTTGTGTCGGAAGCGTAAAAAGAAGCTGAATTTTGTATCCAAGAATTCAGCCCAGATAGAAGATTTTTTAAGTTGTCACATCACAAAAGAGATCGTAAGAGCGCGATTCGTTCAATAAAACCCATCCTTATGCGCTTCCATTATACCCCAATTTCCCTGTAAAATTTTTTAGCGAAATCAACTTTCAAACGTTTATAGATATAATATAAAGCGCTTTTTAAAGAACCACCCTAAGTAAGTACTTTATTTAAACACATATCACCAAATTATGAGCCTGGAGCTCGTTTAAAAGAGAACGTGTATTCTAAAAATTACAACGTAAAAAAATTAAATATGATTATCTAATAAAACAAAAATACAAAAATTAGACTAAAAAATTTAAAATTGAAAAACTAGACTTTAGAATTTGTCTACTTATTTTGCTTTATGAATATATACATGGTCAGTGTATCCCCCGTGACCTTAAGGTTATCCTGACTCTACTTTCACAAAATGTTTCATTCTAATGCATAATTCTGACATACCGCATGTATATTGTTAAAGAAAAAAACAACAACACAAATATCAAACAAATAGGAAAGAAAACGAGCTTCTTAAAATACCAAAAATTAACTGAAAACAGCTAAAAAAGGATTTACACACTGGATATAGAAAGGCCAAAATATTAATGACACCTTGCTACTTGCTCACGAACATTCCTTGCAAAGAGTTTTCCATCATGCATTTCCTAAAAACAAAAGCACCAATTAGTTGCCTTCTATGATGAACTAGTGAAATACCAAGTTTACAAATGCAAAATGAATGACAAACTAATGTTATTATGCAAACTAACTTTCCAAACAACTAAAATCTGTGTTCAGTAGCAAGAATGCAAGGAAAAAAAACCAGCAAATCACAAGACAATTAATATTTATTGCACTCAGTCACGTTACTTCATCATTTACCTCTGTGTCAGGCTTGTATACCGGCAGAATCTGCCAAGTAAAAGAAATTGAAAACAAGCTAAAGAAAACCAAAAACAGGAAGTCTGAAATGTTGCAACTTTTGTCTTTAGTGGGATGTTAGGAACATCAACAGTCACGTTACCCTGCATAATTTTAACCCAACCATAAGCCTACTCAAAGGCTACCGTCAAGTCCAAATGTGTGGTTCCAGAAAATGTCCATACTCCTCCACAGAGGGGATTGAAAATTCCTGAGAGTGGGAGGGGCCTCAAAAGGCCAAAAAACTCCAAGGAAATGTATGAAGCTTAATTGCAATTTTCAGTGGGGTAGGGAGGGGTGGTCATTAGGAAAAAATCACCTCCATGGGGGACGTATGGAACTGAGAGATCTTTTATTTCTCTATAACTGTATTTCTGGATACACTGACCTAAATATTGATCCATATGTTACTTTTGTCACGCATGGCCAGTCCCGCTCTAAGAACCCCACCCTTGTACTTAAACCTGCTTACTGTAAAACCGCAAGTTTTCAGGCTTCTTTTTTCAATAGAATTGTAAAACCTTGGAACACTATCTGTAACGTCACCCCTCACAACAAATTTTCTAGCCTAAGTTTATTCAAATATTTCTGCGTGCCACTTTATTTTACAAAAAAAAAAAAAAAAAACACACACAACTATTAAAACCAATTGTTAGTTTCACACTTGCGTTTAAGATAATGTAATGTTGAAACTGAGTAACTTGTACACCTTACAGTAACTAATACCAATCAGGTCTCATTGTTTTATGAGCACTCTAGCAGACGCAAACGCAAATACTTGAGAGAGGGATGTCAGTGAAGGCCAAACAAAAAATATATAATTGAGCATAAATGAAATATATTTACCTCTATTTCCATGTTGTTGTGAAACTGACACAGCGTTAGCCAAAGAAGGGTGAGTCTACAGAAAAAGGTTATCACAGGTTTTCTTTAAAGTTTAGTTGACAGATGACGAGCAAAGAAAATCATCAACTGGTCTGGATGACAAAACTACTATACAAATGCTATAATAATCAAAAACAGAAATGCAAATTTAAGGCATAATGACAGTAAGACAAGTAAGGAGAACTGATATTCTGTCAAATACAGAATTACAAGTATTAAACTACTTGTTATTATTTTAAACAGACCACATCATATACATGTAGATCATATATAAGATATTTTATTTTTAATTACATATTATATATTATAAAAAAACCCACTTACGCACTTGGGCCAGTCCAAGTCCATGTTACAGTGTCCTGAGTGAGTGTATACACCAAACAACAAGTCAATTTAACAAAATGCAAAAAGACAGTCTACAGACTCACTACATCATTATATAATTACACCCTCTATCATGCAGAGGCTGCCACTCAAAATGTGCCAGCAGTCAGCAATTTTGCCACATACCAATTTGGATTAAAAAAAAATTTTTTTTTTTTTTTTTTTAAAACAAAAATTATTAATAAGGTATTCACTGCTTGAATATTTTAAGTCACACTGAATTCTTCCCATGATCCACCTAGCATGCAAGGGGCCGCCTAATCTGATATACATCCTATTGAATTTTCAGTCTGTTTTTTAATAATATAATGCATTTTAAATTTGAACAGTCGTCACGGGTTGAAATCACTTACTAATCTGTTGGGATATTTTAAGGCAACTGGTTGGACTGCACAGCCTGTATAAAATGCTCCTATCAAGAAAGAGAGATACAGAGTTATTCAAAATGAAAAGACGCTTTATTAGGATGCACAGAACTGTAGTACACAAACTGGCCAAGCAAAGATTTTGCATTAGCAAGAGAAAAAAATTCCCTGTACAAAGCAGAGATGCAGCGACGATTTCCAACAGGCAAAATTTTCTTGATCAGGCTTAGGTGGAAAATGTGGGTCACATAATTTATAAGAAAGATCTTACCAGATACAGTCTATAAGCCGAAAAAACCAAGTCCTCAGGTGGTTATTTTCCGCCTTCCGGCTATTATTTACATCCCTGCAAAGCTGTTGCTTAATGTATGCCTGTAAATGAAATGCAACATATCCCCATTGTATGGACTGGGGTATACCCATAACTGGTATTCATGCTTCAATAACTAACCTGGTTTGAAAGTGATCAAGCATTTCCTATTTGTACAGGTTCCTGCAAGGATAAATAATAAATTAAAAACTTACTAGAAAAAAATGCTCAGTATATGTATTACTTAAAATGTCTCAATGTGTATGCTGTACTTGCAAAAAAATTGCTCTAAATCTGCAGGTAGCTTGCAATTTAAATCGTTTGCCAACAAGTAAAAAAACATGAAAACAAGCTTCTTGTTCGACAATTCATAATCATGATGCAAACTACCCGGTACTCACCTTCTGGAAATATTACTATATGAGGCCACTTTCCACCAGAATTAGCTCGTCTTTTGATTTCGGAAATTGTCTTCTTCCGTGAATCTGGATCTGTTCTTGACACATACACAGGTTGAGTTGCACGGATACAAGCTGTGAAAAACAAATAATAAACTAAAAAATAACTCAGTGTCTAGTCATTGGACTAGCATCATTGATAAAAAGCATGTCTGATAAAAACAAATTTTCTGTAACAAAAAGTTAAACTAAGATTGTAACAAGACAGGTCAGCATGGGCATAATCAAAGATTATAAGCTAATAAGATATAACTTTTAATTTACTTACTACACGGCCCATCTAAGGTTGAAAATTATTCCTATGGTTGACACAGATAACAGGTTTTAAAATTCCCTTACTTTATTTCCCTCACAAAAAACTTCCCTGACCATAAATACAAAATGTCAGATATAGTAATGGCTTCCAACCTCCACGGAGATCACATTGACCTAAAATGTTTCTTCCAGCATTCAATGGCATTATATCAGAGGTGTAAATGATTTTCCATGATTATTCTTCAAAAATGTCATTCCCTGACTCAAAACAAAATTCCATTACTTTTCCCTGACTTTCAAGAATTTCATATTTCCCTGACCATTTCCTGACCTGTGGCAACCCATGATTCTCCACCCGATAGAAATTGAAGAAGCTATGAAGATACATCTTTAATATTGTTATCGTTACATTTTTAAATGTCTTAAGGACGGTGCCTCCTATTGCTACTGCGCACTTGTTCTGCGCATCACGCAATGCATCGATCACACTGGGCTGCAGTCAACATAATTTCAAAACACACCTCCTATAAGTGGTATTGAATCATTTTCCTTCCGAGAAACTCCAGAAGGCAAGCAAATGACACTTAATGCCAAAGCATCAATAAAAGATGAATGTGGAGCTACTGCAAGTATTGGAGCCTCTTCTGAGCTGCTGAGTTTGCCTTTTACTTTTATCCAGTGAAAACCCATGCAGAACAGCATTGCACGAGCAATCCCTCGTAATGGCTTTCTCATGATCCTAGAAAAAATAAATTAACTCTGTCATTATTAAATCACACGACCGTCTACTTAAGGGGAGTTGCAAAAGATTGACCCCCACCTCTGCAGAATTTCCGTTTTTGCAAAGGAAAAAAAAAACCCACACCCCCAGAATTTCCAGACTGAAGTAGTTTGCATACCCCCAGCCCCTCTGATAAAAAAAAAAAATAAAAGGATATACTCTAAATGTTAGGCCGCTTCTCTAGTAAACATGACTATAGTGTATAACCGATCGATCGGAAGATATCGTAAAACGATACATACATGTGCTGTTAAAGACAAAAATAAATAATATTATAGAAATTTCGTCAAAAGTAAACAGAAAAAATATCTGGTAGTTACTTGTCAAATACCCTTGATGTATAACAATCTTTCCCCTTTCATTCCAATTGCTTTAAGAAAACCGCTAAATGTAAATGAAACTAGCTTGCCCTGCATCAAACTTGACTGTCTGGAAACATAATTTCACTGGCAACACCCCCCCCCCCCAATTTAAAGAATTTCCCGGGCCTTTGACCCTCCCCCCCCAACCCCTGGAATTTCTCCATGGTGGGGGTATGGATATTTCTGGAACCACACATTTGGGCATCTGGTAATTTGTTGCATAAGGTATAATATTGACTGCAAGAGCTGATAACATTCACTCAAAGCCAAAATTATACCTTCGACATCCTGACAATGGTTGAGGTTCTTCCTCTTTCTTCATGCACATGGTTGTCAGTGATGCTATTAAACTGGCCAAAAGTACAAGAAGGAACAAGCAGAGAAGCCTGATTGGAAACAGTGTGATACTAAGAATTGCAACCTGAAATAACAAAATCAGCAAACAGGTCTGGCTCAGGCTGTAATAATAAGCATGGTCTGCAAAAATAGACACAGTTACGTATTAAAGCTCAGGTCTGGACAAATGTAGTAACTCGAGTTTTTTTTGGTTTACAAATTAACAAGGCTACAAACAACCGATCAAATCACTTTCAAAAGTTACTTTGGTTAGTATATTTTCAATTCTAGATTGAGAGGGCTGGTCTAGTTTGAGCCGTGGCCAATCCATGTTACAAGTCTCACATTGACTTTCCCTACCCACAGGCTGATCAGGAGTACAGGTATTCTTGACAAATTTGCATGAAGGGAGGAGGGAAGATGGTAACCAGCAATGGACTAGCATACCATTTAGGGGGGAGAGGGGATAGTAATGCTTCTAGTCTCTGTACTTGGGGAGGGGGGTACTCCTTTACAAAAGCTATGTGATGAATGTCACTCCCTTGGGACATCCGGTCACTGTTATCAACAATGCAAAATAGACACACCAAAGAGCATTATTTCTTTGATCATCTATAAAAGGGGAAAAAAAATATATATGTCATGTGCTGGCACCATAGGGTATGGTTTTGCAAGCCATTCTGGTCTGAAATAGGGTATGGTTTGTGCATTCTGGTTGGCAATTTTTAAAGGTTAGAGACCTTTACCTTTGCAGCCATTATTTGGAAGTGTTGTGTGGCATCCCAAATAACAGCTGCAAAATTATAGGAGACTACAACTTTAATTTATGTGTTATTTTTGCAAGAAACTATTTTTATGATTGTTATTATTAAAGTGTTGGTAAATACGGTATAGATTTTGGCGTCTGAAATACTGGGTAGGGGCAGGGAAGTCGTATATTTTGTTGTGAAATAACATATTAAGAGTTTCTGGAAGCGTGCTGGAAACCCCCAACCAAAATTGCAGACAGTGCACCCCCCCCCCCCCCCCTCGCCCACCCCCATGTCACTGTACTGGTTTTAGTTTAAATACATTTCTTGATTCGGAGAAGTCAAACAACTGCTACTCTAAACCCTAAAATATGTATTGTACATGCATGTTATGCCCGGGGGGGGGGGGGTACTCCCATAAATTTCGGATAGGGGTGTGCCGCCAAGGTTCTTAAACCCTGACCCTATTTAAGGATAAAGAAAGTGAAAATTGATACCCTTTTTAAGGTCCAAGCCAAAAAATGACACCCTATTCAAGGGGAGGAGAAGCGTTCCGTGACAACCCAAATAACGGCTAACCGCGCACGGCAAGACACAAATCTTTATAAAATCGCTTTTCTAATACGTGAACAGAAAATTCAGTTTTAAGATATCTTTTTTTCGTTTAGCTGGGCGTTTATTTTAGCTAATAGAATTTAGGTACCCTATCTAAGGATCACACCGGGAACACATTGCCAAAAGGAGCAAAAATGATACCCTATTTAAGGACCGAGAACCTCAAAAACCATACCCTATCGGGCGGCACATACCTATATAGGCCACATGTGGGAGTACCCCCCCGGGATGTTATGCCAGATTATTTGCATGAAAAGCTGAAAAGTATATACGTACTTATATGTGCAAGCACAGAAAACACTGCATAATATTGTTAGCACAAAAAGTTTTGTTGGTGGTGGTGGTAATAAAGCATTTTAGGTGTATAAACATTGAGCCTTTAAAAACAAAGTAAATTTTCAAATTAATTTTAGCAGATCTTGGGGTTTTTATAACAAGTAAACAAGACCTTCACAAAGCATAGCTAGTTGTTTTCCAGTTTAAAAATAATTTCATTTGTAAAGCTAAAAAACAATCCAAAAAGTTATCTAAATTCGTCCCGAACTTAGCGCTAGCACAAAAGTATGCTGCACTTATTTTGCACAGACATTTCGTAGTTTGTTTACTTTTGGACAGCTGATGAAGAAACGTTCATTTTGATTGTTGCGTCTTCCCAAATACAATTTATTTTCGCTTATCGTACAGCTTTTGATACTCATATGGCCTTAAAGATCTTTCTGCGACCTAGAATGAGAAAAACAGTTCTTTAGTAACTTGTTAAAATAAATAAGCTCACCTTCACTTTATCGCAAGCAGAGAGTTGCAGCCGATACGAGAATGGGTTCTGTACATCGGGTTCAACCAGCGATTTGGCGCGCAAAAGCACCTTTCCTTTTGGTCTTGCAGACATTTTTTAAACTTATTAACAATAACACTATCCAGGATATTGGACAATTATTATACCAGCTAATTATAAACCGAATTGAGAATCTACATGATGACCTCTTGCTCTACTTCAAAACAATTTCCCTCTTTCGCTGTTTGATAAATAACTTCTAAATATGGTCATCTTTACCATATATGTGGATGGGGAGTGGGGAGGGGAGGGGGTGACCTTTTAGCGTTGGGGGAGGGGGGGACAACAAAAAATTGAATTGGGGGAGCGCTTCCTAGAGTCCCCTGTTTTCGTTTCGATTCTCTCCAGGCGCCGCGTGCTTACTTTTCACCTCTTATAATCTATTACCATTTTCCAGCCGGTACGAAACACAAAAGAGACCACTGCGGAGGAGGTCTCTTAACGAACTAAGTTTTGAACCGATTAGTTCAATCCCTATTCGTCAAATTATCTTTGTACTGCCGGATGCAAATATACCACCTTTTGTAACAATTAAAAAGTCCAAAAAATCGATAAAATTTTCCTGCCAAAACACGCGACTTAAAATGTTACCATCGGATAGGCCCTCATCGATTATGCTTGTAAAGGCTAAATTGCAGAATACTCCGCCACTTTTTTGCATCTCATTGAATAACAAAAGTGCCTATTGCGTTATGCCTCGTTCTTAAAGCGTTCTGACACATATGAATGAAGTGACCGGGTATTCTGCAATCGCACCTAAATTGTGCTACTTTTTCATACTTTTTGTTGCGATCATGAAATGGGACTTTTTTTCACGTCGGTTAGGCTCTAGCCTCCCACGCAGTCGTTCTTTGGGGCGATCGTGTTTCACTCCTCCTGGGGAGGAGTGAAACACGATCGCCCCAAAGAACGACTGCGTGCGAGGCTAGTTAGGCTCCGAAAGCTGTTGCTTCACATCCTTTTGTTGAATTGGGAGGACGCAATCTTTACTTCCGGTGCGAGAGTCTTTTAAAACTGAAGAAGAACGAGGCAGTATTGCGGTAACCTTTTCTTCCCCCTCCCCCAGAGGAGTGAAAATAGACTGAACCATGCCAGAACTTGAAAATAATCAATCTAAGACACCAAGCAAGACATGACCCTGGTAATGTAGGTTTCCTTCCAAAATTCAAAAATAATATGCCGATTATGCTAGCATGCAGTACAACTTTTATATAAAAAAACAAAGTCAACAAAATCTGTTCTTTTGCGGACCTTTTTCAGACGAGTATCAACACAAGATATACCACGTGACATTCGTATCATAGTCGTTCATCATTCACCCACCCCTCTCCCACGTCTGCTAGAGGATCAGTCACGAATGCATAGCGATGGTTTATATTATCTCTGACCTTTCTTCCTTACAGATTTCCCGGAGAATTAGGGAAATCAAATCAACTCGAGCCTCGCCTTAAAGTCCCCTCAGAAAGTCAAGACTGATTTCAATTTACCTGATTACTTATTTTTGCGGGACGTAATTTCGCGAAAACTGACGGAACGGGCATACTTCGCGGGACTGAATTCTCGCGATTTGACCAAAAATACGTAATAAACATAAAAAATACAATGAAAATCGCGATTTTTTGAAAATCACAAAAATTAAGTCCCGAGGGATGAATGGGGTGGGGAAGCTAGCCGTCAAGGTCTCGTAGGTTCGACGCGAAAATAATATACAAATATAAATTCTATTTTTAGTATTTTGGTATCTGTTAGGGGTCACAAAAAGCTACAGCCATGACCAGATTGGTCTCTTATTAAAGGAGCTCCTTTCAAAACTTCCGACGAGCATCCCCGCCCCTTTAGACTACTGGTAGTCTGTCTTTTCTCTTAGGGTCAAAGGAGCGCGCATATACTAATCTGTAGAGACGCGAGCCGCAAACTTGCAGATGAACGAGAAAGGGATTGGGGCGAGACTCGATCGCGCGGCGCTCTCTTGTCCTTCCCAATCTTTCCTCGCGCGTACTGAACCTTCTCCTAAGCCTTATACTGCCTTACAAATTTCGAGAGAAAAACAGACTGCAAGCAGTCTACCGCCACTTTCATATGGGAGTCCCTCCCTCCTCTCCCCGATACTTAATTGTTGTAGTAAATACGTTTCACCACAGTCAACAAGACGATAGTATATTATACTTCCTGTGAAACTGTATCTCCATTACAAGCTCAGACAGGTAAAGTTATTTTTACTACATGTCTCCTTCATATCAGTCAACACAGGATTCAAGTTACGGTGAAACTCGGACACAACAGCTTTATCGACTTTTATACAACGATTTTAAAAACTCACACTGAACTGATCTGTAAGCAGCTCAAAGAGGGAGGAAAACGTCTTCAACATCAGTTTGAAATCACTGACAAGTTTGTGGTAGGAGCTGTAACGATGAAACAAGATAAAGAAGAGAAGCAGACGAAACGAAGACAAAAACTGAACAGCTTGTGTTCCGCGTCAGGCTTGCTGTTGTCTTTTGTGTGTTGTATCGCGCTAATTCACGTGGAACTCAGAATACAAGAACATCATCGACTGATATCACACTCAGTAACATTCTGTGATAAGATGGAGACAGAAATCCTCCAAAAAGTACAACAAAATTACGGCAGACGGCAAGTTATGGCTACAGACAACCATTGGCAAAGGACCAAAGGTGAGCATTGTTTCGCAATGAAAGGTTATTCACAATAGTATACGTTTTTCTATAATCATTGACAATTAATGTTGTGCGCCTTGATCGACGTCTTTACCCAGAGTTGCCTGCCATTCAATGAATGCGAAATAAAGTGGCGGTATGATGCTGAATTAAACCCAGTCTATTGGAAACGGAAATCTCTTTTACTAATACGCATGATAATTACATCCAAGAGAAAATAAGTCCCCTTATTTTCTCTCCCAAAGAATTTAATAAAACTTCAATTTTTCAGGTGAAGAAAAGACCATCTCAAGACAGAAGCGGTTTGCACCTGATGATTCACAACAGAAATCAACCCTAACAACATCTGAAGTACAAGCACTGATCAAGCAAGAACTCAGTCTGCTGCAAAACCAAGTCTGTGTTAAAGATCACACGCTCTGCCGCGCAGGACCAAAAGGTAACGCGGGACGACGAGGAAGACCGGGAACCCGAGGGAGACCAGGTACCCTAGGGAGACCCGGATCAAACGGACCTCCTGGTAAACATGGACCAATAGGAGCTCAAGGACCGATGGGCATAAAGGGCGATATTGGAGTGCCGGGAGACCCCGGTCCCGTGGGACCTAGAGGCCCGCCGGGTATGAAAGGCGTCAAAGGTGAACCGGGCCAGTCCATCTCGGCTCCATCTCTGCTGCAGCGTCCTGTTGGAATGACAGTCAATGAAAGTCAGACAGCCATCTTAAAATGTACAGTGGATGGCAATCCAAGTCCAGGTCACGTGGTTTAAGCTGAATTCATCGCTTCCTGAGGGTCGTCACGTGGTAGAATCCAGTGGCGCTCTGATTGTGAAGGACGTTAGACCTGAAGACGAAGGAGTTTACAGCTGCAAAGCTGAAAATTTGTTGGGACGAGTGAATGCCTCGGCGAAACTAACTGTTCAATGTAAGTAGCTTAATTTATGTATTAAACGGTTTAGGGGTTGACCTTGATTCTGTAAAACAGGCCCTTCCAAAGTATAAATCATTTGATATAGCCGTCACCTGAGGATCTTGTGATAGTTATTGGGAAATATGATAATGATACGACAATAGAGGGTCTCATTGGGGTGGTGGCTTTTACGGTTAACGGTTAAAATATTGTCTTTTTTGCGGCTAACGGTTAATTTATTTCCATTACGGTTAACAGAAGTTAAAATTAATTTCCATTGTTTTTAAAAATTAAAAATTAACTTCCATTATTAAAAAACATATTTTAGGTCTAAGGACCATTTTGGGACGATGAAGTGATCTAATTTGTTTTATTTTTTATTTCTGGCCGATTTGTTACGGTTAACATATTTTACGGCTAACGGTTAAAATTTTGAAATTTTTACGCCTAACGGCTAAATTATATTGTTGGCCTTTTTACGGCTAACGGCTAACCCCATTGAGACCCTCACAATATAAAGTCTCATCAACAATTTTAAAGTCGGTATACAGTACCCCTGTTCCAGAAGGGGTACAATAGCAGAGAAAAAAATGACAAAGTGTGCTTGTCTAAATAATAACGATTGCCCTATTTCTCGCAGTTCCTCCTCATCTTTCATTGTCATCCAATCGATTGATGGCTGAAGAGAAACAAAACATCATTATCGCCTGCACTTCCACTGGTCAGCCGCTTCCCAGGATCACGTGGTCCAGAGCAGTTGGACTGGCTTTACCTGAAGACAGAACGAAAGTGATAAATGGAACCCTGACAATCTACAGTGTGACAAGAAAAGACGCTGGAACATACATCTGTAAGACAGAGAATATTCTAGGATCAGCAGCTGACACTGTTCAACTAATGATATTCTCTCCTCTGCGGTTCAAAGTCCGTCCTCCTCAAGAGGTGACTCCTGTGATTGGTTCAAGTATTCATCTGCCGTGTGTGGCCGTGAGTGACCTAAAACCTACAATCGCTTGGACAAAGGAGGCAAGTCATCACTCCTTGTTATGTCCAATGTTCTACAGAATGGAACACTGTTTATTCAGAACATCAAGAAATCACACGAAGGATCTTATACCTGTAGAGCGACTAATGCTCTGACGTCAATAGAAGCTAAAGTCAAAATCAATTCTCCATTTATTATAACTTCCTGTTCCGTGATAAGAAAATACGTCAGCAGTGTAAGCGGAAATTACGTCATTGATCCAGATGGCTCGGGAGGCCTGGCACCATTTACAGTTTACTGTGACATGAGTGACAAGAATGGAGTCGGTGTGACAGTGATAAGTCACGACAGTGAAAGCAACACGTACGTGAATGGTTATAGCGGTCGTGGTAGTTACTCTCGTGACATCCATTACACAGGAGCGAGTCTGTCCCAGCTTGCAAGTCTCACCAGAGTCTCCTCACACTGTGAACAGTTTATCAGATATTTATGTTATCATTCAAGGCTTCTCAAGGATGGAATGGCATGGTGGGTGTCACGTGATTCTAGTAAGATGACGTACTGGGGCGGAGCATCACCTGGCAGTGGTAAGTGCGCATGCGGGATGACCAACTCATGTGCAGATCGCAGTCAAGGTTGTAACTGTGATAAGAATGACTGGGTATGGCGTGAAGACAGCGGTCTCCTCACTGACAAGACACATCTGCCAGTTAAAAAGCTGAGGTTTGGTGATGCATACAGTAGTGCTCAAGGTTACCACACACTTGGAAAACTGAAATGCTATGGCATAGCATAAAGAAAACATGTTAATTTCAATTGCCCTCAAGTTATTGCAAGCTCAGTACTTGTAAATAAGCATTATCGTTCTGATGTTATTTAGAGATAACTGCACGCCAAGTGTGTAGCAACAGATGTCTAAAAAACGAAGTTACCAACATTGTGGATACATTGAATCAGAGAATAGAATTCCCCTTTCATGTCGACAATTCTCGATCGAAAACAAAACATTTAAACTTTAGTGATGCTTCATTTGCCCTAAAATTTTACAAAGAATTAAAGACAACTAAACGACTGTGGATAAAATTCACTTACGACCGACTATTTTTTCATGGAGTTTTTTAGTCCCAATTCTAGCATTGAGTTTGTTAATTCGTCAAGAAACTTATCACTTTCTGACACGTTAAAAAATGCAATGTGTCATACGTATGCGTAAACATCTGTTATATGAAGTGCAGTCGTAGTCCTCGTAAGCGAGCACCTCTGGAATTCGAAAAAGTCGTCCACTTGATCTGGTCATTTACGAAAATGAGGTCCCATAAGTGACCACACGATGAAACAATAGAGGTTGATTGCCTACCAGAGCTTTTTTTCTTAAAGCTTTCTTTCTCATTCTTTTAATTGTTAATAATTTGTTAATACGAGTTTAGTATCAACGAACATAATCAGGCAATGTTATATTACAAAAAATGTGATTAAGTAGTGTACACTTACTAACAAAAATCATAATCTCTGATCAAGTGGTCGTTCTCTGGAGTTTGTAACCAAAGGAGAAGACCAGCTGCTCATTACCAAAGGTGGTCGTGGTCGTTTACGAGCGCTTTTAATTACAGAGTTTGAGTCACAATTCTGGCAAGTGAGGTTTCACAATGTTTGCAAAGAAAGCTTTGCGACTGTAATAACTACATGCAATCATAGCAAATTAGCGTCTAGTTTGGTTCATTTCACGTCGTGAGAGGCGTGCGTTATCTAAAACGGCCACAAACACCAAATAGCTAGAGAGATTCGTGGGAGCACCGACTGTGTGCTTAACAGTTGAGGTTCCTTTTACCTGAATATGGCATCTGATCGATCCTGATAAATTGTTCAAATAAAAGCTAAGCTTTGAGCTAGGTACCAAAAGGATTTTATTTCAAAGCATGTTGCCCCAAGGACTGGATCTTCACAGTAAAAGATATATTTCCGGAACTTGGTATTAAATCAAAAAGTGCAGGTTTACTGAGAAAGTGTTGACGGCGTATTAGTCTAAGATCTAACTTAAGTAAAAAACTCGAGCTCAGCTGAAGAAAGCTGATTAACAAATTC
This sequence comes from Oculina patagonica, assembly GCF_052425735.1. Taxonomy (NCBI): domain Eukaryota; kingdom Metazoa; phylum Cnidaria; class Anthozoa; order Scleractinia; family Oculinidae; genus Oculina; species Oculina patagonica. The sequence continues at coordinate 11,775,664 of NC_135761.1, read as the reverse complement.
GCCGAGATATGCGCAAAACCGCTATGGTTTGCCCCAAGCGATGCTCCGTTCCCCACAGATGGACACCGTCAGATGCATGTAATTCGTTTGACTTCACAAGACTGAGAGCCTTATTATAGGTAGATAGATCAGAACACATTTATTGTAATTGCTTTTTTTTCTTCTTTCAATAAACTTTCTCCTGATTATTGTTGCATGTTACTGTCTTTTATTACCGTATTTCTACTTTCACTAGTGTAGAGAAAATCAAACTAAGCGGCTGGAGGCGTTTCAGTAGTGAACCACTTTAATATTCACCGTAAAATTATTACATCACTGAAATCGTTACTCAGCTGCATCACGCTAAACAAGATGTACGTGCAAGGGAAGTTTGACACTTTCATGACTAGTATCACCATAAGGTGTACCACGTGACAAAGGTATAATACCATAGTCGTCCATCGTTTCCCCACCCCTCCCCAAGCTCTGTAAGGAAACAAAAGAATACCAATGGTTTATATCATCGCTGACAAATTTTTCTCACTAATGATTTTGGAAAATCAATTAGAATCATTACGACTAAACAACTCCAGATCAACAATTTAAAATTAAACTCGCCTTGCCATGGGATCTTTCGCAGGATGCTGTGCAGAAGTTTAAATAAAAAAACTTAAGGCGGGTGTTAATTCAATTCATGTTTTATAATACGTTTGACCCATGTCATAAGATAATACCATTATACTTCCTGTGTAACTGAGTCTCCATTACCAGCTCAGACGAGAAAAGGTATTTTTACTTTATATCAGTAAACACAAGATTCATGTTACACTTTCGTCGGTGAAACTCGGACACAACAGCTTTTTCTATCGTCTTTTCACCGATTAAACCCAGAGTGAACTGATCTGTAAGCAGCTCAAAGACGAAAGTAATCGTCTTTTAAAAGCATCAGTTTGATGTCACAAGTTTTTGGTAGCAGCTGTAACGATGAAACAAGATAAAGAAGAGAAGCAGACGAACAGACGACAAACACTGAACAGCTTGTGTTCCGCGTCAGGCTTGCTGTTGTCTGTTGTGTGTTGTATCACGCTAATTTACATGGAACTCAGAATACAAGAACATCATCGACTGATATCACACTCAGTAACATTCTGTGATAAGATGGAGACAGAAATCCTTCGAAAAGTACAACAAAATTACGGCAGATGGCAAGTTATGGCTACAGGCCGCCATTGGCAAGGAACCAAAGGTGAACATTTTTCCGCCATAGGCCATTTTCAAAAATACCATAATACTCTTTGTTGTCCCTCCAAAATTTTGCATAAGGTCCATAAGCATTGTTTTTAATTTCTCTTGCTGTCTCAAGAGAAATTGAAAACAATGCTTATGCAAAATTTTGGAAGGACAACAAAGAGTATTATGGTATTTTTGAAAATGGCCTATGAAAAGGGTATTTGCAATAGTATACGTCCTTCTATAATCATTTTGACAATTAATATTGTGGACCTTGCTAATCGTCTTAACCCAGGGATGCCTGTCATTTATCTTTAGTGTATTTTCCTCCAAAACAAATGAATGCGAAATAAGGTGGCTGAAGCTGTGTTGCTGAAACCCACTCTAATGGAAAAGAAACATAACAGCCATTATATGTCAAAAATGGTTCATAATTTACGATTATGAATAAAAAGCTTTAATTTTTCAGGCGAAAAAGAGAAAATGTCAAGACAAAAACGCACTTCACCTGATGATTCACAACAGAAGTCAACCCTAACAGCCTCTGAAGTACAAGTGCTGATCAAGCAAGAACTTGGTCTGCTGCAAAACCAAGTCTGTGCTAAAGATCACACGCTCTGCCGCACAGGACCAAAAGGCAACACGGGACGACGAGGAAGACCGGGAACTCGAGGGAGACCAGGACCCCCAGGGACACCCGGGACAAACGGACCTCCCGGTAAACATGGTCCAATAGGAGCTCAAGGACCGATGGGAATAAAGGGCGATATTGGAATGTCGGGAGACCCCGGTCCCGTGGGACCTAGAGGCCCGCCGGGTATGAAAGGCGTCAAAGGTGAACCGGGCCAGTCCATCTCGGCTCCATCTCTGCTGCAGCGTCCTGTTGGAATGATAGTTAATGAAAGTCAGACAGCCATCTTGAAATGTACAGTGGATGGTAATCCAAGTCCAAAGGTCACGTGGACTAAGCTCAATTCATCGCTTCCTGTGGGCCGTCACGTGGTAGAGTCCAGTGGCGCTCTGATTATGAAGGACGTTAGACCTGGAGACGACGGAGTTTACAGCTGCAAAGCTGAAAATTTGTTGGGACAAGTGAACGCCTCAGGGAAATTAACTGTTCAGTGTAAGTAGCTTAATTTATGTATTTTATTGTAAAACATTAAGCGTTTGACATAGCTGACGTTCAGCTGAAGAAGTTGTGATAAAAAAATGACATGTGAACATGACCAAAACGGAATTTCAGAAGAACTTCGATCATCGCTAAACATATCTTTAGTTCTGTGTTTAAATTGACTACTTCTCACAAATAAGCCAATAACATTTGAAGTTGGAATATGGCTGTCTAAGAGAGGCTACAACAGCAGAGAAAATAAAATGTAACAAAAGTTTGTTTGGGCAAATCATCACAATTTCTTTATTTTTCGACAGTTCCTCCTCAACTTTCATTGTCATCCAATCGATTGATGGCTGAAGAGAAACAAAACGTCACCATCGCCTGCACTGCTACTGGTAGGCCGTTTCCTAGTATCACGTGGACTAAGTCAGTCGGTAGTTTGCCTAAAGACAGAACTGAAGTGATGAATGGAATCTTGACAATCTACAGCGTGACAAGAAAGGACGCTGGAATATACATTTGTAAGACAGAGAATATTATGGGATCAGCTACAAACACTGCCCTAGTTGTAATATTCTCTCCACTGCGGTTCAAAGTCCGTCCTCCTCAAGAAGTGACTCCTGTGATTGGTTTCGCTGTTCATTTGCCGTGTGTGGCCGAGAGTGACCTAAAACCTACAATCGCTTGGACAAAGGATACCAAGTCTTCACTCCTTGTAGTGTCCAATGTTCTGCAGAATGGAACACTGCTGATTCAAAACATCAAGAAATCACATGAAGGATCTTACACCTGTAGAGCGACTAATGCTCTGACGTCAATAGAAGCTAAAGTCAAAATCAATTCTCCTGTTATTTTAACTTCCTGTTCCGTGATCAGAAAATACGTTAGCAATGTAAGCGTAAATTACGTCATTGATCCAGATGGCGCGGGGGGCCTGCCACCATTTACTGTTTACTGTGACATGAGTGACAAGAATGGAGTCGGCGTGACAGTCATTAGTCACGACAGTGAGAGCAGAACGCACGTGGATGGGTATGGCAGTCGTGGTAGTTACTCACGTGACATTCATTACACAGAAGCCAGTCTGTCCCAGCTTGCAAGTCTCACCAGAGTCTCCTCACACTGTGAGCAGTTTGTCAAATACGAGTGTCATGGTTCAAAGACTTTCAGAGGCGGATATGCCTGGTGGGTGTCACGTGATTCCAGTAAGATGACGTACTGGGGCGGAGCATCACCTGGCAGTGGTAAGTGCGCATGCGGGATGACCAACTCATGTGCAGTCTCCAGTTATGGTTGTAACTGTGATACAAATGACTTTGTATGGCGTGAAGACAGCGGTCTCCTCACTGACAAGACACATCTTCCAGTTAAACAGCTGAGGTTTGGAGATACAAGCTATAGCGGCGGCCAACAAGGTTACCACACACTAGGAAAACTGAAATGCTATGGCATAGCTTAACTGAGCAACTTGATTTGTATTTTAAGTTATAGCAAGCTCAGTAGTTCTAACCATCATCGTTTTTATGCTTTTAAGAGTAATTTTATACTCGGTGTGTGGCAGTGGATATCTCAGAAAAGAAAATTAATAAAAAGATTGTTAAGTAGTTTGGGTTTTTTTTCATTTGGTTAAACTTCTACAACGAATTCAGAAGAATAACTGGGGAAAATGTTCTGACGACAACACTTTTATTATTTTTCATCGAATAAATTAGTCCTATTCATAACATCTAGTTTGTTATCATGTGTTAGTTGGTGATCAAAAACAGATACAAACAATGAGCCATAAGCTAGCGTAAACAATTGTTAATAAGGTAATAACAACTCGCAAACATGGTATTTTAGGGTCTGTTTGATTGTTGCTTGCTAGTTGGTGCTTTTCCTGTCATGCGAGACGCGTGTTATCTTCAAAAAGTCAAATAACCACAAAAAAATCAAATAAAGAGGCGTGTCTCGATCCATAACTTTTGGTCCTGATAGTGATCGAATGGGAACCAAGCTTTTGCGCTTTTTTTTAACAAGGGTGGTTTTATTGGGTTATGAATAAAACTGAAATGAAACTTCATCCGTTAATGATGTTTTTGCTTTTGCGCTTTTTTTTAACCGTTACCAAAATCGAAATGATTGTTTTTTAGCTCACTTCATCCAACTTATGTTAATAAACTTCTTGAAGGGAAAAACATGCAAAAGGTCTAAAAACTAAAGTTTTGGAAATACCGAATCATCAAAAATTATAAAAAGATATCACGAAGTTCATGGGAATGACGCGAGTGTGTCGAGTTTTTCGGGCTATTTCCACAGACAGCAAATAGGAAGAAGTTTAACATAAAACAAAGCTGATGTTTTATTGAACTTCTCATGTACCATTCCAATGTTCCATTTTAAAGGTAAGAGCTTACATGTATGAATTTTTGGAAGTTCTTAAAAATTTTTCAATTTGACGTATCCTCTCTGGACACGATATTGTCAGTATGAACAACACAATTGCAAGGGAGATTAGATCAGGACACATTTATTGTAACTTCTGTGTTCTTCTGTTCTTCTTTGAATAAACTATCTCTTTGTTATTGTTACTGACTTTTATTAATACCGTATCATTACCCTTAAACCGATATGAAAGAAAATCCATCCTCGCACCCAGGGTCTTCGTTCCCTTTCACCAGCGTTCAGAAAACTTCAAGCCTGCGCAGAAGGGACGAGGACTCGAGGTACGAGAATGAAGAAAATCAAACTAAGGGGCTGAAGGCGTTTTAGTAGTGAGCAACTTTAATTTCTGATGCTCCTAAATGTCATTGTAAAATTATTACATCACTGAAATCGCGACTCACCTGCATCACGCTTAACAAGATGTGCGTGCAAGGGAAACCCAAATTGTTCCTTTTGACCCTTTTGTGACGAGTATCAGCACAAGGTGTACCACGTGACAAAAGTATAACGGTCGTCCATTATTACCCACCCCTCCCCCTTCTCTGCAAGAAAATAAAAGAATGCCGATGGTTTATATCAACGCTGACTAATTTTCCTCATAAGTAATTTTGGAAATCAATTGGAACCATAATGTCTGAACAACTCGAGGTCAAGAAGTTAAACTCGCCTTGTCAGGGAGATCTGTTTGTTAATTCTGATGCTCCTAAATGTCACCGTAAAATTATTACATCGCTTTAATAGATCGCGACTCAGCTGCATCACGCTGAACAAGATGTCCATGCATGGGAAAACCAAATTGTTCCTTTTGACCCTTTTGTGACGCGTATCAGCATAAGGTGTACCACGTGACATAGGTATAATAGTCATCCATCATTACCCACCCCTCCCCCGGCCCATCTCTGCAAGAAAGAAAAAGAATGCCGATGGCTAATGGTTTATATCATCGCTTACTAGGACTTACTAATTTTCCTTACGGATGATTTTGGGAATTAATTAGAAGCATTACGTCTGATCAACTCGAGGTCAAGAATTTAAACTCGCCTTGCCATGGGATCTTTTACAGCATGCTGTGTAGACTTTTAAAAATAATACTTCAGTTCTATTATAAACATACGTTTGACCCTTGACAGTAAGATGATAATATAATTACTTCCTGTGATACTGAATCTCCATTACAAGCTCAGACAAGTCAAGTTATTTTTACTGCATGTTTACTTCATATCAGTCAACACAAGATTCGTGTTACACTTTCATCCGTGAAACTCGGACACAACAGCTTTCTATCGTCTTTACACCGATTAAACCCACAGTGAACTGATCTGTAAGCAGCTCAAAGAGTAAAGAAAACGTCTTCAGCATCAATGAATGAATCAATTGATTCATTTCGATCAACATTAAAAACTGTGAAGTCTCGTGATCTAAAGGGCTTATCCATAAAATATTAAGTCGGAGCACACCTGTTCAAGTAAGGTAACAAGGAGAAAAAATAAAATGTAAAATAAACATAATAGTGCGCTTGGCCAAATGATCTTGTTCTCTATTTCTCGACAGTTCCTCCTCAACTTTCATTGTCATCCAATCGATTGATGGCTGAAGAGAAACAAAACGTCACCATCGCCTGCACTGCTACTGGTCAGCCGCTTCCCAGTATCACGTGGGCCAAGTCAGTTGGTAGTTTGCCTGAAGACAGAACTGAAGTGATGAATGGAACCCTGACAATCTACAGTGTAACAAGAAAAGACGCTGGAACATACATTTGTAAGGTAGAGAATATTTTGGGATCAGCAAAAAACACTGCACTTGTGGTGATATTCTCTTCACTGCGGTTCAAAGTCCGTCCTCCTCAAGAGGTGACTCCTGTGATTGGTTCAAGTGTTCATCTGCCGTGTGTGGCCGAGAGTGACCTGAGAACTACAATCACTTGGACAAAGGATGGCAAGTATTCACTTCCTGTAGAATCCAGCTTTCTACTAAATGGAACACTGGTTATTAAAAACATCAAGAAATCACACGAAGGATCTTAATACACCTGTAGAGCGACTAATGCTCTGACAACAATAGAAGCTAAAGTCAAAATCAATTCTCCAGTTGTTGCGACTTCCTGTTCTGTGATCGGAAAATACGTCAGCAGTGTAAGCGGAAATTACGTCATTGACCCAGATGGCGCGGGAGGCCTGGCACCATTTACAGTTTACTGTGACATGAGTGACAAGAATGGAGTTGGCGTGACAATGATAAGTCACGACAGTGAAAGCAGAACATTAGTGGATAAATGTTACACTCAAGGCTGCTATTCACGTGACATTCATTATACAGGAGCGAGTCTGTCCCAGCTTGCAAGTCTCACCAGAATCTCCTCACACTGTGAACAGTTTATCAAGTATGAATGTTATGGTTCAGTGATTCCAGTAAGATGACGTACTGGGGCGGAGCATTACCTGGCAGTGGTAAGTGCGCATGCGGGATGACCAACTCATGTGCAGACTCCAATTATGGTTGTAACTGTGATAAGCAAGACAGAGTATGGCGTGAAGACAGCGGTCTCCTCACTGACAAGACACATCTGCCAGTTAAACAGCTGAGGTTCGGAGATATAGGCAGTTGGAACCAAGGTTACCACTCACTGGGAAAACTAAAATGCTATGGTACAGCGTAAAAGAACATGTTAATTTGTTGTTGTCTCAATTTATTGCAAGCCCACTTGAAATAATGATGATAGTCAATATGCTTTAGTTAAGTAGCAACAGATATTGAAAAAACCGGAAATTTAAAATATAAAAAGAAGCTTTAGTGATGTTTCAGGTTAAATTTTTATCGAATTAAAAAGAAATTAACAATTTTTTACTTACGGCACTATATTTTTTTCATAGAGTTATACTCAGTCCCAATTATAGCATCTAGTTTGTAAAATTCGTAACACTGAATAACTAACTTTTTGACACGTTAAAAAGTACAAAGAATGTGTCATACAGTAGCGTAAGAATTTGTTATATGAAGTAATAACTACATGTAATCATCAAGGTAAATTAGCGTCTAGTTTGGTGCTTTTCATGTCGTTAAAAAGACGCGTTATCTACATAGTCGGTACATAGCCACAGACATGAAACAAGGTGCGTAAGAGCGTTTAAGGAGGTAACGTGACCGGTGGTTAATTTAGGGCGCAGGTGTTGTAATCCAGAGGTCCCGTGTTCAACCTCTCCACCCTGCCACTAGCTGGATTTGTTCTCGTTTGTCTCGAGTTCAAATCCTTGGTCACGCTCGGTATATGGCTAACTGGTCTGCCTCCTGCCAGTCGGAATTTTAACTATGTTATGCTCATCAAGTTTAAAACGTTTGTTTCCTCTGTTTTAGTGTCAATGCCTGTAAACTTGCTTTCTCGAAGTTAAGTGCATGACCACTATAAAAACAACCTTTACAACATTTACAACCGGATGTGAGCTTGACAGTGGAGGTTCCCTATATCTGATTATGGCATCTGATCGATCCTGATAAATTGTCCATATGAAAGCCAAGCCTTGAGCTAGTTACCAAAAGGATTTTATTTCTATTAAAGCATGTTGTCCCAAAGACTGGATCTTCCCAGTAAAAGATATTTGATAGCTCCGCTAATGAACTTGGTAGAAAGCTAGAAACTGTAATTTTCTTTAGTGTTTTTCTAGTGAATTAAAGAACTCAAAACGAGTAGGTTCAAGCTAGGAAGTGTGGGCGGCGTATTACAAATTCACCGAGGTAACAAAAACCGTCTGGTTTGCCACCCGGGGAGGGGGGGTACTCCATATAATGGCCTATACGGGGAGGCTCCGCCCGAAAGGGGTACCTTTTTTAGGCTTCAGGTATATGAAAGGGTAGGGATTTCACAAGTTTAAGTATATGAAAGGGTATGTAAATCCGTCATTTAGGTTTTTAAAAGGGCCTTGAATTAAAATATTTCGAACAGACGCAATTTATGGCTGTATTATTTTAATTTATAAAGCGCAACATGAAAATGACAAGAAAACGTCCTGTTCTAATTCTATGCCATATCTTTTAGGTATATGAAAGGGGTACCTTTTTTCAGTAAAAGGTATACGAAAGGGGTACAATTTCTGTGAAAATGGTATATAAAAGGGTAAGGGGTAAGAGCTTGGGGCGGAGCCTCCCCGTATAAAACTTTTTTGAATGCTCCCCCCCCCGGGGTTTGCCCAGGCGATTCTCCATTCCCGGGGTTGAGTGCAATGTGACACAAAAATACGTCAGATGCATTTAATTCGTTTAAACTACTGAGAGCCTTATTAAAGGGAAGTAGATCAGAACACGTTTCCTGTGTAATTGCTGTTTACTTTTTTAATAAACTATCTCCTTATTATTGTTGCATGTTACTGACTATTATTACCGTATTTTTACTGTTACTAGTGTAGAGAAAATCAACTATGCGGCTGAAGACGTTTTAGAAGTGAACCAATTGTTTATTCTGATTCTCCTAAATCACTGTAAAATTACTACATCACTGAGATCGTGGCTCAGCTGCATCACGCTGAACAAGATGTGCATGCAAGGGAAATCCAAATTGTTCCTTTTGACCCTTTGGTGACGAGTATTATCAATAGGTGTACCACGTGACATAGGTATAATAGTCGTCCATCATCCCCCAACCCTCCCCCTTGTCTACAAAAATATCAAAGAATGCCGATGGCTTATATCACGGCTTACTAATTTTCCACACAGATGATTTTGGGAAATTAATTAGAACCATTACGTCTAACCAACTCGAGGTCAAGAATTTAAACTCGCCTTGCCAGGGGATCTTTTTCCGCATGCAGTGAAATAACTTAAGGTGTTAATTCAATTCAAGTATTAAAGTACGTTTGACCCGTGTCAATTAGATGATACTTAAATTAAACTCCCTGTGATACTGGTCGAGTTCACACTAGGGCCCAAGAAGGCCTTAAGTGCGAGTGAACTTAAGACGGTCGGTGTTCACTTTTAAAGATAAGCGTTCATACTAAGTTGTAAAGTATGCTACTTGCGGGATAGCTTGTCAATCAAACTATGCGGCAAACCAAGCCAAAGCAAATAACAAGACACCCAAACTTTCACCATGCGACCTCGAAACGTTCGAATAGCATACCTTATTTTGATTTTTACTGTTCTACTCTTGCGACAGCGGTCTTTCGCGCTTCAGCAAATGTATTGCTTTGCTATGTTTGAGGAAGCCTTTAGAATTAGCCGGCGAAATCGTTGGATGTTGCTTATGTGTATGGCAGGACTTTCACAGCAACAAATTAAAGACCACAACTGAAAAGAAGAGCTTGGGTTTGGCCTCGACCACAGAACTGGTTTCGCCTTCTAATAGCTAATCCAGCACTGCATTTCCTTTGGAAGGAACATTTTCGTGTCACTTACGCAACACCTGAAATGTTGATGAAAAATAGTACATCGCTGAAATCGTGACTCAGCTATAGCACGGCTTACCGAGACGTGCATGCAAGGGAAAATCAAACTGTTTCTTTTGATCCTTTTCAGACGAATACAGTATAATAGTCGTCCATCATCCACCCACCCCTCCCTCTTCACTGCAAGAAAATGAAAGAATGCCGATGGTTACGTTTATATCATCGCTGACTAATTTCCCTCATAGGTAATTTAGGAAATCAATTGGGCCCATCACCAGGGGATCAGTAGCATGCTGTACAACTTTTAAAATTACTTCAATTCTAGTAAATACGTTTGACCCCTGTCAATAAGATGATAATTTAATTATACTCCCTGTGTTACTGAATCTTCATTACAAGCTTAGACAAGTTAAGTTATTTTAACTTCATATCAGTAAACAAAAGATTCATATTACACTTTTAACGGCGAAACTCGGACACAACAGCTTTGAGCTGATCGTTTACGAGAATGAGCTTCCGTAAGCGACCACACGCTGAAAAACTAGAGGTTGGTTGCTTAGCAAAGCTTTTATCTTAAAGCTATCTTCCTCATTCTTTTGATAGCACTTTTAAGCGATCAGTATCAACGAACATAATCAGGCAATGTTATATTACGATAAATGTGATTAAGTAGTGTACACTTACTAACAATAATCAGAATCTCTGATCGAGTGGTCGTTCTCTATTGCTTTTGTAATACTGTATTTACTTATAGTCATGCAAATATATAAAGCTTGTTATTGTATTGTAGAGTTTGTAACCAAGACCAGTTGCTCATTGCCAAAGGTGGTCGTCATCCGGCTTACGAGCGCTTTTTATTACAGAGTTTTAGTGACAATTCAAATGGGATTTAGAATGGTGGACGTTGCTGATGTTATGTCGAATCATTCGACATAATAAGAAACAAAATAAAAAAGGTCAATTTTCTTAGAGGGAATCCCTCTTTTAAGCACAACAATGTTGTCTTTGACATTACAAAAAAGAGATCAAAAGACTACTATTCTCTGATAATTAGTAAAAAAGCTCAACTACCTTATAACGTTAAAAAACTAAGACAACAAATCAACTTAACAGATGAAGAATTGAGAGTTGCCTTTAACCTACCGCATAAAATAGCAAATGAACCTTATGTCAGAACTTTTCAATACAAAGTTTTAAATTCAATTCTTTTTACAAATACGAAACAATGAATCAGAAACATTACACCACCTATTTTTCAACTGTCCTCACTCAAATCTATTTTGGAAACAACTGGAAAAATACTACTTTGACCTAACAAAACAACTTAAAGTTCTCAGCCTTCAAGAAATCATTATAGGTATTACAGCATCATCATGCCCCTTACTAAACTATCTAATTTTAATCGGTAAAGTTTATATTTGGGATTGCAGGAGGAAGTGTGCCGTATATAAAAGGTTTTATACTGAAAATAAAAATAAAATATCAGACAGAAAAATACATCGCGACCAAAAATAATTTTATAAGAAATGGACGAGAAATTTTCTCTTTTTCATTTGGTTTCTCATTTTCATTACCTTTTTTTTTTGTATACATGTAACTTTATGTAAAATAATAAAAGAAAGCCGGTACCTGTAATTATTATTGTAAGTAATATATTATTAAGTAAGTAAGAACATATAAATTGCCAAAACAGCAATTGCGCGGCTGTTTTAGGCTAACAACAATTTGTAACCATTTGTAATTGTATGTTTTGTACTTTGTGTTGTGGATGATTAAAAAAAAGAAAAAGAAAAAAAAAAAGAAAGAAAAGAAACGTTGCTGGAACTGGTAGCTTACGAGAGTGGTCGCCAGGAAAGCCTCGACTGCATGTAACACTTACATGCAATCATTGTGATAGCAAATTTGTGTCCAGTTTAGTGCTTTTCATGTCATGAGAGGCGCGCTTTATCTAAACTAGAAACAAACTTCAAATAGCTATAGAGAGGCGTGAGAGCACCGACTGTGAGCTTAACAGTTGAGGTTTCCTTTACCTGATTACGGCTTTTGGCCGATCCTCATAAACTGTTCATATCAAACCCAAGCTTTTCAGCTAATGATAATGATAATGATAATGCATTTATATAGCGCATTTTCCATATATATATGTTCAAATGCGCTTTACATATACTGTAATTTAAGATACAATTGTGAAGACCAGACCACAACACCGGGAGCTTCGTGCCCTACTCTTTGCGAATAGTGTGTGGGTTCTTTAACGTCCCCTGTTAGAAGTCTGAAGATACAGGAGACGGGACTTCCGTTTTATCGTCCTTATCCGAGAATTCTAGAATGTCTAACCATTTGCAGATGTAATTACAAAGGCAGCACATTCTCCTCAGTTATTTTAAGACCCTGAGTGTTGGTCCGGTCTGGGAGTCGAACCCGAGACCTCCCGCACATCAGTCCGGCGCTCTACCAACTGAGCTAACCAGGCGGCGGTTAGCTAGACGCCAAAAGGATTTCATTTCTAAGTATATATTTTGCCCCAACGACTGGATCTTCACAGTAAAAGATATCTGATAGCTCCGCTAATGAACTTGGTAGAAAGCTAGAAACATACTTAGATTACAACCCAACTGTATCATTTGTAGAAACTGATATTTTCGTTAGGCTTTTCCTAGCGTTTTGCTTTAAAGAAGTCAAAACTAGCAGGTTCAAGGAAGTGTGGACGGCGTATAAGACTAAGAACTAGCGTTAGTTAACAAGTCAGCTAAACAAGGCTGGTTTACAAATTCACCGAGATGACCGAGATGTGCGCAAAAGCGCCATGGTTTGCCCCCGGCGATGCTTTGTTCTCTGGGTTGAGTGCAATGTGACACGAAAATACGTCGGATACATGTAATTCGTTTGTCTTCACAAGACTGAGAGCCATATTAAAGGGAGAGTAGATTAGAACACATTTATTGTAATTGCTGTTTTGTTCTTTTAATAAACTATCACCTTATTATTGTTGCATGTTACTGAATTTTATCGTTACCGTATTTTTACTGTTACTAGTTTAGACAAAATCAAACTAAGCGGCTCGTAAAGTATGATCGTCCGGGTGAGAGTAGTTCTGAGAAGAACTGTTGTTGGTGACTGACGTTTCGACAACCTGAGCGGAAGTCATCTTCAGAGTCAAGCTAGTATTATTACTGTTATACTTATACAAGTTTTGTTTCTGATGCTCATAAATGTCACCGTAAAATTATTACATCACTGAGATCGTGACTCAGCTGCATCACGCTTAACAAGATGTCCATGCAAGGGAAAACCAAATTGTTCCTTTTGACCCTTTTGGGACGAGTATCAGCATAAGGTGTACCACGGGTGGTAACGAAAACGAAGACCCCGAAAACGAAGACCGAAGACCTAAGACCCGTACGAAAACGAAGACCCGTCAAGGCATTTGTGATCTAGACTCCCACAGTGCTATCAGGATGGAATTTTCAAAAGGAACAGCATCTTTTCATTCCGTTTACGTGTTGAAATAATTGTAATGTTCAATTTGTCGAAAAATTCTCACCGAAAATTCCATGTAAATGGAAAGCGCTCACTGATTTCGATTGGGTCTTCGTTTTCGTTCGGGTCTTCGTTTTCGTATATATGGGTCTTCGTTTTCGTTCGGGTCTTCGTTTTCGTATATATGGGTCTTCGTTTTCGTACGGGTCTTCGTTTTCGTATGTGTACCACGTGTACCACGCGACATAAGTATAATAGTCGTCCATCATTACCCATCCCTTCCCGATCTCTGTAAGAATAAATTAAAAAGCAAGAGAATATCGATGGTTTATATCATCGCTTACTAATTCTCCTCGCAAATGATTTTGGGAAATTAAATTAGAACCATTACGACTGAACAACTCGCGGCCAATAATTTAAACTCGCCTTGCCAGGATGTCTTTTGCAGCATGCAGTGCAGACTTTTAAATAAATAACTTAAGGTAATTCAATTCAAGTAAACACGTTTGACCCATGTCAATTAGATGTTGCTTTAATTATACTTCCTGTGATACTGAATCTTCATTACAAGCTCAGACAAGTAAAGTTATTTTTAATACATATCAGTAAACACAAGATTCATGTTACACTTTTGTCTGTAAAACTCCGACATAACAGCTTTCTGTCCTTATTACAACGATTAAAACCACAGTAAACTGATCTGTAAGCAGCTCAAAGAGGAAAGAAAACGTCTTCAACATCGGTTTGATATCACAAGTTTGTGGTAGGAGCAGTAACTATGAAACAAGATAAAGAAGAGAAGCAGACAAGCAGAAGACAAACACTGAACAGCTTGTGTTCCGCGTCAGGCTTGTTGTTGTCTGTTGTGTGTTGTATCGCGCTAATTCACGTGGAACTCAGAATACAAGAACATCATCGACTGATATCACACTCAGTAACATTCTGTGATAAGATGGAGACAGAAATCCTTCGAAAACTACAACAGAATTACGGTGAAAGGCAAGTTATGGCTACAGGCCAGTATTGGCAAGCCTCCAAAGGTAAGTTTCGTTATGAAACTGGCATGCATTTGCAATACAGTGCAGTAAACAGTAAGTATAACGTCTTTAACAATAATTGCCCATTATCATGGTGCGAGTCGTCTACATTTACATTTTACCCAGGATTGCATGCCATTTCTCTATAATTTTCCTTAACACAAATGAATAACGAGGCAGGCGGTTTGTTGCTGAAACCTAATCTAATGAAAACGAAAATCTCTTTTACTAGCAAACCTCCAATGTCAAAGAATTAGGATTCACAGTTTCGATTTTAAATAAATAGCTTTAATTTTTCAGGTGAAGAAGATACCATCTCAAGACAAAAACGCTCTTCACCCGATGATTCACAACAGAAATCAATCCTAACAGCCTCTGAAGTACAAGTACTAATCAAGCAAGAACTTAGTCTACTGCAAAACCATGTCTGTGCTAAAGATCACACGCTCTGCCGCACAGGACCAAAAGGTAACACGGGAAGACGAGGAAGACCTGGAACCCGAGGGAAACCAGGTACCCCTGGGAGACCCGGTTCAAGCGGACCTCCTGGTAAACATGGACCTATAGGAGCTCAAGGACCAATGGGCATAAAGGGAGATATTGGAGTGCCGGGAGAACCCGGTCCCGTGGGACCTAGAGGCCCGCCGGGTATGAAAGGCGTCAAAGGTGAACCGGGCCAGTCCATCTCGGCTCCATCTCTGCTGCAGCGTCCTGTTGGAATGACAGTCAATGAAAGTCAGGCAGCCATCTTGAAATGTACAGCAGATGGTAATCCAAGTCCAAAAGTCACGTGGTCTAAGCTGAATTCGTCGCTTTCTGTGGATCGTCACGCGATAGAGTCCAGTGGCGCTCTGATTGTGAAGGACGTTAGACCTGGAGACGGCGGAGTTTACAGCTGCAGAGCAGAAAATTTGCTAGGACAAGTGAATGCCTCGGCGAAATTAACTGTTCAATGTAAGTATCTTAATTTATGTATTTACAGTTAAGGAGTAGAGCTGGATGTTGTAAAACATAAAACGTTTGACATAGTAGCTGTCAGCTAATGATGATTTGGCAAAAATATGATATAAGAACGTGATCAAAAATGAATTGGAATATGCCTGACCAAGAGAGGTTACAACAGCAGTGAAAATTAAGAAGTAAAAAGAGTTTGTTTGGACAAATCATCTTATTTTCTATTTTTACCATAGTTCCTCCCGAAATTTCATTGTCGTCCAATCGATTGATGGCTGAAGAGAAACAAAACGTCACCATCGCCTGCACTGCTTCTGGTCAGCCGCTTCCTCGTATCACGTGGTCTAAAGCAGTTAGTAGTTTGCCTGAAGACCGAACTGAAATAATGAATGAAACCCTGACAATCTACAGTGTGACACGAAAGGACGCTGGAATATACATTTGTAAGGCAGAAAATATTCTGGGATCAGCAGCAGATATCGCTCAACTGACGGTTTTCTCTCGTTCACGGTTCAAAGTCCGTCCTCCTCTAGAGGTGACTCCCTCTATGGTTGGTTCTAGTGTACATCTTCCGTGTGTGGCTGAGAGTGACCTGAGAACTACAATCAGTTGGACAAAGGATGGCAAGTCTTCACTTCCTGTAGAGTCCAACGTTCTTCTGAACGGAACACTGATTATTCCAAACATCAAAAAATCACACGAAGGATCTTACACCTGTAGAGCGACTAATGCTCTGACAACAATAGAAGCTAAAGTCCAAATTAATTCTCCGTTTACTACGCCTTCCAGTTGTTCTGTGATCAGAAAATATGTCAGCAGTGTAAGCGGAAGCTACGTCATTGATCCAGATGGCGTGGGAGGCCTGGCATCATTCACAGTTTACTGCGACATGAATGACAAGAATGGAGTCGGTGTGACAGTGATAAGTCACGACAGTGAAAGCAGAACATTGGTGAATGGATGCTACCCTCAAGGCTGTTACTCGCGTGACATTCACTACACAGGATCAAGTCTCTCCCAGCTTGCAAGTCTCACCAGAGTCTCCTCACACTGTGAACAGTTTATCAAGTATGAGTGCTATCATTCAAGGCTTCTCGAGGATGGAATGGCATGGTGGGTGTCACGTGATTTTAGTAAGATGACGTACTGGGGCGGAGCTTCACCTGGCAGTGGTAAGTGCGCATGCGGGAAAACCAACTCATGTGCAGACTCTAGTTATGGTTGTAACTGTGATAAGAATGATTATGTATGGCGTGAAGACAGCGGTCTCCTCACTGACAAGACACAGCTGCCAGTTAAACAGCTGAGGTTTGGCGATACAAGTGGGTCTGCCCAAGGCTACCACACACTGGGAAAACTGAAATGCTATGGCATTGCGTAAAAAAAAATTAAAATGTTTTTTCTATAAAGATCCAGTTGTTTTAAAAAAACATTTTTTTAAATCTTTTTCTCTAAAGATCCAGTTGTTGGATCTTTAGAGAAAAATAGTTTTGATAACTGGGCTAATGAATTTGCAAGAAAGTAATAAACAAACTGAATCGTAACCTAACTGTATCATGTGAAGAAACTGTTATTTCCTCTAATTTTTTTCCGAGCGTTTTGTTCTAAAGAAATTAAAGCGAGCAGGTTGGAAAAAGTGTAGACGGTGTAAATTCACCGCGATATGCGCAAATACGGCCTGGCTTTTCCCGGCGATGATCAGCTCCCAGGGTTGAGCACAGTGGGACACAAAGATAATTGATAACTGAGGCGGCCTCCCCTTTAAGCCTGGTGGTTTCTAGGAGGTCTCTCCGCCTTACCATTATTAGTCTCTACTGTTATATCACTGTTATATTGCTAATAAATGATGATGATGTTGTTGTTGTTGATGATGATAATTAGTAGACACAAAAGCAAGGCAACGAGTTTGGGGCAAAATATCAATTTGTTGAAAACTGCGGGCTAACAAATTGAACCTAGGGAGGGTAGGGAGGGTAAAACTAGCGAGGAGAAACCACAACTGACCTTTGAGACGACGCTGAACTTGATATAACCGAGGAGAAACTTGACTCGGGTGTGAAAAGACATGAACCACGCTAAGGGGGTGTGTCACAAATTAAGCGTTTTGACAAAGCCAAAACCACCAGATGATGATGATGATGATGATAATACGTTAGATGCATGTCATTTGTTTGAATTAACATACTGAGAGCGTTTTGGGAGAGTAAATCAGAAAACATTTATTGTAATTGCTGTTTTCTTCTTTGAATAAACTTTCTCATCATTGTTTCATGTTACTGACTTAGAATTTCCTTATTATTACTGTTACTCAGGTATGAAGGAAAATCAAACTAAAGCCCGGGCCAAATGTGAATGAGAGTTGATGAGAGTTTAAACTCTTGCTCTCGTTTAGCTTGAAACTCTCACGCACTCTCATCGACTCTCATGCGCTCTCGTCGACTTTCAACCAAATTGTTCGTTTTGACCCTTTTATGACGAGTATCAGCAGAAGGTGTACCACGTGACATAGGTATAATAGTCGTCCATCATTTATCCATCGCTCCCTCTTCTCTGCCAAAATAAAAGAATGCAGATGATGGTTGATACAATCTTTGACTTACTTTCGTAACATATTTAAAGAAATGAGTTAGAACCAACAAACAAGTGTAAGATTTTTGTAAATAGCGTGAAATAATAAAAATCTGAAATCTAAAGCCCTACACGGAGGCTTTTAAATTAATTCAATTCTAGAATACGTTTGACCCCTGTCAATAGGATGATAAGATAATTATACTTTCTGTGATACTGAATCTCCATTACAAGCTCAGACAAGTAAAGTTATTTTTACTGCATGTTACATCATATCAGTCAGCACAAGCTTCGTGTTACACTTTCATAAGTGAAGCTCGGACACGACCGTGACACAACAGCTTTTGCGAAGCTTTCTATCGTCTTTACAACGATTAAACCAACAGTGAAAGCAGCTCAAAGAGAAAAGATAACGTCCATAGCATCAGTTTGACATCACAAGTTTGTGGTAGCAGCTGGAACGATGGAACAAGATAAAGAAGAGAAGCAGACGAACAGAAGACAAACACTGAACAGCTTGTGTTCCGCGTCAGGCTTGCTGTTGTCTGTTGTGTGTTGTATCGGTCTAATTCACGTGGAACTCAGAATACAAGAACATCATCGACTGATATCACACTCAGTAACATTCTGTGATAAGATGGAGGCAGAAATCCTTCAAAAAGTACAACAGAATTACGGCAGATGGCAAGTTATGGCTACAGGCCGCCATTGGCAAAGGACCAAAGGTAAGTTTCGCCATTTTAGTACAGTAGACAGTATAACTATATTTAAGCATAATTTCTTCGATAATTATTTCCAATTATTGTGATGCGAGTCGTCTACACTAAACCCAACATGCCATTTCTTTACAATTTTTCTGTATACGCATAAAAAACGAAATAACGATGGTGACGGTATGTTGCTGAAACCTGATCTAATAAAACTGAAATCTCATTTACTCGTAACCATCGAATGTCAAACAATCAGGATTCACAGTTTACAAGTTTTTAATCTAATTTTTCAGGAGAAGAAGAGATCATCTTAAGAAAAGAACGTTCTTTGCCCGATGATTCACAACAAAAATCAACCCTAACAGCATATGAAGTACAAGTACTGATCAAACAAGAACTTGGTCTGCTGCAAAACCAAGTCTGTGCTAAAGATCACACGCTCTGCCGAACAGGACCAAAAGGTAACACGGGACGGCGAGGAAAACCTGGAACCCGAGGAAGACCAGGTCCCCCAGGGAGAACCGGGTCAAACGGACTCCCCGGTAAACATGGAACCGAGGGAAACTAGGTCCCCAAGGGAGACCCGGATCAAGCGGACCTCCTGGTAAACATGGACCAATAGGAGTTCAAGGACCGATGGGCATAAAGGTGGATATTGGAATGATGGGAGACACCGGTCCCGTGGGACCTAGAGGCCCGCCGGGTATGAAAGGCGTCAAAGGTGAACCGGGCCAGTCCATCTCGGCTCCATCTCTGCTGCAGCGTCCTGTTGGAATGACGGTCAATGAAAGTCAGACAGCCATCTTGAAATGTATAGCGGATGGTAATCCACGTCCAAAAGTCACTTGGTCTAAGCTGAATTCATCGCTCCCTGTTGGTCGTCACGTGGTAGAATCCAGTGGCGCTCTGATTGTTAAGGACGTTAGACCTGGAGACGAAGGAGTTTACAGCTGCAGAACTGAAAATTTGCTGGGAGAAATAAATGCTTCGGCGAAATTAACTGTTCAATGTAAGTAGCAGAATGTGATATTGTCATCAGTTATTGGGAAATATGATTATGATATGACAATCTTACCACAGGGATCAACACTGACCTGTGTTCTAACTGACTAAGTCCCATCAACATAATATTTCAAGTTGTTATACACCTTTTCAAGAAAGGCTACAACAGAAGTGAAAATAAAATGTAACAAAAGTGTGTTTGGCAAAATCATCAAAATTTCTCTATTTCTCGATAGTTCCTCCTCATCTTTCACTATCATTCAATCGATTGATGGCTGAAGAGAAGCAAAACGTCACCATCGCCTGCACTGCTACTGGTCAGCCGCTTCCTAGTGTCACGTGGTCCAAGTCAGTTGGTAGTTTGCCTGAAAACAGAACTGAAGTGATGAATGGAACCCTGACAATCTACAGTGTGACAAAAAAGGACGCTGGAATATACATCTGTAAGGCAGAGAATATTCTGGGATCAGCAACAAACACTGCTCAAGTAGTGATATTCTCTCCTCTGCGGTTCAAAGTCCGTCCTCCTCAAGAGGTCTCTCCCGCTATGTTTGGTTCAAGTGTTTCTCTACCGTGTGTGGCCGAGAGTGACCTGAGAACTACAATCACTTGGACCAAGGATGGAAAGTCTTCACTTCCTGTAGAATCCAATGTTCTACTGAATGGAACACTGGTTTTTGAGAAGATAAAGAAATCACATGAAGGATCTTACACCTGTAGAGCGACTAATGCTCTGACAACAATAGAAGCCAGAGCAAACATCAATTCTCCTGTTACTGCGCCTTCCAGTTGTTCTGTGATCAGAAAATATGTCAGCAGTGTAAGCGGAAATTACGTCATTGATCCAGATGGCGCGAGAGGCCTGGCACCATTTACAGTTTACTGTGACATGAACGACAAGAATGGAGTCGGTGTGACAGTGATAAGTCACGACAGTGAAAGCAGAACATTGGTGGATGGATGTCACTCTCGAGGCTGTTACTCGCGTGACATTCAGTATACAGGAGCGAGTCTGTCCCAGCTTGCAAGCCTCACCAGGGTCTCCTCACACTGTGAACAGTTTATCAAGTATGATGTTATGGTTCTGTTATGTTGGGGTACGGGGTATATGCCTGGTGGGTGTCACGTGATTCCAGTAAGATGACGTACTGGGGCGGAGCATCACCTGGCAGTGGTAAGTGCGCATGCGGGATGACAAACTCATGTGCAGACTCCAATTATGGTTGTAACTGTGATAAGCAAGACGGAGTATGGCGTGAAGACAGCGGTCTCCTCACTGACAAGACACATCTGCCAGTTAAACAGCTGAGGTTCGGAGATATAGGCAGTTGGAACCAAGGTTACCACTCACTCGGAAAACTAAAATGCTATGGTACAGCGTAAAAGAACATGTTAATTTGTTGTTGTCTCAATTTATTGCAAGCCCACTTGAAATAATGATGATAGTCAATATGCTTAAGTTAAGTAGCAACAGATATCGAAAAAACCGGAAATTTAAAATATAAAAAGAAGCTTTAGTGATGTTCCAGGTTAAATTTTTATCGAATTAAAAGGACATTAACAATTTTTTACTTACGACACTATATTTTTTTCATAGAGTTATACTCAGTCCCAATTATAGCATCTAGTTTGTAAAATTCGTAACACTGAATAACTAACTTTTTGACACGTTAAAAAGTACAAAGAATGTGTCATACAGTAGCGTAAGAATTTGTTATATGAAGTAATAACTACATGTAATCATCATGGCAAATTGGCGTCTAGTTTAGTTTGGTGCTTTTCATGTCGTTAAAAAGACGCGTTATCTACATAGCCACAGACATGAAACAAAGGCACCTAAGAGCGTTTAAGGAGGTAACGTGACCGGTGGTTAATTTAGGCCGCAGGTGTTGTAATCCAAAGGTCCCGTGTTCAACCCCTCCACACTGCCTGCCACTAGCTGGATTTGTTTTCGGCCGTCCATAGTTCAAATTCTTGGTCACGCTTAGTATATAGCTAACTGGTCTGCCTCCCGCCAGTTGGGATTTTTTTTAACTATGTTATGTTCATTTAAAACGTTTTTTCCTCTGTCTTAGTGGCAATGCCCGTAAACTAGCTCGAAGTTAAGTGCATGACCACTATAAAAACAACTTTTTAAATACAACATTAACAACCGGCTGTGAGCTTAACAGTTGAGGTTTCCTATACCTGATTATGACATCTGAACGATCCTGATAAACTAGTATGTTAATATGAAAGCCAAGCTTTGAGCTAGTTACCAAAAGGATTTATTTCTATGCCTGTTGTCCCAAAGACTAGATCTTCACAGTAAAAGATATTTGATAGCTCCGCTAATGAACTTGATAGAAAGCTAGAAACTGTTATTTTCTTTAGAGTATTTCTAGCGTTTTGCTTAAAAGAATTAAAAAAGAACAGGTTTACTGAGGAAGTGTAGACGGCGTATTAGTCTAAGATCTAACTTAAGTCAAAAACTCAGCTGAAGAAAGCTGATTTACAAATTCGCCGAGATATGCGCAAAATCGCTATGGTTTGCCCCAAACGATGCTCTGTTCCCCTCAGATGGGGGCCGTCAGATGCATGTAATTCGTTTGACTTCACAAGACTAAGAGCCTTATTATAGGGAGAGTAGATCAGAACACATTTATTGTAATTGCTTTTTTTCTTCTTTCAATAAACTTTCTTCTTATTATTGTTGCATGTTACTGTCTTTTATTACCGTATTTCTACTTTCACTAGTGTAGAGAAAATCAATCTAAGCGGCTGGAGGCGTTTCAGTAGTGAACCACTTTAATATTCACCGTAAAATTATTACATCACTGAAATCGTTACTCAGCTGAATCACGCTAAACAAGATGTACGTGCAAGGGAAGTTTGACACTTTCATGACTAGTATCACCATAAGGTGTACCACGTGACAAAGGTATAATACCATAGTCGTCCATCGTTTCCCCACCCCTCCCCAAGCTCTGTAAGAAAACAAAAGAATACCAATGGTTTATATCATCGCTGACAAATTTTTCTCACTAATGATTTTGGAAAATCAATTAGAATCATTGCGACTAGACAACTCCAGATCAACAATTTAAAATTAAACTCGCCTTGCCATGGGATCTTTCGCAGGATTCTGTGCACAAGTTTAAATAAAAAAACTTAAGGCGGGTGTTAATTCAATTCATGTTTTATAATACGTTTGACCCATGTCATAAGATAATACCATTATACTTCCTGTGTAACTGAATCTCCATTACAAGCTCAGACGAGAAAAGGTATTTTTACTTTATATCAGTAAACACAAGATTCATGTTACACTTTCGTCGGTGAAACTCGGACACAACAGCTTTTTCTATCGTCTTTTCACCGATTAAACCCGCAGTGAACTGATCTGTAAGCAGCTCAAAGATGAAAGTAATCGTCTTTTAAAAGCATCAGTTTGATGTCACAAGTTTGTGGTAGGAGCTGTAACGATGAAACAAGATAAAGAAGAGAAGCAGACGAATAGAAGACAAACACTGAACAGCTTGTGTTCCGCGTCAGGCTTGCTGTTGTCCGTTGTGTGTTGTATCGCACTAATTCACGTGGAACTCAGAATACAAGAACATCATCGACTGATATCACACTCAGTAACATTCTGTGATAAGATGGAGACAGAAATCCTTCGAAAAGTACAACAAAATTACGACAGATGGCAAGTTATGGCTACAGGCCGCAATTGACAAGGCACCAAAGGTGAACATTTTTCCGCCATAGGCCATTTTAAACAAATAAAATGGCCTATGAAAAGGGTATTTGCAATAGTATACGTCCTTCTATAATCATTTTGACAATTAATATTGTGGACCTTGCTAATCGTCTTTACCCAGGGATGCCTGTCATTTATCTTTAGTGTATTTTCCTCCAAAACAAATGAATGCGAAATAAGGTGGCTGAAGCTGTGTTGCTGAAACCCACTCTAATGGGAAAGAAACATAACAGCCATTATATGACCTTATATGTCAAAAATGGTTCATAATTTACGATTATGAATAAAAAGCTTTAATTTTTCAGGCGAAACAGAGAATATTTCAAGACAAAAACGCACTTCACCTAATGATTCACAACAGAAATCAATCCATCTATGCTGCAGCGTCCTGTTGGAATGACAGTCAATGAAAGTCAGACAGCCATCTTGAAATGTACAGTAGATGGTAATCCAAGTCCAAAAGTCACGTGGTCTAAGCTGAATTCATCTCTTCCTGTGGGTCGTTACGTGGTAGAGTCCAGTGGCGCTCTGATTGTGAAGGACGTTAGACCTGGAGACGACGGAGTTTACAGCTGCAGAGCTGAAAATTTGCTGGGACAAGTGAATGCCTCAGCGAAATTAACTGTTCAGTGTAAGTAGCTGAATTTATGTATTTTATTGTAAAACATTAAGCGTTTGATGTAGCTGACGGTCAGCTGAAGATGTTGTGATAGAGATTTGAAAAAAGACGACATGAGAACATGACTAAACAGGAATTTCAGAAGAACTTCGATCAACGCTAAAAATATCTTTAGTTCTGTGTTTAAATTGACTACTTTTCATTAAAAAGCCAATAATATTTGAAGTTGGAATATGACTGTCCAAGAGAGGTTACAACAGCAGAGAAAATAAAATGTAACACAAGTTTGTTTGGAAAAATTATCTTAATCAACTAATCATCTAATCTTTTTCTCGTAGTTCCTGCTGAACTTTCATTGTCATCAAATCGATTGATGGCTGAAGAGAAACAAAACGTTACCATCGCCTGCACTGCTACTGGTCAGCCGCATCCTTATACCGCCTGGTGCAAGTTAGTCGGTAGTTTGCCTGAAGACAGAACTGAAGTGATAAATGGAACCCTGAAAATCTACAGCGTGACAAGAAAGGACGCTGGAACATACATTTGTAAGGCAGAAAAGTATTCTGGGGTCAGCTACTGATACTGCTCTTGTTGTGGTCTTCTCTCGATTGCGATTCAAAGTCCGTCCTCCTCAAGAGGTGACTCCATCTTTGTTTGGTTCTAGTGTTCAACTACCTTGTGTTCCCGAGAGTGACCTGAGAACTACAATCAGTTGGACAAAAGATGGCAAGTCTTCACTTCCTGTAGAGTCTAATGTTTTACTTAATGGAACACTGGTTTTTCTGAAGATCAAAAAATCACACGAAGGATCTTACACCTGTAGAGCGACTAATGGTCTTTCAAAAATTGAAGCCAAAGTTAAAATCAATTCTCCAGTTATTGCGCCTTCCAGTTGTTCTGTGATACGAAAAGATGTCAGCAGTGTAAGTGGAAATTACGTCATTGATCCGGATGGCGCGGGAAGTCTGGCACCATTCACAGTTTACTGCGACATGAGTGACAAGAATGGAGTTGGCGTGACAGTGATTAGTCACGACAGTGAAAGCAGAACGTACGTGAATGTTATAGCGGTCGTGGTAGTTACTCACGTGACATTCATTACACAGGTGCAAGTCTGTCTCAGCTTGCAAGTCTCACCAGAGTCTCCTCACACTGTGAACAGTTTATCAAGTACGAGTGCCATCACTCAGTAATATTGAGCTATGGGGTATATGCCTGGTGGGTGTCACGTGATTCTAGTATGATGACGTACTGAGGCGGAGCGTCACCTGGCAGTGGTAAGTGCGCATGCGGGATGACCAACTCATGTGCAGTCTCCAGTTATGGTTGTAACTGTGATAAGAATGACTATGTATGGCGTGAAGACAGCGGCCTCCTCACCGACAAGACACATCTGCTAGTTAAACAGCTGAGGTTTGGCGATACAGGCAGCAGCAACGAGCAAGGTTACCACACGCTGGGAAAACTAAAGTGCTATGGCATAGCATAAAGGAACATTTTAATTTGTTGTTCTCTCAATTTATTGCAAGCCCAGTATTTGAAATAATGATGATAGTCAATATGTTTTCAGTTAAGAAGCAACATATATCTAAAAACGGGAAATTGAAAATATAAAATAAAAGCTTCATGAATGTTTCAGGCTAAAAATTTTATCGAATTAAAAAGAATTAAACATTTATTTACTTCCGATATTATATTTTTTCATAGAGTTGTACTCAGTCCTAATTATAGCATCGAGTTCTTTATTCGTAACACTGAATAACTAACTTTTTTGACACGTTTAAAAGTACAAAGAATGTGTCATACAATAGCGTAAAAATCTGTTATATAAAGTCATTACTACATGTATCATGGCAAATTGGCGTCTAGTTATGTTTGGTGCTTTTCATGTCGTTAAAGAGACGCGTTATCAACATAGTCGGTACATAGCCACAGACATAAAATAAAGACGCGTCAGAGCGTTTGAGGAGGCAACGTGGCCGGTGGTTAATTTAAGGCGCTGGTGTTGTAACCCGTAGGTCCCGGGTTCAACCCCTCCACCCTGCCAGGCCACTAGATTGATTTGTTCTCGGTCGTCCCGAGTTCAAAGCCGTGGTCACGCTTGGTATATAGCCAACTGGTCTGCCTCCTTCCAGTTAAAATTTTTAACTATGTTATGTTCATTAAAACGTTTGTTTCCTCTGTTTTAGTGGCAATGCCTGTAAACTAGCTTTTTCGAAGTTAAGTGCATGACAACTATAAAAACAACCTCTACATCAATTACAACCGGATGTGAGCTTAACAGTTGAGGTTCCCTATACCTGATTATGGCATCTGATCGATCCTGATAAATTGTCCATATGAAAGCCAAGCTTTGAGCTAGGTATCAAAAGGATTTTATTTCTATGCATGTTGTCCCAAAGACTGGATCTTCACAGTAAAATATATTTGATAGCTCAACTAATGAACTTGGTAGAAAGCTAAAAACTGTTATTTTAAAAATGCTAAAATTGCAGTCAGGGATTGACATCTTAATATAAAATTTGTGCTTGACTTATGCTAACGTTAGAACAACGTTAACAAAACTTTATTTTACGTGTTTTTAACTTAAGCACAAGTCAGTGTTATTTTCCTTAGAGTTTTTTTAGCGTTTTGCTTTAATAAAGTCAAAACGAGCAGGCTCAAGGAAGTGTGTACAGTATGTGACCCTAAATCCGGACCCTTCATCGTGCATTTTCCGATAGGAAACAAAGTTTTAATAAAACCGAACCTTTCCAAAGATTTCTTGATCTGTTTTCTGTCTTAACTTTGCTCGAAGGCTTTCCTGCTGGCCGTGAAGTCGAGAATTTCAAGTCGACTTGAAGGTAGGTGAAGTTTGTTTTCGCGTTGTTTATTTGTTCATGGCGCCTCAAATTAACTGGTTTTCTTTACATTCCTGAATATCCAAAATGAGCACGCTAAAATTTTGATTGATTGATTGACCGCTTGAGTTTCCGTCCAAAGTAACGAATTAAAATTTCTAAGTAATTTTCCTGACTAGGTCCTTGGTCCGGACACTGACGGCAACCAAATACAACTTCAAACGTCTCAAGGTGGCAGCTAAATAATACTGAAAGAATAAGAGTCTAGCAAAAGTTACACCTTTCGTTTGAATTCTAAGGCATAATAAACTTCATCATTTACAACAGTAAAACTAAAACGAGAAAATTAATTCAAACTT
Source organism: Oculina patagonica (assembly GCF_052425735.1). Classification (NCBI taxonomy): domain Eukaryota; kingdom Metazoa; phylum Cnidaria; class Anthozoa; order Scleractinia; family Oculinidae; genus Oculina; species Oculina patagonica. The sequence continues at coordinate 11,748,237 of NC_135761.1, read as the reverse complement.
TGCAAATCACGCTTATCATTGTGATAAGCGCTTTAGTTTATATTCACTGTACTTCTTGATGAGATGAAATAAAGCTCTCTTCCTTAAAATTTTTATTTCATTTTTCTGAATTTCACTTAAACATATTACAAATGTGCAAGAAGCTTCTTTAGATTACATTTTGAACAATTGTTGCGTACATTTTGCGTGCTGTCCGGACCAAGGACCCGCTGTCCGGACCAAGGGCAGTCAAACCGAACCACCGTTTTCGATATTGCAGAGTAAACGAGGAGTAAGCACAGAAGCTGTTGTCTTTTCACATGTTAGCTGGATGACAAATTACATGACAAATCTCAGCTCTCTGCTCTTCTTTTAAGCTGAGAAATACACGTTCGCGTCTTTTTCGTCCGGACCAAGGGCCACATACTGTACGGCAGTATTAGACTAAGATCTAATTGTTAATTAGACTACGAGCCCAAGTTTTCTATGAGCGAATAGTCAACGAGGCGCACTAATTGTTTTAGTAGAAACTCTTAAAGGACTGCAGTCCAAAAACCTACAATTTTACGTATTTATTAAGCCAAAAGTGAAGGAAAATTAATCTTTAAATAAGCAACGAGCGCGCGATCGTTTTCTATCGGCGATTATAGTTCACCACTAAATTTTCTCCGATTCTGATTGGTTTAAATTAAACACGTGACGCGATAGTGCCCGTCCGCGGAGGGCACTATCAGCCCATAGTGCCCTCCTGTGAAAAATGCCCGGATCGATAGTGCCCGCCAAAAAAAAAAAAGATAGTGCCCGCCCGTGACTGTTTTTTGTAAACAAGCTGCCTGCAAACAAAAAAACCCAACCAAATTCTCTGCATTTAGTGGGTTTCTCGTCTTTCGGCTTTCAATTGAGTTTTCTATCCTCAAAAGTAGACTAAAATAATTCACGATGCTTGTTTTTATATGTGCGCGCGGAAGAAAATTTTGTGGCGAACAATAAAGACAATAGACTGTTTCTGTCTCGGAACTATCGGTCTGATAGTTGCCCCTTGGAAATTTGATGTTCTTAAAACTAGCATATTTGCCCTCGAAGCTTCGCTTCTCGGGCTAATATTTGTTTTAAGAACATCAATTTTCCGCGGGGCAACTATCAGCCGATAGTTCCTCGACAGAAACACTCTATTGTTAAAATAGAAAACAGTGGGAGAACCAATCAGATTCGCGGATTTTCAATAGAACACTGCTGAGTTTCTGCTAACGTCAGTTAACAAGTCAGCTAAACAAAGCTGATTTTCAAATTCACCGGGATATGCGCAAAAACACCATGGTTTGCCCCGGCGATGCTCTGTTCCTGGGGTGGAGTGCAATATGACACGACAATACGTCAGAAACATGTAATTCGTTTGACTTCCGGCATGACTGTGAGCCTTATTAGAGTAGATCAGAACACATTTATTGTAATTGCAATTTCCTTCCTTTAATAAACTAACTCCTCATTATTGTTGCATGTTACTGACTTTTATTACCAAATTTTTACTGTTACTAGTGTAGAGAAAGTTAAACTAAGCGACTGAAGGCGTTTTAGTAGTGAACTAATTGTTTATTTTGATTCTCCTAAATGACACCTTTAAATTATTACATCACTGAGATCGTGACTCAGCTGCATCACACTTAGCAAGATGTGCTTGCAAGGGAAAACCAAATTGTTCCTATTGGCCCTTTTCAGACGGGAATCAGCAAAAGGTGAACAACTTGACATAGATATAATAGTCGTCCATCATTACCCACCCCTCCCCTTTCTCTGCAAGAAAGCAAAAGAATACTAGTAGTTTATATAATCGCTGATGACTTTGGGAAATAAATTAGAACCATTACGTATGAACAACCCGAGGTCAACAATACAAACTCGCCTTGCCAAGGGATCTTTCGCAGTATGCTGGGCAGACTTTAAATAAATAACTTAAGGTGTAAATTCAATTAAAGTAAAATACGTTTGACCCATGTCAATTAGATGATACTTTAATTATACTTCCTGTGAAACTGAATCTCCATTACAAGCTCAGACAACTTTAGTTATTTTTACTTCATATCAGTAAACACAAGATTCATGTTACACTTTCATCCGTGAAACTCGGACATAACAGCTTTCTATCGTCTTTACACCGATTAAACCCACAGTGAACTGCTCTGTAAGCACCTCAGAGAGTAACGAGTACGTCTGCAGCATCAGTTTGATATCACAAGTTTGTGGTAGTAGCTGTTACGATGATACAAGACAAAGAAGAGAAGCAGACGAACAGAAGACAAACACTGAACAGCTTATCTTCCGCGTCAGGCTTGCTGCTGTCTGTTGTGTGTTGTGTCGCGCTAATTCACGTGGAACTCAGAATACAAGAACATCATCGACTGATATCACACTCAGTAACATTCTGTGATAAGATGAAGACACAAATCCTTCGAAAAGTACAACAAAATTACGGCAAATGGCAAGTTATGGCTACAGGTCGCCATTGGCAAGGGACCAAAGGTGAGCATTGTTTCGCCATGAAACGGGTTTTTGCAATAGTATACCTTCTTCTTTAATCATTTTGACAATTAATTTTGTGCAACTTGCTCGTCGTTTTTGTCCAGGGGTGCCTGTCATTTCACAGCTTTAGTGTATTTTATCCCGAAACAAATGAATGCTAAATAAGATGACTGAAGCAGTGTTGCTGAAACCCAGTCTAATAGAAACAGAAATCTCTGCTAAAAGGTTGTATTATTGCATCATAGCAACCGTTAATTGACAAGGAATGGTTTGCAGTTAATTACAATTTTGAATAAAAAGAACTATTTTTTTAGGTAGAGAAGAGAAAATTTCTAGGCAAAAACGCTCTTCACCTGATGATTCACAACAGAAATCAACCCTAACAGCGTCTGAAGTACAAGTACTGATCAAACAAGAACTCGGTCTGCTGCAAAACCAAGTCTGTGCTAAAGATCACACGCTCTGTCGCACAGGACCAAAAGGTAACACGGGAAGACGAGGAAGACCGGGAACCCGAGGGAAACCAGGAACCCAAGGGAGACCCGGATCAAACGGACCTCCTGGTAAGCATGGGCCAATCGGAGCTCAAGGACCGACGGGCATAAAGGGGGATATTGGAATGCCGGGAGATCCCGGTCCCATGGGACCTAGAGGCCCGCCGGGTATAAAAGGCGTCAAAGGTGAACCGGGCCAGTCCATCTCGGCTCCATCTCTGCTGCAGCGTCCTATTGGAATGACAGTCAATGAAAGTCAGACAGCCCTCTTGAAATGTACAGCGGATGGTAATCCAAGCCCCAAAGTCATGTGGTCTAAGCTGAATTCACCGCTTACTGTGGGTCGTCACGTGGTAGAGTCCAGTGGCGCTCTGATTATGAAGGACGTGAGACCTGAAGACGACGGAGTTTTCAGCTGCAGAGCTGAAAATTTGCTGGGACAAGTGAATGCCTCGGCAAAATTAACTGTTCAATGTAAGTAGTTGAATTTATGTAGTAAACGGTTTAGGAGTATAGACATGATGTTGTAAGCAGGCCGTTCCAAAAAATAAATCATTTGATATAGCATTCTACTAATACGATATGAGAATATTACCAAAAGAGGAATTTAAGAAGAACTTCGAACAACACTAAAACACATCTTAAGTCCGATGTTCTAACTGACTAAGTCCCAACAATAATATTCAAAGTGCGAATACACCTTTCCAAGAAAGGCTACAATAGCAGAGAAAATAAAATGTAACAAAAGTGTGTTTGGCAAAATCATCATAGTTTCTCTATTTCTCGATAGTTCCTCCTCAACTTTCACTATCATCCAATCGATTGATGGCTGAAGAGAAGCAAAACGTCACTATCGCCTGCACTGCTACTGGTCAGCCGCTTCCCAGTATCGCGTGGTCCAAAGCAGTTGGAAGTTTGCCTGAAGACAGAACTGAAGTGATGAATGGAACCCTGACAATCTACAGTGTGACAAGAAAGGACGCTGGAATATACATTTGTAAGGCAGAGAATATTTTGGGGTCAGCAGCAAACACTGCTCTGGTCATGATATTCTCTCCGCTGCGGTTCAAAGTCCGTCCTCCTCAAGAGGTGACTCCTGTGATTGGCTTCGCTGTTCATCTGCTGTGTGTGGCCGAGAGTGACCTGAGACCTACAATCGTTTGGAAAAAAGATGGCAAGCCTTCGCTTTCTGTAGAGTCTAATGTTCTACAGAATGGAACACTGGTTCTTCATAAGATCAAAAAATCACACGAAGGATCTTACACCTGTAGAGCGACTAATGCTCTGACAACAATAGAAGCCAACGTCCAAATCAATTCTCCAGTTGTTGCGACTTCCTGTTTTGTGATAAGGAAATACGTCAGCAGTGTAAGCGGAAATTATGTCATTGATCCAGATGGCGCGGGAGGCCTGGCACCATTTACAGTTTACTGTGACATGAGTGACAAGAATGGAGTTGGCGTGACAGTAATAAGTCACGATAGTGAGAGCAGAACACACGTGAATGGATATAGCAGTGCTGGTAGTTACACACGTGACATCCAATACACAGGAGCGAGTCTCTCCCAGCTTGCAAGTCTCACCAGAGTCTCCTTACACTGTGAACAGTTTATCAAATATGAGTGTTACCATTCAGTGTCAGTGGGTCATGGATATGCCTGGTGGGTGTCACGTGATTCTAGTAAGATGACATACTGGGGCGGAGCATCACCTGGCAGTGGTAAGTGCGCATGCGGGATGACCAACTCATGTGCAGACTCCAGGTATGGTTGTAACTGTGATAAGAATGACAGAGTATGGCGTGAAGACAGCGGTCTCCTCACTGACAAGACACATCTGCCAGTTAAACAGCTGAGGTTTGGCGATACAGGCAGTTGGAACCAAGGTTATCACACACTGGGTAAACTGAAATGCTACGGCATAGCATAAAAGAACATGTTAATTTGTATTGCTCTCAAGTTATTGCAATACCAGTATGATGATCATTATTGTGCTTGGCACACATAGTTTGTAGCATCAGATTTCTGAAAAACCGAAAATTGAAGACATAAAAGAAAAACTTTACTGATGATTCATTTAGCCAAAAATTTTATATCGAATTTAAAAGAATTAGATAACTGGGAAAACATTACTGACGACACTACTTTTTTTCATAGTTACTCAGTCCCAATTTTGGCATCGAGGTTGTTAATTCGTAACAAAAACTTTGACTTTTCTGACACGTTAAAAGTACAATGTGCCATACGCTAGCGTAAACATCTGTTATATGCAGTAATTACTTCATGTAATTATGGCAAATTGGCGTCTAGTTTGGTGCTTTTATTTTCATTTAGTGAGAGGCTCGCTTTATCTAAAATGGCTACAAACATCAAATAGAGATGCGTGAGACTATCGGATGTGAGCTTAAAAGTTGAGGTCCCTTTACCTGATTATGGCATCTGACCAATCCTGATAAACTGTTCATATGAAAGCTCAATTTTTGAGCTAGTTATCAAAAGGATTGATAAGCATAATGAATCAACGACCGGAAAAATTTGATATTTGATAACTGCGCTAATGAATTTGCAAGAAAGTAATAAACATACTGAGATCGTAACCTTACTGTATCATGTATAGAAGTCACTATTTCCCTTCAGTCCATTCCAGCGTTTTGTTCTAAAGAAATCACATGAGCAGGTTGGAGGAAGTGTAGACGGTGTATTAGACTAATATCTAACGTCAGTCAAAAACTCAGTAACTAATTTACAAATTCTCCGGAATATGAGCAATACTACCATGGTTTGCCCTGTCGATGATCATTTCCCAGGCTTGAGTGCAATGAGACACGTCACGAAGATACACCAGATACATTTAATTACCTTGCCTTCAAAATAGGTCAGAAAACATATATTGTAACTGCTCTTTTGTTCTTTAAATAAACTTTCTCCTTATTATTGTTGCTTGTTACTGGCTTTTATTACGGTAATTACTGTTAATGGTATTAAAAAATCAAACTAAGGGGCTGAAGGCGTTACTAGTGAACCACTTCAAATGCTCCTAAATATAAATGCCATCGTAAAATTAGTACATCACTGAAAACGTGACTCCGCTGTGACACGCTTAACAAGATATGTATGCAAGGGAAAACCAAATTGTTCTTTTTGACCATTTTGTGACGAGTAACAGCATAGACCCAGCATAAGGTATACGACGTGACAGAGGTATAATGTAAATAGTCGTCCATCATCCACCCACCCCTCCCCCTTGTCGGCAAGAAAATAAAAGAATGCAGATGGTTTATATAATCGCTGACTTGTTTTTCTCACGTGCACAGATGATTTTGGGACATTACGTCTGAACACCTCGAGGTCAATAATTAAACTCGCCTTGCCAGGAGATCTTTCAGTAGCATGCTGTGCAGACTCAAAAAATTACTTCAATCCTAGTAAATACTTTTTACCCCTGTCAATTAGATAATACTATCATTATACTTTCTGTGATACTGAATCTCCGTTACGAGCTCAGACAAGTAAAGTTACTTTTACTTCATATCAGGTCATGTCAGGTAAAGACAGGATTCATGTTACACATTTAACCGTAAAATTCGGACACGACAGCTTTCTGTCGTCCTTACACCAATCAAACCCACAGTGAACTGATCTGTAAGTAGCTCAGAGAGTTAATAAAACGTCTTTAGCATCAGTTTGATATCACAAGTTTTTGGTAGCAGCTGTAACGATGAAACAAGATAAAGAAGAGAAACAGACGAACAGAAGACAAACACAGAACAGCTTGTGTTCCGCGTCAGGCTTGCTGTTGTCTGTTGTGTGTTGTATCGCGCTAATTCACGTGAAACTCAGAATACAAGAACATCATCGACTGATATCACACTCAATAACATTCTGTGATAAAAAAGTACATCAAAATTGCGGCAGATGGCAAGCTATGGCTACAGGCCGCCATTGGCAAGACTCCAAAAGTAAGTTTCATCATGAAACTCAGGAGCGTACCTGCCTTTACGCGATTTACGCAAGTGCGTACCAGAATTTCCCAGATTTGCTTTTTACATTATAGAAAAAAAGCAAAGGGTGAAGTCCTGTAATATTTCTATCACTGTTCACTGAAGAATGCGCTGGTCATACAATGTACTTGTATTATAGCAGTTATAGTGGTCCGGGAAACCATTAACGGCAATCGGGGGTTTTGCGCTAAAAAGAACAGAAGGTTAGCATTTGAATTGTAACGGAATCTTTGTATCAGGTCTACAAGTATCTAGTTCATTTTTTGTTTTCCTAGAGATTAAGGGAATTTTAGTGTAGTACAACATATATTGCCTTAGAGAAAATATTTACTGAATACCATGTCATTAAAGTGAGGAAAGTTTTCTGAAAACACGTGTTCCAATATAGTAAATAATATAGAAAACTTTGTTTTTCTGGTTGAGAATTAAGGTAACCTCCAGAGTTTAATCTTGACTCCACAAACTCTTTTCAGTCTCAGGGATGCAGGAAATGGCGTTTTAGAGGGTAGTTCGCTACGCTCACTCGTTCGTATTCCAAAGTTTTGCAACTCGTGAATAACAATCCGTACAAAGCACTTTCTATGCTGTAATTACACACTTTTTTTGGCGCAAATCCAAAAAAATGCGTTCGGGGCTTCGCCTGGCTCGCCTGCCGGCTTCGCCATTCTCGCCCCTCACTGTTTTTTTGGATTTGCGTCCAAAACCCTCATATTGCAAGTGTGTCGGGGTTAGATGACAGCCTTTCAACCCATGCACATGTATCTAGGCAAAGGCACCCTTTTAACACTTGTTGAGGACTGTCCTAAAACAAGTGGCCCCCGCCAAGCCCCAAAGAACAGGCGCGCCAGAATTATTTTTCAATTGAACAAATGCTCTTATTGAGTAAACGAAGATGGGAAGAGGGAGAACTGGAGAAATTAACTTGAATGTAAAGAAAAACTTGAAAAGATCTCATGGAAAAGCGTTTACAACATACAAAAAAACAAAAGAAAATGAAAAACAAATAACAATCTTTTTAACAGACGAGCTGATTGAAAAATTAAAAAAATTAGACAGCAGTGTTGTCGCAAACGTTTTAACAAGCTAAACAAAACTTGCACGCTCCGGTGAGTGCATAAATTAAGTTTTCCGCGTATTGCTGCCTCGATGTTGTTGATCTTTTTCAGGCTTTTTTTTTCTTGCAATACAGATTCTTTGGAATTCTATCAGTCGTTTCTCTTGTGGAGTAACTGTTTGTGTTGCCACTTCTTCCAAAAATTGATAAACTCGAGGATTGTGAAGTAAAACACGTTCTGTTGGCGTTTGGCTCGTCATTCTTTATGATATCCAGGTGTTAGCTTGATTTATATACAGAGTAAAGAAAATGACATCATTAAGCTATTTTTAGTGACAATGACTCCAACAAGCTCAATCGCGGCGCTTAAATATTGTTTAACTTTGTTTGCTTTCTGTAACCAATATTATCCCGTTGACTTAGCTTACACGTGTACCAAACCTTTCTAGTGCCTTCTGACACGTGTATTGTTTCCTCTCACGTGTTTTCTGACAAGCCATATCTTTCTAGCGTTTTCTTGCACGTGTATCAATACCTTTTCATTGCGCTTTCTGGCACGTGCAATCAAACCTTTCTCGTGTTTTGTCACGTTTATTTATTTATAGTATTTTCGTCACGTGTATTAACCCAAGGTTATTTACCGAAATAATTTAATTGCTGATGTAATTGCTATATCAGCCAATCACAGGTTAATCATAACTATATATTATTTTGCATACGCTATTTACTTCAGAAGAAATGGCTGGCAATCAAATGCTTCAAGAGGTTTACGAAAATTTCTCTAATCTTGGTAAGAAATATCCTACAATTAAGCCTTATTTAACCAAATGCTTTACAGATATCAAAGCACAATCTGTTAGCGAACAGGCTTCTTTGAACCAAGATAAAAAAGAGAAGATTAAGAACCTCTTAAAAAAGTTTATGGATATGAAGCATTTAGAAATGAATTACGAAGGTCTTATAAATGAAACAGCCAGCAATGAAGAAGACCTTAAACAAATTTTGAAAAAACTAACTGAAGCTATTTTAGCTTACAAGAAAAAGACCGCATATTTTGCTTCTAGACAAGGCAAATTATTGAGAGATGGCAAAATATTTCTCTCGCGGTCGAAGTACGAAAATATTAGGCAGTCGTGCGGGTTTTCAACTCGTTATGCTAATTTTTTAATTGCGTTAAACGATCTATTTGAAAAGTATCCGCGACTGTGCTATTGTGCGATTCCAATTCGTACATTCATGTCAAACATGAAAATCATTCGTGAAATATGCGAAGAAAACGAATTTTTTTGGCAAAATCTTTTTTAGCCTTAATTAATTACAAATTAGAATAACAAAAGAAACGGGTTACGGCGTAACCCAAATTGACCAAAATCAGCCAAGTTCAATAAAATATTTTTTTAATTAAAAACTGTTGTGTTGTGTTTATTGTTTTACAACCCTCCCTCCATTCTACCCCCACCCCCCGCCGCTTCCCTTTAATTAAAATAAACAGGGAAAAACCCACGCAGCTTTCCCTTTCTTAAAAAACCCAGGGGAAGCCCCTCTTATTTAATGACCGGAAAAAATAAAAGTGAAATAACCCTTGCTTCTCACCTATTGTTTTGGTCGAATAATAAAAAAAATGTGGGGCACGTCTTTCGCTGGCGGGCACAGTCAGAGCGTGACGGGCAGGCTGAGGGGGCTTGGGACTTTTGGAAAAGAGGGATCGTGGATCGTGGATCGTGGAAAAAAGAAACCACAGCCTCAAATGTTATATTTATTTTTTTGCACACTAAGATGAAATCCAGTGTTTATTTTCTCAAATCTGATTTCGACTCGGCAGAAAGTCACTTTAAGCGCGCTTTAACCTTTTATTTTGCCTCGTTCAGGCAAACAACAACCTCTCTTGTGATGTCTCGAACATTTTTTTGCAACTCGAACGACAATGCTTCCATCACAAAGTAAACTACAAGATGAGCGCAGACAATCATTCTTTCATTAAATGAAAAAATGTTCTATTGGACTGAAATTTTATTTCGAAATGTCGGTGGTGCTTTCGAGAAGTTTTTTTTTCATTTTTTGTCTTTCTGCTTTCATGATCTCTTGTCGTATTTTTTCGATGTCTGGCTGTGAATTTGTTTGTTTGTGTGCAAAGCTTGAACGTAAAGTCTCTTTAAGTTGACGATATTTCTGCATTTCTCGTAAGATCAGTTGAAACTCTTTGTCAGAAACAAGATTATCATTCAGAGCTTGTGAGACAGAGCTGTTTATCGAGTCATGTTTTGCAACAGCCAGAGCGAGGATTCTTGAGTGCTTATTAACTTTACGTTCAAGCTTTTTGTTGATAACTGACAGGCCAGTGGAAGCTGCGCCAGATATACCTGCTACTGCTGCAACAGGAACGCCGATAACAATTCCAACACCAGTAAGTGAAGTCGCAACAGCTCCAGAAGACAGAGCTGCCGTCACGGCGCCAAGACAGACCACGGAATAGTGAATAACTTTCCGGACTTTTTTATATTTTTTTAACACAAGCCTGTAATGCTCAGCTTCAGCGGATATTTCTTTTTCAATTTTACTTATTTCAGTCAGCCGAAAATTCTCGGCATTTGTTGGGAGGCTTGGATAAAGTTGTGTTTCTTCGCGATCACCATAAGCAGGGGCACTCGGGAGAACATTAGCAGATGACATGGTCTCGTATACATAAAAGTTAATTTTGTATTTAATTTAATTCAATTCCAACTCATATGTAAGATTTGAGCCGTTAAAATCGAATGGCTTTCCATTCTCATCTCTAATCGAAAGAGTCAGAGATGATACATTTTCTTCAGCAGAAACGTCGCGCAAGACGTTAAAATGTGTATTTTGGTAATAAACTTTTTCATACGGTTTTCCACGTATGTCAAAAAACGCTAAAAGGCTTGATGGCTTACCATTTAGCAAGCTTTGTTGCTTGTCGATAAGGTCACAGTTGATGAAGTAATTTTTAGGATTTGAAACATTATTTACCTCAATTGTTTCAAAAAATTCCTTTTCAATACTTGCGTAATTCTCAAACCCAGGCAAATTAAAGAACTTAATAAGACTTTCATTCAGTCCAAAAGTTTTTAAATTGGGCTCTTTTGCTTTTATTATCAATGAACGGCCTGCAATGCCTTTTGTTACAGAAAACATGTTTTTCTCTGGAAATCCTTTTTCAAAAATACTCCCAATGTCATCGAGTGAGAAGTTTCCTTGCCGTATATAACGCGCCTTTTCTTCCTTGTTCACTTGTTTATAAAAAACTATTCCATCCTTTTCCAAACTATTCCAGCTGTTGTAAAGAGAACAACTTAAAAGCCGGATATAGCTTGGTTTTGGAATAGGCTGGTCAAAATAAACAGTGTTCGGATTTTCTTTTGTGGTAACAGTCAGCACAACCATTTTTATATTAAATAAAAATAAAAAATGTTTAATATAAAAGAGGACCATGGATGCAAAAACAAGAGGTTTTATGAAGTGGATGAAAACCCCAGAAGCAACTACAATTTCTAAAGCGGCAAAAGACAATGCATGGAAACCTTTTCTTGCAAAATATCCAAACTCTGACCGAACAAAATTTGTTGCACAGGTTGAGTTCGCGTACAACCACACAGCAACGGCAGACATTTATTACAAGGCAGGGCAAGGCCATTTGATAAATGTTTTTGGCTCTGACAGCAAATATTGGAGCCCAGAGATGAAAAAAGCACTGGGGGTGAATCAAATTTCAGGCGGTTTTCCACAACAGCTGTCACCAAGCGGCGCAAAAGGCTCATCTTTGCCAATTCCCGCGGTTGGATTTCACGAAGCCGCACCGAGTTTGAAAAAAATATTTAACAGCAAAATCAACATCTACGTCACACCAGACCAATATTTCACAACGAAATTAAGAGAGATTTTTCAAAAAACAAAACTGAAGCATACATCAGGAAAAGAGTCAAAAAGGTGGCTTGCTAGCCAAAATATGGGCTATTGGCCACAGCAACTTAACTTTGCTGTATGGTGCGCGACAACAGGCTGCGGTATAAGTCGAGATATTTTCGATGAAGAGCACTCAGCTCTTAGCTTGCCACCGATTGTGCGTAATTTTTATCTTTTTCACGTTTATTTCACGATAAGGCGAATATTGTTTCAGATGGGGGGAATTCAGAGCGTAAGCGCCTTGCCAGGCGACCCCACTTTTAGCCAGTTCGACAACAAGTACGACGTGGCTTCTTACAAAAGAATATGCGCTGAGTTCGGTGTCGACCCGTCAAGCGATTTCCGTTTCACAACAGGCGCAAACCACGGACTTGGTAACGTTTATATCTGGATTACTAACATTGGACCAAACAAAACTGGAGCAAAATACCCCGATTACGATAAATTTTCGGATGAAGGTGGAACTGCAAGCAAAGGTAACTCGATTCAATACATCGAGCCAGACGACGCTGCATATGCACAGGCAGACTGGTTTTGTCCTAACGGCACTGAAGGGCTTACTCAGGCAGGTTTGTCGAGAGTAAACCAGTCGATAGAGGCTTTTGTCTACTGTATTCTCGGTTCGCAGGTGAACGTTCGAAGTAGCATACTTGGAACAGGCGGCCGTGCAAAGGAAGCGCAAAGTGAGTTCCTCGTGTTGGTTGAAGACGCTATAAGGCAACCTGATCTGGCAAAGTCGGTCCAAAGATACCAACTAGCCATCGACGAAGCTAAGGTTCGGCTTAACCTTGCAGTCTGCCCAGGTGCCTGGCTGATGCCCGCTCGTATGGTGATAAACACAGAAAGCGTTGTTGGCTACAATAACCAGCTTAAGCAGGCTGTTGTTGGGATGAAATTAGGAGTGAATGATGAGGTTAATAAAGCTACAAAAAAAGCAGCTCTTAAACTGATGGCCGGAGGAAAATCAAAAATCAACCCACCAAACAGCCACCCTTCAAATCCTATACACAAGAGCGCCACAGCAAAAAAAAATCAGGCACCCGCCGCAAGCGCTGCTGAAACACCAGCTAGCAACGCGCAAAGCGCTAAAGCTACGAAGGCCGTAGCCAATGATTCACACGAAATAAACAAAGCAACTGTTGCTGTTGGCGCGGTTGGAGCAGCAGCTTTGCTCTACACCCTTATGCGTTAACGTCTCTTTTTGATGTATTTTTCAACAAGAAAAGCAACCACAGCAAGGATAAGCAGCCAGGTGTGCTCTGCAAGAAATCCAATTACTTGACCAGCGGTTTTGAAAAGAAATTTCGCAATCGAGCCAATAAGACCAGGCAGAGCTGATGCTACCTTTGAGCCAATATCACTTAGGCCTTTTCCCAACGCTTTGCCGGTGGCCTTCAACGCGTTTGTAATGGCTCCAATAACAGAACCAATCGTGACACCAGCAGCCAGAAGTATTGCTGTTAATGTCACGCCATGTTTTTTGAAGATCTCTTTGATCCTCTCACGAAGTGGAAGCGCTCTTTCTCTTTCGGCAATCTGCGTTTGCAAGCGTCCAAGTTCCTCGGTTCTTTCCGCAACTCTTTCTTCCGCGGCTTGTTTGTCAGTGGGGGAGGCATTCTCATCCTCAATAATTTTTTTGTCTTCCTCGTTTTGGCGCTTGAGCTCATCTTCTTGCTCTTTAAGATCATCCAAAGCTCTTGTGTCGTTGAGCCTTTCTTGAAAAGTGTTTCTTTCGCTCTCTTTGGCAGCGAGGCTTGCCCTTAGTTGGTCGACTCGTGTTTGTTCTTTTGCCTTCTGCTTAGCTTGTTTTTCAAGAGCAGCAACTTCTTTTTTTGCGTTTTCAAAATCCTTTTCAAGATTTTTTTTTAGTTGATTAAGTCTGCGCAATTCTGATTCATTTTCAACATTTGACCCAAGTTGATCCATCTTGGCATTTGTTCGCTCGATTCTTATTCTGAGATCTTCTACTTCTTGGGTGGCTTTTTCTTTCTGCATGGCAATTGTTTCTGCCTGTTGTAGTTGACTTTCAGCTTCTCTTAATCTTTGACGTTCATCTCTTATGCTCTCATTGTCTTGAGCAATAAGATTTTCAGCTGACGGCCCAAGTTCATCTTTGAAGCTGTCTAAAAAGTTTTTCATGAAGCCTGACTCATTATCTTTTAGAATCTTGTACTCGCCTTTTTTAGTTCCTATAGCAACAATTTTCCCCTCATTTTTCCCAGTGCCTCTTCTAATTCTAATTTTTTCAAAATTTGCTTTGGGGAATTTGCCTTTTATCGTGTCTACAGCTTTTTTAAGTTTTTGCCGCAAAAAACTTTCTTTTTGAAGATCACTTATCGAAGGGGTTCTTTCAAGAAAAGGTGTTTCTTCGTAGGATGTGTCTGGCAGCCCGCTCTGTTCGTGCTGCATCGTTTGCATTTCATGTTGTTCACCCCCATGGTAGGGTGTGGATGCCTCCCCGGGCTGAAATGGTCGGGTTGTGTCGACCTCTTGTTCCTCTTCATCATCGTTATCACTGTTGTGGTCAAGATCTTGGTCCAAATCAGGGTCCTCGAATCCAAAATCACCACCACCTGTTGCCATCGCTTAATTTATATATATATATTTTTAAATTAAACTTTTCAATTTAACAATAAAACCAATCGAGAGATGGCTGCTGTTCAAGAAAACCTTCGACCGGGACGCACAGAGAAAATACTCGGCGCACTGAAAGCCGAGCGCGCGGTAAAACGAATCACTTTTGACCGCACAGAAGCCAATCCAGAGGAAACGTTGTATGTTTCAGTGCCCAAGCTGAACGAAAACGAGGTCATTGTGCCTGGCTCGCTGGCGCTGCGCTTCAACATCGACTTGAGCGGAGGCCATGCCAACAACTTTCTGGTTGACAACGTCAGCCGAGCTCTGGTCGACGATTTTGTTGTAAAGTACGAAGGCACCGTCGTGCAGGACACGGTTGGCTATGGCATCTACAAAATATTTGAGGATTTTTTCCTTTCGCAGGAGGAGCGCGACGACAGGGTGCCAGAGGGCATTCAGAGCGAGGACCTTAACAAAATTCGCTCAAATGCTGGCGATAAGAAAACTTCAGGAGTCGAAGCAGAAAAAAAGCTGAATGAGCTATATGGTAATAAATACCGCATCCGTCTGGATCACCAGATTTTAACTGACCATGGGGCATTTTATCCTCAGGCACTATACAACGATCTTGTGTTCGAACTGAAGCTCGCGGCAGCCGAACATGTGGTCAGAGGCTCAGATACAACAAAACTGAAATACAAGTTGACAAACATCCAGCTGGAGTACGAGATGATAAGAAGCAAGGAAATTGCAGATGAAGCGTTCAGCGCTTATTCGGGCGGCAAAGAGTTCGCTTACGACCACATCCAGCGTGTTAAAGTGGTGACTTTTGCAAAAGGCTCCGACACACGTCTTAATCTAAGGGTCAACCCGCAGAGGAGGTCCATGAAAGGTATCTTGCTCCTATTTATTGAGCAATATAACAAAGGTGCAAGGAGCTCGGAAAAGTACATTAACCCGGACCTTACAAAAGTAAGCATCACTGTCAACGGCTCGCCAAACATGCTGTACAACAACGGCATCGAAGGAATGGACATTTGGGGAGAAGTTAAAAGATTCTACATGAAAGAAAAAAATAAAACGCAGCACATGACTCTGCAAAAGTTTTACACAGAAGACAAGTTTGGCCTTCTTATTGATCTGCGTTCCATGGCTGACCACTCGATGCACGGAAGCGGCACGCGCCTTGTGAACACAAAGGACGGTGTCCAGCTTGAGCTAGAGAGGAAAGCAAGCGGCTCAGGTAATTTGAACTGCCACATTTACGTAATCAGCGACGCCCAAATGAATATAATTGGCAGGCAGTTAGAATCTGTGCTTTTATAATTTTTTCTTTGAAAAAGTGTACCTTAGGTACATATACGAACGAAGATGGATCCTGCCAATATACCCTTCAACGCCCTCATTGTGGGACCAACGAACTCAGGAAAAACAAGATACGTGGTCAATCAGCTTTGTGGCCCTTTCCGAGGCAAGTTTGACTACATCGTGCTCATCTGCCCGACGTTCGCGCACAACAAGACTTATTATCGCTTTGCTGAGGAAGATCTTCGATTTTTTGTTTTAATTTGTGAGCAGCACGAGGTGGAATCTTGGTTAAGGCTTTCAAGATTTCTTTTTGAGGGTACGAACACGCTTATCATCCTCGACGACTGTGCTGCTTCGAAAGATGTAAAAGGAAGAACAGGGGAGTTGGTGAATCTTGCTTTCTCTGCTCGCCACGCAGGCTTGAGCATATGGGTGTTAACTCAAAAATTGACAAGCATAACATCCTCATTCCGCGAAAATGTTGCGGCAATCGTTTTCTTTTACACCCCCTCTGCCAAGACCACGAAGGCAATCTTTGAGGATTACGCTGGCGAACTTGCCCATGAGGATTACAAAGAAATCATTTTAAAGCTAAAAAAAAATAAGTTTTCGCATCTTGTCATTTCTCATCGCCACCCTTACGGCACAAAATTTTCTTATTGAACATATTTTTTAGAGTAATAAATGGCTGACCCGTTCGCAACTTCTCCTCCCGAGAGCGTCAAGGGCGCTGCAAGTGAACAAGAATTAGCTTCCGTAATGGAACTGCTAGGAGCTGAACCAGAAAGTACAGAAAGCGCTATGGCACTCATTCAAGGCCCTGACATTCCTGCTTTGCGTGAACAGCTTGCAATCCTTGTTTCAACAGGAAAAGCCAAAGAAGCAATCGGTGTGCAACTGACACACGAGCAGGTGAAGCGCTTGACAGATAAAGAAGTTGAAAAGTACTTAAAGAGATATGAGGCATACGTTGGATCCAAAACAACCGACAGCTTGATTGACAGCTTTATTTTTCTTGTTACTAAAGTCGTTGGTATGGCCGTAAATATCAAGGACGTCAATGATTATCAGAAGGAACTCAAAAACGACTACATCATCAGCAAAGAGCTGTCCACTTTGGCAGGCGGTCTGGCTTTGAAATGCGGCCGCTTTCTTGCCGTTGCAAATGCTGCGCTCATCACAACAAAGCACATTGATTTAAACGAAGCTACAAAGTCGCACACTTCGCTGTGCGAAACCAAAGGTGCTTCCAAAGATGCGGACACAAACACTACTGAAGATTTTTCTGAGCAATGCTAAGAAAATGCTAAGTAATTACTGAACAATGCTTAGCAATTGCTTAGCAAAAAATCTTGCTGAGCAATTTTCTATTTAAATATTATTTTTTTTTATTATAAATGGCCGAGCTCGAACCAACTCCGATCGCTCAAGAAGAACAGAAACAAGTTACTTCAACAACTCCAGCAACAAAGCCTGCCAAAAATCCAAAGCGAGTTGCTGCTGGCAAGCTTGCAGCTGAAAAAACAAAACAGGCTCGTGAAGCACAGAAAAAAGCTGCTGTCGAGGCTGCTGCAATAATTGCAAAAGAAAAGGAAAAGAAATCTGCTGCTGCAAAGCGAAATGTAACACCACCGGCCGTAACGGAACCAGCTCCGCCCGAGGCTCAGCCGCAATCAAGCGGTCTCACCACAAATCAATGGATATCTTTGCTTGGTATCGGCGTTGCAATCGTTACAACTTATGTGAAACGCGAAGACATAAAAGCCTTTATAAACGAAAAAAGAAGTCCAACATTTAAAGCTCCGCCAACTCTTATAACTGATGACACACCAGGGGTCCCAGAGGAACCCCGCGCTTTGCGCGTTACAGCAGAAAGTATTGGAAGGGTTGCAACGCGTTCTTCAGACACGCCTTCGACAATCCAAAATGCCATTAGACCTCGCAAACAAAGAGGAATCCGTCCGATGGATTAAAAAATTTCTTTTGAACATTTCTTTTTCATTTATTATACCGACAATGTCCCTTGGTTTTATTCTTGACAGCCTTGTTAAAGGTGCAGCTATGGCTGGTATTGCATTACTTTGGTTTGAATTTTCCAAAACTTGCGTTAAAACCGCTATTCGGGTGCAAAAGGATGAGGATACAATTTTTAAAAGAGGTATAAAAAAAACAAAAGAAGTTGAATCTGGTGAAGAAGTTGCAAACTTTGCTTCGCAAAACGGTGAAGAATAAACAAAAAAATTTTTCAATTGAATATTTTTTATTATTTTATACTGAACCGCCATGTCTGACAACAAACTCGTAAAAACACTCATGGATGCCGCGACTCTCACTGGCCTTGCCGCCGGAATCGGCTGGGCTGCCAAAAAAGTTGTAAAAGAAAACTTCACATCCGACCCAAGCAGCAGTTTTATGAACTATGTAAAGTTCACAGCCGTCATGGCTGGCAGCGTTGCACTTAAACAGTATCTCGAGGACCAGAAAATTCTCCCAACCAATTAAAAAAAAATTAGAATAGTATAATAACAAAATGGCAAGCGTCGCGATTATGGCTGGCGGAGCTATCTTGAACGCTGCTGCTTTCATTGGCGGCAACTATCTTGCTCGAGCTTTGGGTGGCGGAGATGACGCCGCTTTGAAAGAAAAAGAAAGACACGACAAAGCTCTCGAGGCTTACCAGGCAGCTTACGCGAAGTACTCTCGCGACCGCACGAAGCTTCTCGACTGGATCGAAACCAACAATGAGATCAAACAGCAAGCGAAACAAAACTTTACGAACACAGACTACGCTTTCAAACTCTACAACCAGGCACATCCTGACAAACAAATGATTCCTCCGAAAGAACCCAAGTTCTCTGATTTCTATCAGCCAAGTGAGCAGCAGAAACAAGGTGAACTTATGTTCGTTGGCGCTGGCGCGCTTGCACTTGGGTACGCTGCCTTTCGGTTTCTTTAAACTTTTCTTTTTTTCTTGTATACACATGGATGCAAAGATTTTTGCGGAGCAAAACTTTTCGAAGAAAATCTCGAAAGTCTACTATAGCCCCCAGGGCTACTGGAAGGGAATTGCAGCGATAAAAAAATTAGCCGAGGCGGCCAAGGTTTCCGAAGATGCCGCAAAAAAGTGGCTCGTTAAGCAGGCCCTTTGGCAGATCTACCTTCCGGCACCACGATACGTTCCTCGCCCAAAATTCGATGTTTCTTCTCCAAACGCGGTCCACCAGGCGGACCTTCTTTTTCTGCCACACGACAAACTGCCGCGAGGGCGAAAAGTTTACAAATACGCTCTGACTGTTGTTGACGTTGCCAGCCGATTCAAAGAGGCCGAGCCTTTGACCTCCAAAGATTCAACTGAGGTTGCAAAAGGTTTTCAGACAATTTACAGGCGAAGTGCACTAAAATGGCCACAGATGCTGCAAGTTGACCCTGGTCGCGAATTCATGGGAGCTGTTACCAAAGAAATGGAAAATCACAAAACCTATATTAGACGCGGGCGTGTTAACATTCACAGAGATCAAGCTATTGTTGAACGTTTTAATCAAACACTGGCAGGGCGCCTGTTTGGTTATCAGTACGGTGTCGAGATGAACCTGCCATCTGGCCAGCGGTCGACAGCGTGGGTAAAAAGGCTACCCGAAGTTGTTGCCGCTCTGAACAACGAAGTAACCAGTCTTACTGGTAAGAAACCTGCTGCTGCAATCAAAGAAAAGGCTGTTTCGTCAAAACCGTCCTCAAAATATACAAGACCTGTTGGCAAGAAAGAAAAAAAACTCCCCTCTCTCGTTAATGTGCGCTATCTCTACCAACCTGGCGAGCTGGAAGGCGGCGTAAAAAGGGCTACAGATCCGATTTGGTCATTAAAAGTCTACAGCATTGAAAGGTCTGTTACTAAACCTAATCAGCCAGTTCTTTATTACTTGCACGATGGTCCAAAGCGCGGCTTCGTGCGTGAAGAATTGCTTGTTATTCCTCCAAATACACAGTTACCACCAAGCCCTTAGTGCTTGAGCCCCTTGGGCACTCCTGAGTGGCTTTTTATTTATTAAAGCACTCTAGAGAGACCTTTGCTTGGCGGCTAGTTAGTTTTTTCACTCCCTTTTATGGGGCGGTGGGCTCTTTTTTTTGCCCCTTCTCTGCAAGAGCTTCGCTCTCGTGCTCCGCACCCATCCGATAGTGCCCATATGCCAAAGTGTTTATCCCATCTTCATTTATCCATCTCTTTGTGTCAAATGGCGACAGCGATTTTTTGTTTACCACTATTGAATGCATCTCGTGGGCATAGCTTCTTAGCATGTGCATTTCGTGAAAGCTTTCCTTGTTTTGAAAAAGTGCATCTTTGAAGTCTTTATGATTTATCTCATTTTTCGTCACGCACTCTTTCACCCCCTTTGCCTTTTTTATATTTTTTTCGTCCACTTTCAGCGTGTTACAACATTTTGACTCACTTGCTTTCGGATGTTTCTCTTTTATTTTTTTGACCAATTCTTCGTCGTTTGCCATTATTACCTGCATTTTTTCCCCTTCGCAAGTGCACTCTTTTATTTTTGCCTCAGGAAAGTTTTTCTTTATTTTTTCGATTTCATTTTCGCTTTCACCTTCTGTCATTATTGAATACATTTTCGGCCTCAAACAAACACACTCTGAAATCAGTTTTCCTGCGCATTCGTCTTTCATTTTCCCCAACACCTTTTTGTTTTCTTTCGAATAAAGTGAATGCTCTTCGGGGTAGTCGCTTGTGTCGTACTCGCCGATGTTTTTTGCCATGTCCGCGTAAACGTCTTCTGTTTCTATCACAAGCAAAAGGCTGTCTGTGTCTGTATACAAAAGCTCGCAACGCTCCCCGTACTCCTTTTTCAGATGGTTGTAAAAGAAGTCATACATGCATAGCTTGCTTACGTCAAGGATAGTCATGCCTGTGTAGACCGGTTTATTGAGAAACAGCTTACTTTTTCGCATGTCTATTCCGACAAGATCGTTTGAAAACATCACGTGCCTTGAATACAATGGACTTGCGACCAATTTTCTTATTTTATTTGTCTCGTCGCTTCTTACTATTCTTATGTCTACACGGTTTCTCAGGTTTTCCATTGTTTTTCCAAAAACCGAGTTGTTCATTAGCTTGTAAAAGGTCTTTTCAAAGTTGTTTTTTGCTTTTTTCGGAATTCTGTGTTCATCCGGATGTAGGGCTCCATCCAGCATTCCTGTTCAAACTCTAAAACCCTGTGCACTTTTTTGAGTTTCATTCCCTGTTTTAAATAAAACTGCAAGTTTCGGTAATGCACGACGTAATTGGTTTTGTCTTCAAGCGTTAAAACAAGCTTTTCAGTGTTTGGGGGGTTTAATTCAAGATCATTCATTAATTTCTTTTGGTAAGGCGAATACATTTCTTTGTCTATTTTCTTTTTCTCTGGCGCTAATGGGTAACTGTCGTGAGCGTCATGCAGCTCTTTCGGATATTCTAACTCCACCTCCATAATCCATCCAGTTTTTGCATGCTCTTTTTTTGTCATTATTTCTTTTTCTGTTGGCATAACCTTTTTCCATCTAAAACCACTTTTCGGAAGCGGCTTGCTCATTGCCCACCCGTAAAGGTTATTCGCATCGAGATACATTATGTATTTTTTTGGTTGACTCGGATCAAATCCCTTAACATATGGGTTGTTCGCCTTTGCATATCTCTTGCTTACCGACGAAATCCCGCCTCTTATTCCCCTTTCGACGAAGAGGTGCATTTCGTAGTCTGTGAGTAACTCAAGCTCCACACCTGTCTTTTTCAAAAGCGCATCCCAAGAAAGACCTGGCGACGTGTAATAATTTGCGGGATCCAGATTGTACTTCTCAAGGCATAATTTTCGAAAGTTTTCAAAAACGTCCGCTAACAGGGTAACGTCCGTTTTGATATACAAATCGTGGTAGTCTCCAAGATTTTGGCAGCCAAAGGTTTCCCACACTTTTTGCGCGTGTGCATACTCTTTGTCTGTTATGTGCTCGCCTGTAAGTTTACTGTAGAACTTTTCTTTTTTCGGCAAAGTTGTTTCTTTAAATCTTTCCCATGAGTCCATGTATTCATAGGGATAAATCCCCTTTTGTGTTAACAAGCCAAATTTTTCTATAAAAATGGTTTTTGCTTCTTTGTATCCTTCATCTGTTATGTGGATGTTATTGACAATTTGCCATTTTTCTTTAGTTTCGTCCCCACCTTTAAAAAAACTTTCACTCAAGTTGTTATAATTAAATTCCTCCCACACTTCAACGTATTCGCTTGGATATTTTCCGTTGTCTAACAACAGTTCACTTTTTTCAAAGAAAACCTTTTTCGTCATATTTAATGCATCCTTCGGCGTATCTTCTACAAGTTTTTCAAGCTTTCCAAGTAAAAAGTTCAAAGTGTCAATAAACCTTAAACCCCCCAGTGAAAATGTAATGTATTTTTCCATGTTGTTTGCAACACACTTTACCTCTTTCTGTGCCTCTTTTGAAATCTTCGAAATTGACTGCATCAAATGGTGAGCATCGTAGCCACTCAGGTTATGAAATGCAACTGGTATTTGAATATTTTTTGGATTTATTTTCATCATTAAGTTACACACGTTGTGCGCGGCTCCTCGAAAATTGCCTGTTATGTGACAATGATCCCTCACCGCATCCTTGTAGTTCGGCTGGATAAGCGGCTCTTTGCACGCTAGGCAGTTTTTTTGGTTTTCAGCGGCTAATTTGTGTGATTTTTTTTCAAGCTTTTTTAGCTTATAATGGTTCCCGCTATTAAGAGTATTCGCCAATTCTATTCTTTCGTAATAGCATTTTTTGTGTAACTGTCCTAAGTAACCAAACTCCTTTTTATTAGATTTAAGCCAAACCGGCAAAGAGTCTAAAAAGTTTTGTTTCACCAACGATTTTTCGCAGATGTGGCAGTTTTCGGCTTTTTTAAAGTTTGCCCAGTCTTTTTGCGTCATAAGGAGAGGTTTTGGCTTTGACAATTCATATCTTATTTTCTTTTCTTCAATTAAAAGACAGTTCAAAAATACTTCAACGGCGTTTTCTCCTCTGTAAACGAATGGTTTTTCGTGTTCACCATCACTTCTTACACGCGTGTAAGCGAATCCGCATGCCTCGTGCTTTTCTGTTTTGTACGTGTAACTTTTCTGGCGGTTCTCGGGCGTTTCTCGGCGCTCTTTTTTTAACAATGCCTCGCCGTCGGCGTAAATCGTATAAGGCGCTTTCATTTGTTTTTGGTAGTTTTTAAAAGAAAGGGTGTTTTTCTCCTCATCTGGCATTTCGATTCTTGTTGGCTTGCCTTTGACCCCATTGCAATACTTTTTGTGCTTTTCAAGCAAGTCTTCTCTTGTAAAATTTGTCAAACACATCATGCAAAAGTGTTTTTTGTTACTGTGTTTGGTTTGGTCGTGTAACAAAGCGCTAATTCTTTTTATAAAACAGTAGTGCTGTTTCAATCCTGACTCAATCAACATAAGGTTTATACGGGGTATTTTGTTTTCTTTTTCGCTTTGTCTGAGAGGTATCACACACCCGTCTTTCAAGTGCCACCCAAAAACATTTATTGCAAGGTTTCTGTTTTGCGCCTCAAGCCTGTCAATCTGCTTTAGGGGTGTCGGAAAATCGATTCCGTTGTAGTTTATGCCGTCATCAACGGGATATTTACTTGTTCTTTGAGGATCTTTTCCGTTCGCAGGCGGGAATAAAGCAGCTCTCAAAGCCCATTTTAAACACTGGTTGTCACTGTTTTGCACGTTAATAATTGCTTTTTTGTTTGCCAGTTTGGGAGGCAAAGGCAAGTAAGTTCCTCCGCGCAATGGCCGATAACGCGCAACATAGGTGTACGCCCTTGTTATTCTTTTAACAACCCACCCCGAGCCCCTCTCCGACCAAGCCTCGATTTCTCCCTTTGCTTTGTCAATAAATTCGTCAAACTCTTTTTTTATTCGGTCTTTGGTGTTTTTTGTAAAAAGACGCGGTTCTCTTTCTCTGAAATAGTGCTCCATGTGTTGCGTAACTCCGTTTCTTTTCATCGAAAATTTTACTTTAAGCCCGAAGCTTGCTTTTATGTCATTCAATTCTTCAATTTCACTTTCCAAAAGATCATAAAACTTTTTTTTGTGTTTTTTTGCAAAAATTAAAAGATCTTTGTTGTTTTTTTCGGTTTCGGGTATGTCCATTTTCCATACTCGGAGCCAATCGTTAAAATCGGTGTTGGCCAGTAAAAAAGACAAATTTCTTTGCGGGTTTCTTTGAAATTCACGGAGGTTTTCCTCCATCATAGCTTGCAAAACTTCTGACGAATATCTTGCAGCAGCCATTTGGTGCATATACAAAGTAAAAAATATTTGTTCAATTGAAAAATAATTCTGGCGCGCCTGTTCTTTGGGGCTTGGCGGGGGCCACTTGTTTTAGGACAGTCCTCAACAAGTGTTAAAAGGGTGCCTTTGCCTAGATACATGTGCATGGGTTGAAAGGCTGTCATCTAACCCCGACACACTTGCAATATGAGGGTTTTGGACGCAAATCCAAAAAAACAGTGAGGGGCGAGAATGGCGAAGCCGGCAGGCGAGCCAGGCGAAGCCCCGAACGCATTTTTTTGGATTTGCGCCAAAACCCTCATATTGCAAGTGTGTTAATTTGTTTATTATATATATAACGAGAATTCAACCATTGTACATATTACGCCAATTTTTCCAGTTTATGACCTTTGACATACAACAGTTAACGGCACGAGAAAACAAAGCTGCAAATGCACATAGCTTAACAAGCGAATTCGCTATTTCAATAATATAAAAAAGAAAAATTACTGGTGACAAACTCTTCTAGACAAAAACTTTATTTAAATAAACACACTGCGTTATATGTACGTTAAAAGCAAAACTTTTCGTATCGCATCGAGGAAACGTCGCCACAAGCGAATGAATTACTCTCTAATCAATTGAATCAACAGGCGAATTTTGAACAAATTGTGACAACACAAGCATTCGGTTAATTAAACAATAAGAACGACGTAAATCCAGAGTAAAAAAATGCAATTTACTTTTCCAAGACGAACCCAAGAGTGCCTGAACATTCCTAGAAAGTCCGTGGATGTGTTGTTAGTTCCGAAGAAAGTCTTGTTAGGTCGCCGTCGAGAGCAAACTTGCTGCTCGCTTTCTCGACCTCGTTGGAAACCATTTGAATTCTTGCGCTGTGATTGGTTGAGTCGTACTACTCTAGATGCTGATTGGTTATATTTTTCACATGTGAAGACAGCTATACGCGAAGCTGATTGGACTTTTTCCACATGTGAAATATAGCAAATATAGAATTCTATTTGCAAGGTTTATTGCTTAAAATTCTCGCTATATATATAATAAAACTCCTTTAACAATAATTGCCAATTATCGTGATGTGAGCCATTTGCATGCCATTTCTCTATAATTTCTCTTAACACAAATATAAAACGAAATAACGAGGCTGACGTTATGTTGCTAAAATCCAATCTAATGGAAAGGGGGAACTCTTTTACAAGCAACGTCAAATGTCAAAGAATCAGTTTGACATTCAATTTTGAATAAATGGCTGTATTTTTTCAGGTGAAGAAGAGAACATCTCGAGACAAATACGCTCTTCACCCGATGATTCACCTCAGCAATCAGACTTAAAAGCCTCTGAAGTACAAGTACTGATCAAACAAGAACTAGATCTGCTGCAAAACCAAGTCTGTGCTAAAGATCACACGCTCTGCCGCACAGGACCAAAAGGTAACGCGGGACGACGAGGAAGACCAGGAACCTGAGGGAGACCAGGAACCCCAGGGAGACCCGGATCAAGCGGACCTCCTGGTAAACATGGGCCAATCGGAGCTCAAGGACCGAGGGGCATAAAGGGCGATATTGGAATGCCGGGAGCAAGCACACGAAGGATCTTACACCTGTAGAACGACTAATGCTCTGGCAACAATAGAAGCCAAAGTCAAAATCAATACTCCTGTTGTTTTGACTTCCTGTTTTGTGATCAGAAAATACGTCAGCAGTGTCAGCGGAAATTACGTCATTGATTCCGATGGCGCGGGAGGCCAAGTACCGTTTACAGTTTTTTGCGACATGAATGACAAGAATGAAGTCGGCGTGACAGTGATTAGTCACGACAGTGAAAGCAGAATGTTAGTGGATGGATGTTCCTCTCAAGGCTGTTACTCGCGTGACATTCATTACACAGGAGCAAGTCTGTCTCAGCTGGCGGGTCTCACCAGAGTCTCCTTACACTGTGAACAGTTTATCAAATACGAGTGTCGTTATTCAGTAATGTTGGGGTGGGGAGGATACGCCTGGTGGGTGTCACGTGATTCCAGTAAGATGACGTACTGGGGCGGGGCATCACCTGGCAGTGGTAAGTGCGCATGCGGGATGACCAACTCATGTGCAGATTCCTGGCGTGGATGTAACTGTGATAAGAATGACGTTGTATGGCGTGACGACAGCGGTCTCCTCGATGACAAGACACAGCTGCCAGTTAAACAGCTCAGGTTTGGCGATACAAGTGGGTCTGCCCAAGGCTACCACACACTGGGAAAACTGAAATGCTATGGCATTGCGTAAAAAAAAATTAAAATGTTTTTTCTCTAAAGATCCAGTTGTTTTAAAAAAACATTTTCTTATAATTCTCTAAAGATCGAGTTGTTGGATCTTTAGAGAAAAAGATGTTTGATAACTGGGCTAATGAATTTGCAAGAAAGTAATAAACATACTGAATCGTAACCTAACTGTATCGTGTGAAAAAACTGTTATTTCCTCTAGTTTTTTTTTCCGAGCGTTTTGTTCTAAAGAAATTAAAGCGAGCAGGTTGGAAAAAGTGTACACGGGATATGCGCAAATACGGCCTGGCTTTCCCCGGCGATGATCAGCTCCACGGGTTGAGCACAGTGGGACACGAAGATAATTGATAACTGAGGTGGCCTCCCCTTTAAGCCTGGTGGTTTCTAGGAGGTCTCTCCGCCTTTCCATAATTAGTCTCTGCTGTTATATCACTGTTATATTGCTAATAAATGATGATGATGTTGATGATGTTGTTGATGATGATGATAATGATGATGATGATGATGATGATGATGATGATGATGATGATGATACGTTAGATGCATGTCATTTGTTTGAATTAACATACTGAGAGCCTTTTGGGAAAATAAATCAGAACACATTTATTGTAATTGCTGTTTTCTTCTTTAAATAAACTTTCTCATCATTGTTTCATGTTACTGACTTATAATTTCCTTATTATTACTGTTACTCATGATCAGGTATGAAGGAAAATCAAACTAAAGCCCGGCCCAAATGTGGATGAGAGTTGATGAGAGTTCAAACTCTCGCTCTCGTTTAGCTTGAAACTCTCACGCACTCTCATCGACTCTCATGCGCTCTCGTCGACTTTCAACCAAATTGTTCGTTTTGACCCTTTTATGACGAGTATCAGCAGAAGGTGTACCACGTGACATAGGTATAATAGTCGTCCATCATTTAGCCATCGCTCCCTCTTTTCTGCCAAAATAAAAGAATGCAGACGATGGTTGATACAATCTTTGACTTACTTTTGTAACGTATTTAAAGAAATAAGTTAGAACCAACAAACAAGTGTAAGATTTTTGTAAATAGTGTGAAATAATAAAAATCTGAAATCTGAAGCCGTACAAGGAGGCTTTTAAATTAATTCAATTCTAGAATACGTTTGACCCCTGTCAATAGGATGATAAGATAATTATACTTCCTGTGATACTGAATCTCCATTACAAGCTGAGACAAGTAAAGCTTTTTTTACTGCATGTTTTCTTCATATCAGTTAGCACAAGCTTCGTGTTACACTTTCATAAGTGAAGCTCGGACACGACCGTGACACAACAACTTTTGCGAAGCTTTCTATCGTCTTTACAACGATTAAACCAACAGTGAAAGCAGCTCAAAGAGAAAAGATAACGTCCATAGCATCAGTTTGACATCACAAGTTTGTGGTAGCAGCTGTATCGATGGAACAAGATAAAGAAGAGAAGCAGACGAACAGAAGACAAACACTGAACAGCTTGTGTTCCGCGTCAGGCTTGCTGTTGTCTGTTGTGTGTTGTATCGCGCTAATTCACGTGGAACTCAGAATACAAGAACATCATCGACTGATATCACACTCAGTAACATTCTGTGATAACAAGGAGACAGAAATCCTTCGAAAAGTACAACAAAATTACGACAGATGGCAAGTTATGGCTACAGGCCGCCATTGGCAAGGGACTAAAAGGTAAGTTTTGTCATTTTAGTACAGTAGACAGTATAACTATATTTAAGCATAATTTCTTCGATAATTATTTCCAATTATTGTGATGCGAGTCGTCTACACTTCACCCAACATGCCATTTCTCTACAATTTTTCTGTATACGAATAAAAAACGAAATAACGATGGTGACAGTATGTTGCTGAAACCTGATCTAATGGGAACTGAAATCTCATTTACTCGTAACCATCGAATGTCAAACAATCAGGATTCACAGTTTACAAGTTTTTAATCTAATTTTTCAGGAGAAGAAGAGATCATCTCAAGACAAGAACGTTCTTTGCCCGATGATTCACAACAAAAATCAACCCTAACAGCATATGAAGTACAAGTAGTGATCAAACAAGAACTCGGTCTGCTGCAAAACCAAGTCTGTGCTAAAGATCACACGCTCTGCCGAACAGGACCAAAAGATAACACGGGACGGCCAGGAAAACCGGAAACCCGAGGGAAACCAGGTCCCCAAGGGAAACCCAGATCAAGCGGACCTCCTGGTAAACATGGACCAATAGGAGGACAAGGACCGATGGGCATAAAGGGGGATATTGGAATGATGGGAGACACCGGTCCCGTGGGACCTAGAGGCCCGCCGGGTATGAAAGGCGTCAAAGGTGAACCGGGCCAGTCCATCTCGGCTCCATCTCTGCTGCAGCGACCTGTTGAAATGACGGTCAATGAAAGTCAGACAGCCATCTTGAAATGTATAGCGGATGGTAATCCACGTCCAAAAGTCACTTGGTCTAAGCTGAATTCATCGCTCCCTGTTGGTCGTCACGTGGTAGAATCCAGTGGCGCTGTGATTGTTAAGGAAGTTAGACCTGGAGACGAAGGAGTTTACAGCTGCAGAGCTGAAAATTTGCTGGGAGAAATAAATGCTTCGGCGAAATTAACTGTTCAATGTAAGTAGCAGAATGTGATATTGTCATAGTTATTGGGAAATATGATTACGATATGACAATCTTACCACAGGGATCAACACTGACCTGTGTTCTAACTGACTAAGTCCCATCAACATAATATTTCAAGTTGTTATACACCTTTTCAAGAAAGGCTACAACAGCAGTGAAAATAAAATGTAACAAAAGTGTGTTTGGCAAAATCATCATAATTTCTCTATTTCTCGATAGTTTCTCCTCATCTTTTACTATCATTCAATCGATTGATGGCTGAAGAAAAGCAAAACGTCACCATCGCCTGCACTGCTACTGGTCAGCCGCGTCCTAGTGTCACGTGGTCCAAGTCAGTTGGGAGTTTGCCTGAATACAGAACTAAAGTGATGAATGGAACCCTGACAATCTACAGTGTGACAAAAAAGGACGCTGGAATATACATCTGTAAGGCAGAGAATATTCTGGGATCAGCAACAAACACTGCTCAAGTAGTGATATTCTCTCCTCTGCGGTTCAAAGTCCGTCCTCCTCAAGAGGTCTCTCCCGCTATGTTTGGTTCAAGTGTTTCTCTACCGTGTGTGGCCGAGAGTGACCTGAGAACTACAATTACTTGGACCAAGGATGGAAAGTCTTCACTTCCTGTAGAATCCAATGTTCTACTGAATGGAACACTGGTTTTTGAGAAGATAAAGAAATCGCATGAAGGATTTTACACTTGTAGAGCGACCAATGCTCTGACAACAATAGAAGCCAGAGCAAACATCAATTCTCCTGTTACTGCGCCTTCCAGTTGTTCTGTGATCAGAAAATATGTCAGCAGTGTAAGCGGAAATTACGTCATTGATCCAGATGACGCGGGAGGCCTGGCACCATTTACAGTTTACTGTGACATGAATGACAAGAATGGAGTCGGTGTGACAGTGATAAGTCACGACAGTGAAAGCAGAACATTGGTGGATGGATGTCACTCTCGAGGCTGTTACTCGCGTGACATTCAGTATACAGGAGCGAGTCTGTCCCAGCTTGCAAGCCTCACCAGGGTCTCCTCACACTGTGAACAGTTTATCAAGTATGAGTGTTATGGTTCTGTTATGTTGGGGTACGGGGTATATGCCTGGTGGGTGTCACGTGATTCCAGTAAGATGACGTACTGGGGCGGAGCATCACTTGGCAGTGGTAAGTGCGCATGCGGGATGACCAACTCATGTGCAGACTCCAATTATGGTTGTAACTGTGATAAGCAAGACGGAGTATGGCGTGAAGACAGCGGTCTCCTCACTGACAAGACACATCTGCCAGTTAAACAGCTGAGGTTCGGAGATATAGGCAGTTGGAACCAAGGTTACCACTCACTCGGAAAACTAAAATGCTATGGTACAGCGTAAAAGAAAATGTTAATTTGTTGTTGTCTCAATTTATTGCAAGCCCACTTGAAATAATGATGATAGTCAATATGCTTTAGTTAAGTAGCAACAGATATCGAAAAAAACGGAAATTGAAAATATAAAAAAAAAGCTTTAGTGATGTTTCAGGTTAAAATTTTTATCGAATTAAAAAGAATTAAACAATTATTTACTTACGACACTATATTTTTTCATAGAGTTATACTCAGTCCCAATTATAGCATCTAGTTTATAAAATTCGTAACACTGAATAACTAACTTTTTGACACGTTAAAAAGTACAAAGAATGTGTCATACAGTAGCGTAAGAATCTGTTATATGAAGTAATAACTACATGTAATCATCATGGCAAATTAGCGTCTAGTTTGGTGCTTTTCATGTCGTTAAAAAGACGCGTTATCTACATAGTCGATACATAGCCACAGACATGAAACAAGGTGCGTAAGAGCGTTTGAGGAGGCAACGTGGCCGGCAACGTGGCCGCAGGTGTTGTAATCCGAAGCTCCCGGGTTTAATCCCTCCACACTGCCTGCTACTAGCGACCACTAACTGGATTTATTTTCGGCCGTCCATAGTTCAAATTCTTGGTCACGCTTAGTATATAGCTAACTGGTCTGCCTCCTGCCAGTTGGGATTTTTTAACTATGTTATGTTCATTTAAAACGTTTGTTTCCTCTGTTTTAGTGTCAATGCCTGTACTCCTAGATACAACACTGTTACTTATGGAAAGCACTCTTTGCGTTATGTAGGACCCAAACTATGGGGAAAACTTTCTACGGCTGACAGATCAGCCAAGACTCTGCAGGCTTTCACAAACCGTATTCGCAAAAAAGATATAACTCCCTTAATGGACAGCGGCTGTAAGGGATGCATCCTATGCTGCACTTAGTGCCTCTCAAGTCAAAACATTATTATAAGATTTTAACATTTTTTACACCATAGATTATAATAACATTTTTTATATGACTTATATATATTTTTATTGTATTTATATTTAGTATTAGTGTAGCTTTTAGTTTTTAGCAGTGTCCCCTAATTAGTATGGTTTTATTTTCCAGGCTATAAGGCTTTGACACTTAAATAAAGTTTCTTATCTTATCTTATCTTAAGCTAGCTTTCTCGAAGTTAAGTGCATGACCACTATAAAAACGACCTTTACAACATTAACAACCGGATGCGAGCTTAACAGTTGAGGTTCCCTATACCTGATTATGGCATCTGATCGATCCTGATTAATTGTTCATATGAAATCCGGCCAAGCTTTGAGCTAGTTACCAAAAGGTTTTTATTTCTATGCATGTTGTCCCAAAGACTAGATCTTCACAGTAAAAGATATTTGATAGCTCCGCTAACGAACTTGGTAGAAAGCTAGAAACTGTTATTTTCTTTAGGGTTTTTCTAGTGAATTAAAGAAGTCAAAACGAGCAGGTTCAAGCTAGGAAGTGTGGGCGGCGTATTAGACTAAGATCTTGGTTTACAAATTCACCGAGATATGCGCAAAACTGCCATGGTTTGTTTCGGCGGTGCTCCGTTGTTGAGTGTAATATGACACAAAAATACGTCAGATACATGTAATTCGTTTAACTTCAAAATACTGAGAGCCTTATTAAAGGGAGAGTAGATCAGAACACATTCATTGTAATTGCTGTTTTCCTCTTTTAATAAACTATCTCCTTATTATTGTTGCATGCATGTTACTGAATTTTTTTACCGTATTCTTACTGTTACTAGTGTAGAGAAAAGGAAGGCAGTTTAGCAGTGAACCAATTGTTAATTCTGATGCTCCTAAATGTCACCGTAAAATTATTACATCCGACTGAGATCGTGACTCAGCTGCATCACGCTGAACAAGACGTGCATACAAGGGAAAACCAAATTGTTCCTTTGATCCTTTTGTGACGCGTATCAACATAAGGTGTACCACGTGACATAGGTATAATAGTCATGCATCATTACCCACCCCTCCCCCATCTCTGCAAGAAAGTAAAAGAATGCCGATGGTTAATGGTTTATATCATCGCTTACTAATTTTCCTCACAGATGATTTTGGGAAATTAATTAGAACCATTACGTCTAAACAACTCAAGGTCAACAATTTAAACTCGCCTTGCCATGGGATCTTTTGCAGCATGCTGTGCACACGTTTAAAAATAATACTTCAATTCTAGCCAAAATACGTTTGACCTCTGTCAGTATCAAAGATGATACCATAATTAAAACTTCCTGTGATACTGAATCTCCATTACAAGCTCAGACAAGTAAAGTTATTTTTACTTCATATCAGTAAACACAGGATTCGTGTTACACTTTCATCCGTGAAACTCGGACACAACAGCTTTCTATCATCTTTACACCGATTAAACCCACAGTGAACTGATCTGTAAGCAGCTAAAAGTGGAAAGAAAACGTCTTTAGCATCAGTGTGTTTGATATCACAAGTTTGTGGTAGGAGCTGTAACGATGAAACAAGATAAAGAAGAGAAGCAGACGAACAGAAGACAAACACTGAACAGCTTGTGTTCCGCGTCAGGCTTGCTGTTGTCTGTTGTGTGTTGTATCGCGCTAATTCACGTGGAACTCAGAATACAAGAACATCATCGACTGATATCACACTCAGTAACATTCTGTGATAAGATGGAGACAGCAATCCTTCAAAAAGTACAACAACATTACGGCAGATGGCAAGTTATAGCTACAGGCCGCCATTGGAAAGGGACCAAAGGTGAGCATTGTTTACGTTCTTCTGTAATCATTGCAAAATGTTGTGCGTTTTGCTCGTCGTCTTTACTCAGGGTGCCTGCTATTTATCTTTAGTATCCCCGAAACAAATGAATGCGAAATAAGGGGGCTGAAGCTGTGTTGCTGAATCCAGGTTGTATTATTGCATCATAGCAACCGTTAATTGTCAAAGAATGGTTCATGGTTTACGATTTTGAATAATTGGCTCTAATTTTTCAGGTGGAGAAGAAAAAAATTCAAGACAAAAGCGCTCTTCACCTGAAGATTCAGAACAAAAATCAACCCTAACAGCCTCTGAAGTACAAATACTGATCAAACAAGAACTTGGTCTGCTGCAAAACCAAGTCTGTGCTAAAGATCACACGCTCTGTCGTACAGGACCAAAAGGTAACGCGGGACGACGAGGAAGACCGGTAACCCGAGGGAGACCAGGTACCCCAGGGAAACCCGGGTCAAGCGGACCTCCTGGTAAACATGGACCAATAGGAGCTCAAGGGCCAATGGGAATGAAAGGGGATGTTGGAGTGCCAGGGGATCCCGGTCCCGTGGGACCTAGAGGTCCGCCGGGTTTGAAATGCGACAAAGGTGAACCGGGCCAGACCATCTCGGCTCCATCTCTGCTGCAGCGTCCTGTTGGAATGACAGTCAATGAAAGTCAGACAGCCATCTTGAAATGTACAGCGGATGGTAATCCAAGTCCAAAAGTCACGTGGTCTAAGATGAATTCATCACTTCCTGTGGGTCGTCACGTGGTAGAGTCCAGTGGCGCTCTGACTGTGAAGGACGTTAGACCTGGAGATGACGGAATTTACAGCTGCAAAGCTGAAAATTTGTTGGGACGAGTGAATGCCTCGGCGAAATTAACTGTTCATTGTAAGTACGGTAGCTGAATTTATGTATTTAACGGTTTAGGGGTAGGTTGTATGCTTTAATAAAACAGTCCCTTTCGAAAGAAAAATGATAGTTGTTGAGAAATATGATATGACAATATTACCAAAAAAGAAATTTCAGAAGAACTTCGATCAACACAAAAAATATGTTTAGTCCTGGGTTCTAATTGTCTAAGTCTCATCGATAACATTTAAAGTCGGAATTATGCACATCAGCGGAGAAAATCAAATGTAACAAAAGAGTGTTTGGGCAAATCATCACAATTTCTTTATTTTTCGACAGTTCCTCCTCAACTTTCATTCAAAAATCGATTGATGGCTGAAGAGAAACAAAACGTCACCATCGCCTGCATTGCTACTGGTCAGCCGCGTCCTAGTGTCACGTGGACTAAGTCAGTCGGTAGTTTGCCTGAAGACAGAACTGAAGTGATGAATGGAACCCTGACAATCTACAGTGTGACAAGAAAGGACGGTGGAATATATATCTGTAAGGCAGAGAATACTCTTGGAGTAGCAACAGACACTGCTCTGGTCATGATATTCTCTCGCTTAGGGTTCAAAGTCCGTCCTCCTCAAGAAGTGACTCCTGTGATTGGTTCAAGTGTTCATCTGCCGTGTGTGGCCGAGAGTGACCTGAAACCTACAATCGCTTGGTCAAAGGATGGCAAGTCTTCACTTCCTGTAGAGTCCAATGTTCTACTGAATGGAACACTGTTTATTCAGAACATCAAGAAATCACACGAAGGATCTTACACCTGTAGAGCGACTAATCCTCTGGTGTCAATAGAAGCTAAAGTCAAAATCAATACTCCAGTTATTATGACTTCCTGTACCGTGATAAGAAAATACGTTAGCGGTGTAAGCGGAAATTACGTCATTGATCCAGATGGCGCGGGAGGCCTGGCACCATTTACAGTTTATTGTGACATGAGTGACAAGAGTGGAGTTGGCGTGACAGTGATTAGTCACGACAGTGAAAGCAGAACGCACGTGGATGGGTATAGCGGTGCTGGTAGTTACTCTCGTGACATTCATTACACAGGAGCGAGTCTATCTCAGCTTGCAAGGCTCACCAGAGTCTCCTCACACTGTGAACAGTTTATCAAGTATGAGTGTCATGGTTCAAGAATATTCAATGGAGCGAAAGCATGGTGGGTGTCACGTGATTCTAGTAAGATGACGTACTGGGGCGGAGCAACACCTGGCAGTGGTAAGTGCGCATGCGGGATGACCAACTCATGTACAGACTCCAGGTATGGTTGCAACTGTGATAAGAATGACAATGTATGGCGCGAAGACAGCGGTCTCCTTACTGACAAGACACATCTTCCAGTTAAACAGCTGAGGTTTGGGGATGCATCTGGTTATGCCGGTCAGCAAGGTTACCACACACTGGGAAAACTAAAATGCTATGGCACAGCATAAAAAGCAACGTGATTGTGGTTACCAAGGTAACCATAATGCTACTATCTGTGTAAGTAATGTAAGTAAGACTTTCCGAAGCACGAAGTAAGAACGAGAGCGTACCGAAACGGCACGGAGGATTTGTCAAGTTCTCCAGGTAGCTTTTTACGATTACAATACTATTGTTTAGAAGGATATATGAGTTACGGTGATGAATTGTTAGGATTTAGTTAAATATGAGGATTCCGAATAAAAAAAAAGCCACTTTCACAATCATTATGGCGCTTTCGAACTGTCCAAGGGAGTTTTACACCACCCAGCAAACCGCAATAAGTCGTTCATTGCATTCACGACTTAAAAAGGATATCAAACTTTAGTGGCTGAAGGCGTTTACAGGTAGTGAACCGCTTTAATTTCTGATGCTCCTAAACGTCACTACAAAATTATTACATCACTGAAATCTAGACTCTGACCCATTTGTGACGAGTATCGCCATAAGGAGTACCACGTAACATAGGTATAATAGTCGTCCATCATCCTCCCATCCCACCCCCATCTGTGCAAGAAAGCAAAAGAATGCCAATGGTTTATTTCATCGCGAAGCGTGCGAGGTCTAAAAATAGTATGCAAATGAATATAACCGCCACAACGGCTCAAAAAACATCAGCGTGTTCTGAGAGAAAAAGAAGGAATCTAGGCGAAATTTTCGTTTTATAAAAGTGTTTTAGGAATACCGGCTGCTTTAGAAAGTGTTTTAGAAAAATTGTCCGCCACTTCGGTTTGTTTGTCTGGGTCTTTTCTGAGTCGTGACGTCACTCAGACACTTCGCTTAATTAGAACCATTACGTCTGAAGAAGTTCAGGTCAACAATTCAAACTCGCCTTGCCAGGTAAGGGGTTCTATCACAGCAGTGCTGTGCAGACGTTTAAATAACTAACTTAGTATTAGAATACGTTTGACCCATGTGGGCCATGTCAATTAGAGGCTACTTTAATTATACTTCCTGTGAAACTGAATCTCCATTACAAGCTCAGACAACTTACTTCATATCAGTACACACAAGATTCATGTTACACTTTCGTCGGTGAAACTCGGACACAACAGCTTTCTATCTTCTTTGCACCGATTAAACCCACAGTGAACTGATCTGTAAGCAGCTCAAAAAGGAAAAAAACGTCCTCAACGTACTTCATTTGATATCACAAATTTGTGGTAGGAGCTGCTACGATGAAACAAGATAAAGAAGAGAAGCAGACGAACACAAGACAAACACTGAACAGCTTGTGTTCCGCGTCAGGCTTGCTGTTGTCTGTTGTGTGTTGTATCGAGCTAATTCACGTGGAACTCAGAATACAAGAACATCATCGACTGATATCACACTCAGTAACATTCTGTGATAAGATGGAGACAGAAATCCTTCGAAAAGTACAACAAAATTACGGCAGATGGCAAGTTATGGCTACAGGCCGCTATTGGCAAGCCTCCAAAGGTAAGTTTCGCCATTTTAGTACAGTAGACAGTATAACTATATTTAAGCATAATTTCTTCGATAATTATTGCCAATTATTGTGATGCGAGTCGTCTACACTTCACCCAAGATTACATGCCATTTCTCTACAATTTTTCTGTATACGAATAAAAAAACGAAATAACGATGGTGACGGTATGTTGGTGAAACCTGATCTAATGGGAACGGAAATCTCATTTACTCGTAACCATCGAATGTCAAACAATCAGGATTCACAGTTTAGACAGTTTACGATTTTTTAATCTAATTTTTCAGGAGAAGAAAAGACCATCTCAAGACAAGAACGTTCTTTGCCCGATGATTCCCAACAGAAATCAACGCTAACAGCCTCTGAAGTACAAGTAATGATCAAACAAGAACTTGGTCTGCTGCAAAACCAAGTCTGTGCTAAAGATCACACGCTCTGCCGCACAGGACCAAAAGGTAACACGGGACGACGGGGACGACCGGGAACCCGAGGGAAACCAGGTCCCCCTGGGAGACCCGGATCAAGCGGACCTCCTGGTAAACATGGACCAATAGGAGCTCCAGGACCGATGGGCATAAAAGGGGATATTGGAACGCCAGGAGATCCTGGTCCCGTGGGACCTAGAGGCCCGCCGGGTATGAAAGGCTTCAAAGGTGAACCGGGCCAGTCCATCTCGGCTCCATCTCTGCTGCAGCGCCCTGTTGAAATGACAGTTAATGAAAGTCAGACAGCCATCTTGAAATGTACAGTAGATGGTAATCCAAGTCCAAAAGTCACGTGGTCTAAGTTTAATTCGTCGCTTCCTGTGGGTCGTCACGTGGTAGAGTCCAGTGGCGCTCTGATTGTGAAGGACGTTAGACCTGGAGACAACGGCGTTTACAGCTGCAGAGCTGAAAATTTATTGGGAAAAGTAAATGCCTCGGCGAGACTAACTGTTCAGTGTAAGTAGCTTATTTTGTGTATTTTGCGGTTTAAAGTGTAGAAGTTGATCCTGTCAAACAGGTCCTTTCGAAAGATAAATCTCTTGATACAGTCGTCAATTTAGTATGTTTCTATAGTTGTAGCGATAAAGGAATTTAAGAAGGCTAAGAAGAATTTCGATCAACATTAAAAACTGTGAAGTCTCTTGATCTAAAGGGCAAAGCATAAGTCGGAGCACACCTGATAAAGTAAGGTAACAAGGAGAATAAAAAGGAAAATAAACATAATAGTGCGCTTGGCCAAATGATCTTGTTCTCTATTTCTCGACAGTTCCTCCTCAACTTTCATTGTCATCCAATCGATTGATGGCTGAAGAGAAACAAAACGTCACCATCGCCTGCACTGCTACAGGTCAGCCGCTTCCCAGTATCACGTGGGCCAAGTCAGTTGGTAGTTTGCCTGAAGACAGAACTGAAGTGATGAATGGAACCCTGACAATCTACAGTGTAACAAGAAAAGACGCTGGAACATACATTTGTAGAGCAGAAAATATTTTGGGATTAGCAACAGACACTGTTCAACTCATAATATTTTCTCGTTTGCGGTTCAAAGTCCGTCCTCCTCAAGAGGTGACTCCTGTGATTGGTTCAAGTGTTCATCTGCCGTGTGTGGCCGAGAGTGACCTGAGAACTGCAATCACTTGGACAAAGGATGGCAAGTCTTCACTTCCTGTAGAATCCAGCTTTCTACTAAATGGAACACTGGTTATTAAAAACATCAAGAAATCACACGAAGAATCTTACACCTGTAGAGCGACTAATGCTCTGACAACAATAAAAGCTAAAGTCAAAATCAATTCTCCAGTTATTGCGACTTCCTGTTCTGTGATCAGAAAATACGTCAGCAGTGTAAGCGGAAATTACGTCATTGATCCAGATGGCGCGGAAGGCCTGGCACCATTTACAGTTAACTGTGACATGAGTGACAAGAATGGAGTTGGCGTGACAGTGATTAGTCACGACAGTGAAAGCAGAACGCACGTAAATGGGTATAGCGGTGCTGGTAGTTACTCACGTGACATTCATTACACAGGAGCGAGTCTGTCTCAGCTTGCGAGCCTCACCAGGGTCTCCTCACACTGTGAACAGTTTATCAAATATGAGTGTGTTGGTTCAGTGATGTTCAGGTACGGGGGATATGGCTGGTGGGTGTCACGTGATTCAAGTAAGATGACGTACTGGGGCGGTGCATCACCTGGCAGTGGTAAGTGCGCATGCGGGATGACCAACTCATGTGCAGACCCCAGTTATGGTTGTAACTGTGATGCAAATGACTATGTATGGCGTGAAGACAGCGGTCTCCTCACTGACAAGACACATCTTCCAGTTAAACAGCTGAGGTTTGGAGATACATGGAATAGTAGCGCCCAGCAAGGTTACCACATACTGGGAAAACTGAAATGTTATGGCAAAGCTTAAATAGCAACGTGATTTGTATTAAGTTATGGCGAACTGAGCATATGCATTTCTAACATTTATCATCGTTACTATGCTGAATTGAGTAATTGTGTGCCCGGTCTGTGGCAATTTAAATCTAAAACACAAACATTGAAAGAAAAAGTAGTTTTAGTGACATTTTATTTGGCCAAAAAGGTAATAACGAATTTAAAAGAATTTAACAACTGGGGAAAATTTCATTTACGACACTTTATTATTTTAGCCAAACCTTTGACTTTTCTGACACGTTAAAAATACAATGTGTCATACGTAAGCGTAAACATCTGTTATATGAAGTGCAGTCGTAGCCATCGTAAGAGATGTTCGTTTATGAGAATGAACTCCCGTTAATGATCACACGCTGAAACAAAGAAGACTTGTCGCTTACCGAAAGGACGTTCGCGTGAAAATCTTCCAACATTGCAATTTTTCTTAAATTTTCACCACTGCTAGTTTACAAGTAACTTATGTCAGAAATGTAAAAAAAAATGGGGGTCACCGAATGCGTTTTCGAGATACCGGTAATATATCTGAAAGATGGCGCTTATTTGGATAAATTTGATGTCGTCACTCGA
This sequence comes from Oculina patagonica, assembly GCF_052425735.1. Taxonomy (NCBI): domain Eukaryota; kingdom Metazoa; phylum Cnidaria; class Anthozoa; order Scleractinia; family Oculinidae; genus Oculina; species Oculina patagonica. Next base: position 11,708,278 of record NC_135761.1, on the reverse strand, counting down.
TATGATATCTGCGAATTCTGGCAACAAAATATTTTAATTGAATTGATGCAGGGCACCTTCCTTTGTCCCAATATATTTGAGTGGGTCTATTGAACAAATATATTTCACTTTTAAAGTCCCTTAGAGTAAACGTTGTCTTTAACAATTGAATTTGCAAACGTTCAAAACAGTAAAATGCTGCAAAAATTGACTGATTCGATTGCGCCCGGGAAGAGAAAATGAAAAAATAATAAACTTCTAACATTCGAATTTTTCTCATTTTTGTCAATCGGTAGAGATTTATCCCAAAAGGTTAATTATCTCGAAAAAAAGATTTCTCAGCGCGCGCCCTCATGCATGACGTGACGTGACGTTGCGACATGAATTACGTGCGCAGTAAGGATGCGCATAAACAATTAACGCAAACGTCCTTAAGAATAAAGATTCTCACCTCATTCTTTTGAAAGCACGTTTGAACGTTTAATACGAGATTAGTATCAACGAACACACTGACCACGTTAATAAAGATTGATTGATTGATAATCAGGAAGAAGGTGTAGACAGATTACTAGACTAAGATCTGAAGTCTTTCTTAATAAATAAACTTCTTACTTATTATTGGTGCATGTTATTACCTTATTATTACTGTTATACTGGTTTAGGGGCTGAAGGATTTTTAGAAGTAAACCACTTTAATTTCTGAAACTCCTAAATGTCACCGTAAAATTATTATGATACGGAACATTTTTCGGTACAAAGCTAGATTTTGAAACAACATAATTTTCTGCTATCGTTAAGCTAGTTGTATCACAGGCTCCCCAAGCTCAAAATACGTGGTGTATGGGACAGCTTGTGTATATAGAGAATTGTATGGGAAAGTAACTGATCGTAAAAAAATTGTGTAAATAACTATCTAATTTGAAATAAAGTTTTCCTACCTCAAATGTGTCTTTTCCTGTCTCTTGTGCCGATTTTGAAGCCATTCTGGCGCCGTTTAGTGAAGTTATTCGAAATCGTTGTCTCTCCTTTTAAACGATGACTCTGGCGCGACGTTGATTCAAATGTCGAGCTACAGTCGCGCTTAAGTCGAACTTAAAGAATATTAAGTTCGACGTTGGCACGACGTTTGATTCAAACGTCGTGCAAATTGGAGCGAAACCTAATGCATACATTATGATAATTTAGTCCCGAACACTTTCACAGCGTGGTTACGTGAGACGCATGCGTAAATATCAGATTCAGAATTTGAAAAATGGCTTGGAGAAATAACTGTGCTCATTGCGATGTCAATTTGAATGGCAACGAAAGCTTAGATTCAGAGTGCGAAGATGAAGACCTATCATCTGAGGAGTCTCTGAGCAACTCGAAATCAGTACTGACTCGGAATTATCAGAATGTTCAACCGTATTGTCAGCAAAATCGAATACTACTACTATACTACGAGAAAGAAGGCCGTGTGGCGGGAAAAAGGGAACAAATTTCTCAGTGATTTCAGACACGGACATGTGTTGCTGAATACGGGAGCCGCTCTAACCCGGCAGATAAACAGCGACTGTAATCAAAATTGCAACGGTTTCAAAAAGAGAAGAACCTCGGCGAATGGTTCAGCCAGCTTTATAGCTCTGTCAAGACTCTTGATACGTGCACATTGTTTTAATACAATTGAGTTCGACACGACGAAAGCGCGACGTTCGAACCAGTCAGCAGCTATTAAATGCGACGTTTGAATCAACTGTCGTGCTGCAATCGCGCTAAAGTCGAACTTAATACAATTGAGTTCGACACGACGATAGCGCGACGTTTGAACCGGGCCTTATATCCTTAGAATTTTCTCTATTTTAAAATTTCTTAGCTAACGTAAGTCAAACTGAGTTGTTGGATCACTAGCTATTGGCTACAACTCGTTTATGACAGTGTCTTTTTTGTAATAACTTTGAGTTCTCACCTGTAAGCGATCGAGTCAAGATCTCCATAAAACACCGTGTTCTTTGATGATGATTTGGTTCACTTGATATAAAAGATCTTGGAAGGTACGTAGCAGGGAACATCTCGCCCAGTCATAGGGATAAATCCCCGCAGAAGCCCCTGTTACAATTACATTCAGGGCCGTACCTAGCAGGGGAAGGGGGGAAGGTGGGCAGTTGCTCCCGTCAGGAAAACTAAAAAACTAAGAAAAATAAAGAAAAAAAGAAAAGAAAAACTAAACTAACAAAACCCCAGTTGCCCCGCCAAGGAAATGTGCCCCCGTAGACAAAAAATCCTAGGTAAGGCCCTGACATTAGGAAATCGTGACTCAGCTGTATCTTCACAAGGTATGCATGCAGGGAAAAAAAAGTTGTTCCTTTGATACTTTTGTGACGCCAAGAGAAATATTCCCTTGGTGACGCGTATTAGCATAAGGTGTACCACGTGACACGTGGGGTATAATAGCCGTCCATCATTCACTCACCCCTCCCCGCTGTCTACAAAAATATCAAGCAATGCCGATGGCTTGTACCACCGCTTACTAATTTTCCTCACAGATGAATTTGGGAAATCAATTAGAACCATTACGTCTAACCAACTCGAGGTCAAGAATTTAAACTCGCCTTGCCAGGGGATCTTTTTCCGCATGCAGTGAAATAACTTAAGGTGCTATTCAATTCAAGTAAATACGTTTAACCCCTGTCAATTAGATGATTCTTAATTATACTTTCTGTGATACTGAATCTCCATTACAAGCTCAGACAAGTTAAGTTAATTTTACTTTATATCAGTAAACACAAGATTCATGATACACTTTCCTCGGTGAAACTCGGACACAAAAGCTTTCTATCGTCTTTACACCGATTAAACCCTCAGTGAACTGATCTGTAAGCAGCTAAAAGTGAAAAGAAAACGTCTTTTAAAAGCATCCGTTTGATATCAAGATAAAGAAGACAAGCAGACGAACACAAGACAAACACTGAACAGCTTGTGTTCCGCGTCAGGCTTGCTGTTGTCTGTTGTGTGTTGTATCGTGCTAATTCACGTGGAACTCAGAATACAAGAACATCATCGACTGATATCACACTCAGTAACATTCTGTGATAAGATGGAGACAAATATCCTTCGAAAAGTACAACAAAATTACGGCAGATGGCAAGTTATAGCTACAGGCCGCCATTGGCAAGGGACCGAAGGTGAGCATTGTTTCGCCATGAAACGGTATTTGCAATAGTATACATTTTCTATTATCGTCGTCTTAACCAGAGCTACCTATCATTTATCTTTAGTGTATATATTTTTTACAAAAACAAATAAATGCGAAATAAGGTGGCTAAAGCTGGGTTGTTGAACCCAGTCTAATGGACACGGAAATCTTTGTTACTAGGTTGTGTTATTACATCATAGCAACCGCTTAATGTCAAAGAATGATTCACAGTTTACGGTTTTGAATAAACAGCTCTATTTTTTCAGGCGAAACAGAGAAAATTTCAAGACAAAAACGCACTTCACCTGATGATTCACAACAGAAATCAACCCTAACAGCCTCCGAAGTACAAGAACTGATCAAACAAGAACTTGGTCTGCTGCAAAACCAAGTCTGTGCTAAAGATCACACGCTCTGTCACGTAGGACCAAAAGGCAACACGGGACGACGAGGAAGACCGGGAACCAGAGGGAGACCAGGACCCCCAGGGAGACCCGGATCAAGCGGACCTCCTGGAAAACATGGACCAATCGGAGCGCAAGGACCAATGGGCATAAAGGGCGATATTGGAATGCCGGGAGACCCTGGTCCCGTGGGACCTAGAGGCCCGCCGGGTATGAAAGGCGTCAAAGGTGAACCGGGCCAGTCCATCTCGGCTCCATCTCTGCTGCAGCGTCCTGTTAGAATGACAGTCAATGAAAGTCACACAGCCATCTTGAAATGTACAGCGGATGGTAATCCAACTCCAAAGGTCACGTGGTCGAAGCTGAATTCATCTCTTCCTGTGGGTCGTCACGTGGTAGAGTCCAGTGGCGCTCTGATTGTGAAGGACGTTAGACCTGGAGATGACGGAGTTTACAGCTGCAGAGCTAAAAATTTGCTGGGACAAGTGAATGCCTCGGCGAAATTAACTGTTCAATGTAAGTAGCTGAATTTATGTATTTAATGGTTTAGGAGTAGGTTTAATGCTGTAAAACAGCCCTTCCGAACGAAAAATTACCTTAACATAATATATGAGAATATTACCAAGTGAGGAATTTCAGAAGAACTTGGATCAACAAAAAAACAACAATAATATTTAAAGTCGGAATGACCTACAACTGCTAAGATATAAAAAGTAACAAAATTGTGTTTGGCAAATACTTTATCCTAATTTCTGTAATTTTTTTTATTTCTCGACAGTTTCTCCTCAACTTTCATTGTCATCCAATCGCTTGATAGCTGAAGAGAAACAAAACGTCACCATCGCCTGCACTGTTTCTGGTCAGCCGCTTCCTGGTATCACGTGGTCTAGAGCAGAGGGTAGTTTGCCTGAAGATAGAACTGAAGTGATGAATGGAGCCCTGACAATCTTCAATGCGACAAGAAAGGACGCTGGAATATACATTTGTAAAGCAGAGAATATTCTGGGATCAGCAAGAGACATTGTTCAACTGATGACATTTTCTCGCTTACGGTTCAAAGTCCGTCCTCCTCAAGAGGTGACTCCTGCGATTGGTTTCGCTGTTCATTTACCGTGTGAGGCCGAGAGTGACCTGAGACCTACAATCGTTTGGACAAAAGATGGCAAGTCTTCACTTCCTGAAGGGGCCAATGTTCTACAGAATGGAACATTGGTTATTTCAAGCAGCACGAAAGAACACGAAGGATCTTACACCTGTGGAGCGACTAATGCTTTGACAACAATAGAAGCCAAAGTCAAAATCAATACTCCTGTTGTTTTGACTTCTTGTTCTGTAATACGACAAAACGTCAGCAGTGTCAGCGGAAATTACGTTATTGATTCCGATGGCGCGGGAGGCCTGGCACCGTTTACAGTTTACTGCGACATGAATGACAAGAATGAAGTTGGCGTGACAGTGATTAGTCACGACAGTGAGAGCAGAACATTGGTGGATGGATGTTCCTCTCAAGGCTGCTACTCACGTGACATTCATTACTCAGGAGCGAGTATGTCTCAGCTAGCGAGCCTCACCAGGGTCTCCTCACACTGTGAACAGTTTATCAAGTACGAGTGTTATGGTTCAGTGATGTTCAGGTACGGGGGATATGGCTGGTGGGTGTCACGTGATTCAAGTAAGATGACGTACTGGGGCGGTGCATCACCTAACAGTGGTAGGTGCGCATGCGGGATGACCAACTCATGTGCAGATTCCTGGCGTGGCTGTAACTGTGATAAGAATGACGTTGTATGGCCTGAAGACAGCGGTCTCCTCAATGACAAGACACAGCTGCCAGTTAAACAGCTCAGGTTTGGCGATACAAGTGGGTCTGCCCAAGGCTACCACACACTGGGAAAACTGAAATGCTATGGCATTGCGTAAAAAAAATTAAAATGTTTTTTCTATAAAGATCCAGTTGTTTTAAAAAAACAATTTTTTAAAATCTTTTTCTCTAAAGATCCAGTTGTTGGATCTTTAGAGAAAAAGATTTTTGATAACTGGGCTAATGAATTTGCAAGAAAGTAATAAACATACTGAATCGTAACCTAACTGTATCATGTGAAGAAACTGTTATTTCCTCTTGTTTTTTTCCGAGCGTTTTGTTCTAAAGAAATTAAAGCGAGCAGGTTGGAAAAAGTGTAAACGGTGAAATTTACCGAGATATGCGCAAATACGGCCTAGCTTTCCCCGGCGATGATCAGCTCCCAGGGTTGAGCACAGTGGGACACGAAGATAATTGATAACTGGTTTCTAGGAGGTCTCTCCGCCTTACCATTATAAGTCTCTACTGTTATATCACCGTTATATTGCTAATAAATGATGATGATGTTGTTGTTGTTGATGATGATAATTAGTAGACACAAAAGCAAGGCAACGAGTTGGGGGCAAAATAACAATTTGTTGAAAACTGCGGGCTAACAAATTAAACCTAGGGAGGGTAGGGAGGGTAAAACTAGCGAGGAGAAACCACAATTGACCTTTGAGACGACGCTGAACTTGATATAACCGAGGAGAAACTTGACTCGGGTGTGAAAAGACATGAACCACGCTAAGGGGGTGTGTCACAAATTAAGCGTTTTGACAAAGCCAAAACCACCAGATGACGATGATGATGATGATGATGATGATGATGATGATGATGATACGTTAGATGCATGTCATTTGTTTGAATTAACATACTGAGAGCGTTTTGGGAGAATAAATCAGAACACATTTATTGTAATTGCTGTTTTCTTCTTTAAATAAACTTTCTCATCATTGTTTCATGTTACTGACTTATAATTTCCTTATTATTACTGTTACTCAGGTATGAAGGAAAATCAAACTAAAGCCCGGGCCAAATGTGGATGAGAGTTGATGAGAGTTCAAACTCTCGCTCTCGTTTAGCTTGAAACTCTCACGCACTCTCATCGACTCTCATGCGCTCTCGTCGTCTTTCAACCAAATTGTTCGTTTTGACCCTTTTATGACGAGTATCAGCAGAAGGTGTACCACGTGACATAGGTATAATAGTCGTCCATCATTTAGCCATCGCTCCCTCTTTTCTGCCAAAATAAAAGAATGCAGACGATGGTTGATACAATCTTTGACTTACTTTCGTAACATATTTAAAGAAATAAGTTAGAACCAACAAACAAGTGTAAGATTTTTGTAAATAGTGTGAAATAATAAAAATCTGAAATCTGAAGCCGTACACGGAGGCTTTTAAATTAATTCAATTCTAGAATAGGTTTGACCCCTGTCAATAGGATGATAAGATAATTATACTTCCTGTGATACTGAATCTCCATTACAAGCTCAGACAAGTAAAGTTATTTTTACTGCATGTTTTCTTCATATCACTCAACACAAGATTCGTGTTACACCTTCATAAGTGAAGCTCGGACACGACCGTGACACAACAGCTTTTGCGAAGCTTTCTATCGTCTTTACAACGATTAAACCCACAGTGAAAGCAGCTCAAAGAGAAAAGATAACGTCCATAGCATCAGTTTGACATCACAAGTTTGTGGTAGCAGCTGTATCGATGGAACAAGATAAAGAAGAGAAGCAGACGAACAGAAGACAAACACTGAAGAGCTTGTGTTCCGCGTCAGGCTTGCTGTTGTCTGTTGTGTGTTGTATCGCGCTAATTCACGTGGAACTCAGAATACAAGAACATCATCGAATGATATCACACTCAGTAACATTCTGTCATTCAGTAACATTCTGCCATTTCTCTACAATTTTTATGTATACGAATAAAAAACGAAATAACGATGGTGACGGTATGTTGCTGAAACCTGATCTAATGGGAACTGAAATCTCATTTACTCGTAACCATCGAATGTCAAACAATCAGGATTCACAGTTTAGACAGTTTACAAGTTTTTAATCTAATTTTTCAGGAGAAGAAAAGACCATCTCAAGACAAGAACGTTCTTTGCCCGATGATTCACAACAAAAATCAACCTTAACAGCCTCTGAAGTACAAGAACTGATCAAACGAGAAGTTGGTCTGCTGCAAAACCAAATCTGTGCTAAAGATCACACACTCTGCCGCACAGGACCAAAAGGTAACACGGGAAGACGAGGAAGACCGGGATCCCGAGGAAGACCAGGCCCCTCAGGGAGACCCGGGTCAAACGGACCTCCTGGTAAACATGGACCAATAGGAGCTCAAGGACCAATGGGAATAAAGGGGGATGTTGGAGTGCCGGAAGATCCGGGTCCCGTGGGACCTAGAGGCCCACCGGGTATGAAAGGCGTCAAAGGTGAACCAGGTCAGTCCATCTCGGCTCCATCTCTGCTACAGCGTCCTGTTGAAATGACAATCAATGAAAGTCAGACAGCCATCTTGAAATGTACAGCGGATGGTAATCCAACTCCAAAAGTCACGTGGTCTAAGCTGAATTCGTCTCTCTCTGTGGATCATCACGTGGTAGAGTCCAGTGGCGCTCTGATTGTGAAGGACGTTAGACCTGGAGACTACGGAGTTTACAGCTGTAGAGCTGAAAATTTGCTGGGACAAGTGAATGCCTCGGCAAAATTAACTGTTCAGTGTAAGTAGCTGAATTCATGTATTTACGGTTTAGGAGTAGAATTTGATATAGACTTCACCTAACATGATATGAGAATATTACCGGATATTACGTAAAGAGGAATTTGAGAACAACTTCGATCAACACTAAAAAATATCTTAGTCCGGTGTTTTAACTGAATAATTCTCATCAATAATATTCAAAGTCGGAATACACCTGTCGAAGCAAGGCTACAATAGTGGGGAAAATAACTATAAGCTAATATAGGAAAAGTGCGTTTGGGAAAATCATCATAATTTTCTATTTCTCGACAGTTCCTCCTCAACTTTCATTGTCATCCAATCGATTGATGGCTGAAGAGAAACAAAACGTCACCATCGCCTGCACTGCTACTGGTCAGCCGCTTCCTAGTATCATGTGGTCTAAGTCAGTCGGTAGTTTGCCTGAAGACAGAAGTGAAGTGATAAATGGAACCCTGACAATCTACAGTGTGAAAAGAAAGGATGGTGGAACATACATTTGTAGAGCAGAAAATATTCTGGGATTAGCAACAAACACTGTTCAACTCATGATATTTTCTTGTTTGCGGTTCAAAGTCCGTCCTCCTCAAGAGGTGACTCCCTTTATGTTTGGTTCCAGTGTTTATCTTTCGTGTGTGGCCGAGAGTGACCTGAGAACTACAATCACTTGGACAAAGGATGGAAAGTCTTCACTTCCTGTAAAGTCCAATGTTCTACTGAATGGAACACTGGTTATTGAGAAGATAAGGAAATCACACGAAGGATCTTACACCTGTAGAGCGACTAATGCTCTGACAACAATAGAAGCTAAAGTCAAAATAAAGTCTCCTGTTACTGCGCCTTCCAGTTGTTCTGTGATAAGAAAAGACATCAGCAGTGTAAGCGGAAATTACGTCATTGACCCAGATGGCGCGGGAGGCCTGGCACCATTTACAGCTTACTGTGACATGAATGACAAGAATGGAGTTGGCGTGACAGTGATAAGTCACGACAGTGAAAGCAGAACGTACGTGAAAGGTTATGGCAGTCGTGGTAGTTACTCTCGTGACATTCATTACACAGGAGCGAGTCTGTCCCAGCTTGCGAGTCTCACCAGAGTCTCCTCACACTGTGAACAGTTTATCAAGTACGAGTGTTATGATTCGGTGACAGTAAGTAGGGGATATGCATGGTGGGTGTCACGTGATTCTACTAAGATGACGTACTGGGGCGGAGCATCACCTGGCAGTGGTAAGTGCGCATGCGGGATGACCAACTCATGTGCAGACCCCGGTTATGGTTGTAACTGTGATAAGAATGACTGGATATGGCGTGAAGACAGCGGTCTCCTTACTGACAAGTCACATCTGCCAGTTAAACAGCTGAGGTTTGGCGATACAGGCAGTCGTGGCCAGGGTTACCACACACTGGGAAAACTGAAATGCTATGGTATAGCGTAAAACAATTAATTTGTAATGCTCTCATGTTATTGGAATCTCAGTATTTGTAATAATCATCATCATCATCATCATTCTATTTAGATGTAATTGCACATCGAGATATTGACAACGGAAATATATCTGGAAACGTAAATAAAAAGTTTTTTATAGTGAATTTAAATCAAATTACTGGAGGAAAAGATCTTCATGAGACTGCGTTGTGTTAATAAAAAATTTTTATTAGTCCCAGTTATAAAGTCTAAAGTCTAACGCAAATGCGAACATATTTGGGTGTTTTGTTTAAAAAAAATTCGCTCGGAAGCTAAAAACAGCGACAAACATCAAACAACATGCTGATTGCAGCTTCTTATGGTTTTCAATTGAACAGCTACCAAAATGATTTTTAAGCATGCTGCCCAAATGACCATTCCTACGTTAAAAGATAATTAGCGCCTACTTTTGGTGTGCGCTTTCTCAAGTTTATGAATAAAATTGAAATGAAATTTCCCATTGGCGTTTATTTCTTACTAGAATCCTTCATTAACTTGTACAAATCGTAGTGATTGTTATATGGCTAACTTTATCACGCTTTTATGTTGTTGAACTTCTTATAAATGCTAATGACTTGTTGCGTTTTTGGAGGGTTGAAAGTGTAAAAAGGTGTAAATACTATTTAAACCAAAAATCGTTACCAAGACTGGTCACGAAATGTCACGACATCTCTCCTCGGCCTCAGGAGGAGAGAATGCGTGACGAGTTTCTCGACAGCAAATACTCTGAAGCTTATAAAGTAATACTGACGTTTTATTAAACTTCTCGTGCATTAATAAAACATAAAATTCATTTCTAATGTACCTGTTTACATGTATTAATTTTTGTAAGTTCTTGAATATCCCTTTTGGACACGGCATTGCAAATATATAAACTCTTAACCAACACAATTCATTTACAGTGATAAAAAGCGACGTAAGATTTAAAATATCTTTTAAATAATTTATAGCTCATAATAAGGTAACAATATTACTATTTTAAAATTCCAGAATTTATAAATTCATATAATTTGTATGCATACCCAACTAGAAATTTTACTATCAATGTTTCAAAATTCCTAATGTATCTGAGATATCTTATACAAAGGGTTTTAAATATTTTGTTTCTATTTTCACGACCTCTCGCAATTAAATAATTAATATACTATATTTATGAATTCATTTAAATACAGAACAAATGATCAATACAGTGCAGTTTTGTAAAAGATTCACTTATCAATTTAATCCAAACTGCACTCAAAATCACAATTATATTTAGTTATACTAATATATTACTATTAATTCCTATTATTAAATAGCTGCTAATTAATCTATTGCTCCTTCATTATCTGATAAATAATTATTAAAACTATTCAATAATAAATAATTAATGTACTTGTAATGAAATCTTTATAATTTATAAAACTCTGTTACCATTAATAGCCTCCAATATTGGAAGCTCGAGACTCAACTCCCAAACTGATTTCACCCATTCACATAAAAACACATTTCAAAATTCATGAAATTCCACTTCATAGATCTTCACTTTTCATTTCACCTTCAAAGAACGTAATCCTATAAAAAATCTTTCATAAAAATGTGAAATTTGCACCAATGTACAAATAAAACAGTTTTTTGATTTCTGTCAAATGAGTATTGACTCTCGCACGTGATTCTCAACAGGAGGCAGTAGACTTGAGAGTAAAACAGTCAATTCGTCGTGATTGGAAAGAAAGTCTTGAAACTCTTCTGCAAAAATAAAAATAAAAACAAACCGTGTTATTATACCCACAGACGAATATTAATGTCAGAAAACAAATTAGTTCTTTGCTATTAAGAAAAACTGAAAGAGTTTTTTGGTTGAGATTTCTAATTGACAGAGGTCTTAACGCCAACACAAACAAACATGCAAAATTAGCTTCAACTTTGTTTTCGGTATTTCAATCTTTTTAGGGTCCTTTTTTTATCTCCACTCTGATATATACTCATTTGAAATTCAACAATACACCTAAAGCCATCTTGTTTTTTATTTTTGTATTTATATATATTAATTTGCCAAGGTTTTTCATCACGCAAATATAAAGGTGTGTTGCAGGTGTAGAAAAGAGTGCGATTTACATGTGTAAGTGAAATAAAGACAAAAGGAAAATTAAAATTGAAATGGTCTTTTGTTGAGGCGGGCTGCAACAGTTTCAAGTTCAATTATTTCATTAGGAAGAGCATTCCAGTCTTTGACAGTTCTGCTGAAGAAACTATTTTTATAGGTCACCGTGATACATGAACTGCTTAAAGGTATAAAACGTTTTGGATAAAAAGACCGAGTTGCGAGATTATCAACAGCTTTCAAAAGGTAAACGCAGAGTAAAAAAAAAAAATACTATGGAAAACAAACCCGGATATCGGATAAGCATAGGCCATAATTACGACAGAGCTTTGGACCGACTTAACGTAAGAACGAATTTGTGAAGGAACAAACAAACGAACCAACCAACCAAAGACCCAACGAAAAGACGGGCAGACGGACGGACGGACGGTCAGTCGGACCGACCGTCGGACGTTTGCTTAATTGATCGATCGATTGATCAATGTAAACTAGAATGCAAATTTTATCACTGGGTTATTGTAACTCAAGCTTAAAAATGTGCTGCCGTTAAGTGTCTGTTTAAATGCTCACCGTTTCTACTCCGCACGTTATGGTTATCAGAGTAGGTGTCGTCAATGTTCTTTAAAACACTTTTCAGAATATCTTCATGCTTCCTACCACAGATGAAACTTCGATTTGGCTTGCTGTATTCCTGCAGGGACTGACAAAAATTTTCAAACGTTAGTTGGAGAAGGAGAGGTTTGTCCTTTATGTAAAGACTAGTATATGCGGTACTGCAGTCCCCATTACAGACAATGCTACACTTACCAAAATTGTAGTTTTAGAAAGTACTTGACTAAAGAAACATCAAAGTAGGTCCTACTTAGTGTTAGTTTCACAGCCAACGAAGTAATTGTTAGAAGTGAAGGTTATTTCTATAGTACATAACACAATTCACTTGTTTACTGAACCCATTCATAACATGTCGTTTTAAATAGGCAGTTTTTCTGATTTTGTACCAAAATGTAGATGCATTTTCGCTGTATTCCCACTATTTTCTTTCGTTAATATTTGGTTAGTTCTTACACGGTTATTCAAATTATCAAGCTAAACATAATAATGTCACTCAATACCTTCAGTGCACTATCAGCCACATCCTTCTTAGATGCTAACCTCGCCAAACAAACCGACCCAATCAAGTACTCGCGGAAGTCTATCACATCTTTATTTTCCTACAAAATACCAAGATCAATTAAATGACAGATCCTTTTTGGCAGATTTCAGGAGTACAAAAACCGAAGTTAAGTGTTAACCCAATAAGAAAGTTTTCCTCAGGATTGTTTTTTTCTTGGCCTTGTAGTAGCTGAATAAAAGATGTTCTTAGATTTCCCGAGAAAGCAAATTTAACAAATGTTTCACATGTGGAGTAGCAAAACTGAGTCAGTGTGAGTCAAACCTGATATACACATTTAACTGCTGGACACTGGATTATTGTTAAACATGGAAGGTTTAGTTCCTGCAATTAATATGTTTGTATCCTAAAGGTTATCCGTTGTGCTTTAAGAAATATTTGATATATTTTAAATATATTTGAGCAGAAACATCTGGGCAAATGTTCTTTTATACGTATTAGCTAACTGAGATGACTGGATAGGCTGGCAAAACCCAACCTTGAACTACCTGTTAAACAATTTTCTTTACTTTATTCTTATATTAGTAGATCCTCCTTTTTCAACTTAAGTAACAATCAAAAACGTACCTATTTTAGGAAAACAGGTGAGTGTGGTATAAATAGAGCAGGATGCTGAGTGTGCCCAGCCCTGCTTTGTGGTGAATCTTGTATAACTTTCTTTAGCGAGAGTTACATACACTTATCAAATACTCAAGAACTGTAACAGCTGTACACTTTTCAATAGTGTATTAACCAAAACCTTACTCTGTCAAAGATCGAAAAGAGCTCCTTCACGGGTGATGAAGTGGGTAACTTGTAATGCAGCGCAAAATCCTTCAGTGAAATGCGCCCGTCCTTATCAGAATCCAGGACCACAAACTTCTTAAGATGTTCCTTTACAGAGTCCAAGTTTAATCTAAAGAATCACAGACAAAACTCTTGAGGTCCAGTACTTGTCGTTGGTATCTATTTATCTACAGACATAGATTAATAGAACTTTTAATACGTTCCAGACCTTTAGTTTGAAGTACAAGTACGAGACTGAGTATGAGGACGACTTTGAATTTTAATAGTCGCGTTCACAGAGCCCTGTTGGTATCAGCTAGAGAGGGATGCACAGGACAGGAGGCTATTTTGTACACGACCCCACAAGCTTGTAGCTTTATCTCTCATCGTGTATAAATATGTAAAAAAAAAAAATATGCATGTAATTGACCACTCCCCGAATGGGGCTTTTCAGGGCCAATGTAAACTAACTCTGAAACAAATATTGTAAATAAACGAAACATGATTAAGAATCCCAACTGGCAGGAGGCAGACCAGTTGGCTATTTACAAGCGTAGCCGAGGAGTTGAATTCGGGGCTACGGAAACAACACCAGCGCTCCGGCGCTCTAACCACTCGGCCACGCTGCCTCCTCAAAAGTTATAAAGGTTGTATGTATGTATGTATGCTATGGGGAGAGACTGTTGATGGCCTATGCACTCCTCCCTGTTACTACACGACCAATTGAAAAGCAGACTAACGACACAAGATTGTCATGAAATGCGATAATTGAAAGTATAAGCACTAAGTTTGAAAAGTCGGATGCATACTCAAAGATGTACTCACACTCCATTCTGAAGGTCCCTAATAAGGACAGGGTTCGGAAAAAACCCTGTCCGGTGGGCTTACAGGAAAAGTAGATTTTTCTGTCGTGCAAGTAACTTTCTATGCTCACTTGCCCAATGGGCAAGGGCCCAGGCACACAGTCTGCCAACTACCGGTAAACTCAGACAAGCACGTAAAAGCCCCGGACAAGCAAACTTTAGAGTTGCTTGTCCGAAGGGCAAGCTGGAATTCAAGTGTTTTTGTTAAGGTTTCGGATAACATACCTTATTATAGAAAATTAACGATAAATGTAAATTAACGCGAATTTCAAAAATTCGCGTTAATTTACTATAAGCATTTGACCAGAACTTTTCCTAAATTCGCGTTAATTTTATTATGCGTACATTTTGTTCGCGTTGTTAAAATGCCTCGTTATATTCCTATAATAAGGTAGCCTGTTATATTTGTCACATTTCCATTCATGTGCATTCTGGTTGGCAATTTTTAAAGGTTAGAGACCTTTACCTTTGCAGCCATTATTTGGAAGTGTTGTGTGGCATCCCAAATAACAGCTGCAAAATTAAAGGAGACTACAACTTTAATTTTTATGTGTTATTTTTGCAAGAAACTATTTTTATGATTGTTATTATTAAAATGTTGGAAAATACGGTATAGATTTTGGCATCTGAAATACTGGGTAGGGGCAGGGATTAGTCGTATATTTTGTTGTAAAATAACATATTAAGAGTTTCTGGAAGCGTGCTGAAAACCCCCAACCAAAATTGCAGACAGTGCACCCCCCCCCCCCCCCCCCCCTCGCCCACCCCCATGTCACTGTACTGGTTTTAGTTTAAATACATTTCTGGATTCGGAGAAGTCAAACAATTGCTACTCTAAACCCTAAAATATGTATTGTACATGCATGTTATGCCAGATTATTTGCATGAAAAGCTGAAAAGTATATACGTACTTATATGTGCAAGCACAGAAAACACTGCATAATATTGTTAGCACAAAAAGTTTTGTTGGTGGTGGTGGTAATAAAGCATTTTAGGTGTATAAACATTGAGCCTTTAAAAACAAATTAAATTTTCAAATTAATTTTAGCAGATCTTGGGGTTTTTATAACAAGTAAACAAGACCTTCACAAAGCATAGCTAGTTGTTTTCCAGTTTGAAAATAATTTCATTTGTTAAGCTAAAAAACAATTCAAAAAGTTATCTAAATTCGTCCCGAACTTAGCGCTAGCACAAAAGTATGCTGCACTTATTTTGCACAGACATTTCGTAGTTTGTTTACTTTTGGACAGCTGATGAAGAAACGTTCATTTTGATTGTTGCGTCTTCCCAAATACAATTTATTTTCGCTTATCGTACAGCTTTTGATACTCATATGGCCTTAAAGATCTTTCTGCGACCTAGAATGAGGAAAACAGTTCTTTAGTAACTTGTTAAAATAAATAAGCTCACCTTCACTTTATCGCAAGCAGAGAGTTGCAGCCGATACGAGAATGGGTTCTGTACATCGGGTTCAATAAGCGATTTGGCGCGCAAAAGCACCTTTCCTTTCGGTCTTGCAGACATTTTTTAAACTTATTTACAATAACACTATCCAGGATATTGGACAATTATTATACCAGCTAATTATAAACCGAATTAAGAATCTACATGATGACCTCTTGCTCTGCTTCAAAACAATTTCCCTCTTTTGCTGTTTGATAAATAACTTCTAAATATGGTCATCTTTACCATATATGTGGATTACTGGTATGGGACGCGATAAGTTCGTGGGGAGTGGGGAGGGAAGGGGGTGACCTTTTCGCTTTCCGAACGGAACCGAAAACTTTAAAAAAATAAAAATTGCCTTGCGTTGGGGGTGGGGGGAGGGGGGGGGGCGTTAGAGAGGGGACAACAAAAAATTGAAAAATAGGGGGAGCGCTTCCCAGTGTCCCCTGTTTTCGTTTCGATTCTCTCCAGGCGCCGCGTGCTTACTTTTCACC
Source organism: Oculina patagonica (assembly GCF_052425735.1). Lineage (NCBI taxonomy): Eukaryota > Metazoa > Cnidaria > Anthozoa > Scleractinia > Oculinidae > Oculina > Oculina patagonica. The sequence continues at coordinate 11,691,854 of NC_135761.1, read as the reverse complement.
TCTTATAGGAGGGTCTCAATGGGGTGGTGGCTTTTACGGTTAACGGTTAAAATTTTGGCTTTTTTACGGCTAACGGTTAATTTATTTCCATAACGGTTAAAAGAAGTTAAAAGTTAATTTCCATCGTTTTAAAAAGTTTAAAATTAATTTCCATTATTGAAAAACATATTTTAGGTGCATGTCAGGGCCATTCTGGGACGATGAAGTGAACTTATTTGGTTTATATAAAATTACTTACCGATTTTTTATACATATTTTACGGCTAACGGTTAGAATTATCCAATTTTTACGCCTAACAGCTAAATTTTTGGCCGTTTTACGGCTAACGGTTAACCCTATTGAGACACTCTTATAGTCTATTACCATTTTCCAGCCGGTACGAAACACAAAAGAGGCCTCTGCGGAGGAGAGCGCCCTGAACAAACTAAGTTTTGAACCGATTAGTTCAATCCCGGATGCAAATATACCAACTTTTGTAACAATTAAAAAGTCCAAAAAATCGATTAAATTTTTCTGCCAAAACACGCGACTTAAAATGTTACCATCGGATAGGCCCTTATCGATTATGCTTGTAAAGGCTAAATTGCAGAATACTCCGCCACTTTTTTGCATCTCATTGAATAACAAAAGTGCCTATTGTGTTATGTCTCGTTCTTAAAGCGTTCTGACACATATAAATCAGACGACGTTCGAATAGTATCCCATGGTGCAATTCTCCGCGCACTTCACGCAATATCGAAGTTATGGCGGATTCCACCGTAAAATAACGCCGCTTTCTCTACGGCACATTTCGTATTTTTTTCCAGTCAAAAGCAAGAAAATTGTATTATTTTGTTGTTTGTCATACTTTCATTGATTTGCAATTGTCCTATGACCGTGGTTTGTTAAAAAACGTCCTTTATTTTGATTATTTTGATTAGCTTTGCTTCACAAAGTGTTCACTGACCCGCGACGAGGTCATAAATATTCACGATTCTTCGGATTATAAGCAGGTTTCTACTAAATATGGGTCTCACGCTAGCATAATGAAGGCCGTATTATTCTACTTGCAAAGAAGTACCCAGAAGTACCCGCATCTTAATGACTTTTTCAGCGATCAAAGATGACTGAAATTTCGATCGAAAACCAGCGCCGCGTGTTGCGAAGCGTGTAGGCAACAATCGCTGGGCTCTATCGTGAGCTTTGTCATCATTGCCATTTATATTTACATTCAAAATGACTAATTTCGAAAGTAATTTTATAACTGTACTCTTCAAATAAGTGAAATGCTTACAACTGTTGAAAAATAACCGTAATAATAAGCTCAAATATGTATTCACAGATTATGTAAACAACGCCGAACGAGCCCGCCGACTGCGAAGCGGACAGACTAGAGATCGATAGAGATGTAAGAAGAAATGTAAGAAAACCGATTCGGATCAGCACAGGACTTCTTTATTAACACTCCAGCAACAAATAGCTCATCTATAGCCGAATTTTTGACTGTCACAGGAACGAGAGCTCTTCGACGTTCGTCCAATTGTTCGATAACACTAACATGTATTTCTCTGTATACTAGCGAAACACAGGTAAATCCCTTCAATGTGACACTGAAATTCTCCTTTGAAACGCAGTGAACGTAGAATAAGTCGTTTTCCTCGAAAGCAGCAGCTTTTGAATCAAAACTAGTCCGGAAACACGCCATGGCGAACGCTTCTTCTCGCTTCGCGAGAGCTGAACAATACTGATTAGGTCACGTACGCAGTGATAATATAAGATGAAACGAAATGCATCATGGGATACTATTCGAACGTCGTCTGCATATAAATGAAGTGACCGGGTATTCTGCAATCGCACCTAAATTATGCTACTTTTCATACTTTTTGTTGCGATCATGAAATGGGACTTTTTTTTTTACGTCGGTTAGGCTCTAGCCTCTAGTGGGGAGGAGTGAAACACGATCGCCCCTAAGAACGACTGCGTGGGAGGCTAGTTAGGCTCCGACAGCTGGCAATTTGAGCGTGTTGCTTCACACCCTTTTGTTGAATTGGGAGGACGCAATCTTTACTTCCGGTGCGAGAGTCTTTTAAACTGAAGACGAACGAGGCAGTATCGCGGTAACCTTTTCTCCCCTCCCCCAGAGGAGTGAAAATAGACTGAACCATGCCAGAACTTGAAAATAATCAATCTAAGACACCAAGCAAGACATGACCCTGGTAATGTACGTTTCCTTCCAAAATTCAAAAATAATATGCCGATTATGCTAGCATGCAGTACAATTTTTATATAAAAAAAAAACAAAGTCAACAAAAATCTGTTCTTTTGCGGATCTTTTTCACCCTTGTCCTACGTCTGCTAGAGGATCAGTTACGAATGCATGGCGATGGTTTATATTATCTCTGACATTTCTTCCTTACAGATTTCCTAGGAGATTTAGGGAAATCTAATCATTTATTACGTCTAAGCAACTTGAGCCTTGCCTTGAGGTCAAGACTGATTTCAACTTAACTTGCCGGGAGATCTTTTGCAGAATCTGTACCTAATCAAACCGAGGGATGAATGGGGCGGGAATGCTCGAGGTCTCGCTTCGGGATGTAAATTTCGGATTTCTAGCCTCACTTAGGGTTCCGGGCAAAACGCCTACAGTCTTAGCCGTCAACGTCTCATTTAAGGTTCCACACGAAGAAATATACAAATATAAATTCTATTTTTAGTATTTTGGTATCTCTTATTAGGGGTCACAAAAAGTTTCAGCCATGACCAGATTGGTCTCTTTAAAGGAGCTACGTCACGAGCAACACATGGCAAGTTTTTTCAAGTTTGTCATTACAGTAGTAATCTGTCTTAATCTTTTTCAGTCAAACCGACCTTGGTTATTTTCGCGTTATTATAACTCCTAAGTTACTGTTTTTTTACATTACACTACTATTGTTTTAAAGTTTTCTTCAATATGGAATTAATCAGAAAAATTACTCAAACTATCAAAACTTCCGACGAGCATCCACGCCCCTTTCAAATGGGAATCCCCCCACCCCCCATCGGGGTACTGAATTGTTGTAGTAAAAACGTTTCAATCACGCCAGTCAGCAAGACCATGTATAATTCTACTTCCTGTGAAACTGAATCTCCATTACAAGCTCAGACAAGTAAAGTTATTTTTACTACATGTATCCTTCACATCAGTCAACACAGGATTCATGTTACAATTCGGTCGGTGAAACTCGGACACAACAGCTTTCTCAGTTTTAATACAACGATTAAACCCACACTGAACTGATGTGTAAGCAGCTCAAAGTGGAAGGAAAACGTCTTCAACATCAGTTTGATATCACAAGTTTGTGGTAGGGGCAGTAACGATGAAACAAGATAAAGAAGAGAAGCAGACAAGCAGAAGACAAACACTGAACAGCTTGTGTTCCGCGTCAGGCTTGCTGTTGTCTGTTGTGTGTTGTATCGCGCTAATTCACGTGGAACTCAGAATACAAGAACATCATCGAATGATATCACAATCAGTAACATTCTGTGATAAGATGGAGACAAATATCCTTCGAAAAGTACAACAAAATTACGGCAGATGGCAAGTTATGTATACAGGCCGCCATTGGCAAGGGACCAAAGGTGAGTATTGTTTCGCTATGGAACGGGTTTTTGCAATAGTACACGTCCTTCTATAATCATTGACAATTAACGTTGTGCGCCCTGATCGTCGTCTTTACCCAGGGTTGCCTGCCATTTATCGTTAGTACAACGTTTTTTCCGAAAAATAATGAATGCGAAATACAGTGGCGGTATGTTGCTGAAACCCAGTCTAATGGAAACGGAAATCTCTTTTAATAATACGTATGATTATTGCATCCAAGAGAAATAAGTCCCCTTATTTTCTCCTGTTGCATCATAACAACTGCTCAAAGAATTGAATAAAAGCTTTAATTTTTCAGCTGAAGAAGAGACCATCTCAAGACAGAAGCGATTTGCACCTGATGATTCACAGCAGAAATCAACCCTAACAGTCTCTGAAGTGCAAGTACTGATCAAACAAGAACTTGGTCTGCTGCAAAACCAAGTCTGTGCTAAAGATTACACGCTCTGCCGCGCAGGACCAAAAGGTAACACGGGACGACGAGGAAGACCGGGAACCCGAGGGAGACCAGGTCCCCCAGGGAGAACTGGGACAACTGGAACTCCTGGTAAACATGGACCAATAGGGGCACAAGGACCGATAGGAATAAAGGGGGATGTTGGAGTTCCAGGAGATCTCGGTCCGGTGGGACCTAGAGGCCCGCCGGGTTTGAAAGGCGTCAAAGGTGAACCGGGCCAGTCCATCTTGGCTCCATCTCTACTGCAGAGTCCTGTTGGAATGACAGTCAATGAAAGTCAGACAGCCATCTTGAAATGTACAGCGGATGGTAATCCAAGTCCAAAAGTCACGTGGTCCAAGCTAAATTCATCTCCCATTTACAGTTTACTGTGACATGAATGAAAAGAATAGAGTCGGCGTGACAGTGGTAAGTCACGACAGTGAAAGCAGAACATTGGTGAATGGATGTTACAATAAAGGCTGTTACTCGCGTGACATTCATTATACAGGAACGAGTCTGTCCCAGCTTGCAAGTCTCACCAGAGTCTCCTCGCACTGTGAACAGTTTATCAAATATGAGTGTTATGGTTCAGTGATGTTGGGGTACGGGGTATATGCCTGGTGGGTGTCACGTGATTCAAGTAACATGACGTACTGGGGCGGAGCATCACCTGGGAGTGGTAAGTGCGCATGCGGGATGACCAACTCATGTGCAGACTCCAGGTTTGGTTGTAACTGTGATAAGCAAGACAGAGTATGGCGTGAAGACAGCGGTCTCCTCACTGACAAGACACATCTTCCAGTTAAACAGCTGAGGTTCGGAGATATAGGCAGTTGGGACCATGGTTACCACACACTGGGAAAACTAAAATGCTATGGTACAGCGTAAAAGAACATGTTAATTTGTTGTTGTCTCAATTTATTGCAAGCCCACTTGAAATAATGATGATAGTCAATATGCTTTAGTTAAGTAGCAACAGATATCGAAAAAAAACGGAAATTAAAAATATAAAAAAAAAAAAAGCTTTAGTGATGTTTCAGGTTAAAATTTTTATCGAATTAAAAAGAATTAAACAATTATTTACTTACGACACTATATTTTTTCATAGAGTTATACTCAGTCCCAATTATAGCATCTAGTTTGTAAAATTCGTAACACTGAATAACTAACTTTTTGACACGTTAAAAAGTACAAAGAATGTGTCATACAGTAGCGTAAGAATCTGTTATATGAAGTAATAACTACATGTAATTATCATGGCAAATTAGCGTCTAGTTTGGTGCTTTTCATGTCGTTAAAAAGACGCGTTATCTACATAGTCGATACATAGCCACAGACATGAAACAAGGTGCGTAAGAGCGTTTGAGGAGGCAACGTGGCCGGCAACGTGGCCGCAGGTGTTGTAATCCGAAGGTCCCGGGTTTAATCCCTCCACACTGCCTGCTACTAGCGACCACTAACTGGATTTATTTTCGGCCGTCCATAGTTCAAATTCTTGGTCACGCTTAGTATATAGCTAACTGGTCTGCCTCCTGCCAGTTGGGATTTTTTAACTATGTTATGTTCATTTAAAACGTTTGTTTCCTCTGTTTTAGTGTCAATGCCTGTACTCCTAGATACAACACTGTTACTTATGGAAAGCACTCTTTGCGTTATGTAGGACCCAAACTATGGGGAAAACTTTCTACGGCTGACAGATCAGCCAAGACTCTGCAGGCTTTCACAAACCGTATTCGCAAAAAAGATATAACTCCCTTAATGGACAGCGGCTGTAAGGGATGCATCCTATGCTGCACTTAGTGCCTCTCAAGTCAAAACATTATTATAAGATTTTAACATTTTTTACACCATAGATTATAATAACATTTTTTATATGACTTATATATATTTTTATTGTATTTATATTTAGTATTAGTGTAGCTTTTAGTTTTTAGCAGTGTCCCCTAATTAGTATGGTTTTATTTTCCAGGCTATAAGGCTTTGACACTTAAATAAAGTTTCTTATCTTATCTTATCTTAAGCTAGCTTTCTCGAAGTTAAGTGCATGACCACTATAAAAACGACCTTTACAACATTAACAACCGGATGCGAGCTTAACAGTTGAGGTTCCCTATACCTGATTATGGCATCTGATCGATCCTGATTAATTGTTCATATGAAATCCGGCCAAGCTTTGAGCTAGTTACCAAAAGGTTTTTATTTCTATGCATGTTGTCCCAAAGACTAGATCTTCACAGTAAAAGATATTTGATAGCTCCGCTAACGAACTTGGTAGAAAGCTAGAAACTGTTATTTTCTTTAGGGTTTTTCTAGTGAATTAAAGAAGTCAAAACGAGCAGGTTCAAGCTAGGAAGTGTGGGCGGCGTATTAGACTAAGATCTTGGTTTACAAATTCACCGAGATATGCGCAAAACTGCCATGGTTTGTTTCGGCGGTGCTCCGTTGTTGAGTGTAATATGACACAAAAATACGTCAGATACATGTAATTCGTTTAACTTCAAAATACTGAGAGCCTTATTAAAGGGAGAGTAGATCAGAACACATTCATTGTAATTGCTGTTTTCCTCTTTTAATAAACTATCTCCTTATTATTGTTGCATGCATGTTACTGAATTTTTTTACCGTATTCTTACTGTTACTAGTGTAGAGAAAAGGAAGGCAGTTTAGCAGTGAACCAATTGTTAATTCTGATGCTCCTAAATGTCACCGTAAAATTATTACATCCGACTGAGATCGTGACTCAGCTGCATCACGCTGAACAAGACGTGCATACAAGGGAAAACCAAATTGTTCCTTTGATCCTTTTGTGACGCGTATCAACATAAGGTGTACCACGTGACATAGGTATAATAGTCATGCATCATTACCCACCCCTCCCCCATCTCTGCAAGAAAGTAAAAGAATGCCGATGGTTAATGGTTTATATCATCGCTTACTAATTTTCCTCACAGATGATTTTGGGAAATTAATTAGAACCATTACGTCTGAACAACTCAAGGTCAACAATTTAAACTCGCCTTGCCATGGGATCTTTTGCAGCATGCTGTGCACACGTTTAAAAATAATACTTCAATTCTAGCCAAAATACGTTTGACCTCTGTCAGTATCAAAGATGATACCATAATTAAAACTTCCTGTGATACTGAATCTCCATTACAAGCTCAGACAAGTAAAGTTATTTTTACTTCATATCAGTAAACACAGGATTCGTGTTACACTTTCATCCGTGAAACTCGGACACAACAGCTTTCTATCATCTTTACACCGATTAAACCCACAGTGAACTGATCTGTAAGCAGCTAAAAGTGGAAAGAAAACGTCTTTAGCATCAGTGTGTTTGATATCACAAGTTTGTGGTAGGAGCTGTAACGATGAAACAAGATAAAGAAGAGAAGCAGACGAACAGAAGACAAACACTGAACAGCTTGTGTTCCGCGTCAGGCTTGCTGTTGTCTGTTGTGTGTTGTATCGCGCTAATTCACGTGGAACTCAGAATACAAGAACATCATCGACTGATATCACACTCAGTAACATTCTGTGATAAGATGGAGACAGCAATCCTTCAAAAAGTACAACAACATTACGGCAGATGGCAAGTTATAGCTACAGGCCGCCATTGGAAAGGGACCAAAGGTGAGCATTGTTTACGTTCTTCTGTAATCATTGCAAAATGTTGTGCGTTTTGCTCGTCGTCTTTACTCAGGGTGCCTGCTATTTATCTTTAGTATCCCCGAAACAAATGAATGCGAAATAAGGGGGCTGAAGCTGTGTTGCTGAATCCAGGTTGTATTATTGCATCATAGCAACCGTTAATTGTCAAAGAATGGTTCATGGTTTACGATTTTGAATAATTGGCTCTAATTTTTCAGGTGGAGAAGAAAAAAATTCAAGACAAAAGCGCTCTTCACCTGAAGATTCAGAACAAAAATCAACCCTAACAGCCTCTGAAGTACAAATACTGATCAAACAAGAACTTGGTCTGCTGCAAAACCAAGTCTGTGCTAAAGATCACACGCTCTGCCGCACAGGACCAAAAGGTAACGCGGGACGACGAGGAAGACCAGGAACCCGAGGGAGACCAGGTACCCCAGGGAAACCCGGGTCAAGCGGACCTCCTGGTAAACATGGACCAATAGGAGCTCAAGGGCCAATGGGAATGAAAGGGGATGTTGGAGTGCCAGGGGATCCCGGTCCCGTGGGACCTAGAGGTCCGCCGGGTTTGAAAGGCGACAAAGGTGAACCGGGCCAGTCCATCTCGGCTCCATCTCTGCTGCAGCGTCCTGTTGGAATGACAGTCAATGAAAGTCAGACAGCCATCTTGAAATGTACAGCAGATGGTAATCCAAGTCCAAAAGTCACGTGGTCTAAGCTGAATTCATCGCTTCCTGTGGGTCGTTTCGTGGTAGAATCCAGTGGCGCTCTGATTGTGAAGGACGTTAGACCTGGAGACGACGGAGTTTACAGCTGCAAAGCTGAAAATTTGCTGGGACAAGTAAATGCCTCGGCGAAATTAACTGTTCAGTGTAAGTAGCTGAATTTATGTATTTTATTGTAAAACATTAAGCGTTTGATATAGCTGACGCTCAGTTGAAGATGTTGTGATAGAGATTTGAAAAAAATACCATAAAATTGCGGTTATAAGCCCCCCCCCTATAGGCCCATCTACCTGGAAACAAAAAAATACATCCGATTATAAGCCCCCCGGATATAAGCCCACCTCTGCTGGATGACAGTACTGAACAGGGGTAAATGTTGCTCTATTATGCGTTTTTAACTTAAAAACGTATTTTGATCAACATTCCCGTGGCTCGTTTCGATACGTTTTTTTTATTCCGCTTATAAGCCCTCCCGGATATAAGCCCCTCCGCTTATAAGCCCACCCAAAACCCCTTACGAAGTTGTGTAAGCCCAGAGCTTATAACCGGAATTTTACGGTATGACATGAGAACATGACTAAAAAGGAATTTCAGAAGAACTTCGATCAACGCTAAAAATATCTTTAGTTCTGTGTTGAAATTGACTACTTCTCAATATAGTCAGGTGGCTTAACAACCTGATCGTGACAAGAGTGATAAAAGCATGAAATTTGGCACACAATTTGCTTACACCCTACCAAATAATATTAGAAGGGGTGCCCAAGTCAATCTGCTCACGATTCCGTTTTAAGGGGATATTTCGGTTTTGACTGATATCAAGGTTGGGTATCCTGTGGTTCTATTTTCAAAACAGATATTTTGCCCTAGTTGAAACAAATTTTTGCAATTTTGTCTTGTTTCCCTTAATTCTCTATAAACTTTTTTATTTTGGAAAAGATTGCATGTAAAATAGTGTCAACAAAACCAATTTACAGTTTCTAGTACCTAGTCTTCGCTCGGCTGATAGCACAGGACCAAACAAAACTTTAACAAAGAAACGAAACAAATGCGTGTAAATTGACCGCATCTTTTCGTACATTAAATCTGATAGTATATCGGGAATGCTCATGTTCATGCTAAGACCCTCACAAATGCCCCTTGCTCTTAGAATGGCTCTCTGGGCAGTTGAACATTTACACAATGGCGTGCACTGCAACTTTTCTGTTCGGCACATTTGCAGCGTCCTTTGCAGAGATACATTTGATAAGCTCTCTGCAAACATTAGAAACTTTTGGGATAATTATCTAAAGTGGCTGCCACTGGTTGTCCTCTCCTTTTGCCCATGAAAACTCTGCAGGAGAAGGAACGTCCTGAAATGCATCTCGATTTCGTCCAAATTCCTGCCTGATACACTGTCCTCTGAGCATGCTGCAGGAGTGCATGTTTAGAGAGTAAGCTCAAAGTTCTTTCTGCTTTTAGGTGTTTAATTCTTTCTAATCAATTTGTAAGCTGATCAAATTAGAATAAAACTCCATACTTTCTTTTTTACCGATAACCTAGCGTTAACGCTTTATTATACCTGTGTCGGAGGAATAGTTTGCAGGTCTCTTTTTAGCTTTGAAAATGGCATCAGTCGTGTGTCGTTCACAGAATCCAGAGGACTTGATGTGTCATATATTTGACCGTATATCTCTCTAGCTTTTGGAAAATCTCTAAGGAGACACTCAGCTGCTCGAAGAGACGTGTCCAGATGTGGTCCAGGGCAGGTGTTACTTGACTACATAATTCCCATGCTCTGAGATCCATGCTATCTTTTTTCCAATTATGCCACAGAACTGAGTTACATCCAGTGAATGCGTTGAAAACTGGTATAGCTCGGGACTTAGACTCTCCAAGGGTAGAACAGTTTCATTGACGTTTATTAGTGAAAAGTGGCGCTCCATGCTGAATGCCATGTTTTTTCAATAATATTAATAGTATTAAAACTTGGACCATAAGAAAACAATCTTATAAAGACCAGCTGTGGTACCGCAGTTTGAAACGTGTGGTTAGAGAGATTCACCCCCAATTGGCTATTAGATAAACAGTATTTTTCACAGCGGATGAAAGATCAATGTAACATCATCCCTTGCACGCTTTACCTCATACCCTATTTCTGCGTGCGCTGTAGTGTTAAACTATTGCATTCTCTAACGGGTCTGTCACTGTGCTCCTGGCGAGAATGGAAGACTTTCTGATTTTTCTTATCACTCTGTGCCGAGAACTATTTTTCTAGTGAGCTCACTAAACTATTATCTAGTAGGCTTTTGTTTTCAGTCTTCATTAACTTCTACGGTGTTTGTCTCTATGGACCTGCATATGTTACTTTTGTTATTTTTGTACATTTTAAACGGCATGATTTATGCCCAGAAAATGGGATCTTCCAAAAAGTGTGTCAAACTTGACAAAATTCAAAAGAACATGACTCGGCGAAAGTGCTTGCGTCAACGAAAAATCACCGTCATGGTAAATTCAAGATCATTGTTTCTGAAGAATCAGCAAAGAAGACGCACCGGGGATTGTTCAAAGTCATCATCATCATCATATCCTTTATTTAAACACAATAAGGGTTTTAAGCACAATGCTTGTGGGATCGTGTGCTAAACTGATATATTACCAAATGCTTAAAACTGTATAAATATCTAGGGCCTCACCGTTTTATCTAGAGAAAAAGATGTAATGCCATCCACGCATTGTTTTTACATTGTCCAGAGTTTAAAATAAATTCCCCGAATTAAGGCTTCAATGGTAAAGATCTGATCTTTAAAACAAAAACAAAACCTGCTCCTCCTTACCACCCCACAAACAACACCCCCCAGCCCGCCCATTATGCAAACACCAGTGTTTACAGTCGCAAAGCAAGTCGATTAAGGTATTGATGCATAGTGGTTATGCATGTATACTCCATTGTGATTGATGTCAGCAGTAAGTTATCAGTAATGAAGCCCATTCACACTAGCTGGCTTTTTGGTTTGTTCCGCCTGTGACCTCAGAAACAGACACAATATATCATACGAAAAAATTTTTTAATTGGCAGGAATTTTGGAGGAGTTTACCAAGAAATTAAACTAGAAGCAGAAGATCTTTTCCAAGATCTTGCCGCAGTCATTGAAGCAACCTTAAGCTCAATTTTTTTTAATTTTTTATCTTTGTTATGGAGCGAACTCTAGTGGAGAGACTTCTCGAGAACGTAAAGACTTGAGAGTGCAGTTAAATAACATTTTTCACAGATGTTGTTTAAGTGTAGTTCCTGTTTTGTATGTGTAAATTAAATTAGATAAGCCATACTTTAGTGTCCGCAAATTTTGTCGGAAATTGTTCGAAATAAGACAAAAAGTGTCCAAAAGTAAACATCCGAAATTTTTTGCAAGTAATTATAGTAGTCGAACTCGAACAGGAGCATTTCTATACATGTCAAATGATTTAACTCAAAACAGGATTAAAACCATTTTAATGGATAAAACAAGTGTTTATTTTTATGCTCTGCATATAATTTTAACAAATTTCCGAAGAAGTTAAAACATTTTCTTCAAAAACTTACAAAGACAGCAGAATGGCAAGAGCGCCGCCATCTTCGATGGACGAGAGAAGCCTGGGCGCCAGTCATTTTGCCGGTTTTGACTAAATATCCCCTTAAAACGGAATCGTGAGCAGATTCACTTGGGCACCCCTTCTAATATTATTTAGTAGGGTGTAAGCAAGTTGTATGCCAAATTTCACGCTTTTATCACTCTTGTCACGATCAAGCCTTTATTTTGCGTTAAGCCACCTGACTAATAATATTTGAAGTTGGAATATGACTGTCTAAGAGAGGTTACAACAGCAGACAAAATAAAATGTAACACAAGTTTGGTTGGACAATTATCTTAATTTTCTTTTTCTCATAGTTCCTCCTGAACTTTCATTGTCATCCAATCGATTGATAGCTGAAGAGAAACAAAACGTCACCATCGCCTGCACTGCTGCTGGTCAGCCGCTTCCCAGTATCATGTGGTACAGAGCAGTCGGTAGTTTGCCTGAACACAGAACTGAAGTGATAAATGGAACCCTGACAATCTACAGTGTGTCACGAAAGGACGCTGGAATATACATTTGTAAAGCAGAAAATATTCTGGGATCAGCAACAAACACTGCCCAGGTTGTGATATTCTCTCCAATGCAGTTCAAAGTCCGTCCTCCTCAAGAGGTGACTCCTGTGATTGGTTCAAGTGTTCATCTGCCGTGTGTGGCCGAGAGTGACCTGAGAACTACAATCAGTTGGACAAAAGATGGAAAGTCTTCACTTCCTGTAGAGTCCAGCTTTCTACTAAATGGAACACTGGTTATTCAGAACATCAAGAAATCACACGAAGGATCTTACACTTGTAGAGCGACTAATGCTCTGACAACAATAGAAGCTAAAGTCAAAATCAATTCTCCAGTTGGGACTTCCTGCTCTGTGATCAGAAAATACATCAGCAGTGTAAGCGGAAATTACGTCATTGATCCAGATGGCTCGGGAGGGCTGGCACCATTTACAGTTTACTGCGACATGAATGACAAGAATGGAGTTGGCGTGACAGTGATAAGTCACGACAGTGAGAGCAGAACATTGGTGGATGGATGCTACCCTCAAGGCTGTTACTCACGTAACATTCGGTACACAGGAGCAAGTCTGCCCCAGCTTGCAAGTCTCACCAGAATCTCCTCGCACTGTGAACAGTTTATCAAGTACGAGTGTTATGATTCGATGATGTTGGGGCACGGGGGATTTGCCTGGTGGGTATCACGTGATTCTAGTAAGATGACGTACTGGGGCGGAGCATCACCTGGCAGTGGTAAGTGCGCATGCGGGATGACCAACTCATGTGCAAACCCCAGGTGTGGTTGTAACTGTGATAAGCATGACAAAGTGTGGCGTGAAGACAGCGGTCTCCTCACTGACAAGACACATCTGCCAGTTAAACAGCTGAGGTTTGGTGATGCAGGCGGAAGTAACCAAGGTTACCACACACTGGGAAAACTGAAATGCTATGGCATAGTATAAAAAACATGTTTATTTGTATTGCTCACAAGTTACTGTAAACTCAGTATTTGTATAATAATTATTGTTATTATAATTATGCTGTTTAGAGATAATTCCACGCCGAGTGTGTAGCAACAGATATCTGAGAAACGGAAATCGGAAATGAAAAAAATAAAACCTTGGTGATGCTTCATTTGCCCTGTAATTTTACGACGAGTTTAAGATAATTAAACGACTATGGAAAAAAATCACCAACGATACTATTTTCTCATAGAATTAATTTTTTCTAATTATAGCATCTAGTTTGTTAATTTGTCGAAAACACTTTGACTTTTCTGACACGTTAAAAAATACAATTTGTCATACGCTAGCGTAAATATCGTAAGCGAGCACCTCGGGAATTCAAAAAGTGGTCCACTAGATCTGGTCGTTTAATACGAGAATGAGATCCCGTGAGCGACCACACGTTGAAACAATAGAGGTTTGTCGCTTAGCAGAGCTTTTTTCTCAAAACTTCCTCATTCTTTTAGAATATAGCACTCTTGAACGATCAGTATCAATGAACATAAACAGGCATTGTTAAATTACGGTAAATGCGATTAAGTAGTGTACACTTACTATCTTTGATCGAGTGGTCGCTCTCTAGAGTTTGTAACCAAAGGAGAAGACTAGTTGTCCATTACCAAAGCTGGTCGTGGTCGCTTACAAGAGCTTTTTATTACAGAGTTTGAGTGACAATCCAAGGGAGGCTTCACAATGGTGGTCGTAACTTAAACTGGTCTCTTACGAGAGTGGTTGCAAGGAAAGCTTCCACTGCGTGTGACAACTACATGCAATTATAGCAAATTGGCGTCTAGTTTGGTTCATTTCACGTCGCGAGTGGCGCGCGTTATCTAAAACGGCCACAAACACCAAATAGCTAGAGAGATGCGCGAGAGCACCGGCTGTGAGCTTAACAGTTGAGGTTCCGTTTACCTGATTATGGCATCTGATCGATCCTGATAAATTGTTCATATGAAAGCTAAGCTTTGAGCTTTGTAGGTATCAAAAGGATTTTATTTCAAAGCATGTTGCCCCAAGGACTGGATCTTCACAGTAAAAGATATATTTCCGGAACTTGGTATTAAGAGAGGGTCCATATGAAATCCATGCAATATTAAAATTTGAGTCTACATCGACCCTCTCAGATTTCCTTTATATTTTGCATGGGGCTACATATTGAGATGATAATGCTGTAGGTAGAATATTATCGCAAAATTCTTTAACGTGTGGAAGATACCGTGGTCAACGTGCCCATGGTCGGTTTTGAGCCAAAAAATACCTAAATTTTGACCCATCTTTCGACTAAAATATCTCTGCAAGAATTGAAGCCTTTCATATAAAAATACCACTGTAATTAGTATCACCTAGTACAATTTAAATGATATCATCAAGATTTTTCATCGCTCTCACGTTTAGTAGTAAACCTATTTTAAAAATAAGGTATTTCGGGCAATGCGTGACACTAGAGATTTTAGGGTAAAATTACGTTTGAATATCGCCGATGCGGCGTTATTCTGATGGTTCCATTAGCCATTATTTTGTAAAACATTTACTAAATAATAAATTAAAGTCAAAAAAAGTATGTTAAGTTCAATCGGCACGTATGATTTTAGCGTACAAAAATGTGGTACATGTGAGCAAAACAAAAACAAAGTTCTGAAAGTTTTAGAACGAGTTTCATAACATGATGGATAGGTCGGCTGAGGACGTGAGAAATACCGCTTACATAAATCCAATAAACCTTTTAGCATCTAAAGTGGTTCGTGATGTTAATTATCCGGCTATTTAGTGCCCATAAATACAGACTTACAGCGTGAGAAAAGGTAAACAAGCCACTTGACATGTTCATCATCGATCGAATTCAAGCGTATCTTCACGTGCAGATTGGAAAGAGAAAACGTCGCTCACTCCTGTCTACCTGGTAGTTATAATGTTCACAAAGAATTCTGCAAGGATTTAGTTTCCACTTTTCTCGTAAGCGATGGCCTCAGCACTTCACATTTTCATATGCCTGGTAAGTTACTTTTCACCCGGGCGCCATGTTGTTTTGGACTAGTACCCAGTCTCTCAAGACTTGCCTCAGTGCTCGATCGAAACGCTGGAATGGACCATTGTTTTACTCGAAGCGTAGTATAGTACAGTACAGACGATTTCTTTCCGTGGCGCTCTCTGTCCAAACAATTTTTCCAGCTGCATCTTTCTGCAGACAATGATTTTTGATGTCTTCAAACAATTTATGTGGGCATTTTGCTATTGCAAACAATTTTTTTTCAGGATTTTTGATCCCACTTGGCCACTCCTCCAAAAAAATAATGTTGCTTCCCTAACTGAATGTTTGATTTATAGTGTGGATGTCAAAACCATTAATGCCAATTGAAAGGTCTTTCAAAGGCCTTGTTAACAAAATCGAACGACTGCGCAGTTCGATTTTGTTAATAACGCGTATAATTACATACCCAATTGGACTTTACTCAATCTTTATACACCTTATTCCAAAATGGCGGCAAATACATTAATCTTTTGCCTATATGTTAATTAGCCCTTATTGCCTCGTTTTAAGCCAATGATTCTTTTGAATTCTGCAGATACGATCGAGGCAACGAGGGCCAATTAACATGAAGACAAAAGAATAATGTATTGTCCGCCATTTTGGAATAAGGTGTATACACTTGGGTTATATCCACCATCTCTCTAGCTCCTGTTCGTACCATATTGCAGATCAATGTGATATATGAAAAAGTTAAAGTAGCTTATACACAATATTACTTTCAAATTAATGAAAACACTAATGAAGTACTAATAAACCTTAAGTGAGGTTCTCTGCGACAAATCGCTTCGTGTGTACTACTTCAAAAAGTCCCTGCAACAAGGCGTTTGTTCGGTGCACCTGCAGCGAATTTGGAAGAGGGAGGATGTAAACTAGTTTTTGAATTCAATACATGAAGTTCTCTCAATGGTTAGTTTATATTTTGTCGCAGAAGTGCACACACGCTGCGACAAGGCTGCTTTCACTCATTTTGTCACTGCGATCAGTCGCACGAATTTAAACTGGTTTTAGTTCATGTCTGGTGCAGCCTCGCCCTCGTGGATCATGTCTTTCGTGCGCTGTCGACATGTCGTCATGCTGACGCGTATATTTGCATTCTGCTCGCTTGCTGCAAGTAGTTTCTTTTTCGTTGCTATAGCCTTCACTATATCCTTCTTTCTTTCATCCGTGCTCTCCACTGGCTTCGGGCAGTGCGACTTAGGGCTTTCCACAAGTTGCTCGAGATTTCCCAAAAAGTTGCCCGTAACATCTCAAAAAGTTGCTCCAAATATCCAAAAAAGTTGCTTCTGATAATAAAAGTTGCTCCAAAAAAATCAAAACGCTGCTTCTAATCAAGAGAATTTCTCTAAATATATGCAAATTTCCCTTTGATGGTAAGATTTGTTAGCAGTTTTATGCAATTTTACAGCAAAAGAAGTATCTAAACAACATCTTAAGGGGAAAATTTGTTAAGTAACAAGGATTCCTTTAACTGGGAAAAATCGTGTAGATATTGATGACGTCATGTTTGCTGACGAGTTTTGTAATGTTTTATACAGAATGAGCCGAATGTTGAAACGTCTTCAGATGTCCCTCGAAAATCTTCGGCAAACGTCGTAAGTCTTCGGAAACGTTCGTTTTGCCTTAGAACAGCACTCGTATAATCTTCGGAAATCTTCGGTCTGGAAATTGCTCAAAATGCAACAAGTTGCTCGAGAGGAAAAAAGTTGCTCCAAGGGGGAAAAAGTTGCTCGAAACATGAAAAAATGCCAAAAAGTTGCCGAGCAACTTGTGGAAAGCCCTAGTGTGACTCAAAGGGCTTCGATGTGGAGCCGTTTTCTATAGCAACCGTCCAAGCACTTACCTCTCAGTCGGGTTTCCGCTTTCGCCTCGGGGCCACTCCGCTGGTGCCTCATTCCTTTTCATTCCCAGCCAAACCCCGCCTTCAATTCGTTGCGTAGCTTAACAGACATTAACGGCAGAGGTCTCGATCCCTGGCGCAGAACAGAAGGACCGTAGACTCTGGGAGCGAGAACGGATCATTCCATCTCAAGTCTCCGGTGCATGCGCACAATTAAACCGGAACCATAAATGGCCCAGAGGGCAGAGGACGGCCCAGTTCGGTCAAGGCTGACGGAAAATGCGCAAGTTCTTGGAACGAAATTTAATATCTAAACTCGTTTATCAACCGCTGGTTTAGGGGAACGAAGTCCCTGGGAACAAGGATCCCGAACAATTTCAACAAATTTGGAATCACCTGTATCTCTGATAGTGCTCCTACTGATTTCCTAATTTAAAGCTAGAATGACGGACCGACGTATCGACGGAATTAAATGTTTGTAAAAATGTAGATCAGCGTGCCTTTTTACAACTCATGATTCGTCTTTGCCTTGACCAGGTTGTTGAAAGTTCGTTTTCAATGACACTCATAATCATACTCTTTTGTTCTATTTTATCTTTCCTGTAGGCAATCCTTAGAATAAATGTAAATGAGTGAAATACTGTAAATGATTTAATAAACGCCCCACTCTCAAATAAACGCCTCCCCCTGAGGTGTAAAATTTGTATTGGAGGCCTCTACTAATAAACGTCCCGTGTCTAATAGACACCCCTGTTCCCCCCGTCACCCCTCCCCCCTCCCCCCCCCCCCCCGCGTAAACGTTTCATGGAGTAAAAAACACGCAATTTTCTTTAGTTAGTTAATTGATTCACTCGGACATCGAAGGGACCAAAGGAGCTAGCTAGCCAACATGGTTTACCCCGATGCGATGACGATGAAGACATCGATATCGAACAATCTGTGAACGACATCTTTAGGCTTTGCATTAGAAAAGATTAGAGTAGTCTCCTACTCACGAAATCTGTTTCCTATCTTTATCCGGGAGCAAACTACGCGTCATATTTACATACTTGTTTGTCTATTTGTTTCGTTACAGTTAGAGTGAAATCATGGGCTCCTGGTGAAATGAATGCCCCTTTTCTACTAAACGCTTCATATTTATTTAAAACTCCCGCATGTACCCCTTAAATTAAAAAGCCCTGGCGTTTATAAGATTATTTACGGTAAGTCAGTATTAAAGGCTAATTTTTCGATTTCAGATTTTCAAAATTAAAAAAGGTGGAAAATTAAAGCCATGGCGATTTGTGGCGTATTGGATCGTTTATAGATGACTCAATACATATCCCATGGCCCCTGAATGTCAGGTCCTTCTTGAAAGCACATAAACGAAGCCATGACAATCGCAATATGATCTGAGTCAGAGTGAAATTTGAGACATGAAATTTGAAATAAAATTCACAAGTCGGTCTGTCACGCAATCAACTATTGTCGGTGTTCTTCGAAGAACGACAGCACCAAAAACCACTTGCAATTGTGCCGCAGATTCTTACTGGATGAAAACGATGACTACATAATTTCTTTGCAGTGGAAACATGTTTTTTGTATGTGAACAAAACACGCGACCGAATTCTAAAACAAGTCGGTTTTCATGATCGGTGGATATTATATTTGATGCCTCGCCGCCAACTTGTTTTGATAACATCTGTTCTTAAATTACTATGGTGCTGGCAAATACGGCAAAACGCAGCTTACACACCAAGAGGGCGATGCCAAAAACCCTTGAAGGAAATGACTTTTATGCAATGATGCTTGCTTGTGGGGATATCTTTCAAATTGGTGCAGTACGACCAGCAGGTCGGTATGACCTTTGTGTTCGTTTGAATTTGTTTAATTTGCTTATTACCAGCCAACGACTTCCAGTTGTTTAAACTACTAACGATTTAAAAGTATTTTTATGCAAAAAGCTTCATAACGATGTTTTACTTCTTATAGCAACATTCTATTAAGTTTATATTTTACAAACTCTGAACTTATCACGATTTCCGTGTTGAGCTCATTTGCATATTGTCACGAAGTTAACACCATTTATTGATGCGAACCTGTAATTCCTCTTAAACTTAACAGAGATTTTATTTGATAAATAGAGACACCATTTCCTTGGCAATCTATTGATACTTTCAAATTCGATTGAAGAAACGCCGCATGTCTACAAACAACGACTTTTGAAACCCCACTATTTTGATACGAATTGAATAAGGAGATTTGGAATGTTGCTTTCAGCCAAACGCAGCAAATGACACAAGTTTACTGAACGTTTTTCTATTGTTCGGGACTTGATTTGTCTTATGTAAAAGTTTCGTATCATTTCTTTTTATATTTAGCATGTAGCAGGGGATCAAACATGGTGAATATTTTTAGGTCAAATTTAAGTACTTTCCACTGTCTGACAGTTTGATTGACATTTCTCCAAAACAATAAACAATTGAACCAAAATATTGCACATGGTTAATGTACTAGTGAAGTTACACAAGTGTGCCAAATTTGAGGGAAATCGGTGAGATGCGCTGTAGACTCGCCTGCATGGTTCTCGTGCGGACTCGCTCTTAAATCAAAAAGTGCAGGTTTACAGAGAAAGTGTTGACGGCGTATTAGTCTAAGATCTAACTTAAGTAAAAAACTCGAGCTCAGCTGAAGAAAGCTGATTAACAAATTCGCCGAGATATGCGCAAAACCGCTATGGTTTGCCCCAAGCGATGCTCCGTTCCCCTCAGATGAGTGCCGTCAGATGCATGTAATTCGTTTGACTTCACAAGACTGAGAGCCTTATTATAGGTAGAGTAGATCAGAACACATTTATTGTAATTGCTTTTTTTTCTTCTTTCAATAAACTTTCTCCTGATTATTGTTGCATGTTACTGTCTTTTATTACCGTATTTCTACTTTCACTAGTGTAGAGAAAATCAAACTAAGCGGCTGGAGGCGTTTCAGTAGTGAACCACTTTAATATTCACCGTAAAATTATTACATCACTAAAATCGTTACTCAGCTGCATCACCCTAAACAAGATGTACGTGCAAGGGAAGTTTGACACTTTCATGACTAGTATCACCATAAGGTGTACCACGTGACAAAGGTATAATACCATAGTCGTCCGTCGTTTCCCCACCCCTCCCCAAGCTCTGTAAGAAAACAAAAGAATACCAATGGTTTATATCATCGCTGACAAATTTTTCTCACTAATGATTTTGGAAAATCAATTAGAATCATTACGACTAAACAACTCCAGATCAACAATTTAAAATTAAACTCGCCTTGCCATGGGATCTTTCGCAGGATGCTGTGCAGAAGTTTAAATAAAAAAACTTAAGGCGGGTGTTAATTCAATTCATGTTTTATAATACGTTTGACCCATGTCATAAGATAATACCATTATACTTCCTGTGTAACTGAATCTCCATTACCAGCTCAGACGAGAAAAGGTATTTTTCCTTTATATCAGTAAACACAAGATTCATGTTACACTTTCGTCGGTGAAACTCGGACACAACAGCTTTTTCTATCGTCTTTTCACCGATTAAACCCAGAGTGAACTGATCTGTAAGCAGCTCAAAGACGAAAGTAATCGTCTTTTAAAAGCATCAGTTTGATGTCACAAGTTTTTGGTAGCAGCTGTAACGATGAAACAAGATAAAGAAGAGAAGCAGACGAACAGACGACAAACACTGAACAGCTTGTGTTCCGCGCCAGGCTTGCTGTTGTCTGTTGTGTGTTGTATCACGCTAATTTACATGGAACTCAGAATACAAGAACATCATCGACTGATATCACACTCAGTAACATTCTGTGATAAGATGGAGACAGAAATCCTTCGAAAAGTACAACAAAATTACGGCAGATGGCAAGTTATGGCTACAGGCCGCCATTGGCAAGGAACCAAAGGTGAACATTTTTCCGCCATAGGCCATTTTCAAAAATACCATAATACTCTTTGTTGTCCCTCCAAAATTTTGCATAAGGTCCATAAGCATTGTTTTCAATTTCTCTTGCTGTCTCAAGAGAAATTGAAAACAATGCTTATGCAAAATTTTGGAAGGACAACAAAGAGTATTATGGTATTTTTGAAAATGGCCTATGAAAAGGGTATTTGCAATAGTATACGTCCTTCTATAATCATTTTGACAATTAATATTGTGGACCTTGCTAATCGTCTTAACCCAGGGATGCCTGTCATTTATCTTTAGTGTATTTACCTCCAAAACAAATGAATGCGAAATAAGGTGGCTGAAGCTGTGTTGCTGAAACCCACTCTAATGGAAAAGAAACATAACAGCCATTATATGTCAAAAATGGTTCATAATTTACGATTATGAATAAAAAGCTTTAATTTTTCAGGCGAAAAAGAGAAAATGTCAAGACAAAAACGCACTTCACCTGATGATTCACAACAGAAATCAACCCTAACAGCCTCTGAAGTACAAGTGCTGATCAAGCAAGAACTTGGTCTGCTGCAAAACCAAGTCTGTGCTAAAGATCACACGCTCTGCCGCACAGGACCAAAAGGCAACACGGGACGACGAGGAAAACCGGGAACCCGAGGGAGACCAGGACCCCCAGGGACACCCGGGACAAACGGACCTCCCGGCAAACATGGTCCAATAGGAGCTCAAGGACCGATGGGAATAAAGGGCGATATTGGAATGCCGGGAGACCCCGGTCCCGTGGGACCTAGAGGTCCGCCGGGTATGAAAGGCGTCAAAGGTGAACCGGGCCAGTCCATCTCGGCTCCATCTCTGCTGCAGCGTCCTGTTGGAATGATAGTTAATGAAAGTCAGACAGCCATCTTGAAATGTACAGTGGATGGTAATCCAAGTCCAAAGGTCACGTGGACTAAGCTCAATTCATCGCTTCCTGTGGGCCGTCACGTGGTAGAGTCCAGTGGCGCTCTGATTATGAAGGACGTTAGACCTGGAGACGACGGAGTTTACAGCTGCAAAGCTGAAAATTTGTTGGGACAAGTGAACGCCTCAGGGAAATTAACTGTTCAGTGTAAGTAGCTTAATTTATGTCACTCACTCACTCACTGCCCATTGTGCCCACTGGCACGTAGGGCAGCAACAAAGGTCCTCCACTGCTGTCTGTCTTTGGCCAGCTGTTGGATGGTGTTCCAGCTTTGGTTTAAGCCCCTCAATTCTGTCTCTACTGTACGTCGCCATGTATTCTTGGGCCTGCCACGCTTGCGCTTTCCTTCGGGTGTCCAGTATAGTGCTGTCTTTGTGATGGATTCGTTTTCCTTTCGGATGACATGGCCAATCCACCTCCAGCGCCGTTGCATAATAATGGTACCCATGTCCTCCTGTTTGCACCGCAAAAGTAGATCCTTGTTGGAAATTGTTTGAGGCCAGAAGATGCGAAGTACTTTTCGCAGACTTTTGGTATGGAAGGTTGACAGCTTCTCTAGATCACTTTCTAACATTCGCCAACATTCTGACCCATACAAAAGGGTAGACAGGACACAGCTTTGATAGATCTTGAGCTTGGTATGTGTACCGAACTGTGACGACCGCCACACATTGCTAAGCATCCTGAAGGTGTTTCTGGCTTTGTTCAGCCGGCTCTGGATATCTATGCCTGCACCACCATCTTGCCTGACAATGCTGCCCAGATATTTAAACTGCTCGGTCATTGGGAGGTCTTTTCCATTCACCTTGACGGGCTGAGGGTTAGAGTTGTTTAGGGTCATGACCTCAGTTTTGGTTAGGCTGATGTTCAGTCCCACCTGGTGAGCGTATTTGCTTAAAAGGCTGGTCTTCTCTTAATTTATGTATTTTATTGTAAAACATTAAGCGTTTGACATAGCTGACGTTCAGCTGAAGAAGTTGTGATAAATATTTGAAAAAATGTGACATGTGAACATGACCAAAACGGAATTTCAGAAGAACTTCGATCATCGCTAAACATATCTTTAGTTCTGTGTTTAAATTGACTACTTCTCACAAATAAGCCAATAACATTTGAAGTTGGAATATGGCTGTCTAAGAGAGGCTACAACAGCAGAGGAAATAAAATGTAACAAAAGTTTGTTTGGGCAAATCATCACAATTTCTTTATTTTTCGACAGTTCCTCCTCAACTTTCATTGTCATCCAATCGATTGATGGCTGAAGAGAAACAAAACGTCACCATCGCCTGCACTGCTACTGGTAGGCCGTTTCCTAGTATCACGTGGACTAAGTCAGTCGGTAGTTTGCCTAAAGACAGAACTGAAGTGATGAATGGAATTTTGACAATCTACAGCGTGACAAGAAAGGACGCTGGAATATACATTTGTAAGACAGAGAATATTATGGGATCAGCTACGAACACTGCCCTAGTTGTAATATTCTCTCCACTGCGGTTCAAGGATAGCAAGTCTTCACTTCCTGTAGAGTCCAATGTTCTACTTAATGGAACACTGTTTATTCAGAACATCAAGAAATCACACGAAGGATCTTACACCTGTAGGGCGACTAATCCTCTGGTGTTAATAGAAGCTAAAGTCAAAATCAATTCTCCAGTTATTACGACTTCCTGCTCTGTGATAAGAAAATACGTTTGTAGTGTAAGCGGGAATTACGTCATTGATCCAGATGGCGCGGGAAGCCTGGCACCATTTACTGTTTACTGTGACATGAGTGACAAGAATGGAATCGGCGTGACAGTGATAAGTCACGGCAGTGAAAGCAGAACATTGGTGGATGGATGTCAACATCAAGGCTGTTACTCTCGTGACATCCATTATACAGGATCAAGTCTTTCCCAGCTTGCAAGTCTCACCAGAGTCTCCTCGCACTGTGAACAGTTTATCAAGTACGAGTGTCATGGTTCTGTGATGTTGGGGGTACGGGGTAAATGCCTGGTGGGTGTCACGTGATTCTACTAAGATGACGTACTGGGGCGGAGCATCACCTGGCAGTGGTAAGTGCGCATGCGGGATGACTAACTCATGCGCAAACCCCAGTTATGGCTGTAACTGTGATGCAAATGACTATGTATGGCGTGAAGACAGCGGTCTCCTCACTGACAAGACACATCTGCCAGTTAAACAGCTGAGGTTTGGCGATACGAGCAGTAGCAACCAGTATGGTTACCACTCACTGGGAAAACTGAAATGCTATGGCATAGCATAAAGGAACATGTTAATTTGTTGTCCTCTAAATTTACTGCAAGCCCAGTATTTGAAATAATAATGATAGTCAATATGCTTTCAGTTGAGAAGCAACAGATATCTAGAAACGGGAATTGAAAATATAAAATAAAAGCTTCAGTTTATGTTTCAGGCTAAACATTTTATCGAATTAAAAAAGAATTAAACAATTATTTACTTACGACATTTTATTTTGTCATAGAGAAGTACTCAGTCCCAGTTATAGCATCGAGTTAATTTATTCGAAACATTGAATAACTAACTTTTTTGACACGTTAAAAAGTACAAAGAATGTGTCATACGGTAGCGTAAGCATCTGTTATATGAAGTAATAACGACATGAAGTCATCATGGCAAATTGGCGTCAAGTTAAGTTTGGTGCTTTTTGTGTCGTTAAAGAGTCGCAGTTTCCTGCTCTCCTTTGGGAAATGATAAAACTTAAAGTGAGAGAATCATCGCTATATTATTCCAAAGAAAGAAAGAAAAAAAGCGAAGACGAAATAGAAAGGACCATAGCCGCGATTGAAATAAAATTAGAAGACAAAAACATTGAAGCGAAGCAGCGGGAAGAACTTTTAGGCGTGCTGAAAAGCAAAAAAAATCAACATGAAAAGATAATTGAATACCGAACAAAAGGGGCTATTTTAAGATCGCAGTGTCGATGGCATAATGAAGGTGAGAAAAACACCAAATATTTTCTTAATCTGGAAAAAAGACATTACAAACAAGGAACAATAAGCCAGCTAAAAACCGACAATGACATCGTCATCACGACAGACAAAGATATTTTAAAGGAATGTCTTTCCTTTTATAAAAATCTGTACGAGACAAAGCTAACTTCTGAACAAGATCCATCTATCATGGAAAAATTTTTCCCGGCCGAAAATACAATACATCTTTCACAAGAAGAACAAAATTTGTGTGAAGGCCCACTCACGGGGAAAGAGTGTCTCACTTCCTTAAAGCAAATGGCCGACGGCAAAGCCCCTGGAACTGACGGGTTACCAGCAGAGTTCTATAAAATATTTTGGGATGATATTTCAGGCGCTCTTCTCGCTGCTCTTAACTTTGCATACGAGAATGGGCAACTCGCGATGACACAGAGACGGGGCATAATAAAACTTATCCCTAAAAAAGAAGCAGACCTCAAAATATTAAAAAATTGGCGGCGTTTATCTCTGTTAAATTGTGACTATAAAATAGCAGCAAAGTCAATCGCAAATAGAATCCAGTCTACTCTTCCAAAACTTATTAATAGCGATCAGACAGGATTTATTAAAGGTAGATTTATCGGCGAAAACATACGACTGATCGACAGTATTATTAATTACACCAATGACCAAAGCATCCCGGGCTTGATTTGGCTTCTAGATTTCGAAAAAGCCTTTGACACACTCGAATGGTCTTTCGTTGAAAAAACGTTGCAACACTATGGCTTTGGCCCTTCCATTCAAAAATGGATACAAACTCTTTACTGTGATATCGAAAGTTGCGTAATGAACAACGGATGGATGAGCGAATGTTTTAAAATTGAGAGAGGCGTGCGGCAAGGCTGCCCTCTTTCTCCATATTTATTTGTCCTTTCCGTCGAAGTTTTAGCTAGCGCAATCCGAAGTGACCAACATATTAAAGGAATTTCAGTCAACCAAAAAGAAATCAAATTAAGCCAATATGCTGACGACACGACATTAATCCTTGACGGCTCAAAAGACGCGCTTGAAACTTCGCTCGATGTTATCGGAAAATTTAGCAAGATTTCTGGTCTCAGACTCAATAATAAAAAAACCGAAGCATTGAGGATAGGTTCAAAAGCAAGAAGCCAAGACATTATGTTTCCCGAGAAAGGTTTCAGATGGCAGCATTTAAAAATCAAAACATTAGGCGTGTGGCTCTCAATAGAACCCGAATTAACGGTAAAGCTGAACTTTTACGAAAAAAAAGAGAAAGTTCGAAATTTACTTAGAAACTGGCAGTACCGAAGGCTAAGCTTACTTGGAAAAATCGCTATATTAAAGAGCCTAATTGCTTCACAGCTTGTTCATGTTCTTTCCCCTCTCCCAACAAACCACCAGGCTATCAAAGAACTGAATGGAGCTTTCTATCATTTCCTCTGGGACGGGAAACCCGATAAAATTAAAAGAAACATTATGATTAACGATTACAGTAATGGTGGGCTTAAAATGATTGACCTTTTCTCATTTAATAAATCTTTGAAAACTATTTGGATTAAAAAATATCTTGACAAAACAAACTTAGGAAAATGGAAACTTTTCTTTGAACGAGAATTTGGAAGATATGGCGGAGAAGCTGTTTTTCTTGGAAATTTAAACAAAACAGATATCAAGCATCACTTCTCATCTACCAATATCTTCATTAATGAAATTCTGATGATCTGGGCCGAGGTTAATTACACTGACAATACCTCCTCCTTACAACATTATCAATCACAGCCTCTCTGGAATAATTCTCTTATCAGAATAGACAGCAAACCCATCTATTTTCGAGAATGGCTTGCAAATGGAATATCGACCATTAGGTCTCTCATGAAAGACGCAAACAAACCTCTCTCCTATGAAGAATTTCAGAATAAATACGGACTCAAAGCCTGCCCTTTAGCATTCGGGGGGATTATTGCCACGCTGAAGAATCTAAGAAAACGTTTCAAAGAAAACATAGATAGCCCCGAAAAAGATGAGATTGAACCATTCATTAAAATTTTCCTCAAGGCAAAAAAACCCAGCAACTTAACGTACAAAATTCTAGTTGCAACTAAAAGCGAAGCACCGGAAACTTCTCAGGCGAAATGGCACGAAGATTGCGACTTGGAAAAAGGTGAAATTGACTGGAAAAGAGCTTTTCAATCTACAAAGATTTGCACAAAAAGTACCAAACTAATAATATTCCAATTTAAATTTCTTCATCGACGTCTACCTACAAACTCCTTTTTGTATAAAATTAAAGTCAAAGACAGTGACCGCTGTTCCTTTTGCGAAAAGGAAACAGAAACTTTGCTCCACCTTTTTTGGCATTGCAACCTGCAGACCACTCGTTTTTGGGAAAGCTTTTTTAAATGGCTTCAGACATCCCTATGTACGCAGAAAGGGAATAAATTAGACATGGCCATTGCTCTCGGCCTAAAGCCAGACACCTCAAATGCAAAGTTGCAAATTAATTTCTCTTGTCTGATGAGCAGATATTGTATCTGGGTCTGTAAATTAAAAAACGAAATCCCTAATCTTTCGCACTTCTTGCATCTCATGAACAAAAGCTATGAAATTGAAAAAAATGATCCTAATTCTTCATCAGAGAAATGGAAACCTCTCCTCGGCCACCTTTCAAATTAAAAATTTATATAAAAAAAAACTGAATCAAATTTAACTTTTCAGTCCTGGTTTGACCCTGTTAGTAGTAATTTTTTTCTTCCGATCTCCTTAATTATACAATATTACTCTCCTAAAAAATATTTGCTTAAATGCTACGTGGACTATTTTCTATAGGTATAAGATAGGCTAGTGTTTGTAAGTTCTTTTTTTCTTTTATTTCTAATAAGGTTAACTTACATTGTATTGTAACTGTAGTTCGTAATGTATTGTTAGTTTTTTTTTTGTGCAAATAATATCTGTAAGTAGTGTAATAATAACGCTGTTAATGTAATGTTTGTAAATGTGTGAGCAATCAATAAAAAAAAAAAAAAAAAAGAGTCGCAGTTATCAACATAGTCGGTACAGAGCCACAGACATGAAACAAAGACGCGTAAGAGCGTTTGAAGAGGCAACATGGCCGGTGGTTAATTTAGGGCGCTGGTGTTGTATGAATGCGGAGGTCCTGGGTTCAACCTTTCCACCCTGCCACTAGCTGGAGTTGTTCTTGGTCGTCCCGAGTTAAAATCCTCGGTCATGCTTGGTATGACCGATTGGGATTTTTAACTATCTTATGTTCATTTAAAACGTTTGTTTCCTCTGTTTTAGTGGCAATGAACCTGTAAAGTAGCTTTCTTGAAGTTAAGTACATGACCACTATAAACACAACCTGTACATCAATTACAACCGGATGTGAGCTTAACAGTCGAGGTTCCCTATACCTGATTATGGCATCTGATCGATCCTGATTAATTGTCCATAGAAAAATGATTTTTTTTTTTCTAAGCATGTTTTCCCAAAGACTGGCTCTTCATAGTAAAAGATATTTGATAGCTCCGCCAATGAACTTTGCAGAAAGCTAAAAACTGTTATTTTATTTAGGCTTTTCCTAACGTTTTGCTTTAAAGAAGTCAAAACTAGCAGGTTCAAGGAAGTGTGGGCGGCGTATTAGACTAAAGATCTAACGTCATTTAAAAACTCAGCTGAACAAAGCTGATTCGCAAATTCACCGAGATATGCGCAAAACTGCTATGGTTTGCCCCGGCGATTCTCCATTCCAGGGGTTGAATGCAATATGACACGAAAATATGTCAGATACATGTAATTCGTTTAACTTCAAAATACTGAGAGCCTTATTAAAGGGAAAGTAGATCAGAACACATTTATTGTAATTGCTGTTTTCTTCTTTTAATAACCTATCTCCTTATTATTGTTGCATGTTACTGACTTTTATTACCGTATTTAAAAATTTACTGTTACTTTACCGTTATTAGTGTAGAGAAAATCAAACTAAGCGGCTAAAGGCATTTTAGTAGTGAACCAATTGTTTATTCTGATTCTCCTAAATGTCACCGTAAAATTATTACATCACTGAGACCGTGACTCAGCTGCATCACGCTGAACAACATGTACGTGCAAGAGAAAACCAAATTGTTCCTTTTGACCCT
Source organism: Oculina patagonica (assembly GCF_052425735.1). NCBI lineage: Eukaryota > Metazoa > Cnidaria > Anthozoa > Scleractinia > Oculinidae > Oculina > Oculina patagonica. The sequence continues at coordinate 11,662,500 of NC_135761.1, read as the reverse complement.
TTGGTGACGAGTCTTACTAAAAGGTGACATAGGTATAATAGTCGTCCCCCTTCTCTGCAAGAAAGCAAAAAAAAAAACAACAAAAAAAAAACAGTGGTTTATATAATCGCTTATTACTTTTCCTCACCGATGATGATTTTGGGAAATTAATTAGAACCATTACGTCTGAACAACTCGCCAAGAGTTTAAACTTGCCTTGCCACTGGATCTTTTACAGCATGCTGTGCAGACTTAAAAATAACACTTCAATTGATTCTAGTAAATACGTTTGACCCTTGTCAGTAAGATGATATTATAATTATACTTCCTGTGATACTGAATCTCCATTACAAGCTCAGACAAGTAAAGTCATTTTTACTGCATGTTTACTTAACATCAGTCAGCACAAGCTTCGTGTTACACTTTCATCAGTGAAACTCGGGCACAACAGTAACACAACAGCTTTCTCGAAGCTTTCTAAAGCTTTTAAATACACCGATTAAACCCACAGTGAACTGATCTGTAAGCAGCTCAAAGAGTAACGTCCATAGCATTAGTTTGATATTTTAAGTTTGTGGTAGCAGCTGTAACGATGAAACAAGATAAAGAAGAGAAGCAGACGAACAAAAAAAAACACTGAACAGCTTGTGTTCCGCGTCAGGCTTGCTGTTGTCTGTTGTGCGTTGTATCACGCTAATTCACGTGGAACTCAAAATACAAGAACATCATCGACTGATATTGACTGTACACACAAGGGACCAAAGGTAAGTTTCGTCATGAAACTAGTATCTGCAATGCAGTGCAGTAGACAGTAAGTATAACAGTATTAACTTCTTTAACAATAATTGCCAATTATCGTGGTACAAATCGTCTACATTTTACCCAAGATTGCATGCCATTTGTCTATAATTTTCCTTAACACAAATGAATAACGAGGCAGACGGTTTGTTGCTGAAACCTAATCTAATGAAAACGGAAATCTCTTTTACTAGCAACCCTCCAATGTCAAAGAATTAGCATTCACAGTTTCGCTTTTAAATAAATAGTTTAATTTTCAGGTGAAGAAGAGACAGTCTCAAGACAAAAACGCTCTTCGCCTGATGATTTCCAACAAAATGCAGTCCTAACAGCCTCTGAAGTACAAATACTGATCAAACAAGAACTTGGTCTGCTGCAAAACCAAGTCTGTGCTAAAGATCACACGCTCTGCCGCACAGGACCAAAAGGTAACATGGGACGACGAGGAAGACCGGGAACCCGAGGGAGACCAGGTCCCCCAGGGAAACCCGGATCAAGTGGACCTCCTGGTAAACATGGACCAATAGGAGCTCAAGGACCAATGGGCATAAAGGGAGACATTGGAGTGCCGGGAGAACCCGGTCCCGTGGGACCTAGAGGCCCGCCGGGTATGAAAGGCGTCAAAGGTGAACCGAGCCAGTCCATCTCGGCTCCATCTCTGCTGCAGCGTCCTGTTGGAATGACAGTCAATGAAAGTCAGACAGCCATCTTGAAATGTACAGCGGATGGCAATCCAAGTCCAAAGGGCACGTGGTCTAAGCTGGATTCGTCTCTTCCTGTGGGTCGTCACGTGGTAGAGTCCAGTGGCGCTCTGATTGTGAAGGACGTTAGACCTGGAGACGGCGGAGTTTACAGCTGCAGAGCTGAAAATTTGCTGGGACAAGTGAATGCCTCGGCGACATTAACTGTTCAATGTAAGTAGCTTAATTTATGTATTTACAGTTAAAGAGTAGAGCTGGATGTTGTAAAACATAAAGCGTTTGATATAGCTGTCAGCTAATGATGTTGTGATAGAGTTGTGACAAAAATATGATATGAGAACGTTATTAAAAAAGGAATTTCAGAAGAACTTGAAGTTGGAATATGCCTGACCAAGAGAGCTAACAACAGCAGTGAAAATAATATGCAGTAAAAAGAGTTTGTTTGGACAAATCATCTTATTTTCTATTTTTCCCATAGTTCCTCCCGAAATTTCATTGTCGTCCAATCGATTGATGGCTGAAGAGAAACAAAACGTCACCATCGCCTGCACTGCTTCTGGTCAGCCGCTTCCTCGTATCACGTGGTCCAAAGCAGTTAGTAGTTTGCCTGAAGACCGAAATGAAATAATGAATGGAACCCTGACAATCTACAGTGTGACACGAAAGAACGCTGGAATATACATTTGTAAGGCAGAAAATATTCTGGGATCAGCAGCAGATATCGCTCAACTGACGGTTTTCTCTCGTTTACGGTTCAAAGTCCGTCCTCCTCTAGAGGTGACTCCCTCTATGTTTGGTTCTAGTGTACATCTTCCGTGTGTGGCTGAGAGTGACCTGAGAACTACAATCAGTTGGAAAAAGGATGGCAAGTCTTCACTTCCTGTAGAGTCCAACGTTCTTCTGAATGGAACACTGATTATTCCAAACATTAAAAAATCACACGAAGGATCTTACACCTGTAGAGCAACTAATGCTCTGACAACAATAGAAGCTAAAGTCCAAATTAATTCTCCGTTTACTACGCCTTCCAGTTGTTCTGTGATCAGAAAATATGTCAGCAGTGTAAGCGGAAGCTACGTCATTGATCCAGATGGCGTGGGAGGCCTGGCATCATTCACAGTTTACTGCGACATGAATGACAAGAATGGAGTCGGTGTGACAGTGATAAGTCACGACAGTGAAAGCAGAACATTGGTGAATGGATGTCACTCTCAAGGCTGTTACTCGCGTGACATCCATTACACAGGAGCGAGTCTCTCCCAGCTTGCAAGTCTTACCAGAGTCTCCTCACACTGTGAACAGTTTATCAAGTATGAGTGTTACCATTCAGTGTCAGTGGGTCGTGGATATGCCTGGTGGGTGTCACGTGATTCTACTAAGATGACGTACTGGGGCGGGGCATCACCTGGCAGTGGTAAGTGCGCATGCGGGATGACCAACTCATGTGCAGACTCCAGTTATGGTTGTAACTGTGAAAAGAATGACAAGGTGTGGCGTGAAGACAGCGGTCTCCTCACTGACAAGACACATCTTCCAGTTAAACAGCTGAGGTTTGGGGATGCAAACAGTAGTGACCAAGGTTACCACACACTGGAAAAACGGAAATGCTATGGCATAGTATGAAAAACATGTTAATTTGTATTGCTCTCAAGTTATTGTAAGCTCAGTATTTGTAATAACCATAAACATAGTTAGGCTTTTTAGAGATAATTTCACGTCGAGTTTGTAACAAAAGTATATGAAAAAAAATAGAAAGAAAAATAATTAGCCCCTACTTTATCTGGGTGGCTTTGGGCTCTTACCGATAATGCTAGCACTTTTTTGGCATTATTTGGCTTCGCGAGCATTTTTTTAAACATTTTATCCCAAAAAGCACTGCTAGCATTATTTTGGATTTTCGACTGACTATTTGTCGAATTTTGTGTTAAAAAGCACAATCTGACTTCAATGACAATGGCGTCCAAAGATGCATTATGCCCTCATTTGAGTCAAAGGAGCCGAGGAGGCCTGGGGAATAGGTTTGATACGTCAGTGGTTGCCTTCTAGGAACCCAGTCCATCACACTCGTTCCAAGATGACGTCATCCACGTTGCCATCGAGGAACAATGGAAGTCAGCCAGCCAAGGCAGAGATAGCTAGAGAGCGTACTCTGACATCAAACATTGATCATTACATTTTATTGTTGAAAAATGTAACTGAAAATCTGAAAAATGTAATATTCTATGTTTAAAAAAATCGGGAAAAAGTGAGCATTTTTATGTTACCCACGAGCACTTTGTAAAAAAATTAGCATTATTTTCGCACTTTTTTCACCAAAAACGAGCACTTCTTTTAGCATTTAATGCTTTTTTTACGAGCACTCTCAGTAAGAGCCTAGGTGGCTTTATTGGGCTATAAATAAAATTGAAATGAAACTTCATTCGTTAATGAATGTTCCTGATTTCTAGCAGGAGTCCTTAATGTGAACTTATATAACATCGCAATGGTTGTTGTCTTATGGGCGTTAATGAAACTTTAGGTTGCGTTCTTGAAGAGCAAAACGTGTAAAAAGGTCTAAAAAGTTTTGGTAATACCGGAAGCATCAGAAATCATTACGAAGACTGCTCACGAGAATGTCGCGAGTGTGACGATTTTTTCGGGCAATTCCGTCAGACAGCAAAAAAGTAAGAAGTTTAACATAAAGTGAGGCTAATGTTTTATTGAACTTCTCATGTACTGTACCATTGTTTCATTTCTAAGGTAACAGCTTACATGTATTAAATTTTGTAAGTTTTGAAAAGTTTAAATACAACGACTCCTTTCTGGACACGATATACAAATACTAAAAAGGAAGCAGTCATTAATTACTGGGAGGTGGGGCCGGTAAATTTTTTAAGAAGTTGGCTCAAAAATTGTGACCCTCCCCCCAAATCGGAGCCGAAAAATTTGCAACCCTCCCCAAATCAGAGACCAAAAAATTGTGACCCCCCTCCCGGCCTCCCCTGCCCCCTGTCCGTCCTTTAAATGAGCACATTAAAGAATAAACACAGGAAGGTGAAAAGCATTGTTTGTAGTTTATTGTATTTTGTCTCTTAGGAAAGCTGTGTGCCCTCAAGAAGGGTCTTGGGCATGCTCTCCCAGGAAATTTTCAATATTTAATCCTCTTAAATCACTTTTCTGCGATTCTGAGTAGCAATATGATGGCGCTCCAGAAAAGCTACTTAGATTCCTGTTTTAACTTTTCTCAGCTGTTCGAGCTATTCGAAGCAGGTAAAACAGAAAAACATAGCGAAATACTGTGTTTTTAAGATGATTATTGATAACGAGTCATGCTACGAATAGATATGATAAAAATGAGTTGTTTGAATCAAAATAATATCCTGCAAGAAATAATCGTTTCAGTGTGATATTGCAACTGGTTGCGTGAGTCTCACGCTCAATGCACGAGGCTTGAGGAGCCTGAACCAAACAACTGTTGATCCTTAACGCAAGCAAGGCTAGGGGGTCCGGGGGCATGCCCCTCCGGGAAAATGTTCATTTTAAGTCTTCTGAAATGACTAGAAATGCATCTACAAATGTCAAACACGCTAAAAAGTAATCAAGGCAAAAAGCTAGCTTGCTAGTAAAATAGGTAAAGACTGAAATGTTCCTCGCAGAGAACTTGCAGCATGAATGGTTAAAAAATTGTTCTGTGGAGTCTCGTTACGGAAATGTGAATTGAACGTTAACCATTCTAGCCGGGGCCATATTTAGAAGCGTGCGTGTGTCTCACTCTAGAAATCTCCACAATGAGTCATGTTCAAGATATAGAAGATTCAGCTTGATAAACACACGCGCTGTTTGCTAGTCAAGGGACATCACCAAGAAGGGGATGGATGGTGGATCGAAGTAGCCTAAAATATTTTAAAAGCTTATTTGTTAAAAACAGGTGCCCAAAAATTTGTGACCCTCTCCTAAACGTGGGTCCAAAAGCATTTGGCCCTACCCAAATGGGAACCCAAAAAATCTTAGCTCTCCCCTCAAAATTGCCGCCCCCCCCCCCCCCGTAATGATTCGATTTAGCGCCCTGGGCGCTTATTTACTTTTGGCACCTTTAGGGAGGGCGCTTATTCGAGACAGAGCGCTTATTCGGGACAGGGCGCTTATTTAATTTTTTGCGAAACAACCAAATGTTTAAAACAAAATTTTAATATATTTTAAAATTACTAGCAAAAGCATAAACTGTAACAGAAAAAAATTGTTGAAAGTTCAGTTATTTTTACAAGAATCGTTCATTTAAGCAGTAAATGTATACGTGTACGGTGCGGTGAACGTTCATGAGTTTATCTTTTCCACGTCAACAACTTCAGTAGAGTCAGTTAGCCACAATAGGAGCGATTTTAACCCTCGGACGTACAAGGGGGTGGGGGGGGGGTGGATGCCATATGACGTCATATGACGTCACAGCCAATTAGAGAGTAGAGTAAGCTCAGGGCTTTCTTATCAGTGTAAAATAATCTCGCTACGCCTTAATATAACGAAAACTCCGGGGAGGGGTTCCATCCATTCCCCCCCCCCCTTGTTCAATGGTGGGGGTGTGAGTTTGCTTGTACGTCCGAGGGTTAAGAATAGGGACGCTTTTAAGAATAGGGGCGCGTAAAGGGGGCGCTTATAAGAATTGGGGGCGCCTATTAGAATAGGTACACTTATTAACAAAAACACATTCGAAGGGTGGGGAGTCGCTTATTCGGAAGGGGGCGCTTACTGGAAGAAGGGCGCTTATTCGAATCATTACGGTAGATCACAACACATATTTTGTTATTGGTGTTTTCTTCTTTAAATAAGCCTGCGAATACAGCCGCCTCGCAGGCTATCTTTAAATAAACTTTCTCCTTATTATTGTTGCATGTTACTGACTTACAATCACCGTATTATCACTAGGTCGTAAAGTATGATCGTCCCGGTGAGAGTAGTTCTGAGAAGAACTGTTGTTGGTGACTGACGTTTCGACAACCTGAGCGAAAGTCATCTTCAGAGTCAAGTATTATTACTGTTATACTTATATAAAAGAAAATCAAACTAAGGGACAGAAAGCTATTCAGTTGAGGGCAAGTTTTGTTTCTGATGCTCATAAATTTCATCGTCAAATCTTTACATCACTAAGATCGTGACTCAGCTGTATCACGCATAACAAGTTGTTCATGCAAGGGAAAACCAAATTGTTCCTTTTCACCCTTTTGTTACGAGTATCAGCATAAGATGAACCGCGTGACATAGGTATAGAAAGCAAAAGAATACCGATGGTTTATATAATCACTGACTAAATTTCCACACACATGGTTTTGGGAAATCAGTTAGAACCATTACCTCTGAACAACTCGAGGTCAACAATTTAAACTCGTCATGCCATGCAGGGGATCTTTCGCAGTATACTGTGCGGTGTTTTCAATGAAATAAGGTGTTAATTCAATTCAGGTATTTAAATACGTTTGACCCATGTCAATTAGATGATACTTCCTGTGATAGACGTAATACTGAAATCCATTACAAGCTCAGACAGGTAATGCTATTTTTACTTCGTATCAGTAAACACAGGATTCGTGTTACACTTTCATCAGTGAAACTCCGGGCACAGCAACTTTATATCGTCTTTACACCGATTAAACCCACAGTGAACTGATCTGTAAGCAGCTCAAAGAGAAAACAAAACGTCCTTAGTATCAGTTTGATATCACACGTTTGTGGTAGTCAGCTGTAACAATGAAACAAGATAAAGAAGAGAAGCAGACGAACAGAAGACAAACACTGAACAGCTTGTGTTCCGCGTCAGGCTTGCTGTTGTCTGTTGTGTGTTGTATCGCGCTAATTCACGTGGAACTCAGAATACAAGAACATCATCGACTGATATCACACTCAGTAACATTGTGTGACAAGATGGAGGCAGAAATCCTTCGAAAAGTACAACAAAATTACTGTCATAAATTATGTAATTTAACTACGTCACAATTCGCGCGACATGTAATTAAAACAACAACAATAAAGAAAGAAGACGTTACGTTTACTCGTCTTATTTGTCGTTACAACATTAACAGTTGTAACATTGGTGCCGGGACCAGCGCGGACAAGATATTATGAGCGAAGAAGAAATAAAGAAATGGAGATCCATCCGAGGAGCATACAAGGGACATTGCACCCAAGATTTCAAAAGAGCGGAAAAACTAATAACTTCGGAGACTCCAGATCAAGCAGAATTGGAGGCGCTGGTGGACAGGCTCACGCGAAGAGCCGAAGAAACAGCACGCATGGATGCCAAAATCGTTATGTCCTTGGAGACAGAAGAGGACATACAGCTAGACACAGAAACGGCGTTGTCGTTCCAAGACGACATATCATACTGGCAATTCAGAATCGGACGACTCCTTAGGGTTAGCATACTGTGCAGGAACACATCGACCTGACAAGTGCGCCAAGATTAAAACAGTAGAGGAACGTCGATCGTTACTTCAGAACCAACAGCGCTGCCTTAACTGCCTTGGTCTCAACCACACAAAAATCCAATGTTTCTCAAAGGGGCGATGTATGAAATGTAAGAAAAAACACCACACTTCAATTTGTGATGAAAACCAAGAAAATACAACCCAAAACGCTTCTAGTCAACTAAAGGAAGACAAAGGGCCGAAGAATGATCACCTATCAGCGGATTCCGTGTCGAAGAACAGAACCCACATGGGAGCAACGCATGTACTCCCTTCTAAAGCTCATATCCTGATGCAATCCGCCGTTACGAAAATAAGTGGAAACAATAAACAGTACTATCAAGCTCGCATCCTATTTGACACAGGATCACAAAGAACCTTTATCACTCAGGAGATGAAACACAAACTTAAACTAGGAACAATGAGAAGCGAACTTTTAGATGTGACGACATTCGGTACACTTCAAGGCAGGAGAAAAACATACGACCTTGTGGCACTGACATTGTCAACAGACGTAGAAGATATCAAATAAAATAACAGCCCTAGTAACTCCAGTTATTTGTCCACCACTATCGGCTACGGTGAAAAGTTTACAGATACCGCCGGAATTACAAGGACTTAAACTAGCTTGCCGATCCTTCACATGCATCAGAAAATCTTAAAGTAGACATCATTATTGGCAACGACTATTACGGTCAACTGATCACCGGAAAAGTAATAAAAACCCAAAACGAAGCCTTAATCGCTATGGAAAGCAAATTTGGATGGCTTCTCTCAGGTCCCATTTACAAAGGGAAGAACAGTCAAAGCAATTTAACCACCCTATGTCAAAGGGTAGAAATCATGCCAGTAGAGGACGAAAAGCTCGACAATCTACTAACCAAGTTCTAAGAAATCAACCAAATACCAGAAGAAAACAAACAAGACGAAGAAATCATCAGAAAGTTTCAAGAAACTATCTGGTTTAACGAAGCAACCGGTAGATATAACGTAAAACTCCCATGGAAGCTAAACAAACACGATCTACCAGCAAATTACAATTTGAGCAAGAGCAGACTGAGCAGCTTACAAAACAGTCTAATCAGGAAAGACCCAGAACTTATAACGAAGTATAACGAACAACTCCTTGAACAACTTAACCTCGGGTTCATAGAAAAAGTCCAAAACCTCGATCGTCACGAAGGTGTTTTACACTACATGCCACACTTCCCAGTTTTCAAATCAGAAAGCGCGACAACAAAAATGCGAATAGTTTATGACGCTTCTGCCAGAATGTCACCTAAATCACCGAGCCTCAATGATTGTCTACATACTGGGCCAAATCTGATGCAAGATTTAACAGGCATTCTTTTAAAATTCAGAACACACAAACAGGCCTTCTCTGCAGATATAGAAAAGGCCTTCTTACAGATCGAACTGAACTCCCTAGACAGAGACGCAACGAGATTCCTGTGGCTTAAAGATATCAATCAACCCGTTGACAGTAACAGCAACTTGGAGGCTTACAGATTTTGCCGAGTTCTATTTGGAGCGACACCCTCACCCTTTCTGCTGAACGCAACAATACAATATCACCTTAGTCAAAAGGACGATTGGGTAGCACGGGACCTCATGGAGAACATGTATATGGATAACGTGATAACCGGAACTGATTGCGATAATAAGTCCTTAGAATATTACTCATTATCGAAAAGGTACCTTCGAGAAGCAGGTATGAATCTACGCCAATGGACTTCTAACTCAGACGCTCTAAATCGCAAAGCACAAGAAGATCATATTCAAGCAGCTCCAACAACAAAAATCTTGGGACTCACCTGGAATTCAACAAGTGACACGCTCTCACTTTCAATCGAGAAAATGATCAGAGAAAGAGATGCTATCACAAAAACAACAAAACGAACAACACTAAGCTTCGCATCAAAATTGTTTGACCCGCTCGGCTTCGTGGAACCTATTACAGTAAAGGCAAAGATTATGCTTCAAGACCTGTGGAAACAAACCTTAAGTTGGGATGACAGTCTACCCGACGAACAAAAAGAACAGTGGCTAAAATGGATTGATGATATCCACAATTTAACCTCAATTGAAGTACCCAGACAGTACTTCTTCGCAAACGTTACAAAAACTCAATTGCACATATTTTGTGACAGCAGCCAACAGGCTTACGGAGCGGTCGCTTACTTAAGAGGATTGTCAGCTGACAACGGAATACACACTGCATTCCTTATGGCTAAAACCAGAGTCGCACCCTTGAAAACGACGACACTACCACGACTAGAACTATTAGCAGCACTCTTGGGAGCAAAACTATTCCAATACCTAAACAAAACCTTAGAGCTTGTAAACAGCAGTGAAGTTATATACTGGAGTGATTCACAAATTGTGTTATCTTGGTTATCTTCCAACAAACAACTACAACAATTCGTTCGAACTCGAGTTCACAAGATACAAGAAATCACATCATCCCAAACGTGGAGGTTTTGCCCAACGTCTATGAACCCAGCTGACTTGATAACTCGTGGAGTAAGCACTATTATATTCAACGATAAGAAAAAACTATGGTTTGAGGGACCTCCATGGCTTAGCGAACCAGAGGAACAATGGCCTCCATATCCCCAAAATTTATTTCATGAAGCACCTCAAAGCTTACAAATGGAAATTGTCACAAACGTCGCAGATGATCCAAATATACTAAACATCATTGACATAACAAGATACAGCACCCTAATCCATCTACTCAGAGTCACTGCCCGCGTTATCAACTTCGCAAGAAAATGGAGAAAAAGAAAAGTATACAGTGAAACTTTTACAGCGAAAGATATCGTGGAAGCCAGGAATGTCTTGCTGAAAGCTACTCAACATAAAATCTACAGACAAGAAATTTCATACCTGAAGAACAAAGACAAATCCAGACAACCTGCCATCATACGACAACTCGATCTTTATCTTGACAATGAAGATATCATACGCTGTCGTGGTAGACTACAGTATACAGATCTGCCTCACGACACAAAATTTCCTATCCTCACACCAAAGGACAACTACTTAACTACACTCATCGTCCATCTTATGCATAGGCAGGTCATGCATGGTGGAGTAAGAGAAACATTTACTCACATCAGACAAACATATTGGATACCTCAAGGTCGACAACTCGTAAAAAGAATCATATCAAAATGAGTAACATGCAGAAAAGTGGAAGGACCACCCTTTCGCTCTGTACCCACACCACCGTTACCACAATCAAGAGTCCAACAATCCCAAGTATTTCAATTTACAGGGATCGATTACGCAGGACCTCTATATGTCCGCGACCAGGCAAAACAAACCTCATCTAAAATGTACATATGTCTTTTCACATGTGCGGTAGTAAGAGCCATACACCTTGAATTAGTAGAAGATCAGACCACCGATGCTTTCCTTAGAGCATTCAGACGATTCATAAGCCGTCGAGGAGTTCCGGAGTGTATCATTTCAGACAATGCAAAAACCTTCAAAGCCGGAGCTCAAGAACTTCAAACAATCAAAACTCAAATTCTCGGAACAGGTTCATCCCAACAGTTCCTCGCTCATCACAACATAACTTGGAAATTCATCACTGAAAGAGCTCCGTGGTGGGGAGGATTTTACGAGCGGCTTATTGGTCTAATGAAAAGACGTTTAAAGAAAACTCTGGGGAAAGCCTGCCTAAACATGATTGAACTAAACACAATACTTACTGAAGTAGAAGCAGTGCTAAACAGCCGACCCTTAACATACCCTTACACAGACATCAACGATGCCTCTCCTCTGACGCCATCACATTTCTTATGTGGATACCGTCTCCTAACATTACCGGACACGAATGCTAAAGAAAACGAAGCAGATCCAGACTATATTCCATCTGAGGTGTCAACAAAAGCACTGATAAAAAGAGCTCAGTATCACAAAACACTAAGAAACGCCTTCTGGACACAATGGAAAACTGAATATCTGACAAGTCTGCGAGAACATCACACTTGTCGAAAAAGAATAGTAAACAAAAAGACAGTCGCTATTGGGGATGTTGTTCTCATACACGATAGCACACCACGTCCTCCTTTACGACTTGCCGCTCAGAAGGCAGCACAGAGAATCAAGGCACAAATAGAATAACCACTGGTATTAAAGGGAACAATATATGACATTTTTCTTTTATTCCTTACACATAAATGTATACTATATTTTCAGCTTATGTTGTCGGCCCGGGAGAGTGTCATAAATTATGTAATTTAACTACGTCACAATGCGCGCGACATGTAATTAAAACAACAACAATAAAGAAAGAAGACGTAACGTTTACTCGTCTTATTTTGTCGTTACAACATTAACAGTTGTAACAATTACGACAGATGGCAACTTATGGCTACAGGCCGCAATTGGCAAGGCACCAAAGGTGAACATTTTTCCGCGATAGGCCATTTTCAAAAATACCATAATAGTCTTTGTTGTCCCTCCAAAATTTTGCATACCGTATTTACTCGAACAAGAACATTGAGAAGCTTGAGAAGCTTAAAATCGGGCGCTTTGCCTTGAAAGGCAGGGTTCAGTACAGCAGAAACCACGAAGCAGTTACTTAAGTAGCACTCAGTCCGACTGTGTTTGTGTAAGTCACAGGGCTTGCATGAGCTGTATTAGTGTGCATAATATAATATCTAGAACGTTGTCGAGATTGCATTATTACTTAATGACATGATGGTTTCAATTTATAAATGTATCTCACAAAATACAAATAAACGATTGAAGTAGACGACTAGACAATGTAAAGTTTTAAGACTTAGCAAAGTGCAGTGTATTGGTAATACTGTAAGGTGCGGTTTCACCTGAAGGTCGTGTGCTTTTCGGTATTTTCCAGGCATTGCACTTTGATGGGACAGTACTACAACTGTTTACCGGGGAACTACTATTGTCAAGAAAATGATCACAACTTGTTGATGAATGATTGAACATTTGTTTCATACCATTACTGTAATAGCAATTGATGAAGGCTTTTAGTCCTGAACCAAAGTATAAGGACTGGGAAATACTGAAACCCATTATCAGCCACCTTAAACGGAAATATCTTGTTGGTGTTTCAAGGAATCCAAGGAAACTTCACTCATCCCATGTATCTATGTATTGCGGTATTTTGTAATTTTTTGAGTGATTTTTGGGGATGTTTGGCAGGTGATAGTTTTTTTAAAAGAATTAGTAAAATTTAGACAACTAAGAAATATTGAAAATTTAATGTGAATTTAACATTGGAATTTGAAGTTAGAAATTGGCAGACGGACACCAAACAGTCCCGTGACATCCTGGAGTGTTTTTGCATGGGGGTCAACTGTGTGATGATGTTTCCATTTTTTTCTTCAATCCCCACTGATAAAGAACTGTTGTTGGTGTTATGTTGGTGTTATCACATGTCAAGCCTTTAACAAGGTATGAAAGAACACAAGGATTTAAATTATTCTGGTGCTCAATTTTTGCGTAACTAAAATTAATGTTACTCAAATTCCTGATGGATTCTGTCTTAAACTGTTACGAGCTTAGTATTTCCAAATTATTGCATGTCAATGTAAGGCAAGACAAGACATGCCTTGGTTCTTATGTAATTCTCTTAAAAACACATAAGATATTGACTATAATTTTGTCTGTGCTATGGCAATTCACAGTGGGGTGGTCTTGATGTGTCTTTAACTTGTAGACTGGACTGGACTAGTAAAACGCGGACTAGTAAAACGCGGACTTGTAAAACGCCTCTAGACACTTCGAATTCCTTGGCCACAATCATCTTACGGCTCTCTTCAATACATAATGTCTCAAAAAAACAGTAACCTCAGAAAGAAGTCAGAAGCAAATAAGGTCGAAAGACCGAATTTGAACATATAACGGCAAATGTTCTAATGTCACGAACGTAGGAGTCGTGTAGGCCCGTCACCTTTATTTACCACATACTGCCCCCAAATTAAAACAGTACCCTCAGAAAGAAGTCAGAAGCAAATAAGGTCGAAAGACCGAATTTAAACATTTAACGGCAAATATTCTAATGTCACGAACGTAGGAGTCGTGTAGGCCCGTCACCTTTATTTACGATTGACTGTTGATTTCTGGACGGGCCCCGTTCTACCTCGTGCGAGCAATACAAACGACTGCACTCAACAGACGTCAAGTAGTGGAAAGAAAGAAACATATACACACAACTCATAGCATCAATCCCGTTGTTTTAGTAGGGGTTTGCAGAACGAACATGTGCTATACTGCAAAAACATCTCCACGCTAAAACAGGCCATAGAGTGCTCAAAAAAGCTAGAAATATGCCGTCGAAGAAACACACAAGAGCTTCAAACACAAATTGTTTCGCTCGCTAAACCGTTTAGTTTTATCCGATTTACAAGCGCTTGTTTTACAAGTCCGCGTTCTACAAGTCCGTGCTTAACAAGCCCTCGTTTTACAAGTCCGCGTTTTACAAGTCCGCGTTTTACTAGTCCTCGTTTTACAAGTCCGCGTTTTACTAGTCCGCGTTTTACTAGTCCGCCTTTTACAAGTCCGCGTTTTACCTGAGTCCGCGTTTTACTAGTCCGCGTTTTACAAGTCCGCGTTTTACTAGTCCGCGTTATACTAGTCCGCGTCTTACAAGTCCGCGTTTTACTAGTCCGCGTTTTACTAGTCCAGTCCAGTCCTCGAAATACAGTATGCCAAAACTCCCCGCCCTCTAAAGATAAGTCCTTGACGGTTCTTGTCGTTTTTCGGTGCCTATTCATCTTCGGCATCTTTCTCATCCACCTCTCGTTCTGTCCTGTGTCTGTCATCACACGAAAGAAAAGCTGATTCTCAAAAAATCTGCCACAAAAGGAAATTGACAAAAACAATATGAAAACCATATATCGAAAGTTTCTTATTCTAAAATTTTATCATACGTCTTAATTCAGAGCTACAAAGAAGTTCCTCCTTTTGAGTTATTGATACTGTTCTTACAGTACCCTCTTTCCACTAGCGAAATTTTACAAAATTCCTTCGCGGCGAAAAGGTAGCGCGAATCCAGAACAGACTCCAATCGAGAGTGGGTTAATTCTAGATTACTATTAATTAACTATTACAACATTCATTTTTAAAATAGTTTCCCAAGCCGACTAAGCTAACTAAACGTCGAGTGTATCTTTCAGTAAACAAAACATGCCGTTATGACGCCGGAAATCCAGCTCACGCATACTATACCCCGTGACTCACGCAAACCTCCGACTTACGTGCTACTACAGTCATTCCTTTCTAAACATTTTTTTTTTGACCACCACCGTACCTTTCTACCCAAAAAAACTCATGAAACCGCCCGGTTTTAACCTGTTTTAACCTTTCAAAAATTAGAGCGTTCGAAACTAAATAAGATCCGTAATCACAAACAACATACAGCCGTTTACCAGCACTCTTTAAAACTCCTGAAACCCTTCAAAATCAGGCAAAATAAATCTTTGAAATAACCTTTATCAATGTTTCTTATTTTTTATTCAGTTCTATAAAATGCCTTTCATACACTACTGTCAAACAAAAATTTCAATTTCCTCAAAGTTTCAAGACAAAAGAATAAAAATATTTCGTGCACAATGTAATTTGATTAAGCCAATATTATCACGTCTAAAAATACTTCAAGCAATTCAGTGAAAACCCGTTTTTTTTTTCGTATCAAAGAAAACCACTTTCGAATAATCATAACATGAAAATAACAATAAGATCAAAAGGAAGAAAGGAACCTTTCTAATTATTTGAAGACTTTCAAAGCCGTGATATTATGCATCCAATCCGCGATAAAATTTAATTACAACAAAATCCAAGTTCTCATTTTGAATTCCATTTTTTTTCAGTTGATACCTTTATCCAACTTGTGAAAAATTCCATTCAAGTTCCTATTAATACTGTACATTCCCAATGTTTTGCTCAGGTCTTCAGAAGCGTCTTACTAACCAAATCTAAAATAATTCCAAAACATGCTGTACAAACATTCTACTCTTTGTGACAAACGACTTGACGACCAATTGTTCAGAAATGAAAATCGACACAGTTCTTGCTAAATAAAAAAAAAGTTTTACGGCGGAGTCAGGCTCAAAAAATATACCGCAAGATCACATCCCCATTCATAGTCAGAAACCAGCAAACCATCTAGTTTGCTAAAAAAAACACTGCGTGACATCAATGACGTTACCTTTTTCATTTACAAAAATAACTAACTTGTCAAAGTAAGTGCAATTTCACAATGGTGAATATCAGTACAGTATGGGGCCCAGTTCTCGGCCGGGTCCAGTTTTCGGCCACTTTGTGTTTAACGCGTTTTTTCACACTCCAGTTGAATCAAAAGAAAAAGGTATTTCCTTCAAACGATAGACTGATTCATGTGCTTTAAGTATCTTGAGTTTGATCGTTCAATTCGATATAGAAAGCTCACACGTCGAGTTTACGCGGAGGTAGGTGAATTTGCATTCCCGAAAAAGTTGTTTGTTTACGGCTCCAAATTCATGGAAGTAGTTAAATTCGTATTTTATCCAAAAGCCCCCACCATACGAGCTAATTTTTGGCATGTGAGACGTAGAATAATTCAGCTTCCTGCTTTAGTTAACGTTTCGTTGAACCGTTGTATTTTTTGGTCTTAATTTACTTCGAAATTTTTTCTTGCGACGTTTGCGTATTTGCCAGTTCTCGGCCACCCTGCTCGCTATCACAGCTTAGCGCTTGGTTTTTAATATAATTTCATCTGCTGCTGCCAGAATGAAAGAAATAAATGTTTTAAAAATAAAGTTCAATCTTATCTCTAAGTTTTGAGCTGACTCTTGTCTTGTCTATTATTTCTACAACACCTAAATCTTTCAAGACCTTTTCACTGCAAAATAAACCATCTAAATGCACGGGTCACACAATGCGGTTTTGCCAGAACCTGCACATAGGCAACTAGGCGCGTTAAAATCCTTCTTTTCTAAAGTAAAACAAAGCATCATAAAAATAATTTGGGATCGATATAGTATAAATAGGTTTACAGAGTGATTTTATGACTGTGAAAATTAATTGAGCATTTTTTTACAGATAATTACGCACAAGCTTTTTAGTGGCCGAGAACTGGGCCAAGGTGGCCGAGAACTGGGCCCACAAATGGAGCTTTTATTTTTATTATTGCTCGGGCAAATTAATTTTTGACCGGTCGATAGCTTTACACCAAAAAGCTGAATAATGTAGCTAGCTCTGGGAGAAATTTCAAGTTCCTGCGGTTCTTCTGAGGTAAGAAATACAAGTTTACGTCAAAAGTGGCCGAGAACTGGGCCCCATACTGTACTTTGCCCCGTAAGCTTTTTTCTCTGTCATGATGAGCTTCATGCGACTTTGAAATCGTTGACCCCTGCCGATGTTCTGCAGTTTTACTGCAGAACATTAGCAGGGGGTCTAGATTTTTCGACACGTATGAATGAAATTCCTTGACGCCTCTTCGCCAGAGATGTGTTAAGGAATCAACATACTCGAATACCGATCTGTCAGCAAATGGTCAAGTAAACCAGGTTGATCGACAGAATACAGGATAAAATATACCACAGTACAGTCGAGAATGCCAGAAAACAAGGATGCAAACAGACAACATTCACCAAGGAAACTAGCGGATTTACTAAAGACGACAATAACCCAAAATTATTTGCAAAACCGACCAATTGGCCATGGGATGTAGTTCAGGAAGCATGGCGGCTTATTCGGTTACGAAACAAAACAACTTCCGGCGCTAAATTGTGTTCTTGTAAGAACAAAATTCTCATTTAGATAAAATGTTACTCTTATCCTCAAAAAAACGGGTTTCAAAAAGCGCAACGGCATCTTAACTCGCGATAAAGTTTCAGACGCTTAAAGTGTCTTACATCGCAAAACGCGGGAACAAAATAGATTTACACATGAAAATTACAAAAGCCTCAAAACAACATACTAGTATACCACTGTAGATACCGGAAGCGGCGTGACGGCTTTTTCACTCGCAAAACGTTTCTTTTGGGCTAAACACGATGGAGCTTTGCGGGACCCGGAACGTAACACTGAAATGTAACATGTTTAAATACTCAACTTAATGATTGAGATAATCAACTTGAGATAGGTTGACCGTCATTAAATAATTAGGATTCAACCAATTGCAATATTCAGCCTGGAAGATTTTAATTTTAAATGTCTACTTTTTAAGCCTCAATTTGAGTTCCCAATGAAACACCCGGAGAATTAGAATTCCCACAGATCCACAGCCTAAAAGGCTAAGCTGCTCTGCTGCTTCACGGATAAAGCCAAACAATATTTGGTTTAAAAGATTTAAAGATTTAAATAAATGTTTTTAATTGTTTAAAGCCTGTCAATTGAAGTTCCCAATGAAACACCTGGAGAAAGAATTCTCACAGAGCCACAGCCTAAAAAGGCTAAGCTGCCCTGCTGCTTCAGGGAAAAAGCCAAACAAAATGTGCTATTAAAGATAATTTAAAATTAATGTTCAATGTGTTTAAGCCTAAATTTTTAATTTTAGTTCCCAGTGAAACACCTGGAGAAAGAATTCTCACAGAACAACAGCCTAAAAAGGCTAAGCTGCTCTGCTGCTTCAGGGGAAAGCCAAAAATATTTGCTGTTAAAGATTAAAATTAATGTTCAATGTGTTTAAGAGTGTATCCATAAGAGGACCAGGCAACATGTGATACAGCTCATATCACCGATTTCGCCCAAACTTAGCATAAATGTTGGGTATGGTGAGCTATTTACTGTGACAAAACATCAGCTCAAAATATTTTATTCCCTTCAAGTTATGGCACCTTTTGCAAAAATGGCCATTTTTCACTAATTTATGCATATTTAATTAGCTGACTTTGATTAACGAGTTCCACAAGAAAAAAAGACTTCTGAAAATAAAATTCACTGCATTATATTCTGTGGTTATTAGGCTTTAAGTACAATAATTCACTTCAACCGTCTGATTTGATTTCTTCTCCTCAAACGGTCTTTTGGAAGGTACACATTTCGTACTGTTGGAAATAGCCTTTAACTAGTCCCCAATATCTCCCATGAGCAACAACTTATATACATTATTCTTACATGGGTAATGAAATCCATCATTAAACTTCACAAAAATGCCACAAAATGTCTGGGGAATTCCATATTCTATTAGTATTGAGGAACTAAACACACGTGACTTAACGATTTCTTGCTATTTCATCAAAATTCACCGAAACACAGAAGCCATTTATTTGCCTCAATTTGGCACAAAATCGGTACGAAATAGCTAATCAAGCATAAATTTATAGAGAACAATCAAAATATTGGCGAAGATTGGCAGTTAGGGCATTTTTAGGAGCGTTTGCAGAGCCATATAATCAGATATAATTCGGCAATGTTGTGATAGCAAATGTAAAAATAGCAGCGACAGATTTTCTTCACAAGCTCGCTCAATTCAACATGTAGGCACATCAAAGTTAAGAAACAAGAAAGTAATACTACATACATGCCACTTATCGACACACAGATGCTTTCTTTTGAAGAATTTGTTCTTCCTCGCTGCACTTCGATCCTTCGATCGATCTCAATTGACATGTACTGTTGCTTTGAGGCGCGATGAACTTAGCCAATACATCGTGGTTCATTCTTCGTGAAAGGTGTAAACAGGTTGTCAATAAAGTCATTCAAAGAGCTGTTTAAAGTTCACGGAAGGACACTTGTCTCAGCCAGTTTGAATGAAATAAATTTAACTGGAAAATAAACAGCCGCCATGTTGTATTTGTACCTTTGAGCCTGCCGTTTCAGTCAGCGGTAAAGCCGTACACTTGGGCAAGTACGTAGTGTAGTCATCATATACATGTAGTTGTTTGACTAAATCCTATATAGGGATATTCATAGAGGGGATACCACAGGTAACCAAAGCGTACTATGAGAGTTTGTATGGATGTACTATAAGAGCTTGTATGGATTTGAAATAAAGTTGAGAAAAATATCTCTTTTTACCGGGGAAAAGTTATAATGAAACTTTAAACCTTACCTGGTGTCACGTTTTTGTATTTCTAGTGCTTTAGAAAGTCATATGCGCGATTTTCGTCTTAACCGTCTGTTGCGTACTAAAAGAAAGACTTTCTTTTAGAACGCAACAGACGGTTGACTTTCTTTTAGTACGCAACAGACGGTTAAGACGAAAATCGCGCGTATGACTTTCTAAAGCACTAGAAATACAAAAACGTAACACCAGGTAAGATTTAAAGTTTCATTATAACTTTTCACCGGTAAAAAGGGATATTTTTCTCAACTTTATTTCAAATCCATACAAACCTTCTTAGTACATCCATACAAACTCTCATAGTACGCTTTGGTTACCTGTGGGGATACATAGCCTAGCCCTACACAGCAATACACGCCTATACATAGCCCAACACAGCTATACACAGCTATACACACGCGTGTTCATTTGCTTTTCCTCGGCAAATGTTTATTTTCGTCGGAATAAGTAGCGGATGGTGTTATCTACCCTCTGAACAACCGGGGCTTGATCTTAGCCTTATAAGTTGTGTGCGTTTCTTGTAAAAGTGAGAATTTTTTTCAACTTCTCCATTGAATTTTTTTGATAAATAGTTGAAATACACTGGATGCAGTGTAATGTATGCGATGCAATCGGTTTTGATGCTCTGAAATTAATAATAATAATAATAATAATAATAATAATAATAATAATAATAATAATAATAATAATAATAATAATGTTCTTTACCCAAGGAGCTCACATCACCAAAGGTGTTATTCAGTGAGGCCCTGCAAAATAATAGTTTAAATTTAAAATTAAAAGATTAAAAAATAGTTTAAGAATTAAAAAAGTTACATGATAAAAAATGTATAGTATTAAAGTTCACAATAAAAGGATAAAAAATTTAGCTAAAAACTACATTCTTCAGGGCTTGCTTAAAAAGTAAAATGGACTTAATGTCTTGTATCGATTTTTCTAGCTTATTCCAGTCTGCAAGTCCTTGGTATAAAAGGCGTTGCTTGCCATAATTTCGTCTAATCTTCGGTAAATAAAAATTGGTTTTGCCACGGGTGTTATAAGCATGAATGTCATAGTTTCTCTTTGTATCAAAATTAAAATCTATGAGGCCATTTACATATTTGAAAACGAAAACGCAGCGGTGAAATAACCTGCGTTTCACGAGTGTTGGCCAACCAAGTGCATTTAATGCTTCTGTAGACGAGGAAAAACTTGGTAAACTAAGAATGGTCTTGGCAGCCTTGTTTTGAAGTAACTGTAGCTCACCCATTAGGGTAGCATTACCCTTATCGCCCCAGATAGTATCGGCGTAATCGAACAGAGGGCAAACCAGGCTGTTGTACAAAGTAGACCGCGTTTCAAGAGGTAGCAAGTGTCTAATTCGTTTCAGCAAACCAAGTCTTTGATTAATCTTAGTGGAAATGGCTTCAACATGGTCGCTCCAAGTCATAGTCTTGTTTATGGTTATACCAAGATATTTAAACGTATCGGTGTATTCGAGTGACGAATTATTGAGCTCTGAAATTGAGCTCTGAAATGTCGGAAACCATTAAATAATCAGAGCAAGTTTTTCCATCTTATATCAGGTTAAAACTAGTATGTTTATTTTAAAGTGTCCCCATTTAGTGGTTTTATTACTGCCATTTTAGTTTTTGACACTCAAATAAAGGTTTTATTATTATTATTATTATTATTATTATTATTATTATTATTATTATTATTATTATTATTATTATTATTATGTTGTTGTTTCTGTCTTTTTTGGGAGGTGGGGGAGGGGGTGAATATGGACATTCGAAGAAATGGCAGTATTGCCGAGACGTCGGAGCAGTTTTATACCGCCATTTAGCGTCATTTTGGAACATAAACAATTATTTTGATTTGGTTGCCGTGCATGCCGACCGTTGAACAGAAAAATCAAGAACTCTGTTTCGGTGAAAATCAAATGGAACAGTATTTTTTCTGGAAAATCGCTTCGGAGATTGACGGAACGTCAGAAATTTTCTTACCATTTGTAAGGTTTCCCAGTTCTAGTCTCCCATCCTTCAGGTCTCCCACCAACGGAAAGAAATAACAGGAAACTGAGCTACAAATGGTAAGCGACATCTATTTCGGTTAGTTTGCTAATTTTGGAAAGAAGCCTTTCCATTTTTCAGTGGTCATTCCAACCGGTTCTCTCCAACAAATGGTAAGCACCCTAGAGTTCGTTCAGCATCACATTGCGGTAAACACGTCAAGCTGTAGCGGAGGAAATTGTTTTCCCTGCGACAATTTGAAAATATTCTCATTTTCATCACAAACTTATCCAACGAGCTTATCCAACGAATACTCGCGGAGGAAAAGCAAATGATCGCGCGTGTGGTCACGCGTGATGGACGCGTGATGCCCAGTGAACGGCCGTACCGCTGACTGAAACGGCAGGCTCAAAGGTACAAATACAACATGGCGGCTGTTTATTTTCCAGTTAAATTTATTTCATGCAAACTGGCTGAGACAAGTGTCCTTCCGTGAACTTTTAACAGCTCTTTGAATGACTTTATTGACAACCTGTTTACACCTTTCACGAAGGATGAACCACGATGTATTGGCTAAGTTCATCGCGCCTCAAAGCAACAGTAAGCTTACGTCAATTGAGATCGATCGAAGAATCGAAGTGCAGCGAGGAAGAACAAATTCTTCAAAAGGAAGCATCTGCGTGTCGATAAGTGGCATGTATGTAGTATTACTTTCTTGTTTCTTAACTTTGATGTGCCTACATGTTGAATTGAGCGAGCTTGTGAAGAAAATCTTTCGCTGCTATTTCTACATTTGCTATCACAACATTGCCGAATTATATCTGATTATATGGCTCTGAAAACGCTCCGAAAAATGTCCTAACTGCCTTTTCTTCGCCAATATTTTGATTTTTATCTATAGATTTATGCTTGATTAGCTATTTCGTACCGATTTTGTGCCAAATTGAGGCAAATAATGGCTTCTGTGTTTCGGTGAATTTTGATGAAATAGCAAGAAATCGTTAAGTCACGTGTGTTTAGTTCCTCAATACTAATAAAATATTGAAGTCCCCAGACATTTTGTGGTATTTTTGTGAAGTTTAATGATGGAATTCATTACCCATGTAAGAATAATGTATATAAGTTGTTGCTCATGGGAGATATTGGGCACTAGTTAAAGGCTATTTCCAACAGTACGAAATGTGTACCTTCCAAAAGACCGTTTGAGGAGAAGAAATCAAATCAGACGGTTGAAGTGGATTATTGTACTTAAAGCCTAATAACCACAGAATATAATGCAGTGAATTTTATTTTCAGAAGTCTTTTTTTCTTGTGGAACTGGTTAATCAAAGTCAGCTAATTAAATATGCATAAATTAGTGAAAAATGGCCATTTTTGCAAAAGGTGCCATAACTTGAAGGGAATAAAATAATTTGAGTTGATGTTTTGCCACAGTAAATAGCTCACCATACCCAACATTTATGCTAAGTTTGGGCGAAATCGGTGACATGAGCTGTATCACCTCTTGCATGGTTCTGCCCTGTTCTCTCACGGGCACACTCTTAAGCCTAAATTTTTAATTTTAGTTCCCAGTGAAACACCTGGAGAAAGAATTCTCACAGAACAACAGCCTAAAAAG
Source organism: Oculina patagonica (assembly GCF_052425735.1). Lineage (NCBI taxonomy): Eukaryota > Metazoa > Cnidaria > Anthozoa > Scleractinia > Oculinidae > Oculina > Oculina patagonica. The sequence continues at coordinate 11,638,945 of NC_135761.1, read as the reverse complement.
GCTAAGCTGCTCTGCTGCTTCAGGGGAAAGCCAAAAATATTTGCTGTTAAAGATTAAAATTAATGTTCAATGCGTTTAAGCCTAAATTTTTAATTTTAGTTCCCAGTGAAACACCTGGAGAAAGAATTCTCACAGAACAACAGCCTAAAAAGGCTAAGCTGCTCTGCTGCTTCAGGGGAAAGCCAAAAATATTTGCTGTTAAATATTAAAATTAATGTTCAATGTGTTTAAGCCGAAATTTTTAATTTTAGTTCCCAATGAAACACCTGGAGAAAGAATTCTCACAGAGCCACAGCCTAAAAAGGCTAAGCTGCCCTGCTGCTTTAGGGATATTTAGCCAAAAGATACTTGGTTCTAAATATTTTAATTATTTCTTTTTAATGTTTTAAGCGTGAATTAGAGTTCCCAATGAAACACCTTGAGAAAGAATTCTCACAGAGCCACAGCCTAAAAAGGCTAAGCTGCTCTGCTGCTTCAGGGAAAAGCCCAAAATATTTGCTGTTAAAGATTAAAAATAATGTTCAATGCAAAAACCTGCATGGAGAAAAAATTTTCACAGAGCCACAGCCTGAGGAGGCTAAGCTGACCAAACAGTATTTGGTCTTAAAGATTTAAATTTATGAGTTTAGCTTCCGTTTATAAAGTTTTAAATTTTTCAGTGTATTAAGTGGACAAAAAATGTATCAATAAATGCGAAACCTTGAAAATATACAATTTCGTAAGTTGATGCATGCCAATTTTTTTCTAATAAATGTTAAGAACTGAAGCATTTAAAAAGCAATCATGAGGACTTACATTTTCCATGTCGTCGATTTCCAAACAGTCGATATCCTCATGCAATCGTGTGAACGTTTTGATTTGCAGCGTGACTAAGAAACTGCAGCGGCGTTCGCACAAGATGGCGGGAAACTCACTTCTTACCACCATTTCATCGAAGGATGTGAATTTGTAAGTCTCGGACCGCGTGGAACTCCACTAAACCGCTTAATTTATCGCCTTTCGGATTTTCCCTCGCCGGAGGTTTCGTCAGAATACAAAAAGAACGAAAACGATGTCTCTCGCCGATCGACTTTCGCGCCATATTTACGATCGGCTAGATCGTAGATAGTTACCTCCACGAATTACATCTAATGCCGGGCTCTGTGCTGGCTACGAGTTTTGAATAAGTCTGCAAGGCAACTCATTTGAAACACCACACCGATTTGTAGTCTTAGAAAGCGAAGGTTCGAACACTTTGTGACGAGATGACTCACGTACATGCCGCCATTCTATCTCACCCTTGTTTCCCGTATTATTAGTTAGATATTCACACTGCATGATCATCTTCCATAAATGTCCAGATTATCTGGTCTTTTTCATTTACTCACGCCGTGACATTTGCGACACCACAATTACCGCAAAGTACACGGTCACGACAGATCGCTAAAACCACTTAACACTACTGACCGGAAATTACAACCCATACCCTGCTGCGGATTTCAAAGTCGCAAGAAGCTCGTCATGGCCTTCCGCCGAAGCAAAAAAACACAACCTGATTACACATTAACCCAAAAGTCGACCAAGTGTGCCTGCAACGATTTCCTGTCAAAACTAAAATGAAAACCATTGCGGTATGCGTCACCCGTAGCGGTTTTGTAGCAACCCCAAGCTATCCCCGTCTTTTTGGCCGCGCCAGGAGACTACGCTCTAGGACGACCAAAGGGTAAACTATAAATCGGCCACGCCCGATTAATAAGCGCCGCCCCCGAATAAGCGCCGCCCTCGAATAAGCGCCGCATTTGGGATAAAATATTTAATAAGCGCCGCCCCCCGAATAAGCGCCGCAGTCCCGATGCAGCGCTTATTTGAGGAATTTTGTTTGACCAAAAACAGAAGTATAAAGCAACTCTAAAACAAACTTGGACATTTCTTTCCATCAAAAGCGATGTTTTGCAGTTCAAAGTGAGTGTTTTTCTTCTCGCCCATTAGTTTTTCTATCCAACATTCTTACAATACGTAGTTCTGTAATTGTTGTGAAGGCTTCGAACTTTACCAGGATAGCTAGCGCCACTTTTCTCTTCAGCAAGAGACGTATACTGACAATCACAAGATGCTATTATGTTCTTTGTGGCGTCCAAATTTTAAATAAGCGCCGCCCTCAAATAAGAGCCGCCCTCGAATAAGCGCCGCACTTGAGGCGCGAAAAATTAAATAAGCGCCGCGGCGCTTATTCGAGTAAATACGGTAAGCATTGTTTTCAATTTCTTTTGAGACAGCAAGAGAAATTGAAAACAATGCTTATGCAAAATTTTGGAGGGACAACAAAGAGTATGATGGTACTTTTGAAAATGGCCTATGAAAAGGGTATTTGCAATAGTATACGTCCTTCTATAATCATTTTGACAATTAATATTGTGGACCTTGCTAATCGTCTTTACCCAGGGATGCCTGTCATTTATCTTTAGTGTATTTCCCCCCAAAACAAATAAATGCGAAATAAGGTGGCTGAAGCTGTGTTGCTGAAACCCACTCTAATGAAAAAGAAACATAGCAGCCATTATATGTCAAAAATGGTTCATAATTTACGATTATGAATAAATAGCTTTAATTTTTCAGGCGAAAATGAGAAAATTTCAAGACAAAAACGCACTTCACCTGATGATTCACAACAGAAATCAACCCTAACAGCCTCTGAAGTACAAGTACTGATCAAACAAGAACTTGGTCTGCTGCAAAACCAAGTCTGTGCTAAAGATCACACGCTCTGCCGCGTAGGGCCAAAAGGCAACACAGGACGACGAGGAAGACCGGGAACCCGAGGGAGGCAAGGTCCCCCAGGGAGACCCGGACCAAGCGGACCTCCTGGAAAACATGGACCAATCGGAGCGCAAGGACCGATGGGCATAAAGGGAGATATTGGAATGCCGGGAGATCCCGGTCCCGTGGGACCTAGAGGCCCGCCGGGTATGAAAGGCGTCAAAGGTGAACCGGGCCAGTCCATCTCGGCTCCATCTATGCTGCAGCGTCCTGTTGGAATGACAGTCAATGAAAGTCAGACAGCCATCTTGAAATGTACAGCGGATGGTTATCCAAGTCCAAAAGTCACGTGGTCTAAGCTGAATTCATCTCTTCCTGTGGGTCGTCTCGTGGTAGAGTCCAGTGGCGCTCTGATTGTGAAGGACGTTAGACCTGGAGATGTCGGAGTTTACAGCTGCAGAGCTGAAAATTTGCTGGGACAAGTAAATGCCTCGGCGAAATTAACTGTTCAATGTAAGTAGCTGAATTTATGTATTTAATGGTTTAGGAGTAGGCTTAATGCTGTAAAACAGGCCCTTCCGAAAGAAAAATAGCCTTAACATAATATATGAGAATATAACCAAGTGACGAATTTTAGAAGAACTTCGATCAACAAAAAAAAGTCCTGTGTTCTAACTGACTAAGTCCCATCAATAATATTTAAAGTCGGAATGACCTACAACTGCTAAGATATAAAAAGTAACAAAATTGTGTTTGGCAAATACTTTATCCTAATTTCTGTAATTTTTTTATTTCTCGACAGTTCCTCCTCAACTTTCATTGTCATCCAATCGCTTGATAGCTGAAGAGAAACAAAACGTCACCATCGCCTGCACTGTTTCTGGTCAGCCGCTTCCTGGTATCACGTGGTCTAGAGCAGAGGGCAGTTTGCCTGAAGACAGAACTGAAGTGGTGAATGGAACCCTGATAATCTTCAATGCGACAAGAAAGGACGCTGGAATATACATTTGTAAAGCAGAGAATATTCTGGGATCAGCAAGAGACATTGTTCAACTGATGACATTTTCTCGCTTACGGTTCAAAGTCCGTCCTCCTCAAGAGGTGACTCCTGCGATTGGTTTCGCTGTTCATTTACCGTGTGAGGCCGAGAGTGACCTGAGACCTACAATCGTTTGGACAAAAGATGGTAAGTCTTCACTTCCTGTAGGGGCCAATGTTCTACAGAATGGAACACTGGTTATTTCAAGCAGCACGAAAGCACACGAAGGATCTTACACCTGTAGAGCGACTAATGCTTTGACAACAATAGAAGCCAAAGTCAAAATAAATACTCCTGTTGTTTTGACTTCTTGTTCTGTAATACGACAATACGTCAGCAGTGTCAGCGGAAATTACGTCATTGATTCCGATGGCGCGGGAGGCCTGGCACCGTTTACAGTTTACTGCGACATGAATGACAAGAATGAAGTTGGCGTGACAGTGATTAGTCACGACAGTGAGAGCAGAACATTGGTGGATGGATGTTCCTCTCAAGGCTGCTACTCACGTGACACTCATTACTCAGGAGCGAGTCTCTCCCAGCTTGCCAGTCTCACCAGAGTCTCCTTACACTGTGAACAGTTTATCAAATACGAGTGTCGTTATTCAGGGAGGAGGATACGCCTGGTGGGTGTCACGTGATTCCAGTAAGATGACGTACTGGGGCGGGGCATCACCTGGCAGTGGTAAGTGCGCATGCGGGATGACCAACTCATGTGCAGATTCCTGGCGTGGATGTAACTGTGATAAGAATAACGTTGTATGGCGTGAAGACAGCGGTCTCCTCGATGACAAGACACAGCTGCCAGTTAAACAGCTCAGGTTTGGCGATACAAGCGGGTCTGCGCAAGGCTACCACACACTGGGAAAACTGAAATGCTATGGCATTGCGTAAGAAAAATTTAAAATGTTTTTTTCTCTAAAGATCCAGTTGTTTTTAAAAAACATTTTTTAAAATCTTTTTCTCTAAAGATCCAGTTGTTGGATCTTTAGAGAAAAAGATTTTTGATAACTGGGCTAATGAATTTGCAAGAAAGTAATAAACATACTGAATCGTAACCTAACTGTATCATGTGAAGAAACTGTTATTTCCTCTAGTTTTTTTCCGAGCGTTTTGTTCTAAAGAAATTAAAGCGAGCAGGTTGGAAAAAGTGTAGACGGTGTAAATTCACCTGGATATGCGCAAATACGGCCTAGCTTTCCCCGGCGATGATCAGCTCCATGGTTGAGCACAGTGGGACACGAAGATAATTGATAACTGGTTTCTAGGAGGTCTCTCCGCCTTACCATTATTAGTCTCTACTGCTATATCACTGTTACATTGCTAATAAATGATGATGATGTTGTTGTTGATGATGATGATGATGATGATGATGATGATGATGATGATGATGATACGTTACATGCATATCATTTGTTTGAATTAACATACTGACAGCCTTTTGGGAGAATAAATCAGAACACATTTATTGTAATTGCTGTTTTCTTCTTTGAATAAACTTTCTCATCATTGTTTCATGTTACTGACTTAGAATTTCCTTATGAAGGAAAATGAAACTAAAGCCCGGGCCAAATGTGAATGAGAGTTGATGAGAGTTCAAACTCTCGCTCTCGTTTAGCTTGAAACTCTCACGCACTCTCATCGACTCTCATGCGCTCTCGTCGACTTTCAACCAAATTGTTCGTTTTGACCCTTTTATGACGAGTATCAGCAGAAGGTGTACCACGTGACATAGGTATAATAGTCGTTTATCATTTAGCCATCGCTCCCTCTTTTCTGCCAAAATAAAAGAATGCAGATGATGGTTGATACAATCTTTGACTTACTTTCGTAACATATTTAAAGAAATGAGTTAGAACCAACAAACAAGTGTAAGATTTTTGTAAATAGCGTGAAATAATAAAAATCTGAAATCTGAAGCCGTACACTGAGGCTTTTAAATTAATTCAATTCTAGAATACGTTTGACCCCTGTCAATAGGATGATAAGATAATTATACTTCCTGTGATACTGAATCTCCATTACAAGCTCAGACAAGTAAAGTCATTTTTACTGCATGTTTACTTAACATCAGTCAACACAAGATTCGTGTTACACTTTCATAAGAGAAGCTCGGACACGACCGTGACACAACAGCTTTTGCGAAGCTTTCTATCGTCTTTACAACGATTAAACCAACAGTGAAAGCAGCTCAAAGAGAAAAGATAACGTCCATAGCATCAGTTTGACATCACAAGTTTGTGGTAGCAGCTGTAACGATGAAACAAGATAAAGAAGAGAAGCAGACGAACAGAAGACAAACACTGAACAGCTTGTGTTCCGCGTCAGGCTTGCTGTTGTCTGTTGTGTGTTGCATCGCGCTAATTCACGTGGAACTCAGAATACAAGAACATCATCGACTGATATCACACTCAGTAACATTCTGTGATAAGATGGAGACAGAAATCCTTCGAAAAGTACAACAAAATTACGACAGATGGCAAGTTATGGCTACAGGCCGCCATTGGCAAGGGACCAAAGGTGAGCATTGTTTTGCCATGAAACGGTATTTGCAATAGTATACGTTCTTCTGTAATCATTGACAATTGATGTTGTGCGCCTTGATCGTCGTCTTTACCCAGGATTGCCTATCATTTATCTTTAGTATAATTTTTTTCCGAAAAAATAATGAATGGGAAATAAAGTGGCGGTATGTTGCTGAAACCCAGTCTAATGAAAACGGAAATCGCTTTTACTAATACCCATGATAATTGCATCCAAGGGAAATATGTCCCCTTATTTTCTCTTGTTGCATCTGCATCATAACAACTGCTCAGAGAATTGAATAAAAGCTTTAAGAGGCTCCGACTGAGAATATGAAGAATGGTTGGACAGGCTGGGGAAATCGAAAATCTTGAAACTTTGCCTGAATAACACCTTTGGGGAACTATGTTCGAAAATATCATTCTCATCTTCTAGGAATTTATGGTTTTCGAGAAATTAACAAAAAACGAAAATGACGGTTTTAGCTCATTAAATATGCAAAAAATATGCGTAAAAATGGCAAAGTTCTCGATATTCCTATAAGAGCAATTTTCAATGCTCTGAATCGAAATAAACTTAGAATAATAGCTTGACCTTCCTTCTTTCAGGCAACATACACCTTTAATTTTTTCCGGCTATTTTGAGGTTTCCTTCGCCTTTTAAAATATTGCTTTATCAAGCACTTCGGGAAAGGGCAAAAATTGAGAAACTTTGGAGGCCAAAAAAGCACCTTGATATGTCCGATATAGAGTCAAACTAAACACTGCGCAAAAGCGCAATGTCTCTTCTGTTATAATATTAAATAAAAAATCTGGGTACTCAAGATTCACACAAATGAGAAACGAAAGTTTACGACCTCCTCGTGTCTAATTTGCATAAAGCTAATTTTTGAATTCGTTCTCCGCTAAGTGATCTGGTCCGCTAAATTTAAATTTGGGAGCTATGATTTGCACAAAGAAAGCAAGATTAAACTTTATTTGATTTTGTTGACGTCTTATGCCTATCAACAGGTTATATAGACGCGAAGAAAGAAGAAAAAACAGTAAAATTATCGACTGAGCTCATTGCGTGACCTGCCGTCACGTTATAAATTTTTCTTGTCAACAATTGAATTTGATTTGTTTGTTAGGACTCAGTTGCATTTCAAATTTAAGATTAAAGAATGAGATAATAATATCATTCACTTACCCTGAAATTGGGAATGATTTTTACCTTTTATTTACTCTGGCGGGTAACTCACGTCAAAGCCGTAACTTGCGTAGTTTTATTAATTTGGAAGTTGACTTTAGTTATAAACATAAACGTACATAAATATTATGAACATATATCGCTGTTAGTTTCCGTTCAGTTGTCATTTATAATGGAAATAAAATACGAAAAGTTTCATTTATTCAGATGCACAACACAAAATTAAATTAATTTATAATTCAATTTAAAGAGACCGAACACGTACACAGCGACAGAACTCGGCGCCAGGACATTTAACACAAAGCACAAAATTATTCGGCTGAAATTTAAAAATAGAATGACACTTTACAGTTGTGCCTCTCTTGTTGGTGGGGCTTCAGGAGTCCAAGCCCAGAAAATCCAGAATTTGTCCAGTTTGTAAATTACCATGCAAAAGCACACTTCATCTTGTCTGACAGATACTGAAAGCATCGATAGCGAAGGAAAAGTATTAGTTGCCCGTACAGGTAAGGTCATTTTGTTTTCTTTGAACCACATCTATGTTTGGGTAACTGAATTAATGCTAGCTTAACTATCCAATACCTTGGAATTTTTGTAGCGCAAAAATGCCAAGAACATATGACAGTTTGTCATAAATACAAGAACACGCTCTTTCGCTCGCGGACTGGAGAGCAAGATGTTCTATACCAATGGAAATTGCGAGCCATAAGCCTTCTTTTACTCGGGAGGATCGCGGAATAGCAAGCAACCCTGCTCTGTTTTATAAGAGACGGGTATAGTTTGAGCTAGATCACATAAGCATTAACTTTCTGTTACTTAATTTAGGTTTAAGCCCACAGTAACAACTTCCAAGTAATAATAGCCTACATGATTACTATAGTATTTTCTAGACTTTTAAGTTAAAACACTTTCTTTAATATTGCAAATTTAATATTGGTTTTAAGTTATAAAATGAAAGTTGACCTTACCCTACTAGCCTTCAGAACAAGCGCTTGCTGTTGGGCACTTTTAAAAAAAGCCCAACAATACCGCAGGCTAATCAAAGTTTTACGGTTTCTCGACGTCTCGGGTTTACGTTACAAGCAAATAAGTAAAATTTTATCACAAGTATTAAATGCGCCTTCAAAGGCAGAGTATTAGTTTTTATTGACTGTTTTACTAACTATGCTTTAACTTAACACGCATTCTACAACCCAAGATTTCACTTGTTTTGAAATCGTGCCCGGACGCTTGATTTTAATGAGCACAGGCGATGGAAAAATCACACGCAAAATTTAACTCATGAGGGTGCTAATGGGGGTACCCAATTGTCAGTTAACTACTAATTTTTTGGCCAATTGTCAGTTAGCTACTATTTTTTGGGCCAATTGTCAGTTAACTACTAATTAAAGTTATCTATTAACTTTCATTTTCTTACAGCAAAAAATATTGCGGCATAACCAGGTTTTTCTTCACTTTGGCACGTCAGTGATAAAACTGAAGTAAATTGACAGGCATGCACGACTCTCACGCACGTGTATTAGCTATTTTCATAGTTTCGATCTCAGAAGTATATCTTTGAGAGACCTACTCCTTTTGTATAATATTAGGGAAGGTTCTTTGAATATTTTCTTGAGCAATGGTTGTTGTTTTATTATATTCCAGTGTTTCATGAGTATTTGGACTGTATTTGGTTCTGCTGGTTGGTATTGCGTTACAAAAGGCAATATTTTTTCGTTTATTTTAAGTTTTGGTTGGAGGGCCTTCTTTCTGTTTTCAAAATTAACTTCCGCGAGAGTTCTTTGGACTAAGTTTTCAGGGTAACCTTTCTCGTAAGATGTGATTGGAAGTGTTTGATTTTTTCTTCAAATTTTGTTTTAAAGGTATTTATTCTAAGCAGTCTTAAGGCGTCCCCTTTGATAAAACCTTTCTTACGTGGGTGACACGAGGCTTTAAATGGGTGCGTATATCAAGAACTGATTCGTATGATGCGACCGCATTTCGTTGCACCGAGTCCAAACTTTTCTGCTTGTCGTTTGATTCCCATGAAATCGATCAAATTTTTACAAGCTATGTCCATCTAATAGCGCTTATGCATGTTTACGCCAGACTGGCTTGTTACACTACCAAGCCTCGCTTTCGAAGTGCAAACTTGTAAATTTTATCATCAACTAATTTCCAAAGCAGCAAAGATGAAAAGAATACCCACGTGAAAACGGCACGAAGGTGGCAGAGGGTTGAGAATAATTCGCGTAAACGAGGCTTGGTGGTGAATTTTCGGCATGCGACGTTATCATGCATACGGCCTATTGTGCTTTGCCATGTCAAACGGTACGCGACCTCTGTGTCGTTCGAATGCCGATTCTTTGGTATCATCTCGATAAAAACTAAGAATAACTTTGACCACGCCCCACTCGACTCCATTACGGAGTTCGACATCTGCCTGGACCGACCCTGGTACCAGTCGCATATAATATCAGTTAATATGTCACCTGTTCAGGCAGCAGGACAGGTAAATGTCATGAAATAGCTTTGCCGTAAGGAAAAAACTTCGTTGCTTTTATTAACAACAACAATCGTAATCAGTGTAATTAATAGAATGTCACTTAACTGTTAACGTTTCATTTATCAGTTAACTACTAATTTTTTTGCCAAATATCAGTTAACTACTATTTTTTTGGCCAATTGTCAGTTAACTGTAAACCCCATTAGCACCCTCAACTCATGCCTGCTGAAAATTTTGTGACAAACTGGACAAATTCTGGATTTTCTGGGCTTGGACCAAGCCCCACCAACAAAAGAGGCACAACTGTAAAAGGGTCATTCTATTTTTAAATTTCAGCCGAATAATTTCGTGCTTTGTGTTAAATGTCCTGGCGCCGGGTCCTGTAGCTGTGTACATGTTCGGTCTCTTTAATCTAATTTTGTCGGTGATGTACATCTGAATGAATGAATGGATTTTGCACGATCGAAACCTTTTATATAGTTGTTTTAAAACAAGATGAGAAACTTTTCGTATTTTATTTCCATTAATGACAACTGAGCGGATCTAACAGCGATATATGTCCATCATAGTTTTAATAATTATTTACGTTTATGTGGTAAAAAGTAAACTTCCAAATTAATAATAACTACACGATTTATATTTTTGACGTAAGTTATGCGAGTAAATAAAATATACAAATCATTCCTAATTTCAGGTAAGTGTATGGTATTATTATCTTAATCTTTAATCTTAAATTTGAAATGTAAGAGTCCTAACAAACAAATCAAATTCAATTGTTGACAAGAAAATTCATACCGTGACGCAGGTCACGCAATGAGCTCAGTCGATAATTTTACTGTTTTTTCTTCTTTCTTCGCGTCTATATAACCTGTTGATAGGCATAAGACGTCAACAAAATCAAATAAAGTTTAAACTTGCTTTCTTTGTGCAAATCATAGCTCCCAAATTTAAATTTAGCGGACCAGATCACTTAGCGGAGAACGAATTCAAAAATTAGCTTTATGCAAATTAGACACGAGGAGGTCGTAAACTTTCGTTTCTCATTTGTGTGAATCTTGAGTACCCAGATTTTTTATTTAATATTATAACAGAAGAGACATTGCGCTTTTGCGCAGTGTTTAGTTTGACTCTATATCGGACATATCAAGGTGCTTTTTTGGCCTCCAAAGTTTCTCAATTTTTGCCCTTTCCCGAAGTGCTTGATAAAGCAATATTTTAAAAGGCGAAGGAAACCTCAAAATAGCCGGAAGAAATTGAAAGTTTATGTTGGCCTGGTAGAAGAAAGGTCAAGCTATTATTTCAAGTTTATGTCGATTCAAAGCATTGAAAATTGCTCTTATAGGAATATCGAGAACTTTGCCATTTTTACGCATATTTTTTGCATATTTAATGAGCTAAAACCGTTATTTTTGTGTTTTCTTAATTTCTCGAAAACCATAAATTCCTAGAAGATAAGAATAATATTTTCGAACATAGTTCCCCAAAGGTGTTATTCAGGCAAAGTTTCAAGATTTTCGATTTCCCCAGCCTGTTCAACGATTCTTCATATTCTCAGTCGGAGCCTCTTAATTTTTCAGCTGAAGAAGAGACCACAAGACAGAAGCGATTTTCACCTGATGATTCACAACAGAAATCAACCCTAACAGCCTCTGAAGTACAAGTACTAATCAAACAAGAACTCGGTCTGCTGCAAAACCAAGTCTGTACTAAAGATCACACGCTCTGCCGCACGGGACCAAAAGGTAACACGGGAAGACGAGGAAGACCGGGAACCCGAGGGAAACCAGGAACCCCAGGGAGACCCGGATCAAGCGGACCTCCTGGAAAACATGGACCAATAGGAGTTCAAGGACCGATGGGAATAAATGGAGATGTTGGAATTCCGGGAGACCCCGGTCCCGTGGGACCTAGAGGCCCGCCGGGTATGAAAGGCGTCAAAGGTGAACCAGGCCAGTCCATCTCGGCTCCATCTCTGCTGCAGCGTCCTGTTGGAATGAAAGTTAATGAAAGTCAGACAGCCATCTTGAAATGTACAGTGGATGGTAATCCAAGTCCAAAAGTCACGTGGTCTAAGCTGAATTCATCTCTTCCTTTGGGTGGTCACTTGGTAGAGTCCAGTGGCGCTCTGATTGTGAAGGACGTTAGACCTGGAGATGAAGGAGTTTACAGCTGCAGAGCTGAAAATTTGCTGGGACAAGTGAATGCCTCGGCGAAATTAACTGTTCAATGTAAGTAGCTGAATTTATGTATTTAATGGTTTAGGAGTAGGCTTAATGAAAAAAAAGAAAAATAGCCTTAACATAATATATGAGAATATTACCAAGTGACGAATTTCAGAAGAACTCAAATACTTTATCCTAATTTCTGTAATTTTTTTATTACTCGACAGTTCCTCCTCAACTTTCATTGTCATCCAATCGCTTGATAGCTGAAGAGAAACAAAACGTCACCATCGCCTGCACTGTTTCTGGTCAGCCGCTTCCTGGTATCACGTGGTCTAGAGCAGAGGGTAGTTTGCCTGAAGATAGAACTGAAGTGATGAATGGAACCCTGACAATCTTCAATGCGACAAGAAAAGACGCTGGAATTTACATTTGTAAAGCAGATAATATTCTGGGATCAGCAAGAGACATTGTTCAACTGATGACATTTTCTCGCTTGCGGTTTAAAGTCCGTCCTCCTCAAGAGGTGACTCCTGTGATTGGTTCAAGTGTTCATCTACCGTGTGTCGCCGAGAGTGACCCAAGACCTACAGTCGTTTGGACAAAAGATGGCAAGTCTTCAATTCCTGTAGAATCCAATGTTTTACTGAATGGAACACTGGTTATTGAGAACATCAAGAAATCACACGAAGGATCTTACATCTGTAGAGCGACTAATGCTCTGACAACAATAGAAGCCAAAGTCAAAATCAATACTCCTGTTGTTGTGACTTCCTGTTCTGTGATAAGAAAATACGTCAGCAGTGTAAGCGGAAATTACGTCATTGATTCAGATGGCGCAGGAGACCTGGCACCATTTACAGTTTACTGTGACATGAGTGACAAGAATGGAGTTGGCGTGACTGTGATAAGTCACGACAGTGAAAGCAGAACACACGTGGATGGTTATGGTGGTCGTGGTAGTTACTCTCGTGACATTCATTACAAAGGAGCGAGTCTGTCCCAGCTTGCGAGTCTTACCAGAGTCTCCTCACACTGTGAACAGTTTATCAAGTACGAGTGTCATGGTTCCAGGATCTTCAGAGCCGGCCCAGAGGCATGGTGGGTGTCACGTGATTTCAGTAAGATGACGTACTGGGGCGGAGCATCACCTGGCAGTGGTAAGTGCGCATGCGGGATGACCAACTCATGTGCAGACTCCAGTTATGGTTGTAACTGTGATAAGAATGACTATGTATGGCGTGAAGACAGCGGTCTCCTCACTGACAAGACACATCTGCCAGTTAAACAGCTGAGGTTTGGAGATACAAGCGGTAGCGGCGGCCAACAAGGTTACCACACACTGGGAAAACTGAAATGCTATGGCATAGCATAAAAAACATGTTAATGTATTTCCCTCAAGTTATTGCAAGCGTGATTTTTGCAATAATCATTATTGTTATTATGAGATAATTGACAGATAAAAAGAAAATCGAAAACATCAAAAAAGCTTTAGTGAAGTTTTTTTTGCCATAAAATTTTGATTACAAATTTAAAAGAATTTAACAACCTGGGAAAATTCTCCAACGACACGGTATTTTTTCCATTGAGTTAATTAAACTTAATGATAAAAAAGCGTTGAATTTTCAAACAAACAATGTGTCATACGGTAGCCTAAACATCACTAATATGGAGTAATAACTTTATTTAATCATCATGGCAAATTGTCGTCTATTTTGGTGCTTTTCATGTCGTGAGAGGCCGCGGGTTATCTTAAATAGCCACAAGCTAAGCATCAATTAGAGCCTAAAAGAGAAGTGTGAGGTCCCTAAGCACACTTGCTGCATGTGACCTAAACAGTTGAGGTTTTCTTTACCTGATTATGGCTTCTGACCGATCCGGATAAGCTGCTCATATAAAAGCCAAGCGTTTGAGCTAGATACGAAAAGAATTTACAAGCATGTCGCAAGATCTTCACAACAAAAGATATTTGATAGCTGCGCTGATGAAGTTGCAAGAAAGTAATAAACATAAAAAGAGAATATGAAGCTCTTGAACATACTTAGATCGTGACCCATGCTGTATCATGTGTAGAAACGGCGGTTTCCTTTAGGTCCATTCTATTGTTTTGTTCAAAGGAAATCAAAACGAGCAGGGGTTGGTATTTTAAACCATTAGATATTATATATTTTTAGAAATTGTATTTAGCAGGGCCCCTCTGGAGACGAGCTACTGTGCTGAATGGGCCACCCTGCATAAATAAAGTTTTACTTTACCTATCTTACCTATGTGTAGGGGGCTTATTAAGATCTACGCAATAAATGCAATAGCTGATTCAAAAATTCACAGTCATATACCCAGTACCTCCATGGTTTGTTCCGGCGATGCTCCGTTCCCTGGGTTGGGTGCAATGTGACACGAAAATACGTCAGATACAGCTCAGGTACATATAATTCGTTTGACTTCAAAAGTCTGAGTGCATCGAGGGTGACTAGATTAGAACACATTTATTGAAGAGGAAATGTTCAACATGACTCGAGCATGGGACAAAGAATAATTCTGAGTCCCCGACGGAAGTCGAACCCATGGCCTCCCAGATACCGGTTGGGCGCTCTAACCAACTGAACTACGAGAGACTCGTTGTGAGCTGGGCCATTTTACTAGGTTGATAAGTGGCGCGCGTCCTGCATACTGCTAGGATCAGCAATGTCGAATTCATCAAGTTTGTAGTAAATAATAAAGATGGTAAATTTTAAGCTCGGTAATAAATAATGAAGAGGAAGTGTTCAACATGACTCGAGCATGGAACAAAGAAAAATTATGAGTCCCCGACGGGAATCGAACCCATGGCCTCCCAGATACCGGTTGGGCGCTCTAACCAACTGAGCTACGAGAGACTAATGGCCCAGCTCACAACGAGTCTCTCGTAGCTCAGTTGGTTAGAGCGCCCAACCGGTATCTGGGAGGCCATGGGTTTGATTCCCGTCGGGGACTCAGAATTTTTCTTTGTCCCATGCTCGAGTCGTGTTGAACACTTCCTCTTCATTATTTATTACCGAGCTTAAAATTTACCATCTTTATTATTTACAACACATTTATTGTAATTGCTCTTTTCTTTAAATAATAAAATGCCTCCTTATTTTCGTTGCCTGTTAGCGACTGCCGATTACCTCATTATTACCAGTGGCGGATCCAGATCTTGAACTAAGGAGGGAGGACTATTTTTGTGTGTAAACCCAAACAATTTTTGGTGTGGGGAGTCATAAAATTTGTCTTTTACCAAATATAAGGAGGAGCCCGGGGCACACGGTCCCCTCCGACTAGATCTGCCACTGATTACTATTATACTGGTATTTATACCTAATCGTACCTTTTTCTCAGGATGGTAAACTCCTTTAATCAATTTAAAAGCAAAGTTAGAAACGGCATTTATGGAAAACAGGATTAGTTTAATTTTTAAATTAGGATTTCTTCAATTTTATTATAATTAATTAGTATTAGGCATGTACTGTTAATTAATAGTTTATTTTGTATTAATTTTTATTATAACTTACTAGTATAACCTGATGTTTTTACCGTGTATAAAGAATTGTTAAATAAATAAATGTTGGTACGCTTCGGCGGCATATCAGGCGAGTTTGGTCGAGCCATGGCGTCTCGCCAAAATACCCATGGCGAGACCAAACAAGCCTGATATACCGCCGAAGCGTACCAAAAAGGTACGATAAGGTATTTACCGTACCCAAATTCAGCCATAAATCCGGGGATATTAATTGCTCTGTTGAAGCCATGCTTGCAAGGCACGTAGTGCAAAATGTGTTGACCTGCTTGTATTGATACTTTTTTGGTCTTCAACACTTTTATCAAGTTCCTCTTCTGACATTGTTTTACTCGTTTGTTTGGAGTTTCATTCTCTAGATTTTCAATATCCAAATTTAGCGAAAAAGTTGGAAACTCCGACTCCATTGTTTTAGTCGGAATGTTTAGGTACTCGTCGGCAAACATCGCGCAATTAGCGCGCTCAAGTTTAGTTTTGGCGGGAAAATTCGTCTTATTTTACGACCGGTAAACACCAGCTAAATTTAAATTACGAGGTTCTGTTTTATTGACAAAACCTCTTTTCAATTCATCGTACGGTATCACTTCTTTATTTCAAAGTGACCATGATATCGTGGCATATCAGGTCAGTGACTTGATATCGTAGGATATCTAGACTGCTTGCAGTCTGTTTTTCTCTCGAAATTTAGTAAGGGAGTGCGAGGCTAGGGAGGGTTTAAGCTCCTTCTCATCCACCCGCCAGTTCAACCAGTTTGCTCGCGTTCCTATTATGATATAACCGCGCGCTCCGACCCTAAGAGACCGAAGAGAAAAGACAGACTACTAGTAGTCTATAGGATATCAGGACAGTAGATCGCGCTTCTGATTGGTTACTTGCGAATTTGTACAACGCCGGGCATTGGAATCATAGTTTCCCACCATCCACTCACCCCTCCCCCTTCTCTGTAAGAAAATAAAAGAATGCCGATGGTTTATATAATCGCTGACTTTTTTCCCTCACAGATAATTTTGGGAAATTAATTAGAACCATTACGAACACCTCGAGGTCAAGAATTTAAACTCGCCTTGCCATGGGATCTTTTGCAGCATGCTGTGCAGTTTTTTTAAAATAATACTTCAATTCTAGCCACAATACGTTTGACCCCTGTCGCGGATAAGATGATTCTATAATTATACTTCCTGTGATACTGAATAGCCATTACAAGCTCAGACAAGTAAAGTTATTTTTACTTCATATCATGTAAACACAAGATTCATGTAACAACTTTCTATCGTCTTTTAAGACAACGATTAAACCCACAGTGACTGAACTGATCTGTAAGCAGCTCAAAGAGAAAAGTAAACGTCTTTCAAAAGCATCAGTTCGATGTCACAAGTTTGTTGTAGCAGCTGTAACGATGGAACAAGATAAAGAAGAGAAGCAGACGAACAAAAGACAACCACTGAACAACTTGTGTTCCGCGTCAGGCTTGCTGTTGTCTGTTGTGTGTTGTATCGCGCTAATTCACGTGGAACTCAGAATACAAGAACATCATCGACTGATATCACACTCAGTAACATTCTGTGATAACATGGAGACAGAAATCTTTCGAAAAGTACAACAAAATTACGGCAGATGGCAAGTTATGGCTACAGGCCGCCATTGGCAAAGGACCAAAGGTGAGCATTGTTTCGTCATGAAACGGTATTTGCAAAAGTATACATTTCCTAATCTTCCCATTATCGTCGTCTTTACCGGAGCTACCTATCATTTATCTTTAGTCTATATTTTTTTTACAGAAACAAATAAGTGCGAAATAAGGTGGCTAAAGCTGGGTTGTTGAACCCAGTCTAATGGAAACGAAAATATTTGTTACTAGATTGTGTTATTGCACCATAGCAACCGTTAAATGTCAAAGAATGGTTCACGGTACTCGTTTTTAAATAAATAGCTCTAATTTTTCAGGTGAAGAAGAGAATTATTTAAGAGAAAAACGATCTTCACCGGACGATTCCCAACAGAATGCAACCCTAACAGCCTCTGAAGTACAAGTACTAATCAAACAAGAACTTGGTCTGCTACAAAACCAAGTCTGTGCTAAAGATCACACGCTCTGCCGCACAGGACCAAAAGGTAACACGGGAAGACGGGGACGACCGGGAACCCGAGGGAAACAAGGTCTCCCTGGGAGACCCGGTTCAAGTGGATCTCCTGGCAAACATGGACCCATAGGAGCTCAAGGACCGATGGGCATAAAGGGGGATGTTGGAGTACCGGGAGACCCCGGTCCCGTGGGACCTAGAGGTCCGCCGGGTATGAAAGGCGTCAAAGGTGAACCGGGCCAGTCCATCTTGGCTCCATCACTGCTGCAGCGGCCTGTTGGAGTGACAGTCAATAAAAGTCAGACAGCCATCTTGAAATGTACCGCAGATGGTAATCCAAGTCCAAAAGTCACGTGGTTCAAGCTGAATTCATCACTTCCTGTTGGTCGTCACGTGGTAGAATCCAGTGGCGCTCTGGTTGTGAAGGACGTTAGACCTGGAGACGACGGAGTTTACAGCTGCAAAGCTGAAAATTTGCTGGGACAAGTAAATGCCTCTGCAAAGCTAACTGTTCAGTGTAAGTAGCTTAAGGGGGGAGGGGGGGCGGGGGGGGGTCCTCACCCGAAGGGCCGTTTTCCGCATGGGCTAAACAGAAGTATCTCGTTCCCTTCCTTCGTTACATAAATTTATGCTCTGCGATGTTAAGTAAATTTTTGGTTGATTTTTGGGTATGTTGAGGAGGAGATAGTTTTTCTCAAAGGATTAGTAAAATTGAGAGAAATTAAAAAATATTGAAGATTTAATGTAGCTTTAAAAATTAGTGGATGGACACCAAGACAGTCCCCTGACAACCTGGAGTGTCCTTGAGTAGGGATCAACTGTCTGGTGATGCTCCAAAAATAATTATCTTTCTTCTACCCCTTCTTTGAACCTTTAAAAATTTCATTAAAATTCAGGTGAAACTCCACCTTAATGTTTGTATTTAGCCTGTTAGCTGCTGTGAGGTTGAGCTTGATGCTGCATTACAGGCCCTTTACGAAATATAAATCCTTAGATATAATTGAAATACCGTAATGATTCGATTTAGCGCCCTCCTTCCAATAAGCGCCCCCCTTTCAAAAGTGTTTTGTCAATAAGGGCCCCTATTGCAATAAGCGCTCCCATTCTAATAAGTGTCCCCATTCATTATAAGCGCCCCTATTGTGGATAACTGCCGCTATTGAAGTCATTGACGTCGAATAGATAAACTCATGAACATTTGCCGTACCGTACAGGTATATATTTACTGCTAAAATAAACAATTCTTTTAAAAGTAACTGAACTTTCAACAATTTGTTACTGATACATTTTCTGTTATTGTTAGTTTTTCTAATATTAATTTAAGTTTTGTTTTGAACATTTGGTTGTTTTTCAAATAATTAAATAAGCGCCCTGTCCCGAATAAGCGCCCTGTCTCGAATAAGCGCCCTCCTTTGAGGTGCCAAAAGTAAATAAGCGCCCCGGGCGCTTAATCGAATCATTACGGTAAACGGTTTTCTAAGAAAAGATTAGAAGAACTTCGATTAACAGTATAGACGAGGTCTCGGCTATAATAAAAGCTGAAACAAACCTGTTCAAGAAACTGACTGTGCAGAGAAAATAAAATGCAACATAAGGAGCCATAAAACATGCAAAAGGTATGTTTGGCCAACGATTAACTCGTCATAATTTTTTTGTTTCTCGCCAGTTCCTCCTCAACTTTCATTGTCATCCAATCGATTGATGGCTGAAGAGAAACAAAACGTCACCATCGCCTGCACTGCTACTGGTCAGCCGCTTCCTAGTATCACGTGGTCTAAGTCAGTTGGTAGTCTGCCTAAGGACAGAACTGAAGTGATGAATGGAACCCTGTCAATATACAGTGTGACAAGAAAGGACGCTGGAATATACATTTGTAAAGCAACGAATATCCTGGGATCAGCAACAAACACTGCTCTGGTCATGATATTCTCTCCTCTGCGGTTCAAAGTCCGTCCTCCTCAAGAGGTAACTCCAGTGATTGGTTCAAGTGTTCACCTGCCGTGTGTGGCCGAGAGTGACCTGAGAACTACAATCACTTGGACAAAGGATGGCAAGTCTTCACTTCCTGTAGAGTCCAGCTTCCTTTTAAATGGAACACTGGTTATTCAGAACATCAAGAAATCACACGAAGGATGTTACACCTGTAGAGCGACTAATGCTCTGACAACAATAGAAGCTAAAGTCAAACTTAATTCCCCAGTTATTGCGACTTCCTGCTCTGTGATCAGAAAATACGTCAGCAGTGTAAGCGGGAATTACGTCATTGATCCAGATGGCGCGGGAGGCCTGGCACCATTTACAGTTTACTGTGACATGAGTGACAAGAATGGAGTTGGCGTGACAGTGATAAGTCACGACAGTGAAAGCAGAACATTGGTGCATGGATGTCACTCTCAAGGCTGCTACTCACGTGACATTCATTACACAGGAGCGAGTCTCTCCCAGCTTGCAAGTCTTACCAGAGTCTCCTCACACTGTGAACAGTTTATCAAGTATGAGTGTTATCATTCAGTGACATATGCCTGGTGGGTGTCACGTGATTCTACTAAGATGACGTACTGGGGCGGAGCATCACCTGGCAGTGGTAAGTGCGCATGCGGGATGACCAACTCATGTGCAGATCCCAGTTATGGTTGTAATTGTGATAAGAATGACCATGTATGGCGTGAAGACAGCGGTCTCCTCACTGACAAGACACATCTTCCAGTTATACAGCTGAGGTTTGGGGATGCAAGCGGTAGTAACCATGGTTACCACACACTGGGAAAACTGAAATGCTATGGCATAGCGTAAAAACATGTTAATTTCAATTGCCCTCAAGTTATTGCAAGCTCAGTACTTGTAAATAATCGTTATCGTTCTGATGCTATCGCCAAGTGTGTAGCAACAGATATCTAAAAAACGAAGTTAGCAACATTATGGATACATTGAATCAGAGAATTGAATTGCCCTTTCGTTTCGACAATTCTTGATCGAAAACAAAACATGTAAGCTTTAGTGATGCTTCATTTGCCCTAAAATTTTACAACGAATTTAAGACAACTAAACGACTATGGAAAAAATTCACTTACGACCGACTATTTTTTCATAGTTATTTAGTCCCAATTCTAGCATTGAGTTTGTTAATTCGTCAAGAAACCTATCACGTTTCTGACACGTTAAAAAATACAATGTGTCATACGAAAGCGTAAAAATCTGTTATATGAAGTACAGTCGTAGCCCTCGTAAGCGAGCACCTCTGGAATTCCAGAAAGTGGTCCACTAGATCTGGTTATTTACGAGAATGAGGTCCCACAAGCGACCACACGATGGAACAATAATGGTTGATTGCCTACCAGAGCTTTTTTTCTTTAAGCTTTCTTCTTCATTCTTTTAATTGGTAGCACTCTTGAATGTTAATACGATATTAGTATCAACGAACATAATCAGGCAATGTTATGCTACTATAAATGTGATTAAGTAGTGTACACTTACTAACAAGAATCAGAATCTCTGATCAAGTGGTCGTTCTCTAGAGTTTGTAACCAAAGGAGAAGACCAGTTGCTCATTGCCAAAGGTGGTCGCGGTCGTTTACGAGCGCTTTTAATTACAGAGTTTGAGTCACAATTCCGACAAGTGAGGTTTCACAATGTTTACAAAGAAAGGCTTAGCTTTGCGACTGTAATAACTACATGCAATCATAGCAAATTAGCGTCTAGTTTGGTTCATTTCACGTCGTGAGAGGCGTGCGTTATCTAAAACGGCCACAAACACCAAATAGCTAGAGAGATTCGTGGGAGCACCGACTGTGTGCTTAACAGTTGAGGTTATCTTTACCTGATTATGGCATCTGATCGATCCTGATAAATTGTTCATATGAAAGCTAAGCTTTGAGCTAGGTACCAAAAGGATTTTATTTCAAAGTATGTTGGCCCAACGACTGGATCTTCACAGTAAAAGATATATTTCCGGAACTTGGTAGAAAGCTAGAAACAGTTATTTTCTTTAGGGTTTTTCTAGCGTTTTGCATAAAAGAATGAAATCTAAAAGTGCAGGTTTACTGAGGAAGTGTGGACGGCGTATTAGTCTAAGATCTATCTTAAGCCAAAAACTCAGCTGAAGAAAGCTGATTTATACGTCTGCGTAGGAGGCTAGCTGTATTACAAATTTGCCGAGATATGCGCAAAATCGCTATGGTTTGCCCCAAGCGATGCTCCGTTCCCCTCAGATGAGGTCTTCAGATGTATGTAATTCGTTTGACTTCACAAGACTAAGAGCCTTATTATAGGGAAAGTAGATCAGAACAGATTTGTTGTAATTGCTTTTTTCTTCTTTGAATAAACTTTCTCCTTATTATTGTTGCATGTTACTGTCTTTTTACCGTATTTCTACTGTTACTAGTGTAGATAAAATCAAACTAAGCGGCTGGAGGCGTTTTAGTAGTGAACCACTTTAATTTCTGATGTTCTTTAATGTCACCGAAAATTATTACATCACTGAAATCGTTACTCAGCTGCATCACGCTAAACAAGGTGTACGTGCAAGGACATTTTGACCCTTTCGTGACTAGTATCACCATAAAGTGCACCACATGACAAAGGTATAATACCATAGTCGTCCATCATGATTCCCCCACCCCTTCCTATGCTCTGCAAGAAAGCAAAAGGATTACCAACACAGCATGAAAATTGGAATTTACATGAAATTAAAGGTGGTTTAATCTGGTATAAAGTTAGTTATCCAACTTTATACCATCAATTAAATGTTGTTAAAGGTGGTTAAACCAAGCTCACCAAGCGGTGTGTAAATGTGATTCAAAGTTGGTGTAAAGGAATCTCTTTATCTGTCTTTATACTTGAGTGTAAAGCTGGGATAAAGGTCAGCTTTAAAAAATGTAAAGTCAGTGTATAGCTGAATAAATTCCAAATTTATTCTAGTTTTAGTTAACCTTTACACTACGGTAAAGTTATATTTTCATGCTGTGCAATGGTTTATATCATCGCTGACTAATTTTCCTCACCAATGATTTTGGGAAATTAATTAAAATCATTACGACTAAACAACAACAATTCAGTACTGCTCGCCTTGCCATGGGATCTTTCGCAGTATGCTGTGCAGACGTTTAAATAAATAACTTAAGGCGGGAGTTAATTCAATTCATGTATTAAAGGGACTGTGGCACGGATTTTAGCCAAATTTAGGCATGGGAAATGGCCATCAAATTCGGTGAAATCTAAAAATAACCTTTCCAAACAGTGAAGGAACATTTCAATAACACAGCAAATACAAAAAAATGTGCGGATGGCCAAACGTGACGAAGATTGTAACGGATTGCCATATGGGGTTTTGGAATATTGTTGGGCTGAACAGTTTTCAAAGTTAATCCTTGTTTGCTCGTAACTTTAAATTATAATACACGCAAAACGCAGTTGGTTGTAACGAAGCTATGGTTTTGTCTTTTAGATCCACAGAAGTGATTTCTTTGCAAACATTAAGTTTCATAGCAAGTATTTGGCAAAACTTAATAAAATAAACCTTACTTACCCGTGACACAGTCCCTTTAAAATACGTTTGACCCATGTCATAAGATAATACCATTATACTTCCTTTGTTACTGAATCTCCACTACATGCTCAGACGAGAAAAGTTGTTTTTACTTCATATTAGTAAACAAAAGATTCGTGTTACACTTTCGACGGTGAAACCCGGACACAACAGCTTTCTATCGTCTTTTACACCGATTAAATCCACAGTAAACTGATCTGTAAGCAGCTCAAAGAGAAAAGAGAACGTCTTCAGTATCGGTTTGATTTCACTGACAAGTTTGTGGTAGCAGCTGTAATGATGAAACAAGATAAAGTAGAGAAGCAGACGAACAGAAGACAAAAACTGAACAGCTTGTGTTCCGCGTCAGGCTTGCTGTTGTCTGTTGTGTGTTGTATCGCGCTAATTCACGTGGAACTCAGAATACAAGAACATAATCGACTGATATCACACTCAGTAACATTCTGTGATAATATGGAGGCAGAAATCCTTCGAAAAGTACAACAAAATTACGGCAGATGGCAAGTTATGGCTACAGGCCGCCATTGGCAAAGGACCAAAGGTGAGCATTGTTTCGTCATGAAACGGTATTTGCAAAAGTATACATTTCCTAGAGGGTCCTGAAGGGGTAAAATGGGAACTGGGATTTGCCTATTTTGACTGGGATTTGCGTTTATTTTCACTGGGAAAATGGGATTTAGGTAACTGGGACTGGGATTCGGAAACAAAAAATGGGAATGGGAAGCATGTCAGTACATGACTAAACTTGCATATATCACGCTCTATAATATTCTTAAAGGCATAGACAGTTAAAACGCTGAAAATTAACTCTGAAACGAAACCACTACACTGCACGAGTCTCCATCAAGCGTCGATCAATTTTCGTGTAAGTGATTAAGTTACTCAGCGGAACTGCTATGACTGAGCATGGGCACAAATGGAATATTTAAAAGAAGTGATAGTAAGTTTTGCAGGGTGGTGGTAAGTAAGGGATAAAAACTTGATAGCTTTAGTTAAAGCTACTGAAAATTTCTATCATCCTCTACAAGACAAACGAACAAATGAAAAGTGATGTTCTCAACAGTATTGGTGATAATATAACTAGCAGAACATGATTTTGGATAGTCCATTCCCTGAACTATTCCTTCTGCGACCCAGGTGCGAGACGGGGACAGTCTAGGATAACTTACCTGTGCATGCTTAAAACAAACCAATGAAAAACCGCAGAGACGTGTGGCGTTTCTTACATGCAACGTGTGCGCTTGGGTAAAAATAGTTTGCTAAAATGAAAAATTCAACTACGCAACAAATTAGCGCGACATCTACAAGAAAAATTGTCATAACCTTTGTCTAAAGCCGTAATACTTACTTACTTACTTACTTACTTACTTACTTACTTACTTACTTACTTACTTACTTACTTACTTACTTACTTCTTACTTACTTACTTACTTACTTACTTACTTACTTACTTACTTACTTACTTACTTGCTCGCTCGCTCGCTCGCTCGCTCGCTCGCTCGCTCGCTCGCTTGCTCGCTTGCTTGCTTGCTTACTTACTTACTTACTTACTTACTTACTTACTTACTTACTTACTTACTTACTTATCCTCATCGGGCCCATGAGGACTCTTGAGGCCGGCCAGAAAACTAAAACTGCGCCATCCATCCCGGTCCACCGTCGATGCGACAGCAGCCCCCCACGAACACCAACCCAGCCGGTTTCTTTCTGTCTCCACGGTAATGAATCTCCGTAATGAATAGGTATTTAAAAACCCACAAGTACTAAATTTTTGAATTTAACATCTGTGCGTGCGTTTCCAAAGGTGCTGTCGATTATGGTTTGGTTTCTTCAGCTTCCCCCCTTTTTTGAGAATGCGAATGCAGGTCAATATTTCTGGACTCGCTCAACGACGCCTGTACCTGGGTTCACCGAAGAGAGAGTTCAGGGAGTAGACTACATTTAGGACAATCAAAACAACAAGTATATTATGCTTAAGTCCGGTTTTCCATACACTGGGAATTTTACTACTGGGAATGGAATTTGGACAAAAAATAGGCTGGGAAATGGGATTTGGGCAAAATTTGGGCTGGGAAATGGGATTTGGTACCCCCCCCCCCCCCCCCCCCCCTTCAGGACCCTCTTCCTATTATCGTCGTCTTTACCAGAGCTACCTATCATTTATCTTTAGTGTATATTTTTTTTACAGAAACAAATAAGTGCGAAATAAGGTGGCTAAAGCTGGGTTGTTGAACCCAGTCTAATGGAAACGGAAATCTTTGTTACTAGATTGTGTTATTGCACCATAGCAAGCGTTAAATGTCAAAAAATGGTTCACGGTACTCGGTTTTGAATAAATAGCTCTAATTTTTCAGGTGAAGAAGAGGATTATTTAAGAGAAAAACGATCTTCACCTGGAGATTCACAACAGAAATCAACCCTAACAGCCTCTGAAGTACAAGTGCTTATCAAACAAGAACTTGGTCTGCTGCAAAACCAAGTCTGTGCTAAAGATCACACGCTCTGCCGCACAGAAACAAAAGGTAACACGGGAAGACGAGGAAGACCGGGAACCAGAGGGAGACCAGGACCCCCAGGGAGACCCGGATCAAGCGGACCTCCTGGAAAACATGGACCAATCGGAGCGCAAGGACCAATGGGCATAAAGGGCGATATTGGAATGCCGGGAGACCCTGGTCCTGTGGGACCTAGAGGCCCGCCGGGTATGAAAGGCGTCAAAGGTGAACCGGGCCAGTCCATCTCGGCTCCATCTCTGCTGCAGCGTCCTGTTGGAATGACAGTTAATGAAAGTCAGACAGCCGTCTTGAAATGTACAGTGGATGGTAATCCAAGTCCAAAAGTCACGTGGTCTAAGCTGAATTCATCTCTTCCTGTGGGTCGTCACGTGGTAGAGTCCAGTGGCGCTCTGATTGTGAAGGACGTTAGACCTGGAGATGAAGGAGTTTACAGCTGCAGAGCTGAAAATTTGCTGGGACAAGTAAATGCCTCGGCGAAATTAACTGTTCAATGTAAGTAGCTGAATTTATGTATTTAATGGTTTAGGAGTAGGCTTAATGCTGTAAAACAGGCCCTTCCGAACGAAAAATTACCTTTACATAATTATATATAATATATGAGAATATTACCAAGTGACGAATTTCAGAAGAACTTGGATCAACAAAAAAAAAGTCCTGTGTTCTAATTGACTAAGTCCCATCAATAATATTTAAAGTCGGAATGACTTACAACTGCTAAGATATAAAAAGTAACAAAATTGTGTTTGGCAAATACTTTATCCTAATTTCTGTAATTTTTTTATTTCTCGACAGTTCCTCCTCAACTTTCCTTGTCATCCAATCGCTTGATAGCTGAAGAGAAACAAAACGTTACCATCGCCTGCACTGTTTCTGGTCAGCCGCTTCCTGGTATCATGTGGTCTAGAGCAGAGGGTAGTTTGCCTGAAGATAGAACTGAAGTGATGAATGGAACCCTGACAATCTTCAATGCGACAAGAAAGGACGCTGGAATATACATTTGTAAAGCAGAAAATATTCTGGGATCAGCAAGAGACATTGTTCAACTGATGACATTTTCTCGCTTACGGTTCAAAGTCCGTCCTCCTCAAGAGGTGACTCCTGCGATTGGTTTCGCTGTTCATTTACCGTGTGAGGCCGAGAGTGACCTGAGACCTACAATCACTTGGACAAAAGATGGCAAGTCTTCACTTCCTGAAGGGGCCAATGTTCTACAGAATGGAACATTATTGGTTATTTCAAGCAGCACGAAAGTACACGAAGGATCTTACACCTGTAGAGCGACTAATGCTTTGACAACAATAGAAGCCAAAGTCAAAATCAATACTCCTGTTGTTTTGACTTCTTGTTCTGTAATACGACAATACGTCAGCAGTGTCAGCGGAAATTACGTTATTGATTCCGATGGCGCGGGAGGCCTGGCACCGTTTACAGTTTACTGCGACATGAATGACAAGAATGAAGTTGGCGTGACAGTGATTAGTCACGACAGTGAGAGCAGAACATTGGTGGATGGATGTTCCTCTCAAGGCTGCTATTCACGTGACATTCATTACTCAGGAGCGAGTCTCTCCCAGCTTGCTAGTCTCACCAGAGTCTCCTTACACTGTGAACAGTTTATCAAATACGAGTGTCGTTATTCAGTAATGTTTGGGTGGGGAGGATACGCCTGGTGGGTGTCACGTGATTCCAGTAAGATGACGTACTGGGGCGGGGCATCACCTGGCAGTGGTAAGTGCGCATGCGGGATGACCAACTCATGTGCAGATTCCTGGCGTGGATGTAACTGTGATAAGAATGACGTTGTATGGCGTGAAGACAGCGGTCTCCTCGATGACAAGACACAGCTGCCAGTTAAACAGCTCAGGTTTGGCGATACAAGCGGGTCTGCCCAAGGCTACCACACACTGGGAAAACTGAAATGCTATGGCATTGCGTAAAAAAAATTAAAATGTTTTTTCTCTAAAGATCCAGTTGTTTTAAAAAAACAATTTTTTATAATTCTCTAAAGATCGAGTTGTTGGATCTTTAGAGAAAAAGATTTTTGATAACTGGGCTAATGAATTAACTGAATCGTAACCTAACTGTATCATGTGAAAAAACTGTTATTTCCTCTAGTTTTTTTTCCGAGCGTTTTGTTCTAAAGAAATTAAAGCGAGCAGGTTGGAAAAAGTGTACACGGCATATGCGCAAATACGGCCTGGCTTTCCCCGGCGATGATCAGCTCCATGGGTTGAGCACAGTGGGACACGAAGATAATTGATAACTGAGGCGGCCTCCCCTTTAAGCCTGATGGTTTCTAGGAGGTCTCTCCGCCTTTCCATTATTAGTCTCTACTGTTATATCACTGTTATATTGCTAATAAATGATGATGATGTTGATGATGATGATGATGATGATGATGATGATGATGATGATGATGATGATGATACGTTAGATGCATATCATTTGTTTGATTTAACATACTGAGAGCTTTTTGGGAAAATAAATCAGAACACATTTATTGTAATTGCTGTTTTCTTCTTTAAATAAACTTTCTCATCATTGTTTCATGTTACTGACTTATAATTTCCTTATATTATTACTCTTACTCAGGTATGAAGGAAAATCAAACTAAAGCACGGGCCAAATGTGGATGAGAGTTGATGAGAGTTCAAACTCTCGCTCTCGTTTAGCTTGAAACTCTCACGCACTCTCATCGACTCTCAAGCACTCTCGTCGTCTTTCAACCAAATTGTTCGTTTTGACCCTTTTATGACGAGTATCAGCAGAAGGTGTACCACGTGACATAGGTATAATAGTCGTCCATCATTTATCCATCGCTCCCTCTTTTCTGCCAAAATAAAAGAATGCAGATGATGGTTGATAGAATCTTTGACTTACTTTCGTAACATATTTAAAGAAATGAGTTAGAACCAACAAACAAGTGTAAGATTTTTGTAAATAGTGTGAAATAATAAAAATCTGAAATCTGAAGCCGTACACGGAGGCTTTTAAATTAATTCAATTCTAGAATACGTTTGACCCCTGTCAATAGGATGATAAGATAATTATACTTCCTGTGATACTGAATCTCCATTACAAGCTCAGACAAGTAAAGCTATTTTTACTGCATGTTTACTTCATATCACTCAAAACAAGATTCGTGTTACACCTTCATAAGTGAAGCTCGGACACGACCGTGACACAACAGCTTTTGCGAAGCTTTCTATCGTCTTTACAACGATTAAACCGGCAACAGTGAAAGCAGCTCAAAGAGAAAAGATAACGTCCATAGCATCAGTTTGACATCACAAGTTTGTGGTAGCAGCTGTAACGATGGAACAAGATAAAGAAGAGAAGCAGACGAACACAAGACAAACACTGAACAGCTTGTGTTCCGCGTCAGGCTTGCTGTTGTCTGTTGTGTGTTGCATTCACGTGGAACTCAGAATACAAGAACATCATCGACTGCTATCATACTCAGTAACATTCTGTGATAAGATGGAGACAGATCCTTCCTTCCTTCCTTCGAAAAGTACAACAAAATTACGACAGATGGCAAGTTATGGCTACAGGCCGCCATTGGCAAGCCGGAACCAAAGGTGAGCATTGTTTTGTCATAAAACTGGTATCCGCAATGCAGTGCAGTTAACAGTAAGTATAACTTCTTTAACAAACATTGCCAATTATCGTGGTGCGAGTTGTCTACACTTCACCCAGGATTACATGCCATTTCTTTAAAATTTTCCTGTATACGAATAAAAATCAAAGATCTCTTCGAGATATCGACTTTTTTGCATGAAGTTAGTATGAGTAGAAGGTTTATCCTGGGCATTGTTGTTCGAACATATCATGGAAGAATTCAAACGTTTTTCAGTTCAAGCATTTTTAAGCGATGACGTAGTCGAACGTTATGCCGGAGTCCTTGGATCGGTTCTGTCGTTCTCGTTCGAACAACCGAATAGGACTGGGAACTAACTACAGGGAGAACAAAGATTAAGTTTAGCACAACAAGAAATCGCCGCGAAGAACACAAAGCAAAATACTCCTGGGGAGTTAAAAAGGACTAATAAAAGATATGAACGAAAGAGACAAATTATATTTGACAAATTCTATTAGATTCAGTAAACAGACAGATGTACAATTGACCTGTGTAAACGAGAATAATGCGCCAGATAGAAGAAATATGTTGCCTTTGTTTCGGTGTTACTGCCCTTTCTTCTGTGGAATAAATTGAAATGCCAGTTGATTTTCCTCCACCGAAGAAGGAACAGAAACCCCGAAACACGAGGAGCCGCAGATAGTGAAATTTCTGTCCCAAAGATAATCGGATTATTTTTATGGCTGACCAATTTCGTTGACAAATGAACTCGAGATTAAAAGAACCGCTCCGGTTTTGCGGTGTCATAACTGACGCTATTATCTTGCTCGCGCTGACAACCTAAAAACTGGATATATTTTTGCGGTTCAGTCGGTGTCCGGCATGATGATGTCGTTACATACTGTCAAAACACATAGTTTTACTGTGGTTTCAGCTGTATGACGTCTCTTTCAAAGAATTAGAGATAAACAAATGATTAACTAGTTAATTTAGGACGAATGGATTTCAAACATAAGACACGAATATTGACTCGGCATTTCGCGCGTTTAATAGGTCGCGTTGATCGCGCGGAGTGTTCATCGCAGCTTTGCTGTTTCGAGTCCGCGCTCCTTGACGAACGAAAGAGCCGGTATGTTAATGAGGGAATTTGTGGTCCTACGTTTCTAATTTAATATTGGGATAACTCTTTCTTTCGGTTGTTTCCGAACGAAGTACAGAAAGTGCCATACTGTTCGCTGACCTCTGCCGATGGAGGCACATCAGACTCGAAATGGTTCGGACTAAAGTACCAAAAGCGTGACGTCTTGGTAATCTCAACTCTTGGACTTTGTGGGGGTTTACTTCGGCAAAAAGAGCTGGGCGATGAAAGGAAAAACATAACAGCCATTATATGTCAAAAATGGTTCATAATTCACGATTATGAATAAAAAGCTTTAATTTTTCAGGCGAAACAGAGAAAATGTCAAGACAAAAACGCACTTCACCTGATGATTCACAACAGAAGTCAACCCTAACAGCCTCTGAAGTACAAGTGCTGATCAAACAAGAACTTGGTCTGCTGCAAAACCAAGTCTGTGCTAAAGATCACACGCTCTGCCGCACAGGACCAAAAGGCAACACGGGACGACGAGGAAGACCGGGAACCCGAGGGAGACCAGGACCCCCAGGGAGACCCGGGACAAACGGACCTCCCGGTAAACATGGTCCAATAGGAGCTCAAGGACCGATGGGAATAAAGGGCGATATTGGAATGCCGGGAGACCCCGGTCCCGTGGGACCTAGAGGCCCGCCGGGTATGAAAGGCGTCAAAGGTGAACCGGGCCAGTCCATCTCGGCTCCATCTCTGCTGCAGCGTCCTGTTGGAATGATAGTTAATGAAAGTCAGACAGCCATCTTGAAATGTACAGTGGATGGTAATCCAAGTCCAAAGGTCACGTGGACTAAGCTCAATTCATCGCTTCCTGTGGGCCGTCACGTGGTAGAGTCCAGTGGCGCTCTGATTATGAAGGACCTTAGACCTGGAGACGACGGAGTTTACAGCTGCAAAGCTGAAAATTTGTTGGGACAAGTGAAAGCCTCAGGGAAATTAACTGTTCAGTGTAAGTAGCTTAATTTATGTATTTTATTGTAAAACATTAAGCGTTTGACATAGCTGATGTTCAGCTGAAGAAGTTGTGATAAAGATTTGAAAAAATATGACATGTGAACATGACCAAAACGGAATTTCAGAAGAACTTCGATCATCGCTAAACATATCTTTAGTTCTGTGTTTAAATTGACTACTTCTCACAAATAAGCCAATAACATTTGAAGTTGGAATATGGCTGTCTAAGAGAGACTACAACAGCAGAGAAAATAAAATGTAACAAAAGTTTGTTTGGGCAAATCATCACAATTTCTTTATTTTTCGACAGTTCCTCCTCAACTTTCATTCTCATCCAATCGATTGATGGCTGAAGAGAAACAAAACGTCACCATCGCCTGCACTGCTACTGGTAGGCCGTTTCCTAGTATCACGTGGACTAAGTCAGTCGGTAGTTTGCCTAAAGACAGAACTGAAGTGATGAATGGAATCTTGACAATTTACAGCGTGACAAGAAAGGACGCTGGAATATACATTTGTAAGGCAGAGAATATTATGGGATCAGCTACAAACACTGCCCTAGTTGTAATATTCTCTCCACTGCGGTTCAAAGTCCGTCCTCCTCAAGAGGTGACTCCTGTGATTGGTTTCGCTGTTCATTTGCCCTGTGTGGCCGAGAGTGACCTGAAACCTACAATCGCTTGGACAAAGCATAGCAAGTCTTCACTTCCTGTAGAGTCCAATGTTCTACAGAATGGAACACTGTTTATTCAGAACATCAAGAAATCACACGAAGGATCTTACACCTGTAGAGCGACTAATCCTCTGATGTCAATAGAAGCTAAAGTCAAAATCAATACTCCAGTTATTTTGACCTCCTGTTCTGTGATAAGAAAATACGTTAGTAGTGTAAGCGGGAATTACGTCATTGATCCAGATGGCGCGGGAGGCCTGGCACCATTTACTGTTTACTGTGACATGAGTGACAAGAATGGAATCGGCGTGACAGTGATTAGTCACGACAGTGAAAGCAGAACATTAGTAGATGGATGTCAACCTCAAGGCTGTTACTCTCGTGACATCCATTATACAGGAGCAAGTCTGTCTCAGCTGGCGAGTCTCACCAGAGTCTCCAAACACTGTGAACAGTTTATCAAGTACGAGTGTCATGGTTCTGTGATGTTGGGGTACGGGGTAAATGCCTGGTGGGTGTCACGTGATTCTACTAAGATGACGTACTGGGGCGGAGCATCACCTGGCAGTGGTAAGTGCGCATGCGGGATGACTAACTCATGCGCAAACCCCAGTTATGGCTGTAACTGTGATGCAAATGACTATGTATGGCGTGAAGACAGCGGTCTCCTCACTGACAAGACACATCTGCCAGTTAAACAGCTGAGGTTTGGCGATACGAGCAGTAGCAACCAGTATGGTTACCACTCACTGGGAAAACTGAAATGCTATGGCATAGCATAAAGGAACATGTTAATTTGTTGTCCTCTAAATTTACTGCAAGCCCAGTATTTGAAATAATAATGATAGTCAATATGCTTTCAGTTGAGAAGCAACAGATATCTAGAAACGGGAATTGAAAATATAAAATAAAAGCTTCAGTTTATGTTTCAGGCTAAACATTTTATCGAATTAAAAAAGAATTAAACAATTATTTACTTACGACATTTTATTTTGTCATAGAGAAGTACTCAGTCCCAGTTATAGCATCGAGTTTCTTTATTCGAAACATTGAATAACTAACTTTTTTGACACGTTAAAAAGTACAAAGAATGTGTCATACGGTAGCGTAAGCATCTGTTATATGAAGTAATAACGACATGAAGTCATCATGGCAAATTGGCGTCAAGTTAAGTTTGGTGCTTTTTGTGTCGTTAAAGAGTCGCAGTTATCAACATAGTCGGTACAGAGCCACAGACATGAAACAAAGACGCGTAAGAGCGTTTGAAGAGGCAACATGGCCGGTGCTTAATTTAGGGCGCTGGTGTTGTATGAATGCGGAGGTCCTGGGTTCAACCTTTCCACCCTGCCACTAGCAGGAGTTGTTCTTGGTCGTCCCAAGTTAAAATCCTCGGTCATGCTTGGTATGACCGATTGGGATTTTTAACTATCTTATGTTCATTTAAAACGTTTGTTTCCTCTGTTTTAGTGGCAATGAACCTGTAAAGTAGCTTTCTTGAAGTTAAGTACATGACCACTATAAAAACAACCTGTACATCAATTACAACCGGATGTGAGCTTAACAGTCGAGGTTCCCTATACCTGATTATGGCATCTGATCGATCCTGATTAATTGTCCATAGAAAAATGATTTTTTTTTTTCTAAGCATGTTTTCCCAAAGACTGGCTCTTCATAGTAAAATATATTTGATAGCTCCGCTAATGAACTTTGCAGAAAGCTAAAAACTGTTATTTTATTTAGGCTTTTCCTAGCGTTTTGCTTTAAAGAAGTCAAAACTAGCAGGTTCAAGGAAGTGTGGGCGGCGTATTAGACTAAAGATCTAACGTCATTTAAAAACTCAGCTGAACAAAGCTGATTCACAAATTCACCGAGATATGCGCAAAACTGCTATGGTTTGCCCCGGCGATTCTCCATTCCAGGGGTTGAATGCAATATGACACGAAAATATGTCAGATACATGTAATTCGTTTAACTTCAAAATACTGAGAGCCTTATTAAAGGGAAAGTAGATCAGAACACATTTACTGTAATTGCTGTTTTCTTCTTTTAATAACCTATCTCCTTATTATTGTTGCATGTTACTGACTTTTATTACCGTATTTAAAAAAATTACTGTTACTTTACTGTTAGTGTAGAGAAAATCAAACAAAGCGGCTAAAGGTGTTTTAGTAGTGAACCAATTGTTTATTCTGATTCTCCTAAATGTCACCGTAAAATTATTACATCACTGAGACCGTGACTCAGCTGCATCACGCTGAAAAACATGTACGTGCAAGAGAAAACCAAATTGTTCCTTTGGATTCTTTTTGACGAGTCTTACCAAAAGGTGACATAGGTATAATAGTCGTCTATCGTTACCCACCCCTCCCCTTCTCTGCAAGAAAGCAAAAGAATACCGGTGGTTTATATAATCGCTAACTTCTTTTCCTCACAGATGATTTTGGGAAATTAATTAGAAGCATTACGTCTGACACTCGAGGTCAAGAATTTAAACTTGCCTTGTCAGGGGATCTTTTGCACAGCAGCTGTGCAGATTTTTAAAAATAATACTTCAATTCTAGTAATACGTTTGACCCTGTCAGTTAGGTGATACTAGATGATAAAATAATTATACTTCCTGTGAAACTGAATCTCCATTAGGGACGGACCATTAGAAATAACCGGAGGGGGGGTAAAAAAATTTCGGTGCAGGAATTTTTTTTGAAGGCCTACTTGTCTGCAGGAATTTTTTTTCTGGGGCACAAGCTTTGCACGAATTTTTTTTTCACCCAAAGATACAGGTCTTTTTTCATAACGCATCTATGATTTGCGCAACAATTATCATTATTAAATTGCATTATTGTTTCATTTTTCAGATTCGTTCTCTGAATTAAGCGACATTTAGGGACCGTTCATTTTTTATGGGGTAGGGGGGCTGAAGGGATTTGATAGATAGTGCCTGTTAAATATAATCCCCCTCCTTATTAGAAATTTTTACCCTGATCCCTCATCAAAAAAGATGAAAAGGATACGATGACAGCTACACTTTAGAATGTCAGACAAAATTGCAGTTTAAAGTGATAATACAGTTGAATCCCGATAACTCGAACCCTCAGCAACTCGAACTCCCGCTAACTCGAACCTTTTTCGATTCCCCTTCAGGTCCATTTCTTACTAATTTTACCCTCGATAACTCGAACTCCCGATAACTCGAACCTTTTTCGATTCCCCTTCAGGTCATTTTCTTATTAATTTTACCCTCGATAACTCGAACTCCCGATATCTCGAACCTTTTTCGATTCCCCTTCAGGTCATTTTCTTACTAGTTTTACCCACGATAACTCGAACTCCTGATAACTCGAACCTTTTACGATTTCCCTTGAAGGTTCGAGTTATCGGGATTCGACTGTAATACTGTTTGTGCTTTTGATTAACTGTTTACTGATGGGACCCGATTGTTAGGGTGGGTCAGGTGTGTTTGATACCAAATAGTTGATAGGATTGAGCTGATGCTGTTCTCTCGGCAGATGACAAATTAGAGGGGTCCGGGGGCATGCTCCCCCGGGAAAATTTTAATTTTCAGAACCTCAGAAACGCTATTTTAGCCATTCTGATGGACGTTTATAGATGCTATCATACAACACTTAAAGGTAATTCCGTTGCACGAATTTTTTTTTCAGTCACAACCGCTTGCAGGATTTTTTTTTTCGACAAGTTTCCCTTGCAGGAATTTTTTTTTGGTAAAAGTCACCCCCCCTCCGGTTATTTCTAATGGTCCGTCCCTTACAAGCTCACACAAGTAAAGTTATTTTTACTTCATATCAGTAAACACAAGATTCATGTTACACTTTCGTCGGTGAAACTCGGACACAACAGCTTTCTATCACCTTTACACCGATTAAACCCACAGTGAACTGATCTGTAAGCAGCTCAAAGAGAAAAGAAAACGTCCTCAGCAACCAGTTTGATATCACAAGTTTGTGGTAGGAGCCGTAACAATGAAACAAGATAAAGAACAGAAGCAGACGAACAGAAGACAAACACTGAACAGCTTGTGTTCCGCGTCAGGCTTGCTGTTGTCTGTTGTGTGTTGTATCGCGCTAATTCACGTGGAACTTAGAATACAAGAACATCATCGACTGATATCACACTCAGTAACATTCTGTGATAAGATGGAGACAGAAATCCTTCGAAAAGTACAACAAAATTACGGCAGATGGCAAGTTATGGCTACAGGCCGCTATTGGCAAGGGACCAAAGGTAAGTTTTGTCATGAAACTGGTATTTGCAATACTGTGCAGTAGACAGTATATATTTAAGTATAACTTCTTTAACAATAATTGCCAATTATCGTGGTGCAAGTCGTCTACATTTTACCCAGAATTGCATGCTATTTCTCTATAATTTTTCTTAATACAAATGCAAACGAAATAACGAGGCAGACAGTTTGTTGCTGAAACCTAATCTAATGAACACGGAAATCTCTTTTACTAGCCCGAACCCTCCAATGTCAAAGGATTAGGATTCACAGTTTCGATTTCGAATAAATAGCTTTAATTTTTCAGGTGAAGAAGAGACCATCTCAAGACAAAAACGCTCTTCACCCGATAATTCACAACAAAAATCAACCCTAACAGCCTCTAAAGTACAAGTGCTCATCAAACAGGAACTCGGTCTGTTGCAAAACCAAGTATGTGCTAAAGATCACACGCTCTGCCGCACAGGACCAAAAGGTAACACTGGAAGACGAGGAAGACCGGGAACCCGAGGGAAACCAGGTCCCCCAGGGAGACCCGGGTCAAACGGACCCCCCGGTAAACATGGACCAATAGGAGCTCAAGGACCGATGGGAATAAAGGGGGATGTTGGAGTGTCGGGAGACCCCGGTCCCGTGGGACCTAGAGGCCCGCCGGGTATGAAAGGCGTCAAAGGTGAACCAGGCCAGTCCATCTCGGCTCCATCTCTGTTGCAGCGTCCTTTTGGAACGACAGTCAATGAAAGTCAGACAGCCATCATGAAATGTACAGCAGATGGTAATCCAAGTCCACAAGTCACGTGGTCTAAGCTGAATTCATCGCTTCCTGTGGGTCGCCACGTGGTAGAATCCAGTGGCGCTTTGATTGTGAAGGACGTTAGACCTGAAGACGAAGGAGTTTACAGCTGCAGAGCTGAAAATTTATTTGGACAAGTGAATGCCTCGGCGAATCTCACTGTTCAATGTAAGTAGCTTTATTTAGGTATTTAACGGTTTAGGGGTTGACCTTGATTCTGTAAAACAGGCCCTTCCAAAGTATAAATCATTTGATATAGCCGTCACCTAAGGATCTTGTGATAGTTATTGGGAAATATGATAATGATACGACAATATAAAGTCTCATCAACAATTTTAAAGTCGGTATACACTACACCTGTTCAAGAAAGGGCACAATAGCAAA
Source organism: Oculina patagonica (assembly GCF_052425735.1). Lineage (NCBI taxonomy): Eukaryota > Metazoa > Cnidaria > Anthozoa > Scleractinia > Oculinidae > Oculina > Oculina patagonica. The sequence continues at coordinate 11,601,361 of NC_135761.1, read as the reverse complement.
GAAAAAAAATAACAAAATATTGCCCTATTTTTCGCAGTTCCTCCTCATCTTTCATTGTCATCCAATCGCTTGATAGCTGAAGAGAAACAAAACGTCACCATCGCCTGCACTGCTACTTGTCAGCCGCTTCCCAGTATCACGTGGTCTAAGTCAGTTGGTAGTTTTCCGGAAGACAGAACTGACGTGATGCATGGAACCCTGACAATCTACAGCGTGACAAGAAAAGACGCTGGAACATACATCTGTAAGGCAGAGAATATTCTAGGATCAGCAGCTGACACTGTTCAACTCATGATATTCTCTCCCCTGCGGTTCAAAGTCCGTCCTCCTCAAGAGGTGACTCCTGTGATTGGTTCAAGTGTTCATCTACCGTGTGTGGCCGAGAGTGACCTGAAACCTACAATCGCTTGGACAAAGGATGGCAAGTCATCACTTCCTGTAGAGTCCAATGTTCTACAGAATGGAACACTGGTTATTCAGAACATCAAGAAAACACACAAGGGGTCTTACACCTGTAGAGCGACTAATCCTCTGGTGTCAATAGAAGCTAAAGTCAAAATCAATACTCCATTTATTATGACTTCCTGTTCTGTGATAAGAAAATACGTCACCAGTGTAAGCGGAAGTTATGTTATTGACCCAGATGGCGCGGGAGGCCTGGCACCATTTACAGCTTACTGTGACATGAGTGACAAGAATGGAGTTGGCGTGACAGTGATAAGTCACGACAGTGAAAGCAGAACGTACGTGAATGGTTATAGCGGTCCTGGTAGTTACTCTCGTGACATTCATTACACAGGAGCGAGTCTGTCCCAGCTTGCGAGTCTCACCAGAGTTTCCTCACACTGTGAACAGTTTATCAAGTATGAGTGTTATGATTCAGTGATGTTGGGGTACGGGGTATATGCCTGGTGGGTGTCACGTGATTCTAGTAAGATGACGTACTGGGGTGGCGCATCACCTAGCAGTGGTAAGTGCGCATGCGGGATGACCAACTCATGTGACAACCTCAGTTATGGTTGTAACTGTGATAAGAATGACAGAGTGTGGCGTGAAGACAGCGGTCTCCTCACTGAGAAGACACATCTTCCAGTTAAACAGCTGAGGTTTGGAGATACAAGCGGTAGTAACAAAGGTTATCATACACTGGGAAAACTGAAATGCTATGGCATAGTATGAAAAGCATGTTAATTTGTATTGCTCACAAGTTATTGTAAGCTCAGTATTTGTAATAACCATAAATATAGTTATGCTTTTTAGAGATAATTTCACGTCGAGTTTGTAGCAAAAGTATATGAAAAAAAAATTGAAAGAAAAATAATTAGCCCCTACTTTATCTGGGTGGCTAACTTGGCTTTATTGGGCTATAAATAAAATTGAAATGAAACTTCATTCGTTAATGAATGTTCCTGATTTCTAGCAGGAGACCTTAATGTGAACTTATATAAAATCGCAATGGTTGTTGTCTTATGGGCGTTAATTAAACTTTAGGTGACGTTCTTGAAGAGCAAAACGTGTAAAAAGGTCTAAAAAGTTTTGGTAATACCGAAAGCATCAGAAATCATTACGAAGACTGCTCACGAGAATGTCGCGAGTGTGACGATTTTTTCGGGCAATTCCGTCAGACAGCAAAAAAGTAAGAAGTTTAACATAAAGTGAGGCTAATGTTTTATTGAACTTCTCATGCACCATACCATTGTTTAATTTCTAAGGTAACAGCTTACGTGCATTAAATTTTGTAAGTTTTGAGAGGTTTAAATACAACGACTCCTCTCTGGACACGATATACAAATACTTATAAGGAAGCAGTCATTAATAACTGGGGGGTGGGGGCCGGTAAATATTTTAAGAAGTTGGCTCAAAAATTGTGTCCCTCCCCCCAAATCAGAGACCAAAAAATTGTGACCCCCTTGCCCTGCTCCCTGCCCGTCCTTTAAATGAGCACATTAAGAATAAACACAGAAAGGTGAAAACCATTGTTTGTAGTTCATTGTATTTTGTCTCTTAGGAAAGCTGTGTGCCCTCAAGAAGGGTCTTGGGCATGCTCCCCCAGGAAATTTTCAATATTTAATCCTCTTAAATCAATTTTTGCGATTCTAGGTAGCAATATGATGGCGCTCCAGACAAGCTACTTAGATTTTTTCTCAGCTATTCGAGCTATTCGAAGCAGGTAAAACAGAAAAACATAGCGAAATACTGTGTTTTTAAGATGATTATTGATAACGTGTCATGCTACGAATAGATATGATCAAAATGAGTTGTTTGAATCAAAACAATATCCTGCGAGAATAATCGTTTCAGTGTGATATTGCAACTGGTTGCGTGAGTCTCACGCTCAATGCACGAGGCTTGAGAAGCCTGAACCAAACAACTGTTGATCCTTAATGCAAGCAAGGGTAGGGGGGTCCGGGGGCATGCCCCTCCGGGAAAATGTTCATTTAAGTCTTCTGAAATGACTAGAAATGCATCTACAAATGTCAAACACGCTAAAAAGTAATCAAGGCAAAAAGCTAGCTTGCTAGTAAAATAGGTAAAGACTGAAATGTTCCTCTCAGAGAACTTGCAGCATGAATGGTTAAAAAATTGTTCTGTGGAGTCTCGTTACGGAAATGTGAATTGAACGTTAACCATTCTAGCCATATTTAGGAGCGTGCGTGTGACTCACTCTAGAAATCTCCACAATGAGTCACGTTCAAGATATAGAAGATTAAGCTTGATAAAAACACGCGCTGTTTGCTGGTCAAGGGACATCACCAAGAAGGGGATGGATGGTGGATCGAAGTAGCCTAAAATATTTTAAAAGCTTATTTGTTAAAAACAGGTGCCCAAAAATTTGTGACCCTCTCCTAAACGTGGGTCCAAAAGCAGTTGGCCCTACCCAAATGGGAGCCCAAAAAATTGCCGCCCCCCCCCCCCCCCGTAATGATTTGATTTAGCGCCCGGGGCGCTTATTTACTTTTGGCACCTTTAGGGAGGGCGCTTATTCGAGACAGGGCGCTTATTCCTAATTTTTTGCGAAACAACCAAATGTTTAAAACAAAATATTAATATATTTTAAAATTACTAGCAAAAGCATAAACTGTAACAGAAAAAAATTGTTGAAAGTTCAGTTATTTTTACAAGAATCGTTCATTTAAGCAGTAAATGTATACGTGTACGGAGCGGTGAACGTTCATGAGTTTATCTTTTCCACGTCAACAACTTCAGTAGAGTCAGTTAGCCACAATAGGAGCGATTTTAACCCTCGGACGTACAAGGGGGTGGGGGGTGGATGCCATATGACGTCATATGACGTCACAGCCAATTAGAGAGTAGAGTAAGCTCAGGGCTTTCTTATCAGTGTAAAATAATCTCGCTACGCCTTAATATAACGAAAACTCCGGGGAGGGGTTCCATCCATTCCCCCCCCCCCCTTGTTCAATGGTGGGGGTGTGAGTTTGCTTGTACGTCCGAGGGTTAAGAATAGGGACGCTTTTAAGAATAGGGGCGCGTAAAGGGGGCGCTTATAAGAATTGGGGGGCGCCTATTAGAATAGGTACACTTATTAACAAAAACACATTCGAAGGGTGGGGGGTCGCTTATTCGGAAGGGGGCGCTTACTGGAAGAAGGGCGCTTATTCGAATCATTACGGTAGATCAGAACACCTTTTTTGTTATTGGTGTTTTCTTCTTTAAATTAACCTGCGAATACAGCCGCCTCGCAAGCTATCTTTAAATAAACTTTCTCCTTATTATTGTTGCATGTTACTGACTTACAATTACCGTATTATTACTAGGTCGTAAAGTATGATCGTCCGGTGAGAGTAGTTCTGAGAAGAACTGTTGTTGGTGACTGACGTTTCGACAACCTGAGCGAAAGTCATCTTCAGAGTCAAGTATTATTACTGTTATATTATATAAAAGAAAATCAAACTAAGGGACTGAAAGTGAAAGCTATTCAGTTGAGGGCAAGTTTTGTTTCTGATGCTCATAAATTTCATCGTCAAATCTTTACATCACTAAGATCGTGACTCAGCTGTATCACGCGTAACAAGTTGTACATCCAAGGGAAAACCAAATTGTTCCTTTTCACCCTTTTGTTAAGAGTATCAGCATAAGATGAACCACGTGACATAGGTATAGAAAGCAAAAGAATACCGATGGTTTACTGATAATCACTGACTAAATTTCCACACACATGGTTTTGGGAAATCAGTTAGAACCATTACCTCTGAACAACTCGAGGTCAACAATTCAAACTCGTCATGCCATGCAGGGGATCTTTCGCAGTATGCTGTGCGGTGTTTTCAATGAAATAAGGTGTTAATTCAATTCAAGTATTTAAATACGTTTGACCCATGTCAATTAGATGATACTTCCTGTGATAGACGTGATACTGAAATCCATTACAAGCTCAGACAAGGATAATGCTATTTTTACTTCGTATCAGTAAACACAGGATTCGTGTTACACTTTCATCAGTGAAACTCCGGGCACAGCAACTTTATATCGTCTTTACACCGATTAAACCCACAGTGAATTGATCTGTAAGCAGCTCAAAGAGAAAACAAAACGTCTTCAGTATCAGTTTGATATCACAAGTTTGTGGTAGCCAGCTGTAACAATGAAACAAGATAAAGAAGAGAAGCAGACGAACAGAAGACAAACACTGAACAGCTTGTGTTCCGCGTCAGGCTTGCTGTTGTCTGTTGTGTGTTGTATCTCGCTAATTCACGTGGAACTCAGAATACAAGAACATCATCGACTGATATCACACTCAGTAACATTCTGTGATAAGATGGAGACAGAAATCCTTCGAAAAGTACAACAAAATTACGACAGATGGCAACTTATGGCTACAGGCCGCTATTGGCAAGGCACCAAAGGTGAACATTATTTGCAATAGTATACGTCCTTCTATAATCATTTTGACAATTAATATTGTGAACCTTGCTAATCGTCTGTACCCAGGGATGCCTGTCATTTATCTTTAGTGTATTTTCCCCCAAAACAAATGAATGCGAAATAAGGTGGCTGAAGCTGTGTTGCTGAAACCCACTCTAATGGAAAAGAAACATAACAGCCATTATATGTTAAAAATGGTTCATAATTTACGATTATGAATAAATAGCTTTAATTTTTCAGGCGAAACAGAGAAAATTTCAAGACAAAAACGCACTTCACCTGATGATTCACAACAGAAATCAACCCTAACAGCCTCCGAAGTACAAGTCATGATCAAACAAGAACTTGGTCTGCTACAAAACCAAGTCTGTGCTAAAGATCACACGCTCTGCCGCGTAGGACCAAAAGGCAACACGGGACGACGAGGAAGACCGGGAACCCGAGGAAGGCAAGGTCCCCCAGGGAGACCCGGATCAAGCGGACCTCCTGGAAAACATGGACCAATCGGAGTGCAAGGACCAATGAGGATAAAGGGCGATATTGGAATGCCGGGAGACCCCGGTCCCGTGGGACCTAGAGGCCCGCCGGGTATGAAAGGCGTCAAAGGTGAACCAGGCCAGTCCATCTCGGCTCCATCTCTGCTGCAGCGTCCTGTTGGAATGACAGTTAATGAAAGTCAGACAGCCATTTTGAAATGTACAGTGGATGGTAATCCAAGTCCAAAAGTCACGTGGTCTAAGCTGAATTCATCTCTTCCTGTGGGTCGTCACGTGGTAGAGTCCAGTGGCGCTCTGATTGTGAAGGACGTTAGACCTGGAGATGACGGAGTTTACAGCTGCAGAGCTGAAAATTTGCTGGGACAAGTGAATGCCTCGGCGAAATTAACTGTTCAATGTAAGTAGCTGAATTTATGTATTTAATGGTTTAGGAGTAGGCTTAATGCTGTAAAACAGGCCCTTCCGAACGAAAAATTACCTTAACATAATATATGAGAATATTACCAAGTGACGAATTTCAGAAGAACTTGGATCAACAAAAAAAAAGTCCTGTGTTCTAATTGACTAAGTCTCATCAATAATATTTAAAGTCGGAATGACCTACAACTGCTAAGATATAAAAAGTAACAAAATTGTGTTTGGCAAATACTTTATCCTAATTTCTGTAATTTTTTTATTTCTCGACAGTTCCTCCTCAACTTTCATTGTCATCCAATCGCTTGATAGCTGAAGAGAAACAAAACGTCACCATCGCCTGCACTGTTTCTGGTCAGCCGCTTCCTGGTATCACGTGGTCTAGAGCAGAGGGTAGTTTGCCTGAAGACATAACTGAAGTGATGAATGGAACCCTGACAATCTTCAATGCGACAAGAAAGGACGCTGGAATATACATTTGTAAAGCAGAGAATATTCTGGGATCAGCAAGAGACATTGTTCAACTGATGACATTTTCTCGCTTACTGTTCAAAGTCCGTCCTCCTCAAGAGGTGACTCCTGCGATTGGTTTCGCTGTTCATTTACCGTGTGAGGCCGAGAGTGACCTGAGACCTACAATCGTTTGGACAAAAGATGGCAAGTCTTCACTTCCTGTAGGGGCCAATGTTCTACAGAATGGAACACTGGTTATTTCAAGCAGCACGAAAGCACACGAAGGATCTTACATCTGTAAAGCAACTAATGCTCTGACAACAATAGAAGCCAAAGTCAAAATCAATACTGCTGTTGTTTTGACTTCTTGTTCTGTGATACGACAATACGTCAGCAGTGTCAGCGGAATTTACGTCATTGATTCCGATGGCGCGGGAGGCCTGGCACCGTTTACAGTTTACTGCGACATGAGTGACAAGAATGGAGTTGGCGTGACAGTGATTAGTCACGACAGTGAGAGCAGAACATTGGTGGATGGATGTTCCACTCAAGGCTGCTACTCACGTGACATCCATTACTCAGGAGCGAGTCTCTCCCAGCTTGCTAGTCTCACCAGAGTCTCCTCACACTGTGAACAGTTTATCAAATACGAGTGTCGTTATTCGGTAATGTTTGGGTGGGGAGGATACGCCTGGTGGGTGTCAAGTGATTCCAGTAAGATGACGTACTGGGGCGGAGCATCACCTGGCAGTGGTAAGTGCGCATGCGGGATGACCAACTCATGTGCAGATTCCTGGCGTGGCTGTAACTGTGATAAGAATGACGTTGTATGGCGTGAAGACAGCGGTCTCCTCGAAGACAAGACACAGCTGCCAGTTAAACAGCTCAGGTTTGGTGATACAAGCGGGTCTGCCCAAGGCTACCACACACTGGGAAAACTGAAATGCTATGGCATTGCGTAAAAAAAAATTTAAAATGTTTTTTCTCTAAAGATCCAGTTGTTTTAAAAAAACATTTGTTAACATATTTTTCTCTAAAGATCCAGTTGTTGGATCTTTAGAGAAAAAGATTTTTGATAAATGGGTTAATGAATTTGCAAGAAAGTAATAAACATACTGAATCGTAACCTAACTGTATCATGTGAAAAAACTGTTATTTCCTCTAGTTTTTTTTCCGAGCGTTTTGTTCTAAAGAAATTAAAGCGAGCAGGTTGGAAAAAGTGTACACGGGATATGCGCAAATACGGCCTGGCTTTCCCCGGCGATGATCAGCTCCATGGGTTGAGCACAGTGGGACACGAAGATAATTGATAACTGAGGCGGCCTCCCCTTTAAGCCTGGTCGTTTCTTGGAGGTCTCTCCGCCTTACCATAATTAGTCTCTACTGTTATATCACTGTTATATTGCTAATAAATGATGATGATGTTGTTGATGATGATGATGATGATGATGATGATGATGATGATGATGATGATGATGACGATGTTGTTGATGATGACGATAATGATGATGATGATGATGATGATGATGATGATGATGATGATACGTTAGATGCATATCATTTGTTTGAATTAACATACTGAGAGCCTTTTGGGAAAATAAATCAGAACACATTTATTGTAATTGCTGTTTTCTTCTTTAAATAAACTTCTCATCATTGTTTCATGTTACTGACTTATAATTTCCTTATATTATTACTGTTACTCAGGTATGAAGGAAAATCAAACTAAAGCCCGGGCCAAATGTGGATGAGAGTTGATGAGAGTTCAAACTCTCGCTCTCGTTTAGCTTGAAACTCTCACGCACTCTCATCGACTCTTAAGCACTCTCGTCGTCTTTCAACCAAATTGTTCGTTTTGACCCTTTTATGACGAGTATCAGCAGAAGGTGTACCACGTGACATAGGTATAATAGTCGTCCATCATTTAGCCATCGCTCCCTCTTTTCTGCCAAAATAAAAGAATGCAGATGATGGTTGATACAATCTTTGACTTACTTTCGTAACATATTTAAAGAAATGAGTTAGAACCAACAAACAAGTGTAAGATTTTTGTAAATAGTGTGAAATAATAAAAATCTGAAATCTGAAGCCGTACACGGAGGCTTTTAAATTAATTCAATTCTAGAATACGTTTGACCCCTGTCAATAGGATGATAAGATAATTATACTTCCTGTGATACTGAATCTCCAGTACAAGCTCAGACAAGTAAAGCTATTTTTACTGCATGTTTACTTCATATCACTCAACACAAGATTCGTGTTACACTTTCATAAGTGAAGCTCGGACACGACCGTGACACAACAGCTTTTGCGAAGCTTTCTATCGTCTTTACAACGATTAAACCAACAGTGAAAGCAGCTCAAAGAGAAAAGATAACGTCCATAGCATCAGTTTGACATCACAAGTTTGTGGCAGCAGCTGTAACGATGGAACAAGATAAAGAAGAGAAGTAGACGAACAGAAGACAAACACTGAACAGCTTGTGTTCCGCGTCAGGCTTGCTGTTGTCTGTTGTGTGTTGTATCTCGCTAATTCACGTGGAACTCAGAATACAAGAACATCATCGACTGATATTACACTCAGTAACATTCTGTGATAAGATGGAGACAGAAATCCTTCGAAAAGTACAACAAAATTATAACTTCTTTATCAAACATTGCCAATTATCGTGGTGCGAGTTGTCTACACTTCACCCAGGATTACATGCCATTTCTAATAAATAAATAAATAAATAAATAAATAAATACGACTTTATTTAATGAGGGTAACATAATTTACTGGTGGCCCAGTAGTTTACAATATGGCCCTCCCTAATTAATTACATATTACATACTTAACTACAAATTATATAAACCTAACTACATATTATATACTAAGGACAGTGATAAAAATGTTAACTTAATTTAATACAATGAGAACTAAAAAAAAAAAAAATAAAATGTTAAAACGTGTTGCTAATTTTAAAATGTTCTATATAAACCTAACTACATATTATATACTTAAGTGATAAAAATTTAAACTTAATTTAATACAATAAGAGCTAAAAAGTGCTGCTGATTTTAAAATGTTCTAGTCCAGCATTTTGTTTTAGTAGCGTTTGGTGTAGTTTTCCTGTAAACTGTTTGTGCGATGTAGCATTACGAATAGAAGCGTCAACATTGTTCCAGAGGCGGGTTGCGCTGGCGTGAAAGGTCCTGCCACCTGTAATTCTTTTATATTTAGGAAGAACTACGTTGTTCTTTGTTGTAGCTTTAGTGTTGTAGCTATCACGTTGTCCTTTAGATAATGTATATATGGAATGAAATAATCCAGACAGTGTCCAAAACTAATCTTATGTAATAGATAAAGCTTTCTGCTACGTATAATATCGTCTATGGGAAGCCATCCTAATTTAGTAAATAACTCCACAGAGTTATCAGAGAACTTAGCATCAAGTATTAATCGTGCACACCGTTTTTGGATTTTTAGTAGTCTAATTAAATTCTCATTGGAGCAATTACCCCAGACAGTGCAACAGTACTCAAGGATAGGCTTGATTAGAGAATTATATAGCAGCTTCCTACAATGAGTTGTTAAATAACATCTTGCACGCTTTAAGAGACAAATTCTGGAATTTAGTTTACTAATTAGATAGTCAATGTGTTTGTCCCATTTTAAATGTTTATCAATCTTTACTCCAAGAATCTTTTCACCAGTGGCTTCGTCTAGCCTGGTGTTGTTCAGGAACAGATCCAAAGAGTCTTTGTCTGCATGACAGACCTTCTGGGCTGTACCAATTAGTAGCTGTTTGGTCTTTGTTGTGTTTGGCATCATACCATTAGCTTTGAACCACTTTCCTGCACTGTCTAATGTATCCTGTAATTTCTGTTGGATCTCCTCACAAGTATTACCACTTGACCAGATTGTTGTGTCGTCTGCGTAGATATCTACTTCGGCTTTCTTAAGTGATAGTGGTAGGTCATTGATGTAGATGGAGAAGAGAGTAGGCCCTAATATGGACCCCTGTGGGACCCCTAGTTTGAGTTCTAGAGGGCTGGATAATGAACCTGACATGGAGCATTGCTGTCAGCGGTTACAGAGGTATGAAGTGAACCATTTTAGGGCTTTATGACTTATATGGTATTTAGCAAGCTTGGATCGAAGCGTATTGTGATTAACTAGGTCAAAGGCCTTACTAAGGTCCATAAATACAGTTCCAACAAGTTTACTATTATCCATTTCTTTCAGCCATTTGTCGGTGATGTTAAGAAGAGCAGTTTCACAGGAGTGATTGGCTCTATAAGCTGATTGGTTGATGTAAAGCAGCTTATTTGTTTTCAAGTGTTCGTGGAATGCTAGTGATACATGTCTTTCGAGAGGTTTCGAGATTATCGGCAAGACCGAGATTGGACGGAAGTTGCCTCTTTGGTGAGTTGATTTTTTTTTGTGGACAGGAGTTACTTTGGCTTTTTTGAAAGCATCCGGGAAGATGCCACTTGAAATACTTGCATTGTAGATGTTTTCAAGACTTGGAGATATCGCCGGCATGGCTGACTTCGGTAGGCGGATACTTATTTCATCCAGACCTGTTGCTTTGTTGAGTGAGATCTTTCTGAGGTCCTGTTCTATAATATTCCTGGTGATAGGTGGTATTTCAAAGGGCGGCGGTGTATTGAATGATCCGCTTTCTGTAAACTCGCTTAATAGAGCTTCAAATTCAGTGGAATCTATATTGTCCGATACTGTAGGGGCTGATATGGACGTGAAGTACTGATTGAAAGCGTTTGCCATTTCCTCAGGTTTTGATATTTGCGCTCCATCAACGTTGTACGCTGGTGACTTTTTTGTCGGCTTTGTTGGTGTGACGCGCTTTAAAATCTTCCACAGATTTTTTACATCGTGTTTATTTTCCATGATCTTTTGTTTGAAGTAATTGGACTTGGCGTTTGCGATAAGCTTAACGACGCGATTTCTTGTTTGTTTGTACATTGTTCTAGCGTTTGTACATTGTTCATGCGTATCTGTTCCAAAATCTCTGGGGTCATCCATTCATTCAGCTCTTTGTTTTTCATTCTGCGAGTCACAATGGGTGCGTGTTGATCCACTATGCTCATGAATAAAGAATTCCAATTGTCAAGTTTGTCATTAACATCATGGAAAACATCAAGTAATGACCAAGGGGCAGTGTTTAAATCATTAATAAACGTTTCACGACAGAAATGCTTGAAGTTTCTGTACGTTATTGATTCGTGGTGGTTTTTTCTTCGTTTACCTCTGCCAGCCTTGTGTACAAAACACACTGGGTAGTGGTCCGTAAGACCATACACAGGCACTTTGATATCAGTTATTCTGTGAGGATGTGTAGTGTCTACAATTTTTCTGTATACGAATAATAAAAAAAAAGAAATAACGATGGTGACGGTATGTTGCTAAAACCTGATCTAATGGGAACGGAAGTCTCATTTACTCGTAACCATCGAATGTCAAACAATCAGGATCCACAGTTTAGACAGTTTACAACGATTTTTTTATCTAATTTTTCAGGAGAAGAAGAGACCATCTCAAGACAAGAACGTTCTTTGGCCGATGATTCACAACAGAAATCAACCCTAACAGCCTCTGAAGTACAAGTACTGATCAAACAAGAGCTTGATCTGCTGCAAAACCAAGTCTGTGCTAAAGACCACACGCTCTGCCGCACAGGACCAAAAGGTAACACGGGACGACGAGGAAGACCGGGAACCCGAGGGAGACCAGGTCCCCAGGAAGACCCGGATCAAGCGGACCTGCTGGTAAACATGAACCAATAAGAGCTCAAGGACCGATGGGCATAAAGGGAGACATTGGAGTGCCGGGAGATCCCGGTCCCATGGGACCTAGGGGCCCGCCGGGTATGAAAGGCGTCAAAGGTGAACCGGGCCAGTCCATCTCGGCTCCATCTCTGCTGCAGCGTCCTGTTGGAATAACAGTCAATGAAAGTCAGACAGCCATCTTGAAATGTACAGTGGATGGTAATCCAAGTCCAAAAGTCACGTGGTCTAAGCTGAATTCATCTCTTTCTGTGGGTCGTCACGTGGTAGAGTCCAGTGGCGCTCTGATTTTGAAGGACGTTAGACCTGGAGACGACGGAGTTTACAGCTGCAGAGCTGAAAATTTGCTGGGACAAGTGAATGCCTCAGCGAAATTAACTGTTCAATGTAAGTAGCTAAATTTATGTATTTAACGGTTTGGGTGTAGGCTTGATGTTATAAAATAGCCCCCTCCGAAAGATAAATAATTTGATATAGCCTTCACCCTTTTACTAAAAGAAGAATTTTAGAAGAACTTCGACCGCACTAAAAATTATAATAAGTCAGGAGCCGATATCAAAGAACACGCGTTTGCCACAGCTCGGCCCATATTAAATTATTTCTGCTTTCGTTCGGGAATAGATCTTACAAATCCAGAGTCAAATCTCACAGTACTGTTTACGTCTAACACTAACGGGTTGGAAAGTAAACATTCATAAAAAAATTGGGAAATTGGTATTGTCGGCATGAAAATTTCTTCTCCATGCCCTGCTCGTCAAAATAAGGAGTTTGCTGGACATTTTTTGTGTACACAGTCATTTTGCGTGCTCTGGGCATGTTTTTTAATGGCAAATATTCAGTAAAAGAAAAACTCATTGTTAGGGCATGAAAAATTTTGCGTCATGCCTTGGGGCTGTATTTTTCCTGTCTTGGATTCGGACAACGATTCATTTCCGGTTCATGCTGGGCATGAACCGGAAATGAGCCGTTTTCATGCTGGGCATGACAGATTTTCTAAGCGCCTGACAATCGTACCCAGACTTTCCTCGGTCATTAGATAAAGGAGTTTTTCATGCCGGGCATGGAAAACGGCTCATTTCCGGTTCATGCTGGGCATGAACCGGAAATGAGCCGTTTTCATGCTGGGCATGACAGATTTTCTAAGAGCCTGACAATCGTACCCAGACTTTCCTCGGTCATTAGATAAAGGGGGCCGCGCAAAAAACGTGCAAGAATGGCATGAGAATTTTACACGCATGCTGCAAGAGACGTTTTTACCATTAACCCGGATAAAAAACTATCTTGGAACGTTTTCTTGAACAACTGGCATGAAATAAAACGCTCCATGCCCAAGTAGAAGGAATCATCGGTTATAAGTAGTGTATTTCCAGTGGAATGCCAAGAGGTCGTAAAAACTTGCTTCAGTTTTTCAAAATAAACCGGAATTACTCTTTACGTGGCATGTAATCATGCCACGTACACCTCAAAAGAGCTTTTGGTCACTAAGTTCACGACTTGAACAAAGAAATGGCATGAAATCGGTCAAAAATCATGCCCATTTCTTTAAAAGTGTCAAAAAATGACTAAACGTTTACTTTCTAACCCGTTCACTGCATGTAATAAGTCCGTGCAAACCAGAAATCGGTAAGATTCAAACAAGCAACTGAAGCAATTACATATTTCCGATCAACGCCATGACTAAACTGACTTCATTTTCAAGGACAAAAAAGTGGTTTATTAATTAACTTTTAACCGTTATTCATTCACGGGTAAACCAGGCTCTCTCGGCTGTAAAATCAGGAAAGAAGCAAAATTATAAAGGAAAACGGACAGGGAATGTGCGTACGACATTGGCATGGCCGCCATTTTTTTTTTTTCATCGTCGCCCTACCTACGCTGCATGTGGTCTGACCACAGGAGCAATGTTTTCGCGGGAAATGTGTTTCTAAAAATAAAAATATACGGGAAAGGGTTGATTCAAGGGTAAAGTACGTATGGAGGCCCCAGTTGATGGGCTCCTGAATAAGTCCAATGCTCTAACTGACTAAGTCCTAACAATAATATTAAGTCAGAATGCACCTGATCAAGAAAGGCTACAACAGCGGAGGAAATAAAATGAGGCAAAAGTGTGTTTGGCGAAAACATCATCATAAATTTTCTTTTCCTCGCCAGCTCCTCCGCAAGTTTCATTGTCATCCAATCGATTGACTGCTGAAGAGAAACAAAACGTCACCATCCCCTTCACTGCTACTGGTCAGCCCCCTCCTAGTGTCACGTGGTCCAGAGCAGTTGGCAGTTTGTCTAAAGACAGAACTGAAGTGATGAATGGAGACCTGATAATCTACAGTGTAACACGAAACGATGGTGGAATATATATCTGCAAGGCAGAGAATATCCTGGGATCGGCAACAGATATCGCTCAACTGACGGTATTTTCGCGATTGCGGTTCAAAGTCCGTCCTCCTCAAAAGGGGACTCCAGCGATTGGTTTTAGTGTTTGTCTTCCGTGTGTGGCCGAGAGTGACCTGAGACCTACAATCGTTTGGACAAAGGATGGCAAGTCGTCACTTCCTGTAGAATCCACAGGCGCGTAGCTGAGGTTTTTGGAAGGGTGTTCGTATTGGCAGGAACATTTATTAAGGGAAGTTATTTAATACGAGCGCCGAAGGCGCGAGCCTCTAGGGGGGTCTTGCGGGCATGTCCCCCCAGAATATTTTGAAATCTAGAGAACCTAAAGTGCTATTTTCAGCATTGTGTACGTCAATATTTCAGACTCGATGGAGTGTAAAATAACAGGTATTTCTAGTCATAACAACAATTCCGGCGTTTTATTAACTTGATACATTCATACATACATACCGACTTAGTACACTAAACGTTTTACAAAAGCTTGACATGTGCTGCAAAGGCATCTCAGGGTAAAAGGTTAAGCCCCCACCCCACGGCTCCACCTCAATGTACTAAAAGCAGCGTCAAAGCGTCAATATGCACTAAATACACGTATCACCTGGGTCCCCCGAAATTGTAATCCCCGCCTTTCGGCTATTGATACTCCATTTATCAAATCCCGAACGCCTGTTAAGGAAATATTTTTTCATCGATGGGATTATTTTGACTGCATATAATACTAGGTCACTAGGATCCATTCTCCTAACAATTTAATACTTTTCCGATACTTTTAGCGTTTTCTTGTAGGGTTATTTAAAGCTGCAACACTCAAAGTTTGTTTTCCATTCCCCACTATTTGCTAAAACCTGAAAATCAACAGTTTCTGTTTTCAGTCCTCCATTATTGACCTCCAAAGGGGGTTCGTTCGAACCCTTCGAACCCCCCCTCCTACGCGCCTGATCCAATGTTCTACAGAATGGAACACTGCTTATTCAGAACATCAAGAAATCACCCGTGGGATCTTACACCTGTATAGCGACTAATGGTCTTTCAAAAATAGAAGCTAAAGTCAAAATCAATTCTCCAGTTGTTGTGACTTCCTGTTCTGTGATTAGGAAATACGTCAGCGGTGTAAGCGGAAATTACGTCATTGATCCAGATGGCGCGGGAGGCCTGGCACCATTTACAGTTTACTGCGACATGAATGACAAGAATGGGGTTGGCGTGACAGTGATTAGTCACGACAGTGAAAGCAGAACGCACGTGTATGGTTATAGCAGTCCTGGTAGTTCCTTACGGGACATCCATTACACAGGAGTAAGTCTTCCCCAGCTTGCAAGTCTCACCAGAGTCTCCTCGCACTGTGAACAGTTTATCAAGTACGAGTGTCATGGTTCAACGCTGCTCAGGACCGGAATGGCATGGTGGGTGTCATGTGATTCCAGTAAGATGACGTACTGGGGCGGGGCATCACCTGGCAGTGGTAAGTGCGCATGCGGGATGACCAACTCATGTGCAGATTCCTGGCGTGGCTGTAACTGTGATAAGAATGACGTTGTATGACGTGAAGACAGCGGTCTCCTCGATGACAAGACACAGCTGCCAGTTAAACAGCTCAGGTTTGGCGATACAAGCGGGTCTGCCCAAGGCTACCACACACTGGGAAAACTGAAATGCTATGGCATTGCGTAAAAAAAAATTAAAATGTTTTTTCTCTATTAAAAGATCCAGTTGTTTTAAAAAAACAATTTTTTATTATTCTCTAAAGATCGAGTTGTTGGATCTTTAGATTTTTTTTTTTGATAACTGGGCTAATGAATTTGCAAGAAAGTAATAAACATACTGAATCGTAACCTAACTGTATCATGTGAAGAAACTGTTATTTCCTCTAGTTTTTTTCCGAGCGTTTTGTTCTAAAGAAATTAAAGCGAGCAGGTTGGAAAAAGTGTACACGGGATATGCGCAAATACGGCCTGGCTTTCCCCGGCGATGATCAGCTCCACGGGTTGAGCACAGTGGGGCACGAAGATAATTGATAACTGAAGTGGCCTCCCCTTTAAGCCTGGTGGTTTCTAGGAGGTCTCTCCGCCTTTCCATAATTAGTCTCTACTGTTATATCACTGTTATATTGCTAATAAATGATGATGATGATCATGATGATGATGATGTTGTTGATGATGATGATAATGATGATGATGATGATGATGATGATGATGATGATGATGATGATGATGATGATGATACGTTAGATGCATGTCATTTGTTTGAATTAACATACTGAGAGCCTTTTGGGAAAATAAATCAGAACACATTTATTGTAATTGCTGTTTTCTTCTTTAAATAAACTTCTCATCATTGTTTCATGTTACTGACTTATAATTTCCTTATTATTACTGTAACTCAGGTATGAAGGAAAATCAAACTAAAGCCCGGGCCAAATGTGAATGAGAGTTGATGAGAGTTCAAACTCTCGCTCTCGTTTGGCTTGAAACTCTCACGAACTCTCATTGACTCTCATGCGCTCTCATCGACTTTCAACCAAATTGTCCGTTTTGATCCTTTTATGACGAGTATCAGCAGAAGGTGTACCACGTGACATAGGTATAATAGTCGTCCATCATTTATCCATCGCTCCCTCTTTTCTGCCAAAATAAAAGAATGCAGATGATGGTCGATTCAATCTTTGACTTACTTTCGTAACATATTTAAAGAAATGAGTTAGAACCAACAAACAAGTGTAAGATTTTTGTAAATAGTGTGAAATAATAAAAATCTGAAATCTGAAGCCGTACACTGAGGCTTTTAAATTAATTCAATTCTAGAATACGTTTGACCCCTGTCAATAGGATGATAAGATAATTATACTTCCTGTGATACTGAATCTCCATTACAAGCTCAGACAAGTAAAGTTATTTTTACTGCATGTTTACTTCATATCACTCAACACAAGATTCGTGTTACACTTTCATAAGTGAAGCTCGGACACAACCGTGACACAACAGCTTTTGCGAAGCTTTCTATCGTCTTTACAAGGATTAAACCAACAGTGAAAGCAGCTCAAAGAGAAAAGATAACGTCCATAGTATCAGTTTGACAACACAAGTTTGTGGTAGCAGCTGTAACGATGGAACAAGATAAAGAAGAGAAGCAGACGAACAGAAGACAAACACTGAACAGCTTGTGTTCCGCGTCAGGCTTGCTGTTGTCTGTTGTGTGTTGCATCGCGCTAATTCACGTGGAACTCAGAATACAAGAACATCATCGACTGATATCACACTCAGTAACATTCTGTGATAAGATGGAGACAGAAATCCTTCGAAAAGTACAACAAAATTACGGCAGATGGCAAGTTATGGCTACAGGCCGCCATTGGCAAGCCGGAACCAAAGGTGAGCATTGTTTCGTCATGAAACTGGTATCCGCAATGCAGTGCAGTTAACAGTAAGTATAACTTCTTTAACAAACATTGCCAATTATCGTGGTGCGAGTTGTCTACACTTCACCCAGGATTACATGCCAGTTCTCTACAATTTTCCTGTATACGAATAAAAAAAACGAAATAACGATGGTGACGGTATGTTGCTGAAACCTGATCTAATGGGAACGGAAGTCTCATTTATTCGTAACCATCGAATGTCAAACAATCAGGATCCACAGTTTAGACAGTTTACAACGATTTTTTAATCTTATTTTTCAGGAGAAGAAGAAACCATCTCAAGACAAGAGCGTTCTTTACCCGATGATTCACCTCAGCAATCAACCCTAACAGCCTCTGAAGTACAAGTACTGATCAAACAAGAACTTGGTCTGCTGCAAAACCAAGTCTGTGCTAAAGATCACACGCTCTGCCGCACAGGACCAAAAGGTAACACGGGACGACGAGGAAAACCGGGAATCCGAGGGAGACCAGGTCCCCCAGGGAGACCCGGGTCAAACGGACCCCTCGGTAAACATGGACCAATAGGAGCTCAAGGACCGATGGGAATAAAGGGGGATGTTGGAATGCCGGGAGAACCCGGTCCCGTGGGACCTACAGGCCCGCCGGGTATGAAAGGCGTCAAAGGTGAGCCAGGCCAGTCCATCTCGGCTCCATCTCTGTTGCAGCGTCCTGTTGGAACGACAGTCAATGAAAGTCAGACAGCCATCATGAAATGTACAGCAGATGGTAATCCAAGTCCACAAGTCACGTGGTCTAAGCTGAATTCGTCGCTTCCTGTTGGTCGTCACGAGGTAGAGTCCAGTGGCGCTCTAATTGTAAAGGACGTTTGACCTGAAGACGAAGGAGTTTACAGCTGCAGAGCTGAAAATTTATTGGGACAAGTGAATGCCTCGGCGAAACTCACCGTTCAATGTAAGTAGCTTTATTTAGGTATTTAACGGTTTGGGGGTTGACCTTGATTCTGTAAAACAGGCCCTTCCAAAGTATAAATCATTTGATATAGCCGTCACCTGAGGATCTTGTGATCGTTATTGGGAAATATGATAATGATACGACAATATAAAGTCTCATCAACAATTTTAAAGTCGGTATACAGTACACCTGTTCAAGAAAGGGCACAATAGCAAAGAAAAAAATAATAACAAAATATTGCCCTATTTTTCGCAGTTCCTCCTCATCTTTCATTGTCATCCAATCGATTGATAGCTGAAGAGAAACAAAACGTCACCATCGCCTGCACTGCTACTTGTCAGCCGCTTCCCAGTATCACGTGGTCTAAGTCAGTTGGTAGTTTGCCTGAAGACAGAACTGAAGTGATGCATGGAACCCTGACAATCTACAGTGTGACAAGAAAGGACGCTGGAACATACATCTGTAAGGCAGAGAATATTCTGGGGTCAGCAGCTGATACTGTTCAACTCATGATATTCTCTCCCCTGCGGTTCAAAGTCCGTCCTCCTCAAGAGGTGACTACTGTGATTGGTTCAAGTGTTCATCTACCGTGTGTGGCCGAGAGTGACCTGAAACCTACAATCGCTTGGACAAAGGATGGCAAGTCATCACTTCCTGTAGAGTCCAATGTTCTACTTAATGGAACACTGGTTATTCAGAACATCAAGAAAACACACAAGGGGTCTTACACTTGTAGAGCGACTAATCCTCTGGTGTCAATAGAAGCTAAAGTCAAAATCAATACTCCATTTATTATGACTTCCTGTTCTGTGATAAGAAAATACGTCACCAGTGTAAGCAGAAGTTATGTTATTGACCCAGATGGAGCGGGAGGCCTGGCACCATTTACAGCTTACTGTGACATGAGTGACAAGAATGGAGTTGGCGTGACAGTGATAAGTCACGACAGTGAAAGCAGAACGTACGTGAATGGTTATAGCGGTCCTGGTAGTTACTCTCGTGACATTCATTACACAGGAGCGAGTCTGTCCCAGCTTGCGAGTCTCACCAGAGTTTCCTCACACTGTGAACAGTTTATCAAGTATGAGTGTTATGATTCAGTGATGTTAGGGTACGGGGTATATGCCTGGTGGGTGTCACGTGATTCTAGTAAGATGACGTACTGGGGTGGCGCATCACCTAGCAGTGGTAAGTGCGCATGCGGGATGACCATCTCATGTGACAACCCCAGTTATGGTTGTAACTGTGATAAGAATGACAGAGTGTGGCGTGAAGACAGCGGTCTCCTCACTGAGAAGACACATCTTCCAGTTAAACAGCTGAGGTTTGGAGATACAAGCGGTAGTAACAAAGGTTATCATACACTGGGAAAACTGAAATGCTATGGCATAGTATGAAAAACATGTTAATTTGTATTGCTCACAAGTTATTGTAAGCTCAGTATTTGTAATAACCATAAACATAGTTATGCTTTTTAGAGATAATTTCACGTCGAGTTTGTAGCAAAAGTATATGAAAAAAAAAATTGAAAGAAAAATAATTAGCCCCTACTTTATCTGGGTGGCTTTGGGCTCTTACCGATAGTGCTAGCACTTTTTTGGCATTATTTGGCTTCGCGAGCTTTTTTTTACACATTTTATCCTAAAAAGCACTGCTAGCATTATTTTGGATTTTTGACTGACTATTTGTCTAATTTTGTGTTAAAAAGCACAATCTGAATTTGTTTATGGCGTCCAAAGATGCATTATGCCCTCATTTGAGTCAAAGGAGCCGAGGAGGCCTGGGGAATAGGTTTGATACGTCAGTGGTTGCCTTCTAGAAACCCAGTCCATCACACTCGTTCCAAGATGACGTCATTCACGTTGCCATCGAGGAACAATGCAAGTCAGCCAGCCAAGGCAGAGTTAGCTCGAGAGCGTAATCTGACATCAAACATTGATCGTTACATTTTATTGTTGAAAAATGTAACTGAAAATCTGAAAATATAATAAATTATATTCTATGTTTAAAAAAATCGGGAAAAAGTGAGCATTTTTATGTTACCCACGAGCACTTTGTAACAAAATTAGCATTATTTTAGCACTTTTTTGGCCAAAAACGAGCACTTCTTTTAGCATTTAATGCTTTTTTTACGAGCACTTTCGGTAAGAGCCTAGTTGGCTTTATTTTGCTATAAATAAAATTGAAATGAAACTTCATTCGTTAATGAATGTTCCTGATTTCTAGCAGGAGACCTTAATGTGAACTTATATAAAATCGCAATGGTTGTTGTCTTATGGGCGTTAATTAAACTTTAGGTGACGTTCTTGAAGAGCAAAACGTGTAAAAAAGTCTAAAAAGTTTTGGAGTAATACCGAAAGCATCAGAAATCATTACGAAGACTGCTCACGAGAATATCGCGAGTGTGACGATTTTTTCGGGCAATTCCGTCAGACAGCAAAAAAGTAAGAAGTTTAACATAAAGTGAGGCTAATTTTTTATTGAACTTCTCATGTACTGTACCATTGTTTCATTTCTAAGGTAACAGCTTTCGTGTATTAAATTTTGTAAGTTTTGAAAAGTTTAAATACAACGACTCCTCTCTGGACACGATATACAAATACTTATAAGGAAGCAGTCATTAATTATGTGTGCCCTCAAAAAGGGTTTTGGGCATGCTCCCCCAGAAAAATTTCAATATATATTTAATCCTCTTAAATCACTTTTCTGCGATTCTGGGTAGCAATATGATGGCGCTCCAGAAAAGCTACTTAGATTCCTGTTTTAACTTTTCTCAGCTGTTCGAGCTATTCGAAGCAGGTAAAACAGAAAAACATAGCGAAATACTATGTTTTTAAGATGATTATTGATAACGTGTCATGCTACGAATAGATATGATCAAAATGAGTTGTTTGAATCAAAATAATATCCTG
Source organism: Oculina patagonica (assembly GCF_052425735.1). Taxonomy (NCBI): domain Eukaryota; kingdom Metazoa; phylum Cnidaria; class Anthozoa; order Scleractinia; family Oculinidae; genus Oculina; species Oculina patagonica. The sequence goes on along the minus strand of NC_135761.1, from coordinate 11,579,693 downwards.
CAAGAAATAATCGTTTCAGTGTGATATTGCAACTGGTTGCGTGAGTCTCACGCAGAGAACTTGCAGCATGAATGGTTAAAAAAATTGTTCTGTGGAGTCTCGTATGTGCATTGAACGTTAACCATTCTAGCCATATTTTGAAGCGTGCGTGTGGCTCACTCTAGAAATCTCCACAATGAGTCACGTTCAAGATATAGAAGATTCAGCTTGATAAAAACACGCGCTGTTTGCTGGTCAAAGGACATCACCAAGAAGGAGATGGATGGTGGATCGAAGTAGCCTAAAATATTTTAAAAGCTTATTTGTTAAAAACAGGTGCCCAAAAAATTTGTGACCTTCTCCTAAACTTGGGTCTAAAAGCATTTGGCCCTTCCCAAATGGGAGCCCAAAAAATCTTAGCCCTCCCCTCAAAATTGCCGGCCCTCCGCCCCCCCCCCCCCCCCCATAATGATTCGATTTAGCGCCCGGGGCGCTTATTTACTTTTGGCACCTTTAGGGAGGGCGCTTATTCGAGACAGGGAGCTCATTCGAGACAGGGCGCTTATTTAATTTTTTGCGAAACAACCAAATGTTTAAAACAAAACTTTAATACATTTTAAAATTACTAGCAAAAGCATAAACTGTAACAGCAAAAAATTGTTGAAAGTTCAGTTACTTTTAGAAGAATACCGTATTTACTCGAATAAGCGCCGCCCCCGAATAAGCGCCGCCCTCGAATAAGCGCCGCATTTGGGACAAAAAAGTTAATAAGCGCCGCCCCCGAATAAGCGCCGCAATCCTGCGGCGCTTATTCGAGGAATTTCGTTTAACTAAAAACAATGCTACAAGTCCTACAAAGCAACTCTAAAACAAACTTGGACATTTCTTTCCATCAAAAGTGATTGTTTAACCGCTCGCCCATTAGTTTTTTCTATCCAACATTCTTACAATACGTAGTTCTGTAAATGTTGTGAGGGTCGCGGACTTTGCCAGGACAGCTAGCACCACTTCTCTCTTCAGCAAGAGACGAATACTGACAATCAAAAGACGCTATTTTCAATTGCTGTATAAGGTCAGATTCTTTGTGGCGTTCAAATTTTAAATAAGCGCCGCCCTCAAATAAGCGCCGCCCTCGAATAAGCGCCGCACTTGAGGCGCGAAAAATTAAATAAGCGCCGCGGCGCTTATTTGAGTAAATACGGTAGTTCATTTTAGCAGTAAATGTATACATGTACGGTACCGTGAATGTTCATGAGTTTATCTTTTCCACGTCAACGACTTCAGTAGAGTCAGTTAGCCACAATAGGAGCGTTTTTAAGAATAGGGGCGCTTTTAAGAATAGGGGCGCGTATAAGAATGGGGGCGCCTATTAGAATAGGGGCGCTTATTAACAAAAACACATTCGAAGGGGGGGGGGCGCTTATTCGGAAGGGGGCGCTTACTGGAAGAAGGGCGCTTAATCGAATCATTACGGTAGATCAGAACACCTTTTGTGTTATTGGTGTTTTCTTCTTTAAATTAACCTGCGAATACAGCCGCCTCGCAAGCTATCTTTAAATAAACTTTCTCCTTATTATTGTTGCGTGTTACTGACTTACAATTACCGTATTATTACTAGGTCGTAAAGTATGATCGTCCGGTGAGAGTAGTTCTGAGAAGAACTGTTGTTGGTGACTGACGTTTCGACAACCTGAGCGAAAGCCATCTTCAGAGTCAAGTATTATTACTGTTATATTATATAAAAGAAAATCAAACTAAGGGACTGAAAGTGAAAGCTATTCAGTTGAGGGCAAGTTTTGTTTCTGATGCTCATAAATTTCATCGTCAAATCTTTACATCACTAAGATCGTGACTCAGCTGTATCACGCGTAACAAGTTGTTCATGTAAGGGAAAACCGAATTGTTCTTTTTGACCCTTTTGTTACGAGTATCAGCATAAGGTGAACCACGTGACATAGGTATAGAAAGCAAAAGAATACCGATGGTTTATATAATCACTGACTAAATTTCCACACACATGGTTTTGGGAAATCAGTTAGAACCATTACGTCTGAACAACTCGAGGTCAACAATTTAAACTCGTCTTGCCATGGGAGGTGTTAATTCAATTCAGATATTTAAATACGTTTGACCCATGTCAATTAGATGATACTTCCCGTGATACTGAATCTCCATTACAAGCTCAGACAAGTAAAGTTATTTTTACTTCATATCAGTAAACACAGGATCTACGTTACACTTTCATCAGTGAAACTCGCACGCAACAGCTTTCTATCATCTTTACAGCGATTAAACCCACAGTGAACTGATCTCTAAGCACCTCAAAGAGTAAAGTAAACGTCTTTTATCAGTTTGATATCACAAGTTTGTGGTAGCAGCTATAACGATGAAACAAGATAAAGAAGAGAAGCAGACGAACATTCGGCGAAGACAAACACTAAACAGCTTGTGTTCCGCGTCAGGCTTTCTGTTGTCTGTTGTGTGTTGTATCGCACTAATTCACGTGGAACTCAGAATACAAGAACATCATCGACTGATATCACACTCAGTAACATTCTGTGATAAGATGGAGACAGAAATCCTTCGAAAAGTACAACAAAACTACGGCAGATGGCAAGTTATGGCTACAGGCCGCCATTGGCAAGCCTCCAAAGGTAAGTTTCGTCATGATTCAACTGGTATCTGCAATACAGTGCAGTAGACAGTAGACAGTAGACTTCTTTAACAATAATTGCCAATTATCGTGGTGCGAGTCGTCTATATCAGTTCACCCAGAATTGCATGCCATTTGTCTATAATTTTTCTTGACACAAATGAAAACAAAATAACGAGGCAGACGGTTTGTTGCTGAAACCTAATCTAATGAAAACGGAAATACTACTAGTAACCCTCCAAAGTCAAAGAGTTAGGATTCACAATTTCGATTTCAAATAAATAGCTTTAATTTTCAGGTGAAGAAGAGACAGTCTCAAGACAAAAACGCTCTTCGCCTGATGATTCAGAACAAAAATCAACGCTAACAGCCTCTGAAGTACAAGTAATGATCAAACAAGAACTCGGTCTGCTGCAAAACCAAGTCTGTGCTAAAGATCACACTCTCTGCCGCACGGGACCAAAAGGTAACACGGGAAGACGAGGAAGACCGGGAACCCGAGGGAAACCAGGAACCCCAGGGAGACCCGGATCAAACGGACCTCCTGGTAAACATGGGCCAATAGGAGCTCAAGGACCGATGGGCATAAAGGGCGATATTGGAGTGCCAGGAGATCCCGGTCCCGTGGGACCTAGAGGCCCGCCGGGTATGAAAGGCGTCAAAGGTGAACCGGGCCAGTCCATCTCGGCTCCATCTCTGCTGCAGCGTCCTGTTGGGACGACAGTCAATGAAAGTCAGACAGCTATCTTGAAATGTACAGCAGATGGTAATCCAAGTCCACAAGTCACGTGGTCAAAGCTGAATTCGTCGCTTCCTGTAGGTCGACACGTGGTTGAGACCAGTGGCGCTCTGATTGTAAAGGACGTTAGACCTGGAGACGACGGAGTTTACAGCTGCAGAGCTGAAAATTTGCTGGGACAAGAGAATGCCTCGGCGAAGTTAACTGTTCAGTGTAAGTAGCTGAATTTATGTATTTAACGGATTAGGAGTAGGCTTAATGCTGCAATAAAACAGTCCCTTTCGAAAGATAAGTGAAAGTTATTGGGAAATATGACATGAGAATATTATCAAAAAAGAAATTTTAGAAGAGCTTCGATGAGCACTTAAAAATATGTTTCGTCCTGCGTTCTAACTGACTGCATTCTAATTCTGAATTATACACCTGTTAAACAATAGTGGTTTGGGCAAAAACTCATTATACCGTATTTATTCGATTAAGCGCCCAACCTCGAATAGGCGCCCACCTCGAATAAGCGCCCACCCTGAAGGTAGGAAAAGTTAATAAGCGCCCAGCCTCGAATAAGCGCCCACCCCCACTCCAGAAAAAACTGAAGTCCATAAGAGGAGTATTGATTATTGAAATTGACTAAGTAATACTAAGAAGACTTCCCCCATGACCGAGTTTTCTTAGTATTTTACAGAAACTTTCAATGAACAGTTAAATTTCTGCTCTGGTACATCTTCACGTTTTATTATTATTTATTGTTTTGTTACAAAAATAAACTTAATATTTGCTGAAAATCGTGAAAATTTAATAAGCGCCAAGCCTCGAATAAGCGCCCACCTCGAATAAGCGCCCACTCCCAAGGACCAAAAAATTAATAAGCGCCCAGGGCGCTTAATCGAATAAATACGGTAATCTCCCTATTTCTCGACAGTTCCACCTCAACTTTCATTGTCATCCAATCGATTGATGGCTGAAGAGAAACAAAACGTCACTATCGCCTGCACTGCTACTGGTCAGCCGCTTCCTAGTGTCACGTGGTCCAGAGCAGTAGGTAGTTTGCCTGAAGACAGAACTGAAGTGATGAATGGAACTCTGACAATCTACAGCGTGACCAGAAAGGACGCTGGAATATACATTTGTAAAGCAGAGAATATTCTGGGATCAGCTACAAACACTGCTCATGTCATGATATTCTCTCCTCTTCGGTTCAAAGTCCGTCCTACTCTAGAAGTGACTCCTATGATTGGTTCAAGTGTTCATCTGCCGTGTGTGGCCGATAGTGACCTGCGAACTACAATCGTTTGGACAAAGGATAGCAAGTCTTCACTTCCTGTAGAGTCCAGCTTTCTACTAAATGGAACACTGTTTATTCAGAACATCAAGAAATCACACGAAGGATCTTACACTTGTAGAGCGACTAATGCACTGGCAACAATAGAAGCTAAAGTCAAAATTAATTCCCCAGTTATTGCGACTTCCTGCTCTGTAATCAGAAAATACGTCAGCAGTGTAAGCGGAAATTACGTCATTGATCCAGATGGCTCGGGAGGCCTGGCACCATTTACAGTTTACTGTGACATGAGTGACAAGAATGGAGTTGGCGTGACAGTGATAAGTCACGACAGTGAAAGCAGAACGTACGTGAAAGGTTATAGCAGTCCTGGTAGTTACTCTCGTGACATCCATTACACAGGAGCGAGTCTGTCCCAGCTTGCAAGTCTCACCAGAGTCTCCTCACACTGTGAACAGTTTATCAAATATGAGTGTTATGATTCAGTGATGTTCAGGTACGGGGTATATGCCTGGTGGGTGTCACGTGATTCTACTAAGATGACGTACTGGGGCGGAGCATCACCAGGCAGTGGTAAGTGCGCATGCGGGATGACCAACTCATGTGCAGACTCCAGGTATGGTTGTAACTGTGATAAGAATGACCTTGTATGGCGTGAAGACAGCGGTCTCCTCACTGACAAGACACATCTCCCAGTTAAACAGCTGAGGTTTGGTGATACAGCAGGTTCTACTGACCAAGGTTACCACACACTGGGAAAACTGAAATGCCATGGCATAGCATAAAAAACATGTTAATTTGTATTGCTCTCAAGTTATTTTAAGTTCAGTAATTGTAATAACCATAAACATAATTATGCTTTTTAGAGATGATTTCACGTCGAGTTTGTAGCAAAAGTATATGAAAAAAGAAATTGAAAGAAAAAATAAAAGCTGTAGTTTATTTTTTATTTTCCTTAAAATTTTATAACGAATTTAAAATAATTGAACGACTGGGGAAGAAATCGCTAAGGGACGGACCGTTATTTTTTTGGAGGGGGGGGGGGATAAAAAATATTGAAAAAAATAGTTTGCAGGGCCTGGAAAGACAAAATAAATTGTTTGCAAACACGATATGTATAACAAAAAATAGTAAGAATTTCGAAAAAAAATGTTTGCAGAGGTGCATAAACTAAAAAAAAAAGTTTGCAGAGGAAAATTTTTCATCCTCCCCCCCCCCCTCCAAGAAAATAATGGTCCGTCCATAACGACACTATATTTTTTGATAGAGTCAATTAGTTTCAATTTTAGCATTTAAGTTTGTTAACTCTTATTAGCAAGAGAAAATAGGGGGACTTTTTTCTCTTGCTCTTAACAAAAGCTTTGACACTTCAAAACAAAACGAAACTTGAAAACAAAATACGAAGGATGTGTCATATGCCAACGTTAACACCTGTCATATGAAGCGATAGCTACATGGAGTCTAGTTTGATGCTTTTCATGTCGTGAGAGGTGCTATAACCTAACCTAGACACAAACATCACAAAGAAAACACGTTCAAGAACTGTGAGCTTAACATTTGAGTTCCCTATACCTGATTATGGCTTCTGATCGATCCTGATAACTGTTCATATGAAAGCCAAGCTTTTGAGCAAGTTACCAACAGGAAATTTGAGCATGTTTCCCCCACGACTGGATTTTTCGGCACAAAAAGAGATTTGGTACCACCGCTAACGTTCTTAGATCGTAACCTAACTTAACTCGTGTGTAGAAACGGCTATTTTTGCTTGGCCCATTCTAGTGTTTTGTTCTAAGGAAATCAAAACTAACAGGCTAGAGAAAGTGTAGGCGGCCTGTCAAAATCTAACGTCCGGCAAATATTAATAGCTGATTTACAAATTCACCGGACAGGGTTGAGCGCAATATGACACGAACATACTTCAGACACATGCCATTCATTTGACTTCACAATACCGTATTTACTCGAATAAGCGCTGCGGCGCTAATTATGTTTTTCGCGCCCGTTTATTCGGGGGCGGCGCTTATTCCAGTAAATTCAGCCTTAAGAGAATTGATCAGAACACATTTAATGTAATGGCGGTCTTAACTCATTAAATAAACTTCAATTCCTCCTTATTATTGTTGCATGTTACTGACTGATATCAACGTATTTCTACTGTTACTAGTGTAGAGAAAATCAAACCAAACAGGTGAAGGCGTTTCAGTAGTGAACCACTTAAATTTCTGATGTTCCTAGATGTTACCATAAAATCGTTATATCACTAAGATCGTGACTCAGCTGTATCACGCGTAACAATTTGTACATCCAAGGGAAAACCGAATTGTTCTTTTTGACCCTTTTGTTACGAGTATCAGCATAAGGTGAACCACGTGACATAGGTATAGAAAGCAAAAGAATACCGATGGTTTATATAGTCACTGACTAAATTTCCACACACATGGCTTTGGGAAATCAGTTAGAACCATTACGTCTGAACAACTCGAGGTCAACAATTCAAACTCGTCATGCCATGCAGGGGATCTTTCGCAGTATGCTGTGCGGTGTTTTCAATGAAATAAGGTGTTAATTCAATTCAGGTATTTAAATACGTTTGACCCGTGTTAATAAGATGATACTTCCTGTGATAGACGTGATCCTGAAATCCATTACAAGCTCAGACAAGTAATGCTATTTTTACTTCGTATCTGTAAACACAGGATTCGTGTTACACTTTCATCAGTGAAACTCCGGGCACAGCAACTTTCTATCGTCTTTACACCGATTAAACCCACAGTGAACTGATCTGTAAGCAGCTCAAAGAGAAAACAAAACGTCTTTAGTATCAGTTTGATATCACAAGTTTGTGGTAGCCAGCTGTAACAATGAAACAAGATAAAGAAGAGAAGCAGACGAACATTCGGCGAAGACAAACGCTGAACAGCTTGTGTTCCGCGTCAGGCTTGTTGTTGTCTGTTGTGTGTTGTATCGCGCTAATTCACGTGGAACTCAGAATACAAGAACATCACCGACTGATATCACACTCAGTAACATTCTGTGATAAGATGGAGACAGAAATCCTTCGAAATGTACAACAAAATTACGACAAATGGCAACTTATCGCTACAGGCCGCAATTGGCTAGGCACCAAAGGTGAACATTATGAGGCCATTTTCAAAAATACCATAATACTCTTTGACTCTTTGTTGTCCCTCCAAAATTTTGCATAAGCATTGTTTTCAATTTCTCTTGCTGTCTCAAGAGAAATTGAAAACAATGCTTATGCAAAATTTTGGAGGGACAACAAAGAGTATTATGGTATTTTTGAAAATGGCCTATGAAAAGGGTATTTGCAATAGTATACGTCCTTCTATAATTATTTTGACAATTAATATTGTGGACCTTGCTAATCGTCTTTACCCAGGGATGCCTGTCATTTATCTTTAGTGTAATTTCCCCCAAAACAAATGAATGCGAAACAAGGTGACTGAAGCTGGGTTGCTGAAGCCCACTCTAATGGAAAAGAAACATAACTGCCATTAGATGTCAAAAATGGTTCATAATTTACGATTATGAATAAAAAGCTTTAATTTTTCGGGCGAAACTGAGAACATTTCAAGACAAAAACGCACTTCACCTGATGATTCACAACAGAAATCAACCCTAACAGCCTCTGAAGTACAAGTACTGATCAAACAAGAACTTGGTCTGCTGCAAAACCAAATCTGTGCTAAAGATCACAAGCTCTGCCGCGTAGGGCCAAAAGGCAACACGGGACGACGAGGAAGACCAGGAACCCGAGGGAGGCAAGGTCCCCCAGGGCGACCCGGATCAAGCGGACCTCCTGGAAAACATGGACCAATCGGAGCGCAAGGACCGATGGGCATAAAGGGCGATATTGGAATTCCGGGAGACCCCGGTCCCGTAGGACCTAGAGGCCCGCTGGGTATGAAAGGCGTCAAAGGTGAACCGGGCCAGTCCATCTCGGCTCCATCTATGCTGCAGCGTCCTGTTGGAATGACAGTCAATGAAAGTCAGACAGCCATGTTGAAATGTACAGTGGATGGTAATCCAACTCCAAAAGTCACGTGGTCTAAGCTGAATTCATCTCTTCCTGTGGGTCGTCACGTGGTAGAGTCCAGTGGCGCTCTGATTGTGAAGGACGTTAGACCTGGAGATGACGGAGTTTACAGCTGCAGAGCTGAAAATTTGCTGGGACAAGTAAATGCCTCGGCGAAATTAACTGTTCAATGTAAGTAGCTTTTTTTCTTTATTTAATGGTTTAGGAGTAGGCTTAATGCTGTAAAACAGTCCCTTCCGAAAGAAATAATATCAATAATATTTAAAGTCGGAATGACCCACAACTGCTAAGATATAAAAAGTAACAAAATTGTGTTTGGCAAATACTTTATCCTAATTTCTGTAACTTTCTTGACAGTTCCTTCTCGATTTTCATTGTCATCCAATCGCTTGATAGCTGAAGAGAAACAAAACGTCACCATCGCCTGCACTGTTACTGGTCAGCCGCTTCCTAGTATAACGTGGTCTAGAGCAGAGGGTAGTTTGCCTGAAGACAGAACTAAAGTGATGAATGGAACCTTGACAATCTTCAATGCGACAAGAAAGGACGCTGGAATATACATTTGTAAAGCAGAGAATATTCTGGGATCAGCAAGAGACATTGTTCAACTGATGACATTTTCTCGCTTACGGTTCAAAGTCCGTCCTCCTCAAGAGGTGACTCCTGCGATTGGTTTCGCTGTTCATTTACCGTGTGAGGCCGAGAGTGACCTGAGACCTACAATCGTTTGGACAAAAGATGGCAAGTCTTCACTTCCTGTAGGGGCCAATGTTCTACAGAATGGAACACTGGTTATTTCAAGCAGCACGAAAGCACACGAAGGATCTTACATCTGTAAAGCAACTAATGCTCTGACAACAATAGAAGCCAAAGTCAAAATCAATACTCCTGTTGTTTTGACTTCTTGTTCTGTGATACGACAATACGTCAGCAGTGTCAGCGGAATTTACGTCATTGATTCCGATGGCGCGGGAGGCCTGGCACCGTTTACAGTTTACTGCGACATGAGTGACAAGAATGGAGTTGGCGTAACAGTGATTAGTCACGACAGTGAGAGCAGAACATTGGTGGATGGATGTTCCACTCAAGGCTGCTACTCACGTGACATCCATTACTCAGGAGCGAGTCTCTCCCAGCTTGCTAGTCTCACCAGAGTCTCCTCACACTGTGAACAGTTTATCAAATACGAGTGTCGTTATTCGGTAATGTTTGGGTGGGGAGGATACGCCTGGTGGGTGTCACGTGATTCCAGTAAGATGACGTACTGGGGCGGAGCATCACCTGGCAGTGGTAAGTGCGCATGCGGGATGACCAACTCATGTGCAGATTCCTGGCGTGGCTGTAACTGTGATAAGAATGACGTTGTATGGCGTGAAGACAGCGGTCTCCTCGAAGACAAGACACAGCTGCCAGTTAAACAGCTCAGGTTTGGTGATACAAGCGGGTCTGCCCAAGGCTACCACACACTGGGAAAACTGAAATGCTATGGCATTGCGTAAAAAAAAATTAAAATGTTTTTTCGCTAAAGATCCAGTTGTTTTAAAAAAACAATTTTTCATAATTCTCTTAAGATCGAGTTGTTGGATCTTAAGAGAAAAAGATTTTTGATAACTGGGCTAATGAATTAACTGAATCGTAACCTAACTGTATCATGTGAAAAAACTGTTATTTCCTCTAGTTTTTTTCCGAGCGTTTTGTTCTAAAGAAATTAAAGCGAGCAGGTTGGAAAAAGTGTACACGGCATATGCGCAAATACGGCCTGGCTTTCCCCGGCGATGATCAGCTCCATGGGTTGAGCACAGTGGGACACGAAGATAATTGATAACTGAGGCGGCCTCCCCTTTAAGCCTGGTCGTTTCTTGGAGGTCTCTCCGCCTTTCCATAATTAGTCTCTACTGTTATATCACTGTTATACTGCTAATAAATGATGATGATGTTGTTGATGATGATGATAATGATGATGATGATGATGATGATGATGATGATGATGATGATAATGATGATGATGATGATGATGATGATGATGATGATGATGATACGTTAGATGCATATCATTTGTTTGAATTAACATACTGAGAGCCTTTTGGGAAAATAAATCAGAACACATTTATTGTGATTGCTGTTTTCTTCTTTAAATAAACTTTCTCATCATTGTTTCATGTTACTGACTTATAATTAATCGGGCGTGGCCGATTTATAGTTTACCCTTTGGTCGTCCTAGAGCATAGTCTCCTGTCGGCCAAAAAGACGGGGATAGCTAGGGGTTGCTACAAAACCGCTACGGGTGACGCATACCGCAATGGTTTTCATTTTAGTTTTGACAGGAAATCGTTGCAGGCACACTTGGTCGACTTTTGGGTTAATGTGTAATCAGGTTGTGTTTTTTTGCTTCGGCGGAAGGACAGAGAAAAAAGCTTACGGGGCAAAGTACAGTATGGGGCCCAGTTCTCGGCCACTTTTGACGTAAACTTGTATTTCTTACCTCAGAAGAACCGCAGGAACTTGAAATTTCTCCCAGAGCTAGCTACATTATTCAGCTTTTTGGTGTAAAGCTATCGACCGGTCAAAAATTAATTTGCTCGAGCAATAATAAAAATAAAAGCTCCATTTGTGGGCCCAGTTCTCGGCCACCTTGGCCCAGTTCTCGGCCACTAAAAAGCTTGTGCGTAATTATCTGGTTTTCATTTTAGTTTTGACAGGAAATCGTTGCAGGCACACTTGGTCGACTTTTGGGTTAATGTGTAATCAGGTTGTGTTTTTTTGCTTCGGCGGAAGGACAGAGAAAAAAGCTTACGGGGCAAAGTACAGTATGGGGCCCAGTTCTCGGCCACTTTTGACGTAAACTTGTATATCTTACCTCAGAAGAACCGCAGGAACTTGAAATTTCTCCCAGAGCTAGCTACATTATTCAGCTTTTTGGTGTAAAGCTATCGACCGGTCAAAAATTAATTTGCCCGAGCAATAATAAAAATAAAAGCTCCATTTGTGGGCCCAGTTCTCGGCCACCTTGGCCCAGTTCTCGGCCACTAAAAAGCTTGTGCGTAATTATCTGTAAAAAAAATGCTCAATTAATTTTCACAGTCATAAAATCACTCTGTAAACCTATTTATGTTATATCGATCCCAAATTATTTTTATGAGGCTTTGTTTTACTTTAGAAAAGAAGGATTTTAACGCGCCTAGTTGCCTATGTGCAGGTTTTGGCAAAACCGCATTGTGTGACCCGTGCATTTAGATGGTTTATTTTGCAGTGAAAAGGTCTTGAAAAATTTAGGTGTTGTAGAAATAATAGACAAGACAAGAGTCAGCTCAAAACTTAGAGATAAGATTGAACTTTATTTTTAAAACATTTATTTCTTTCATTCTGGCAGCAGCAGATGAAATTATATTAAAAACCAAGCGCTAAGCTGTGATAGCGAGCAGGGTGGCCGAGAACTGGCAAATACGCAAACGTCGCAAGAAAAAATTTCGAAGTAAATTAAGACCAAAAAATACAACGGTTCAACGAAAAGTTAACTAAAGCAGAAAGCTGAATTATTCTACGTTTCACATGCCAAAAATTAGCTCGTATGGTGGGGGCTTTTGGATAAAATACGAATTTAACTACTTCCATGAATTTTAAGGAGCCGTAAACAAACAAATTTTTCGGGAATGCAAATTCACCTACCTCCGCGTAAACTCGACGTGTGAGCTTTCTATATCGAATTGAACGATCAAACTCAAGATACTTAAAGCACATGAATCAGTCTATCGTTTGAAGGAAATACCTTTTTCTTTTAATTCAACTGGAGTGTGAAAAAACGCGTTAAACACAAAGTGGCCGAGAACTGGACCCGGCCGAGAACTGGGCCCCATACTGTACTGATATTCACCATTGTGAAATTGCACTTACTTTGACAAGTTAAAGTTATTTTTGTAAATGAAAAAGGTAACGTCATTGATGTCACGCAGTGTTTTTTTTAGCAAACTAGATGGTTTGCTGGTTTCTGACTATGAATGGGGGTGTGATCTTGCGGTATATTTTTTGAGCCTGACTCCGCCGTAAAACTTTTTTTTTATTTAGCAAGAACTGTGTCGATTTTCATTTCTGAACAATTGGTCGTCAAGTCGTTTGTCACAAAGAGTAGAATGTTTGTACAGCATGTTTTGGAATTATTTTAGATTTGGTTAGTAAGACGCTTCTGAAGACCTGAGCAAAACATTGGGAATGTACAGTATTAATAGGAACTTGAATGGAATTTTTCACAAGTTGGATAAAGGTATCAACTGAAAAAAATGGACTTCAAAATGAGAACTTGGATTTTGTTGTAATTAAATTTTATCGCGGATTGGATGCATAATATCACGGCTTTGAAAGTCTTCAAATAATTAGAAAGGTTCCTTTCTTCCTTTTGATCTTATTGTTATTTTCATGTATTGATTATTCGAAAGTGGTTTTCGTTGATACGAAAAAAAAACGGGTTTTCACTGAATTGCTTGAAGTATTTTTAGACGTGATAATATTGGCTTAATCAAATTACATTGTGCACGAAATATTTGTTATTCTTTTGTCTTGAAACTTTGAGGAAATTGAAATTTTTGTTTGACAGTAGTGTATGAAAGGCATTTTATACAGGGTCTGGAAGGGGGGGTCCTGATCCCGGATTCCCGCTTCTTTTTTACGAAAATCCCGCATCCCGCATTTTTTAAAATAGCTGTCCCGAATCCCGTTTTTTCTTCCCCCACCTTCCCCCCCCCCCCCCCCCAAAAAAAAACTTTTTTCTGCAAAAGCTAAAAAATGTAAGATGTAGATTGGCGCTTTCGATTTATATCTTGAACTTACGAGTGCAAAAAAAGAAATAACTTCTTTAGTGCTCTCATCATACTGACCTCAGTATGATGAGAGCACTAAAGAAGTAATAATAATAATATAATAATAAGAACTTTCTTTAAGTGTCTTGTCTTCTAGCTAGCCTTAAGCTTACTAATCGGGGACACTGTTTAAATTAAAATATAATACATAGTTACTAACTATGTATAATATAAGTGCAAAAACGATTCTGGTCTATTTACATTAAATTATACTACACATTTTACAAGAACAGTGTCCACCGCGTCTCATCTGAGACGAGACACTGTGCTCGCCCGGTTGATTCGCGTTCGCTGCTTGAACGTCCATTTGTGACGTGCAACTTCCCGTTTTCCCGACAGGAAGTTTAAAAATCCCGCATCCCGTGCCTAAATTTCGGTTAATCCCACTTCCCGGAGAGCAGTCAAATCCCGAATCCCGTCAAAATATCTTGCGTTTTCCCGAATCCCGCACTGTATTTTGGTCAAATCCCGGATCCCGAAAATACCCTTCCAGACCCTGTTTATAGAACTGAATAAAAAATAAGAAACATTGATAAAGGTTATTTCAAAGATTTATTTTGCCTGATTTTGAAGGGTTTCAGGAGTTTTAAAGAGTGCTGGTAAACGGCTGTATGTTGTTTGTGATTACGGATCTTATTTAGTTTCGAACGCTCTAATTTTTGAAAGGTTAAAACAGGTTAAAACCGGGCGGTTTCATGAGTTTTTTGGGTAGAAAGGTACGGTGGTGGTCAAAAAAAATGTTTAGAAAGGAATGACTGTAGTAGCACGTAAGTCGGAGGTTTGCGTGAGTCACGGGGTATAGTATGCGTGAGCTGGATTTCCGGCGTCATAACGGCATGTTTTGTTTACTGAAAGATACACTCGACGTTTAGTTAGCTTAGTCGGCTTGGGAAACTATTTTAAAAATGAATGTTGTAATAGTTAATTAATTGCAGGCCCAAGAGAGGCCCGCAACCCTAATCTTGACAGTGACCAGCGGATTGCGTATTACGCGTGCGCGCCACGTTTATAAAGGCTATCTGCAAACCGGAAGTTGAAAATTTTCTTCTTCCACTAAGAACGATCGGAATGCAAAAAATGTGTCAATCACGACAGTTTGTCGTAACACCGGAAGAGAAAAATCTTGTCTCCAAGAGCGATAAGAATGCGAAAAATGAAGCTTCTGTCGGAAGATTGCAGACATTACGTTTTGCAGACGTTGTTTTATAGGTGTTGCTTTTGAGAAGATCTGCTGTGATTGTATCACAGATAAACTACGGCAAAGCGAATGATTCCAACAACGGTTATTCTCGAGAAATTCCTTATAACACTGACAACAAAGCGAGTTTGCCGACGGAGGAAAATCACATCTCAATTCACACCGCGTGCTCGACTACACTTCGCAAAACTGTCAATCAAAAAAAACAACTCTGATTGGTTCGCGGCAATAGGAAACGATAAAAAACATTCGTGACTTAAGCGTGACGCGTTACTCGACCTTACTCGGAATAATTTTCTTTTGTCCAGTGGAGCGATCTGTGGTCATAGCTTAAAATATAAAAATGGTTTAAACAGATCTAAAAATATAAAAGGATACTCTAAATTCGATCGAAAATTTAGAGTATCCTTTTATATTTTTAGATCTGTTTAAACCATTTTTATATTTTATCGACACTGTCTGAAAAATTTAATATCGATAAACTTTGGCTTATTCACCATTGAAACATGGCAAACTTGTCAACATATGATTGGTAATATCAAACACGTAAAAATATCATCATAATTTCG
Source organism: Oculina patagonica (assembly GCF_052425735.1). Taxonomy (NCBI): domain Eukaryota; kingdom Metazoa; phylum Cnidaria; class Anthozoa; order Scleractinia; family Oculinidae; genus Oculina; species Oculina patagonica. Next base: position 11,564,369 of record NC_135761.1, on the reverse strand, counting down.
CACACATTGAGATACTGTTATTCTCGGTGGACAGACTCCCAATAAACAACCGCAGTTTATAAAAGAAATCTCAATTACCACAGTTATGCCAACTTCTGGAAAACTTCCCAAAAACCTTGACTTGAAGTAATTTTCCAAACTAACAAAAAACACTTCCCTCCCAGTACCTTCTCTTAACTGCATCGAGGCCCGCACTTTCTAACCTGTGGTTACCACTAGTAGTAATCTAGAATTAACCCACTCTCGATTGGAGTCTGTTCTGGATTCGCGCTACCTTTTCGCCGCGAAGGAATTTTGTAAAATTTCGCTAGTGGAAAGAGGTACTGTAAGAACAGTATCAATAACTCAAAAGGAGGAACTTCTTTGTAGCTCTGAATTAAGACGTATGATAAAATTTTAGAATAAGAAACTTTCGATATATGGTTTTCATATTGTTTTTGTCAATTTCCTTTTGTGGCAGATTTTTTGAGAATCAGCTTTTCTTTCGTGTGATGACAGACACAGGACAGAACGAGAGGTGGATGAGAAAGATGCCGAAGATGAATAGGCACCGAAAAACGACAAGAACCGTCAAGGACTTATCTTTAGAGGGCGGGGAGTTTTGGCATACTGTATTTCGAGGACTGGACTGGACTAGTAAAACGCGGACTAGTAAAACGCGGACTTGTAAAACGCGGACTAGTATAACGCGGACTAGTAAAACGCGGACTTGTAAAAGGAGGACTAGTAAAACCCGGACTAGTAAGACGCGGACTTGTAAAACGCGGACTTGTAAAACGAGGGCTTGTTAAGCACGGACTTGTAGAACGCGGACTTGTAAAACAAGCGCTTGTAAATCGGATAAAACTAAACGGTTTAGCGAGCGAAACAATTTGTGTTTGAAGCTCTTGTGTGTTTCTTCGACGGCATATTTCTAGCTTTTTTGAGCACTCTATGGTCTGTTTTAGCGTGGAGATGTTTTTGCAGTATAGCACATGTTCGTTCTGCAAACCCCTACTAAAACAACGGGATTGATGCTATGAGTTGTGTGCATATGTTTCTTTCTTTCCACTACTTGACGTCTGTTGAGTGCAGTCGTTTGTATTGCCCGCACGAGGTAGAACGGGGCCCGTCCAGAAATCAACAGTCAATGATAAATAAAGGTGACGGGCCTACACGACTCCTACGTTCGTGACATTAGAATATTTGCCGTTAAATGTTTAAATTCGGTCTTTCGACCTTATTTGCTTCTGACTTCTTTCTGAGGGTACTGTTTTAAATTGGGGGCAGTATGTGGTAAATAAAGGTGACGGGCCTACACGACTCCTACGTTCGTGACATTAGAACATTTGCCGTTATATGTTCAAATTCGGTCTTTCGACCTTATTTGCTTCTGACTTCTTTCTGAGGTTACTGTTTTTTTGAGACATTATGTATTGAAGAGAGCCGTAAGATGATTGTGGCCAAGGAAGTGTCTAGAGGCGTTTTACAAGTCCGCGTTTTACTAGTCCACGTTTTACTAGTCCGCGTTTTACTAGTCCGCGTTTTACTAGTCCAGTCCAGTCCACAAGTTAAAGACACATCAAGACCACCCCACTGTGAATTGCCATAGCACAGACAAAATTATAGTCAATATCTTATATGTTTTTAAGAGAATTACATAAGAACCAAGGCATGTCTTGTCTTGCCTTACATTGACATGCAATAATTTGGAAATACTAAGCTCGTAACAGTTTAAGACAGAATCCATCAGGAATTTGAGTAACATTAATTTTAGTTACGCAAAAATTGAGCACCAGAATAATTTAAATCCTTGTGTTCTTTCATACCTTGTTAAAGGCTTGACATGTGATAACACCAACATAACACCAACAACAGTTCTTTATCAGTGGGGATTAAAGAAAAAAAATGGAAACATCATCACACAGTTGACCCCCATGCAAAAACACTCCAGGATGTCCGGGACTGTTTGGTGTCCGTCTGCCAATTTCTAACTTCAAATTCCAATGTTAAATTCACATTAAATTTTCAATATTTCTTAGTTGTCTAAATTTTACTAATTTTTTTAAAAAAACTATCACCTGCCAAACATCCCCAAAAATCACTCAAAAAATTACAAAATACCGCAATACATAGATACATGGGATGAGTGAAGTTTCCTTGGATTCATTGAAACACCAACAAGATATTTCCGTTTAAGGTGGCTGATAATGGGTTTCAGTATTTCCCAGTCCTTATACTTTGGTTCAGGACTAAAAGCCTTCATCAATTACTATAACAGTAATGGTATGAAACAAATGTTCAATCATTCATCAACAAGTTGTGATCATTTTCTTGACAATAGTAGTTCCCCGGTAAACAGTTGTAGTACTGTCCCATCAAATTGCAATGCCTGGAAAATACCGAAAAGCACACGACCTTCAGGTGAAACCGCACCTTACAGTATTACCAATACACTGCACTTTGCTAAGTCTTAAAACTTTACATTTTCTAGTCGTCTACTTCAATCGTTTATTTGTATTGTGTGAAATACATTTATAAATTGAAACCACCATGTCATTAAGTAATAATGCAATCTCGACAACGTTCTAGATATTATATTATGCACACTAATACAGCTCATGCAAGCCCTGTGACTTACACAAACACAGTCGGACTGAGTGCTACTTAAGTAACTGCTTCGTGGTTTCTGCTGTACTGAACCCTGCCTTTCAAGGCAAAGCGCCCGATTTTAAGCTTCTCAAGCTTCTCAATGTTCTTGTTTCCTTATATTATTACTGTTACTCAGGTATGAAGGAAAATCAAACTAAAGCCCGGGCCAAATGTGGATGAGAGTTGATGAGAGTTCAAACTCTCGCTCTCGTCTAGCTTGAAACTCTCACGCACTCTCATCGACTCTCAAGCACTCTCGTCGTCTTTCAACCAAATTGTTCGTTTTGACCCTTTTATGACGAGTATCAGCAGAAGGTGTACCACGTGACATAGGTATAATAGTCGTCCATCATTTAGCCATCGCTCCCTCTTTTCTGCCAAAATAAAAGAATGCAGATGATGGTTGATACAATCTTTCACTTACTTTCGTAACATATTTAAAGAAATGAGTTAGAACCAACAAACAAGTGTAAGATTTTTGTAAATAGTGTGAAATAATAAAAATCTGAAATCTGAAGCCGTACACGGAGGCTTTTAAATTAATTCAATTCTAGAATACGTTTGACCCCTGTCAATAGGATGATAAGATAATTATACTTTCTGTGATACTGAATCTCCATTACAAGCTCAGACAAGTAAAGGTATTTTTACTGCATGTTTACTTCATATCACTCAACACAAGATTCGTGTTACACTTTCATAAGTGAAGCTCGGACACAACCGTGACACAACAGCTTTTGCGAAGCTTTCTATCGTCTTTACAACGATTAAACTTACAGTGAAAGCAGCTCAAAGAGAAAAGATAACGTCCATAGCATCAGTTTGACATCACAAGTTTGTGGTAGCAGCTGTATCGATGGAACAAGATAAAGAAGAGAAGCAGACGAACAGAAGACAAACACTGAACAGCTTGTGTTCCGCGTCAGGCTTGCTGTTGTCTGTTGTGTGTTGTATCGCGCTAATTCACGTGGAACTCAGAATACAAGAACATCATCGACTGATATCACACTCAGTAACATTCTGTGATAACATGGAGACAGAAATCCTTCGAAAAGTACAACAAAATTACGACAGATGGCAAGTTATGGCTACAGGCCGCCATTGGCAAGGGACCAAAGGTAAGTTTTGTCATTTTAGTACAGTAGACAGTATAACTATATTTAAAGGAGAAGTTCACTCCAGAATGGCCATTTATTTTTTTTACGCCAATAAAAAGTTTTTACAAAGATATGTTGTTCACCAAAATTTTAGCTTCTAACGAGCGCTTAAACCCTACGAAATCCTTTTCTAAAGTAACTTAAAACTCGACAACTGAACGCCGCCATCTTGGAGCTGGTAATGTATGCGTGACGTCAAAGAGCTCAGCCTGAAGTTTTAAGCGGGAAAATTTAAATACTTCAAACTCCTTGTTTCTTTGTTGTGGCTTTTGTTTGTGAAAATGCCTCTCTGTGCAGCTCCATTTTGCTTAAACAGAGCTCCAAGAAATACAAAAGAGGGATTCCTTTTCACCGTCTTCCAATTTTTTAAAGAACAATTGCTCAAAGGCAGACATAGATATTTGTGTGTTCCGGCGTTTAATCGGGGTCCGATCGAGTTCATTATCGAAGTGCAATTTTCTGCAATTTTTTCAGGTTGATTTATTATTACATATCCTTCGAGACCTACTATTTTTCTCGCCGTCCCGCTCGACAATCTGTCCCTGGGTCTCCGAGGATGATCATGTTACTAATGTTGCAGTATTGCATACGGTACGTTCATGTTGCAATCAAGATTTGTGGCAAACAGAACATAAACAACCAATAAGTCCATAAACTGCAATGTCGCTAATGTTCCGCGGTTATAAACGTCCTCCTCCACTGTTCGCGTCAGTCATGACGACATGAACGCGAACATTGCTGTTTTATTTTGTTTACAGCATCCATCCTAGTTATTTTACGCCGGACGTTTCCTTGAACATTACAAAAAGTTACCAAAGTAGCAGACCGTATCAGTTTGTTGTAGCAGTGCTATTGAAGAGAATATATTTACTTGTTTGCTTGACCGGAAATAATCGCCGGGACCTCGATCAAACGCCCCCGGGGTTTCTCTAAAAGTTAGCAGTTTTGACCCGGCGTTTATACGAATCCGGCGTTTAATCGGGAAAATACGACGAAGTCAACAACAACAACAGAGCTCAACAACAGCAAAAACAACCATTCTATTTGCCAGAAAAATATAAATAATTACAGCATGAACAAAAATTAATTTAAATTGGCAAAGTAACAAATTTGGTTGGTATTGCGTTTGTTTGTTTTTTTTCACGCAGGAGACTGTATCTGTGATCTTCTTCGAAGCAGTCATCCGTATAGTTTTCGGAGCACACAAATATTTATGTCCGCTTTGGCAGGAATTTTTCGTTTCTGCCCAATCTTGTAATTCATTCGTGAGCATTTTTTCTTTTAGATATTGAAAGACGGTGAAAGGTTTTTTGTATCTCTTGGAGCTCTGTTTGAGAAACATGGAGCTGCACAAACAGGCATATTGACAAACAAAAGCCATGCACTACAAAGAAACAAGGAGTTTCGAGTATTTAAATTTTCCCGCTAAACTTCAGGCTGAGCTCTTTGACGTCACGCATACATTACTAGCTCCAAGATGGCGGCGTTCAGTTGTCGAATTTTGGGCTTCTTTAAAGAAAGATTTCGTAGGGATTTAGCGCTCTTTGGAAGCTGAAATTTTGGTGAATAACATATTTTTGTATAAACTTTTTATTGGCGTAAGGAAAATAAATGGCCATTCTGGAGTGAACTTCTCCTTTAAGCATAATTTCTTCGATAATTATTGCCAATTATTGTGATGCGAGTCGTCTACACTTCACCCAACATGCCATTTCTCTACAATTTTTCTGTATACGAATAAAAAACGAAATAACGATGGTGACGGTATGTTGCTGAAACCTGATCTAATGGGAACGGAAGTCTCATTTACTCGTAACCATCGAATGTCAAACAATCAGGCATAGGCGTACGAGGCGGGGGGCGAGGGGGGCTGCAGCCCCCCCAGCGCCGAAATTTTTCGGGCAAAATGCTTGGAATTCGGGCAACAAGTCTAGAGGAAAAAATAGAAAATAAGCCGAAAAATCTCAACATGACGTTCAAAACGAATTACATCAACAGAAAAAAGTATTGGAAATATAACTTTGTGGTTCAAAAGTCTAACTAATTTCTCATGTATGTTTTCGTTTCCTCTCGAAAATTGCTATAATCCCGTTCGATTTTTTCGCACATTTTGTGTTACCCCACAGTTTGATTCAGTTACAATCATTTTTAAGGGAGAAGGAAATTGGCGACGGTGACCAGAAGTTAGGATTCTCCATAGCTCGACCGTTTGCGCGCGTTTATTCCAGCCTAAGACCTTGAAACAAAGCTGTTACAGATGTGATGAAGCTTGTCAGGGGCACCCAACGGAATATTTCGTTAAAATATCTGTTCGGAAGACGATTTGAGATCTAGAATTTTTGGAACATTCCTTGTAAATTTTTTTCTTGCTTGCTTTTCCTAGGATTTTCGAATATCTAAAAAATGGTATAATTGTTCATTTTTAACGGATTTTTACTCTAAAAAGGTCACCTAGAATTTTCGGGAGCCCTTCTCTGTCTGGAATTTTTTCGAAAAGGTAAGTTTTGATCCCTATAACTTTCGGATCACTAGACTTTCAGCTAGGAAATCCGAACAGATAAAAATTTTTTAGGGGATAAAAATATGCCTATATCTACTGTTTAAATACTAAAATACGTTCAACGGTGCTATCTTTAAGTGGTTTTGAACTATATTCTCGATGGGTGCCCCTGGCTTGTGCTTTGACTCAAATGTTAAGTCGTAAGGGCTAGCTCAAAACTTTCAAAGAAATGTTTTAACCCATTTACCTGACACGCTTTTACATATCTTTCAAGTGAGAGAATGTAAATTGGCTGCCCGAAAATACGTTAATGTTTGCTAAACTCAGGAACGGATAAATAATATATTTCCGAAGAAAAAATACAGTGCAATGAAATCTTCGGGCAACACCACGAAATTAATAAAAAAAAACTGTCGTTTTCTTAAAGCAAGCAGGCAAGTTTAAGTTTGTACACAACTATTTCAATGCACGTTTCGTTGCCCATTTTAAATGCCTCTTTATTCGGCTTTCAACACATGTCATTTTTTTTTTCGGGCAACTAGGTCTCCGCCTCCCAAGGTACGAAGGTGCCCGTACGCCTATGCAATCAGGATTCACAGTTTAGACAGTTTACGATTTTTTAATCTAATTTTTCAGGAGAAGAAGAGACCATCTCAATACAAGAGCGTTCGTTGCCCGATGATTCACAACAGAGAGCAACCCTAACAGCCTCTGAAGTACAAGTACTGATCAAACAAGAACTTAGTCTGCTGCAAAACCAAGTCTGTGCTAAAGATCACACGCTCTGCCGCACAGGACCAAAAGGTAACACGGGAAAACGAGGAAGACCGGGAACCCGAGGGAAACCAGGTCTCCCAGGGAGACCCGGATCAAGCGGACCTCCTGGTAAACATGGACCAATAGGAGTTCAAGGACCGATGGGCATAAAGGGCGATATTGGAATGACGGGAGACCCCGGTCCCGTGGGACCCAGAGGCCCGCCCGGTATGAAAGGCGTCAAAGGTGAACCGGGCCAGTCCATCTCAGCTCCATCTCTGCTGCAGCGTCCTGTTGAAATGACAGTCAATGAAAGTCAGACAGCCATCTTGAAATGTATAGCGGATGGTAATCCACGTCCAAAAGTCACTTGGTCTAAGCTGAATTCATCACTCCCTGTTGGTCGCCACGTAGTAGAGTCCCGTGGCGCTCTGATTTTGAAGGACGTTAGACCTGGAGACGATGGAGTTTACAGCTGCAGAGCTGAAAATTTGCTGGGACAAGTAAATGCCTCGGCGAAATTATCTGTTCAGTGTAAGTAGCTATATTTATGTTTTTTAAATAGGCTCCTCCGAAGATAAATCATTTGATATAGCCTTCACCTAACATGAAATGAGAATATTACTAAAAGAAGAGTTTCAGAAGAGCTTCGATCGACACTAAAAATTAAAATAAGTCCTGTCCAGTGCTCTAACTGACTAAGTCCCAAAGCCGGAATGCGTCCGTTCAAGAAAGGCTACAATAGCGGAGGAAATAAAATGTAGCAAAAGTGTGTTTGGCGAAAACATCATCATCAATTTTCTTTTTCTCGCCAGTTCCTCCTCAACTTTCATTGTCATCCAATCGATTGATGGCTGAAGAGAAACAAAACATCACCATCGCCTGCACTGCTACTGGTCAGCCGCTTCCTAGTGTCACGTGGTCTAAGTCAGTCGGTAGTTTGTCTAAAGACAGAACTGAAGTGATGAATGGAACCTTGATAATCTACAGTGTAACACGAACGGATGGTGGAATATACATCTGCAAGGCAAAGAATATTCTGGGATCGGCAACAGATATCGCTCAACTGACGGTATTTTCGCGATTGCGGTTCAAAGTCCGTCCTCCTCAAGAGGTGACTCCTGTGATTGGTACAAGTGTCGATCTGCCATGTGTGGCTGAGAGTGACCTGAGACCTACAATCGTTTGGACAAAGGATGGCAAGTCTTCACTTCCTGTAGAGTCCAATATTCTACAGAATGGAACACTGCTTATTCAGAACATCAAGAAATCACACAAAGGATCTTACACCTGTAGAGCGACTAATCCTCTGGTGTCAATAGAAGCTAAAGTCACAATCAATACTCCAGTTATTGTGACTTCCTGTTCTGCGATAAGAAAATACGTTAGCAGTGTAAGCGGAAATTACGTCATTGATCCAGATGGCGCGGGAGGCCTGGCACCATTTACAGTTTACTGTGACATGAGTGACAAGAATGGAAATGGCGTGACAGTGATTAGTCACAACAGTGAAAGCAGAACGCATGTGAATGGGTATGGCGGTCAGGGTAGTTACTCTCGTGACATTCATTACACAGGAGCAAGTCTGTCTCAGCTGGCGAGTCTCACCAGAGTCTCTTCAAAATGTGAGCAATTTATTAAGTATGAATGTTATGGCTCATACTTAAGTAGCGGATATGGCTTCTGGGTGTCACGTGATTCCAGTAAGATGACGTACTGGGGCGGAGCATCACCTGGCAGTGGTAAGTGCGCATGCGGGATGACCAACTCATGTGCAGACTCCTGGCGTGTTTGTAACTGTGATAGGCAAGACAGAGTATGGCGTGAAGACAGCGGTCTCCTCACTGACAAGACACATCTGCCAGTTAAACAGCTGAGGTTTGGCGATACAGGCGGGAGCGACCAAGGATACCACACACTGGGAAAACTGAAATGCTATGGCATAGCATAAAAACATGTTAATTTGTATTGCTCTCAAGTTATTGCAAGCTCAGTATTTGTAATAATCATTATTGTTATTATCACGCTTTTTAGAGATAATTGCACGCCGAGTTGTGTAGCAACAGATATCTGAAAAACGGAAATCGCGAAAACAAAAGCGTTAGTAATGCGTTAAATTAGCCTTAAAATTTAACTGCTACGCAAAAAATTCACTTACGACACTTTTTTCATAGAGGTAATTAGTCCCAACCACAGCATTGAGTTTGTTAATTCGTCACAAAAACTCTGACGTTTCTGCACGTTAAAAAATACAATGTGTCATACAAAAGCGTAAATATCTGTTATATAAAGTACAGTCGTAGCCCTCGTAAGCAAGCCTCGAGAATTCGAAAAAGTGGTCCACTAGATCTGGTCGTTTACGAGAATGAAGTTCCGTAAGCGACTATACGTTGAAACAATAGAGGTTGGTCGCTTAGCAGAGCTTTTATCTTAAAGCTTTCTTCCTCATTCTTTTGGTAGCACTCTTGAACGATCAGTATCAACAAACATAATCAGGCAATGTTATATTACGATAAATGTGATTAAGTAGTGTAAACTTACTAACAAGAATCAGAATCTCTGATCGAGTTATCGCTTTCTAGAGCTTGCAAAGAAAGGAAAAAGACCAGTTAGGAGCCATCGCTTACAAGAGCTTTTAATAACAGAGTTTGAGAGACAATTCAAACAACAACAACAACAATCTTTTTTTGTATTCGTGCCATTACAAAAGGTATTTACAAAAAGTATTAGAAATAAAATTAGAGTACTGGCTGCCTGGAATAACCATAAAGACTAGCTGAGCCAGGCAGCCAGTTAACATTAGCATTATAATGAAAATAAATTACAGGTCGGCAAGAATAGGATTTACAATGGCGCCGTAACTCGAACTGCAGGAACTGGTCGCTTTTGAGAGTGGTCGCAAAGAAAGCTTCGACTAGTACATGCAATCATCAAATACAGAGGCATCAGAGAAGCGGCTGTGAGCTTAACAGTTGACGTTCCTTTTCCTGATTGTGGCTTTTTTTTCTCGAGCCCGATAACTGTTCATATTAAAGCCAAGCTTTTGAGCAAGTTAAAGTGGTGAAACACATGTTGCCGCAACGACTGGATCTTTACAGAAAAAGATATTTAATAGCTGGGCTAATTAATTTTCTAGAAAGTTTTAAACATACTTAGTTCGTAACCTAACTGTATCGTGTGTAGAAATCGCTATTTCCTTTCGGCCCATTCTAGCGTTTTGTTCTAAAGAAATCAAAACGAGCAGGTTGGAGGAAGTGTAGACGGCTTATTAAAATGAAAGGGCAGTCAAAAACTAAGTAGCTGATTTACAATTTCACTGAGATATGTGCAATTCTGACATCGTTTGCCCCGGTGATGCTCCGTTCCCAGGGTTGACTGATGTGAAAGAAGTTAAGATACGTCAGATACATGTCTTTCGTTTGACTTAAGAGCCTCAAGTGAGGTCTATTGAGAATCGGATCAGACAACATTTATTGTGATCAGACAACATTTATTGTTATTATTGTTGCGTGTTACTGACTGATATGACCGTATCATTACTTTTATCCTGATATGAAAGGAAATCAAACTAAGGGGCTGAAGGCTTTTTTGTAGTGAATCATTTCTGATGTTTCTAAACGTCACCGTAAAGTAATTGCGTCACTGAAGTGGTGACGCAGTGCTTAGCTGTATCACGCTTAATGAGATGTACAGGCAAGGGAAAACCAAATTGTTCCTTTTGACCCTTTTCAGACGAGTACGGTGTACCACGTCATCAAACCATCTCTCCCCCTTGTATGCAAGAACATAAAAGAATGCCGATGGTTTATATAATCTTTGACATATTTTTCAAACAGTCACGTCTAAAAAACTTGAGGTTAAAAATTTAAAATCCCCTTGTCAGGGAAACTTTGTAGCATGCTGTGCAGACTTTAAATTACTTCAATTCTACTAAATACGTTTGACTCCTGTTAATAAGATGATAATATAACAATACTTCCTGTGATACTGAATCTCCATTACAAGCTCAGACAAGTAAAGTTATTTTTACTACAAATCAGTAAACACAAGATTCATGTTACATTTCCGTCATCGATGAAACTTGGACACAACAACTTTCTATCGTCTTTAAGACAACGATTAAACCCACTGTAGTGTTTCACGAGTAGTGAACGTTCGGATTAAACCAAGTAAACACTGTAAACACGCATAAACCAGATTCAACTCAAAACCATGTGCTCGCTCTATTTCCCATAATCCTCTTTGGTCATACAATACCACAATCTCTCCTTTTTCCGAAAATACAAAATGATCACTAAATCAGACAAACGTTCCAATGTAGTCCGAGACTTTAAACAATACAAATTTCAACTGAGAAATGACCTTACGAAATGGCCACTGCATAAACAGTTATCATTAAACAAGTCTTAACCAAGTTCAAAGTCCTTTAGCTTATCAGGTTGACGATTGCATCTGGGTCTCAACGAATAACGATGAGTTTGAACTCTCTGTTCTTTCTCCTGACTAGCTCCTGGGACTTTTGTTACTGTCTCTTTTGGATTGCTAGCTGTCGTATCATGTGAGTTATCCTCCTCATACTTCTGCAGGTGAGTAACATTTCTCTTGTAGTGGACACCATCAGAAGACTTAATCTCCTAATGACTTCCTTGCTTCTTCACAACTTCAAAAGGTGTGGTTTCGAATGATGGTGACAGTTTATTAGCCTTGGGTTTCTGTAGAAGCACTTTGTCTCCTTCTTTCAGATTAGAGTCACAAGCACCTCTCAAGTTGTCAGCATAATCTTTTCCTTTCTGTTTTCTTTCACGATCTCTGTCCAGAACTTCACTGTCACTACCATCTGAGCGTAACTCTTCCACACCTGGGAGCTTTGAACGAATCTCTCTACCAAATAACAATTTTGCAGGACTCACTCCAGTAGTTGTGTGCGGTGTGCTTCTGTAACCAAGTAAGAATTTCTGCATTTCCTTTCGCCAGTCACGCCCTTCGCTGTGTGCAACTCGCATAGCTTTCAACAGACTTCTATTTTGTCTCTCCACCTCACCATTGGCTTGTGGCCACAAGGGGGTGGACGTTCTGTGTTCAATGTTGTTGTCCTTGAGGTAAGCTTCAAATTCCTCTGACACAAATTGTGCACCATTGTCAGTTTTAATCGACAACGGTAGTCCGTGAGTAGCAAACATTGCTTCCAGACAGTTAATTAGTTTGCCGAAGTCACTGATTTAGTAATGGCTACTTCAAAATATCGACTAAAATAGTCAACCACCACCAGCAGATATTCACCCGTAGGAAGGGGTCCGAGCAGATCTGCCGCAAGGTCTTGCCATGGTTGTGTAGGTAGTTCCGTTCTCTTCATTGGTTCTGGGGGCAACGGTTTCCCAACGAGCTGGCAACCATGACATGATCTACCCTTCTGTTCTGCTTCACGGTCTATGCCAGGCCACCATACCTTTGTGCGGAGTCGTTGCTTAGTCTTGACGATCCCTTGATGGCCTTCGTGTGCGAGATCTAACACTTGCTTGCGAAGCTTTCTTGGAATGACTAATCTTGTCCCTCTCAACACTAACTTTCCTAGGACAGTTAACTCATTTCTCACAGCTTTAAAGGCTGGTTCAGCAACACTCCAATCATTGGTCTGAACACACTTTCTCAACAACGTAATCTCATCATCTTCAGCAGACGCTTCTTCAATTTCCTGGATAGGTATGGCTCTGGGGGCTGCATTCTCTGCAACGTAACGGATGTATTCTTCTGCCACATTTTGTTCTCCATTTGAGACTACTCTGGTTAGACGAGACAAAGCATCAGCAATGTTCTGTGGGCCTGGACGATATGTCACTGTGAACTCATATGGCTGGAGTCGCAAAACCCACCGTTCAATTCTTGCAGATGGTTGAGATTTACTTGAGTAAATCACTTCAAGCGGTTTGTGATCAGTTTCCAATTCAAAATGTTTTCCGTACAGATAAACATGAAACCTTTCACAAGCCCAAACCAAGGCCAAAGCTTCTCGTTCTGTTTGGGAATACCTCCTTTCAACTGCAGTTAGACTTCTGCTGGCATAGTAAACTGGTCTCCATTGGCCATTTTGTTCTTGAGCAAGAACAGCGCCCAGTCCTACCGGACTTGCATCAGCAATGACTCTTGTTTTGGCATCCTTGTCATAGTAAGCTAATGTTTCAGCACTTGCCAGTGTTTCCTTCAGTGTTTTAAATGCTTCTCGCTGGTCTTTGTCCCATTTGAATGCAACGCCTTTTCGGGTCAGCTGTCGAAGTGGTTCTGCAACTGTGGCCAGATTCGGTATGAATTTCGCGCTGAAATTCACAAGTCCCATAAAACTTCTTACTTCTGCCACAGTTTCGGGCTCTCTCGCATTGAGTACTGCTTCAACTTTGGATTCTGTTGGTCCAATACCACGTGTAGACAATAAGTATCTCATGAATTCTAACTGGGCCAGCTTGAACTTGCACTTCTCACGATTCAAGGTCAAACCTCTCTGTTGCAATCTTTCTAACAGCTTCTCAAGCCTCTCGTCATGTTCCTGGTCATCTTTAGCATGAAGAATTATGTCATCAGATATGTTACGCACGCCTTCACATCCATGCAAAGCTTGCTGTATAGCATGCTGATAGATCTCAGGGGCAGATGTTATTCCAAACATCAATCGTTTGTAACGATACAGTCCAGCGTGTGTCGTGAATGTTGTGATGTCACGTGATTCTTCGCTCAGTTCTAGTTGATGATAGCCCCACTTTAGGTCTAACTTTGTGAACACACTGCTTTGGGTCATGTCTTGGAGGACTTCATCAACAGTGGGGATTGGATGCCTTTCCCTCACAACTGCTTCATTAGCTCTGCGCATGTCAACACACAATCGAATTTCACCAGAAGGTTTAGGAACTACTACAATAGGGCTAACCCAAGGTGTAGGTCCTTGTGCTTTCTCAATAATGTCCATTTGCTCTAGCTCATACAACTTGCTCTCTACTTTCTCTCTGAGACTAAATGGCACTCGTCTAGGATGCTGAGCCACTGGATTAACTTCTTTGTTCACATGGATTTTAACTTGATAATCAGTTAGCTTGCCTACTCCTTCAAAACATGATTTGTATTTATCAACAATGTCTGGTGTACTTACAGCATTGACTTGTGGTCCCAGTCTAAGTACATCCAATTCCATGGCTGTCTTCCTGCCCATTATTGGTCTGCCTTCGCTGCCAATTACAATAAAGTCAGCTGTAACTTCCTTTCCAGCAAAGTTTACTGAGGCTTCAAACTTTCCCAGAGTGTTCAGTGGTTCTAAAGTTCCATAAGGATACAATTTCTGATTTGTCTTCTCTGATTTACACTTTACACCTTTCAGCTTTAATTGTTCCCATGTATTCTGGTCAATAATATTGCACGATGACCCTGAGTCAATGAGAACTCCACTTAGAATCACATCTCCCACTTGTAAATCAACAGTCTCTGATCCACTCCTGTAACACGAGTCACCAGATCCTACAGCAAAAGCATAATCATCATCTTCATCATCCTCCACGCAGTTAACTTTCCCCCGACCATCTTGTTTTCTCTTGTTCTTTTTCTTCTGCTCTTGATTTGTTTTGCAAACTGAGGCAAAATGTCCTGTCAAGTGGCACTTTGAACACGTTTGAGATCTTGCCGGGCAATGCTTGTCACGTGCGAAATGACCACTTCGTCCACATCGGTAACATTTCAGACTCTTCGTTTGATCACTTCTGTCACTCCTTTTGGGTTTGTTGTCTTCTTTTATGGCACTAACAGTTGCACTTGCATCGCCTTCGATCTGTTTCGCTTGGGTCTGCGACACCTCCAGAGATCGAGCAATTTTCTGCGTTTCTGTTAATGTCAAATCTTGTCCTTTTGCCAGAAGTTTTCGCCGAAGCTCTGTAGACTTGCATTTATCGATAATTTGATCACGTATTTGCTCATTCTTCGAAGTGCCAAATTCACAATTCGCAGCTTGATTACTCAGCCTTACAACAAATTGATCGACCGTTTCATTTTCTTCTTGCTTCATTTGGCGAAACATGTGTCGCTCGTACGGCACATTCACTTGTGGCGTAAAATATGCATCGAGTGTTCGAATTGCAGCCAGGT
Source organism: Oculina patagonica (assembly GCF_052425735.1). Lineage (NCBI taxonomy): Eukaryota > Metazoa > Cnidaria > Anthozoa > Scleractinia > Oculinidae > Oculina > Oculina patagonica. Next base: position 11,549,207 of record NC_135761.1, on the reverse strand, counting down.
AAACATTGTCATCTTCCCCTTCCGGTGCACCTGGATCCGTTAAGGTTTCGAAGATATCTTGAACTTCCATTCCTGCACAGTGTAAGAGTAACGCCTTTTTTCGAGCGGCTACTGTGATCCCACGACCATCGACATAAAATTGAAATGCCTTTCTCCATCGCCGCCATCTTGGCCCCACACTCGTGCTATCTCCTCGACAATCAAATGGCTGTATTCCGCGAGGTTCGTCGTTTGTCGCCATAACTTTCATTCAAACAGACGCGTCCTCTACCAGTTTATCCTCGTCGCCAATTGTAGTGTTTCACGAGTAGTGAACGTTCGGATTAAACCAAGTAAACACAGTAAACACGCATAAACCCAGATTCAACTCAAAACCATGTGCTCGCTCTATTTCCCATAATCCTCTTTGGTCATACAATACCACACCCACAGTGAACTGATCTGTAAGCAGCTCAAAGAGTACATTAAGGAAAACGTCTTCAACACCAGTTGATATCACAAGTTTGTGGTAGGAGCCGTAACGATGAAACAAGATAAAGAAGAGAAGCAGACGAACAGAAGACAAACACTGAACAGCTTGTGTTCCGCGTCAGGCTTGCTGTTGTCTGTTGTGTGTTGTATCGCGCTAATTCACATGGAACTCAGAATACAGAACATCATCGACTGATATCACACTCAGTAACATTCTGTGATAAGATGGAGACAGAAATCCTTCGAAAAGTACAACAGAATTACGGCAGATGGCAAGTTATAGCTACAGGCCGCCATTGGCAAGGGATCAAAGGTGAACATGATTGTTTCGCCATGAAACTATAATCTATTCTATAATCGTTGCCAATAATGTTGTGCGCCTTACTCGTCGTCTTCACCCAGGGCTGCCTGCCATTTATAATTATCTTTAGTATAACGTTTTTCCGAAACAAATGAATGTAAATTAGGTGGCGGTATGTTGCTGAAACCCAGCCTAATGGAAACGAAAATCTCTTTTACTAATAATAATATATATGATAATTGCATCCAAGAGAAAATAAGCCCCCTTATTTTCTCTTGTTGTATCATAACAACCGCCCAAAGAATTGAGTAAAACTTTAATTTTTCAGGTGAAGAAGTGACCACCTCAAGACAGAAGCGCTCTTCACCCGATGATTCACAACAGAAATCAACTCTAACAGCCTCTGAAGTACAAGTACTGATCAAAAAAGAATTCGGTCTGCTGCAAAACCAAGTCTGTGCTAAATATCACAAGCTCTGCCGCACAGGGCCAAAAGGTAACACAGGAAGACGAGGACGACCGGGAACCCGAGGGAGACCCGGGTCAAGCGGACCTCCCGGTAAACATGGCCCAATAGGAGCTCAAGGACCGATGGGCATAACAGGGGATATTGGAATGCCGGGAGACCCCGGTCCCGTGGGACCTAGAGGCCCGCCGGGTATGAAAGGCGTGAAAGGTGAACCGGGCCAGTCCATCTCGGTTCCATCTCTGCTGCAGCGTCCTGTTGAAATGACAGTCAATGAAAGTCAAACAACCATCTTGAAATGTACAGCGGATGGTAATCCAAGTCCAAAAGTCACGTGGTCTAAGCTGAATTCGTCGCTTTCTGTGAGTCGTCACGTGGTAGAGTCCAGTGGCGCTCTGATTCTGAAGGACGTTAGACCTGGAGACGACGGAGTTTATAGCTGTAAAGCTGAAAATTTGCTGGGACAAGTAAATGCCTCGGCAAAATTAACTGTTCAATGTTAGTATCTACATTAATTTATTTAACGGTTTAGGAGTAGGCTGTATTGTCTGTATACTGTAATAAAACAGTCCCTTTCGAAAGATAAAAGATAGTAATTGAGAAATATTATATAAAAGTATTACCAAAAAAAAATTTCAGAAGAACTTCGATTAACACAAAAAAATATGTTAAGTCATGCGTTCTAACTGACTAGGTATCATCAATAACATTTAAAGTCGTTAACAAGTTATGCACTTGTTCAAGAAAGTCTACAACAGCGGAGAAAATATAATTAAATGTGACAAAAGATTGTTTGGGCAAGTCATCACAATTTCTTTATTTCTCGACAGTTTCTCCTCAACTTTCATTGTCATCCAATCGATTGATGGCTGAGGAGAAACAGAACGTCACCATCGCCTGCACTGCTACTGGTCAGCCGCTTCCTAGTATCACGTGGTCTAAGTCAGTTGGTAGTCTGCCTAAGGACAGAACTGAAGTGATGAATGGAACCCTGAAAATCTACAGTGCGACAAGAAAGGACGCTGGAATATACATTTGTAAAGCAGAGAATATCCTGGGGTCAGCAACAAACACTGCTCTGGTCGTGATATTCTCTCCTCTGCGGTTCAAAGTCCGTCCTCCCCAAGAGGTGACTCCTGTGATTGGTTCAAGTGTTCACCTGCCGTGTGTGGCCGAGAGTGACCTGAGAACTACAATCACTTGGACAAAGGATGGCATGTCTTCATTTCCTGTAGAATCCAGCTTTCTTTTAAATGGAACACTGGTTATTGAGAACATCAAGAAGTCACACGAAGGATCTTACACCTGTAGAGCGACTAATGCTCTGACAACAATAGAAGCTAACGTCAAAATTAATTCTCCAGTTGTTGCAACTTCCTGTTCTGTGATAAGAAAAGACGTCAGCAGTGTCAGCAGAAATTACGTCATTGATTCAGATAGCGCAGGAGGCCTGGCACCATTTACAGTTTACTGCGACATGAATGACAAGAATGGAGTTGGCGTGACAGTGATAAGTCACGACAGTGAGAGCAGAACGCACGTGAATGGGTATAGCGGTCGTGGCAGTTACTCTCGTGACATCCATTACACAGGATCAAGTCTGCCCCAGCTTGCAAGTCTCACCAGAGTCTCCTCGCAGTGTGAACAGTTTATCAAATATGAGTGTTACAATTCAGTGTCAGTGGGTCGTGGATATGCCTGGTGGGTGTCACGTGATTCTAGTAAGATGACGTACTGGGGCGGAGCATCACCTGGCAGTGGTAAGTGCGCATGCGGGATGACCAACTCATGTGCAGACTCCAGGTATGGTTGTAACTGTGATAAGAATGACAATGTATGGCGTGAAGACAGCGGTCTCCTCACTGACAAGACACATCTGCCAGTTACACAGCTGAGGTTTGGCGATACATATGGCGGCGGCGGCCAGCAAGGTTATCACACACTGGGAAAACTGAAATGCTATGGTATAGCATGAAAATGTCTTAATTTGTCACGCTCGTCATGTTGTTGGAAGCTCAGTATTTGTAACAATCATCATCGTTATCATTTCATTGAGGTAACTGGACATGGAGTTATTGAGAACGAATATTTGGAAACGAAAATTGTCTATAGCGAGTTAAAAAGCAATGACTAGAGGGAAAACGTTTTACGAGACTGTGTTGTGTTTATAAAAGATTTAAAGGAGCAATGTCACGATATTTTAAGTAGTTTTTCTGATTACTTTCAAATTGAAGGAAACCTCAAAATAAGAGTTTTCTTACATAGCGAAACAACAAAGGAGTAATAAAAACGCGAAAATAACCAAGGATGGTTTAGACTGACGAAGACTGGAGTGGATTACAAATGACAAACTGAACTTGAAACAAGTTGCCAATTTTGTCAAGATGCGTTGCCCGTGACGTAGTTCCTTTAATTAGACCGTTATTGACTGACGCAAGTGTGAACATTTGTTAAATATAAGGTCATCACTACTTGACCATTTGGGGTTTTTTTGTAGACGCGCGCCCGAGCTAAAATTAGCCACAAACGTCAAACATTCCATGGTTCGTACAGTTAGGCAAACAAAAGTCAAGGACTTTTCAAAAACACAAAATAAGTTGTCTTGTTTCTTTTGCAAACATTGTGAATGCCATTTTAAATTTGAATCGTGACTCATCGAAAGACAGAAGACATTTTCAAGACGGAAGCGAAAATTCAAGATTGCACGAACCAGGAATAAAGATGCGAAAAGCACGACAAGCTCGACATTTCAGGTTTCTATCCCTGATTATGACTCTTTGATGTTTTCAATTCAAAAGCTACCAAAACGATTTTTAAGCATGCTGCCCAAATGACCATTCCTTCATTATAAGAGTAATTGGCGCCTACTTTTGGCGTGCGCTTATTAAGTTATGAATAAAATTGAAATGAAATTTCATTGGCGTTTATTTCTAACCAGAATTCTTCATTAACTTGCAGAAATCGTAATGAATGTTACGAGGCTAACTTTATCATACTTTCATGTTGGTTGAACTTCTTATTAATGCTAATGACTTGTTGGCGCTTTTGGAGGGTTAAAAGTGTAAAAAGGTGTAAATACCATTAAGACCAAAAATAGTTACCAAGACTGGTCACGAAATGTCACGACATCTCTCACCGGCCTCAGGAGGAGAGAATGTGTGACGAGTTTCTCGACAGCAAAAACTCTGAAGCTTATAAAGTAATACTGACGTTTTATTGAACTTCTCGTGCATTAATTTTACATAACAAATTTTCAATTCTTTCATTTCTAATGTACCAGTTTAATTTTTGTAAGTTCTTGAAAAATTTAAATATCGTATCCTTTTTGGACACGGTTTTGCAAATATATAAAATCTTGACCAACACAATTCATTTACAGTGATAAAAAGCGACGTAAGATTTAAAATATCTTTTAAATAATTTTACAGCCAATAATTAAGAAACAATAATACTATTCTAAAATTTCAGAATTTATTAATTCATACAATTTGTATTAATACCTGACTAGAAATTTGACTGTCAATGTTTAAAAATTCCTAATGTATCTCAGATTTCTTGTACAAAGGGTTTTAAATATATTGTTTCTATTTTTATGACCTCTCGCAATTAAATAATTAATTTATTATATTTATGAATTCATTTAAATACAGAACAAATGATCAATACAGTGCAGTTTCGTAAAAGATTCACTTATCAATTTAAATCCAAACTTCACTCAAAAACACGATTAATTTAGTTATACTTATAAATTACTATGAATGCCAATTATTAAATAGCTGCTAATTTATCTATTGCTTCTTCATTATATGATAAATAATTATTAAAACTATTCAATAATAAATAATTAATGTCCTTGTTATGAAATCTTTATAATTTATAAAACTCTATTACCATTAATAGCCTCCAATATTGGAAGCTCGAGACTCAACTCCCAAACTAATTTCACCCATTCACATTTCAAAATTCATGAATTCCAGCTGTACTGCCATCTACATCTTCACTTTCCATTTCACCCTCAAAGAAAGTAATCCTATAAAAAAAATCTTTCGTAAAAATTTGAAATTTGCAACAATATACAACTAAAACAGTTTGCTGATTTCTGTCAAATGAGTATTGACTCTCGCACGTGATTCTCAACAGGAGGCAGTAGACTTGAGAGTAAAACAGTCAATTCGTCGTGATTGGAAAGAAAGTCTTGAAACTCTTCTGCAAAATAAAAATAAAAACAAACAGTGCTATTATACCTACAAACGAGTACAAATGTTAGAGAACAAATTAATTCTTTGCTATTAACAAAAACTGAAAGAATTTTTTGGTTTAGATTTCTAATTGACAGTGGTATTAACGCTAACACAAACAAGCATGCAAAATTATCTTCAAATTTGTTTTCAGCATTAAAATCTTTTTAGGGTCCTTTTCTAACTCCACTCTGACACACACTCATTTGAAATTCAACAATACACCTAAAGGAACTGACCTTGCTTTTTATTTATATTTATATGTATTAATTTGCAAAGGTTTCCCACCACGCAAATTTTAAGGGTGGTGCAGGTGCCGAAAAAAAAGTGCGATTTAAATGTGTAGGTGAAAGAAAGGCAAGAGGAAAATTAAAAACTAAAATGGTCTTTCGTTGGGGTGGGAAGTCAGGGCTGATTTGGAGGCTGCGCGGCAGTTTTCAGTTCAATTATTTCATTAGGAAGAGCATTCCAGTCTTTGATAGTTCTGCTGTAGAAACTAAATTTATAGGTGTAACATAAACTGCTTACAGGTATAACACGTTTTGAATGAAAAGAGCGAGTAACGAGATTATCAACAGGTTTCCAAAAGGTAAACGCAGGGTAAAGCCGGGTCTACACGGGCTATTTTTATGCGACAAATATATTTGATCGTGTAGATGACACAACAACTATTTGTCGGCAGTTCAAAGTTTAGTGCGCCATTAATGGAATGCGACAGCAGAGATACGCACGCACAGTACCCAGTTGGAGATTGGGCACCACATATGCTGACGCAATATTTGCCAAAATTTATGTGACGAGTCGTCTACATGAGCAATTTTCCTATGTGCCAGCGACAACTTTTATTTGCACATAAAAGCTAACAAACACGCCAGCTTGTCAACAAATATATTTGTGACATAAAAATTGCTCGGGTAAAATCGCCTTTAAAAGAAAATACTGTGGAAAACTTCGACAGAGCTTTGGACCAACTAAACAACGAATGAACGAACGGACGGACGGACGTTTAGCTAAATTGATCGATCGATCGATCGATCAACGTAAACTAGCATTTCAATCCATTATTGTAACTCAAGCTTAAAAATATGCTGCCGTTAAGTGTCTGTTTAAATGCTCACCGTTTCTACTCCGTACGTTATGGTTATCAGAGTACATGTCATCAATGTTTTTTAAAATGCTCTTCAGAATATCTTCTTGCTTCCTACCACAGATGAAACTTTGATTTGGCTTGCTGTATTCCTGCAGAGACTGACAAAAATTTTCAAATGTTAGTTGGAAGAGGAGAGGTTTGTTTTTTTATGGAAAGACTAGTATATGTACTGCAGTCACCATCACAGAAAATGCTACACTTAGCAGACGTGGTTATAGAAAGTACTTGACTTGAGAAACATCAAAGTGGGTCCTACCGAGTATTAGTTTCACAGCCAACGAAGTAATTGTTAGACGTGAAGGTTATTTCTACGGTACATAACACAATTCACTTGTTTACTGAACCCATTCATGAAATGTCGTTTTAAATGGGCAGTTTGTCTGTTTTTGTACCAAAATGTAGATGCATTTTTGCTGTATTCCCACTATCTTCTTTCGTCAATTTTCGGCTAGTTCTTACACGGTTATTCAAATTATCAAGCTATACATAATAATGTCACTCAATACCTTCAGTGCACTATCAGCCACATCCTTCTTAGATGCTATCCTCGCCAAACAAACCGATCCAATCAAGTAATCTCGGAAGTCTATCACATCTTTATTTTCCTACAAAATATACCAAACATGATTACTTAACAGATCCTTTTTGGCAGATTTTAGGAGTACCAAAACAAAAGGTTTTCCTTAGGGGTTTTGCACTGGCCTTATGGTAACTCGAGAATGTATGCAACATAATTTTCACAAGTTAAATAGCTTAAAGCTGATTTCCAGTCCGTACTGCGCAGACTCGGGGTTTGTTTTCGTTTTTGTTTTGAATTCGTTGAAACGTTACACTTCGGTGACAGCATACATGAAGTTTATTTAGTCCGCCATTACAGTTCGTTTGGTTCAAGAATTTCCGATGAGCTGAAACGTCGGTTTGAAATAGCGTCAAGGTTCCCCTACTCGTTATTATTTGTTTTGCAATGATATCTGGCGTTAATAATGAAGAAAAAGGTAAGTTTGTCGCGGAATTTTTAGTTTTGCTTGTAAACATTCCTTCGTGTTGGGCTCGCATAAACATTGCAGCCGAGATTGCGCAGTACGGACTGGAATTCATCTTTAAGTAGTCAGGAATTAACACTGTAAAAATGTGTACAAGAACTTGGACACTGACTTGGATAATTCTGGTCCTTTGAAGCTGACTGGTCAGTATTGCCGTGATGTTTTTGGCGTAAGACTTGTGTAAAGTTTGTCAAAAGTAATTGGCCTTGAATTATTTCTTAAATAATCTTGACTTCATTCGTATATAAGTAAATCCTTCTGTCCTCACCTAAGTTATGAACAGTAAGGTATCTCTTTCAGGAAGGTAAGGGAGTGGGCTATAAATACAGCATGAAGCACAGTGTGCTCTGCTTTGAGAATAAGATATACTGGAGGTGTACCTTGTAATACTGCCTTGTATCTGCCAGGGGCAGTGCGCACAATCAAATACTCCAAAACTGTATAACTTGTTTTTCAATAGTGTATTAATCAAAGCCTTACTCTGTCAAAGATTGAAAAGAGCTCCTTCACAGGTAATGAAGTGGGTAGCTTGTAATGCAGCGCAAAATCCTTCAGTGAAATGCACCCGTCCTTATCAGAATCCAAAGCCACAAACTTCCTAAGATGTTCCTTTACAGAGTCCAAGTTTAATCTAAAGAATCACAGACAAAACTCTTGAGGTCCAGTACTTGTCGTTGGTATCTATTTATCTACAGAGATGAATAGAACTTTTAATACGTTCCAGACCTTTAGTTTGAAGTACAAGTACGAGACTGAGTATGAGGACGACTTTGAATTTTAACAGTCACGTTCAGCAGAGCCCTGTTGGTACCAGCTAGAGAGGGATGCACAGGACAGGAGGCTATGGCGAGGGACTGTTGAGAAGGAGTGAAGGACTAACTACCCTCACAGGGCCCTCACTCCTCCCTGTTACTACATGACCAATTGAAAAGCAGACTGACGAAACAAGATTGTTATGAAATGCGATAATTGGAAGTATAAGCACTAGGTTTGAAAAGTCGGATGCGTACTCAAACACGCACTCACATTCCAATCTGAAGGTCCCTAATAAGGACAGGGCTCGAAAAAAGACCTGTCCGGTGGCCGTCCAGGAAAAGTAGATTTTTCTGTCGTGCAAGTAACTTTCCATGCTCACTTGCCCGATGGGCAATGGCCCAGGCACACATTCGACCAACTAAACTTAGGCAAGCACGTAAGAGCTGCTTGTCCGAAGGGTAAGCTCGAATTCAAGTTTTTTAAAGGGACTGTGTCACTGCTAAGTTAATCTTATGCTATTAAATTTTGCCAAATATTCGTTATGAAACTTAATGTTTGCAAAGAAATTAATTCTATGATTCTAAATGACAAAGCCATAGCTTCCGTTGCAGCCAAATGTGTCTCCCGGGTGTCATAAATTAAAGTTACAAGCAGACAAGATTAACTTTGAAAACTGTTCCGCCGGACCATATTTCAAAAGCCCACATCGCAATCCGTTTCAATCTTCGACACTTTTGGCCATCCGTACCTTCTTTTGCATTTGGTGTGTTATTTAAATATTCCTTCACTGTTTTAAGAGGTTATTTTATACATTTAAACAAATTTGATGGTCATTTCCTATGCCTATGTTTGGCTAAAATCCGTTACACGGTCCCTTTAATGATTTGGATAACATAGCCTGTTATATTGTCACATTTCTAGTTTTCCTTTCTTGGGCCAGTCTTGGTACTGAAGTAGTGCTTAAACCAAAAGAAACATTCCAGTCCAGTTCTCAATGCTCTTACAGTCGAATGCCTGTTAACAGCCACGTCTCCACATTTTTAAGGGCCAGGATATTTCGTCCCAGCCCTATACCAATCCATACTTTTTGAAACTTTCCTACAATAACACCTACAACGCCCATGCTATTCTGGTAGAGAGGTTTAACTGTAAGGTCAGTCGCTACTTGTCCACTAACTAATGACGTCTGTACGTCTCTGTTGTCACAAAAATTTGATGACAAAAAACAGAGCAATCTTGCATACCCTAGTTTTCCTGCAGTAGCCTTAAACTCAATGATACCCGCTTCAGGTGGAAGACCGTGCTTAGTGGCTGCTGCCATTAGCAGAGTGTCCTCAAATGAGTGGCCAGTCACCGGAACATTTAAACACCTGTGAGCAGAGTATTAAGCAAAATTTAAATTAACTATAATTATAAAATTGTTGTCATAATTATTATAATATATGAATATATATTATAATAATATAATAATATAATATAATATAATATAGGCACATGCTCTGATTACATAGTTGTTTAGGGTAAGGCTATGTTAACAGACATATGACGTACCATTGTATTTGGTCGACTTTTTTGTAAAAGAAATAGAAAATACCGCCTTTTATTAAATATGGCCCTGATATAAACACTAAACAACATTTATTACCAAAAGATACCAGAAAAGAAAACACGATCTAATCCACAATGTTCTTTCTGATGATGTAGAGATGAAATGAAGATGGCCTGATAAATTTGGACTCTTTCAGGCAGTACACAGATTAACCTAGACCAGCTCATCGACTTGACCAAATTGCACGTATAATTCGCAGGGGACCGCTTGATACGGAAATGGAGGGTGCGTGTGAGCTTGAAAACAAAATGGCGGCTTGCTTCATGACCTGAAATGCGTGCAAAGGGCTCCTTTTGTAAACCCTTACGTATCTATAACAATTGGGTTTTAGTTATAAACATCCCTGGTTTTGGTTAAACTATTTAAAGAGATTTCAACTAAAAAAAGTAATTCAACTATGGTTACTACTAGACAATTAAGAAACAATTGAAAATACCTTGCCATTAACTTTTGAACATGCTCCGCATAAAGTTTAGGATTCTCTTTTTCCTGAAACCACAAGTTTTTAAGGTAGAAGTATAAGAAAAAGCAGGAGGTGTGCATTAACTGCTTCAGGTTTGCATTACAAATAATTTATTAATAATGGAGCTGTATTTTATTAGAAACATTACCTCTTCAGTTGGATTCCATACTGGCAAGAACTGTAAGTTAAAAATAAATAATTGTAAAAGAAACAGTTGGAAACTCAGTTTACTCAGGTTATCTAGTTGGCAGTAAAAGTCAACAAATAAGTTAATATGGCATGAAAATGTATAATTTTACAAGGTCAAGTTACAACTGCCAGTTTAGACTGTCCACAGCCTCTCGATTTTTCAATGCAAAAAAGCTTCTTCCGTTTTGCGCTGGCGTACAGTTCTCTCGCCGTTCTCACCGCGCGCTCATCGATCGAAAAAACACGAAAAAATAGAGGGCTGTGGACAGTCTACTGCCAGTTGTAAACTTTTGTAAAGGTCACTTGTGTGAAACAATGATGTGGTGATGGAGATTCTTATCATGACAATAACAATGATGATGATGACAATGATAATCATGATGATGCTGATGATGACAACAATGATGATAATCATGATGATGCTGATGATGACAACAATGATGATAATCATGATGATGCTGATGATGACAACAATGATGATAATCATGATGACAATGATAATCATGATGATGATGATGATGATGATGATGATGATGATGATGATGATAAAGATGATGAAAAATAGAAAACAGTGATAATCTCACCTCTACTTCAGCCTCATTATTGATTTGACACATAAGTAAAACAGCCAACAAAAACCTGTCACAGAAAAAAAAAATCACAAAAATTTTGCTTAACTTTTTTGGTCACTCATAGGTAATTAAAAGTCTGTGTTCAAGCTATAAGTTGGCTTTATTGGTACTCCTCCCCTGGAAAAGGAAGCTCATCTATAGGAGGGTTACTCCATCATTTCCAGTACCCATTTATACACCTGAGTAGAAAAGAGTCTGCAGGAGTGAAGTGTCTTGACTGTCCATGAACACAAAACAATGACTCTGGTCATGGTATGAACCCAGACCACTCGATCCAAGTCCAGCACACTAACTAAGTTACGTACTGTACTGTAGGGCACCAAACTGCTACCTCCCCCCGATCATCAGTCACTGAACATTTTGAATTGTCAGTAAAAAGCCTACCATGTTACTTTACTAGAATAAGATGTTCAGATGTCTTTATATTTTTAACACTCAAGATCATTATCCTCATATTTGATGATCATGTCCTTAATTCCTGTGGTTTGTATTCTCAAGTTTGTACTGACATTATTATAATGACAAATTGGATGAGAATCACATCGGGGTGAACAGTAAAGTGATGCAGCAGTATATTTACACTTTCATCATTTACTTACACTCCTGGTCCCTCCCAAGTCCAAGCGTATAAATCCTACAAAACAAAAATGCAGATGAGCTGAGCCGAAAACAAATCTTATAGCAGAATAAAAATTAAAAATTGCTGCATAATAATTATAATTATTAATCCATCCAAACTTAATTATCACTGTTTTGTTTATTCAATGTTGTTATAAAATATTATACCAGATGTACATGTATGTGTTGTGGTTTAATACCTTTTGTTTAAAAATTTTTTCACACCAGTTTTATTAATTATAATTTTTTCCTTTGCTTCAGATTATGATAATTTGAACATGAGACAATGAAAAATAACAAGCAAAATAGTTTTAAAGATAAATTTAAACCACAACAAATGCAACTGTCTATAGTACAGTGCTGATTTATAGTTGACTGCTTACTGGAAAGTTTAAACACACTGGCTGAACAGGACATCCAGGAATGAATGCTCCTAAAAAAAGAAAGTTCATAATACTTAATATCAACAACCTCTTTTAAGAGGTTTTAAAAACTAAGTCACTTAATTTTTGGCTACTAATTTCATCTTTTGGTGTTTTCCCATGCAACATAACTAATTTTAACTTAATTATCCTCAAATAAAACCAAAAATAATCTGAGTTAGTTGTTACAAATAATATTGAAAAAGTCGATCATATTGATAAGCAAAAAAGTCATGTTGCAACAATTATTTGGGCTTTAGAAATAAATTACTAATAAAATAAATAGACTAAATTTTCCAAAATACAACAATATAATCCATATAATCCAAACTACAGCAATATAATTAGCATTATACTCATTAAGGGCACATTTCGTGTGAATTTAATTTTTATACAAACCTGGTTTAAATGATATCAAGCATTTCCGGTTTGTACAAGTACCTGAAATGTTGACGAAAGTCTTTTTCAAGACACATCACATTTATTAATTATGAAAAATCAATTGTAAAGAAAATACTATTACAGGGCGGATCCAGGATTTTTCTTACAATAGGATGGGGTGCAAAAAGAATGGCGTAACTGACTTTTTTGCAGAATATCAGTTGTGTTAGAAGGCAGCGGGGGGGGCCCCCCCAGATAGAAACATTATACACAATACCAAAATAGTTAACTGTATTATTTTTTTAAAGAAACGGACAAAAGAAAGCTCTGTACCTTCAGGAAAAATACAAACATGGGGCCACTGTCCTCTGGTTGTGATTGTTCTGTACTGAAGTTCCTTGACTGCTGTTTGTCTTGATTTTGTGTCATCTCTAGAAACACCAATGGTCTCAAGACATTGAAAAAACCCTGCAAGGCAATACAACAAATCGTAAAATGGTCATCACCACGCAAAATCCATTTCTGTCAGCCGTGTAATAATGATTAATTATCATGATTCAAACAGTGCACTGACATTGAAAAGTATGAAAATTAAAATTAAGAATTATTTAATATTTCAAATTATGATTTTAAAATTAATACAGAAAAAAATAAGGAAGAAAAAAAATAATTTTTAACAAAAAATGTTAAATATTAAATTAATAAATTAATAAAATAATTAAATAAACAAACAAATAATTATTGGTTTAAAAAAAATCATTTATTATAAATTAAAATAATGGTAGTTGGTAATAAGATTGAAAGAAGAGCTCTGCATAATTTGATCACATACTGGTAATTACCTTTTAGACACATACATTAAATCAGTTGGTTAAAAAAAAAGAAAAGTATTTGAGGGTCCAAACAATCTAAAATAAGCAATTAAATAAAAGTAATTACTTTTGACAAAATATGCACGAATCATCTATAGGATTTACTTATAATTTAATTATTTAATATTTCTTACAAGTATTCTTTTTTTCTACTGTTAAGTATCTACCTTTCCTTTCCTTAAGCAAAATGTAAAAATAATTTATTAATAGGTAATGATGGCTTATTTATCTTTTATTTTTTTGTAAAGTAATGTGTTGTTAAACAAAACGAAAATTAACCACTTACTCCCTAGGATAGGGCTCTCCAAATTTTCTATTTTTGAAATTCCTGATGGTGCGCCAGTTCCATATTCACACAACAATAATATATCCAGAAAAGATGAATGAGGGGCAATGACTGTCACAGGAGCTTCTGACGAGGGTGCTAGTTTGCCTTTTATCTTAATTCTGTGAAAACCCATTACAAACAGCAGTGCCCGAACAATATAAGGAAGGCCATTTTTCATCCACCTGAAAAAAAGAAAAATACAGACACCTTTAGCTAGTCAATAGTTTGACAGATGACGTGCAATTTTACAAGTTGCATACAGTAGTATGCGAGGAATGGGTGAAGTATCCACACATCACTGTCACAATCAACTCTTCTATTTTATAAAAAGATTCAGTTATTTTTCTTCAACCATGCAACTGTGTAATTCTTTCCCAGCTAGCAGAGGCCTCTTTTCCTTTGCATTTGCTGCCGTGAGCTGAGGAAGCAGGGGGCAAAAAGTCTTGAGACCTCTGCCATGGGTCGAAAATGGTATATTGAGCATGTGCTGCAGCTTAGCAACCAAGCCATCACAAGATGTTTGCAGAGTGTGATGGCTTGATGGCTTACGAGTTAAGCTCTCTTTTGAGGTTGGCACGTTTTCAATGTGGGCCATTTATAATCAAATATTGACGGTGGAGTTACTAAAGAAGAAATGCACAAAACACAAATGGGGTTAAGTTGCAGTCAACGAACAATGCAAGAAGCATACATGTGTTTTGAAAAGAGCCATCCAAGAATATGGACAACATCTGAATCAAAGCCATTTTGATCCATGGCCATGACAGAGGTCTCTTTCGCCCCGCTCTGACAGCTCAGCAAATACAAAGGAAAAGAGGGCTCTGCTAGTAGGGAATGAAATTTTCATCCCACTAGGACAAATCTATAATTTATATTTCTTATATTACATGCGTATCTCCTTATAGTCAAATGCCATCATTATGATGAAGAATTATAATAAATGACAGTTATTTGAGCCAAGTTTATGCGACAGTTCACAGGGCCATACCTAGAATTTTGTGTCTGTGCAGGGGGGCAAGTAATCCTGGCGGAGGCAATTGCCCCCTCTGCCCCCCTGCTAGGTAGGGCCCTGGTTCACTTCTCTACAATGAAAATATTTAACAAAGCAATAAAAATAGGGATTAAAAGGATGACTATAAAATATATTATGGTCTTTTGTTTGATGACATTGTTTTAGTTTATTATAATTAAAGATATTATTTTACCTTCTCCATGGTGTTAAAGGAGTCCTCAAGTCTGGTGGATTCCATCCTACAGTGACAAAGAAGCACCATATCCCAGCAAATAGAAACAGCAAAATAGTCGCTAATAGACGAATTGGAAGAAGAAATATGAAGCCCACACAAATCTGTCAAAATCAAATATGTCTATTGATTATTGAGGATCTAAAGATTTTGATGTCAAATTAAACTTCCTTTTATAAGTTAGGGTAACCATTTGAAATAAGCTGTACCATCTGATTAGAAAAAAATAAAGCATGCACTAGCTTGCTTTAAAAAAAAATATACAAGGCTAGCTAAAACTGATTAAAACTAATAGTTAGCAAAAAAAGGAAGAACATTATACTTCTGAGGGGTGATTGGGCAATTTTTCAGTCTTAGCAAAAAATTTTTCATCAAATAAGGATGTACAAGAATTCCTTATTTTTGGCTTGTTTCATGTTTTTTTTTTATGGTGGCTTGGCTTGCATTGCATTTTTTCTTCACTGTTTTGGCTGTTCAAGAATTTTGTTTTGGTAATTATATAAGGTAATCAAATGATGACATAATGATAAGACTAGATTTGTCGTGTCCGATCATGCTGCTAAGGGTCTAATTATGTTTGTAAGCAAGGCACTTTACTTTTTCTTGTAATATTGAATATTGAATATAGTAATATCTTGAAAGTTGATTCAGCCTGGCTGGCTAGGGGTACAAAATTTACTGGTAACTAACAAAATGTTGTGATGGACAAGCATCCCATTCTAGAGAGATAAGATCCTTCTCAAGGAACTCAGAAGACTTATAAAAGGAATTGAAGTTTTCTCTGTCCTTTTAAACAACTGGCACCAGCTGTTCAAAGGATGGAATATAAATCACTAATCTGTTGGGTAGTATATTAAGTTTTGTTAACACTTAAGGCTGGTTCTTATATAATCGCTCCGATCGTTTCTATTGCATTAGCTGTCACTTCAAAAAGTTTTGATCTTTCATTGAAGGCTGTCATTGTGTTGCAAATTGGATCAAGGGCTAAAATGATTGTTTTTCGTAGGTTCACATGCTCATACCATGCCATCCGGAACAATCATATGAGAACCCCTGGTCGCTTCCAATCACTTTGATCGTCTCAGTATTTGCAAAATGATCGATGTGTTAGAAATGAACGGGGCCGATCATATGAGAACCACCCTTTATCCACTGCATAGCAATTTATTCAGTGGATAGCATAATCCTAATCCACCCTTTGAACAACTGGTCCCTTGGGTTAAAATAAAACCATTAATTTTTATACAGGGTTGTTGCTGACTGCAAATAAATATTTTTGGCAGATTTAGGATAAAAGGGGAGAGTCAAAGAGGGGACTCCCAAAGTCACATCATGCTAGAAAATGCAAACAGTCCATTTATATCATAAATCCCTATATTTACAACCGCATAATTATTTTTTCAGTCATTAAAAATATTGAAAGAACGTTTTGCACAGTTAATTAAGATTTATTCTAAATTTCGGAAAAGATTGTGCAAAATGGAAATGGAAATATCTACACAAAAAAGATGTACATTAAAAAATCTGCATTGACTTTATGGATAAACCCATTAAGATTCGTTTACTTAGCAGGTATTGTATTATGTGTATCATTAAATAATAATGTCCTGGAATATTGTTTTGTAGATCTGCAACCCCAAAATGTCTAGAAACTGAACCGGGGTTTTCACCTGAGCCTTTTTGATACACAATGCCTTGAATTGTCTCAACAAAAACGAAATCGTTTACCTAGATCCTCGATTGCATATAAACAGCTGTGAACTTTGTAATTTACGTGTTAAAATTGTTAAACATTAATAAAATTGTAGAAGTTGCTTGTGGGGGTGTAGATTGATAACATACAGGTTAACTTCAGAAAGCGATAATTTTTATAAGATATACGCATAGAAAACGAATATTATTTGCAATAATCCATGGTTCAAATGAACAAATGAATCTAGAAAAACTAACAACATCGATAACATATGATCGCTATAACGACAAACAAATTACTTTGAACTATAAACCCCTACGAAACGAATGAGGTTTCGCTTCGGGGGGGAAGCGTCAGGGCATGTGCGAACGAACCATTCGTTTTACGATTTTGTACACTGAAAAATACAAACGCCTATATTCCAGGTCTGTAGATAAAATCGGGCTAAACTGCAGAATACCCCGCAAATTATGAGTTAGCAAGCATACAAAAAAAGAGTCAATCTAACGGCCCGTCTTAATAGTACGCACCTCAAATTTCTTCTTCCGACTTGTGATTTCCTCTCGATGAATGAATGGATTGCGAACGATGGGTTGTTCTATGTTTAACTCGCTATAAAAACGTTTCACTTCCTCCTCGATTACTGGGAGCATACCTTGACAATCTAGAGACACACTTGGCTGAAAGAAACTCTTGAATTCTAGATAATTGCTACATGGAAGTCAACGTGTCAAAAATATTATTGAAAACAGACAGGATGTAAACACAACGCTTCATACCCCAGTCTCCCGAACGAGCAACGCGCGAAATCTGGGCTCTCGCTCGAACTTTTGGCGGGAAAAGATTCAGGTAACGTTATTTACTGTTTACGAATTGATTTCCGTAAAAAAAAATACAAAAATGCAAGAATACGAACCAGTTTACATGTAAGTTGCCAAACGACGCAGATGAGTTCTCGGAGAATACATTGATAAAACGTGATGACACGGTCACGCGTGACATGGTTCCGGGTCTGCAAAGCGTGCCAAATGTCACGGTAGTTTTTGTTTGGGATGTTTTCCATATTTCATCTTTGTGAGATTTTAAAAACCATGTTCTACGTCACGCCTAGCGTATGATATAATGATATATTAAAAATAAATTGGTAAATCGTGTTATGTGGCCGGTTAAAGTAGTTTTCAGAAAAGCAATAATACACGATTGTTGGAGAATTGGAGCACATTATTCTCAATATAAACTTATTGATCAATCGCTTTGAATCGATTTGAAATCGATTGAATTTATATCTCCTTGTCATTATATAAGTGTAAATTTTTTTCATTAGCTCATAAACTGAGTTCTATCGCGACGAACCTTAGACGAACCCTAATTTCTGTAGCTGAAGTTTAATGGAAATGAAGTTTACCTCGCAAATTTCATTTCATGACCTTTCATGGACCTCATGGCTCATAAGCTATCCAAAGGTCAAATATTTAGCTGGCTATTCTGTGCAAGTGCAGCTGAAACAAACACACCTACAGAGGGCGGCAAGATTTCCGTATATTCCTTCATACTTAATTTATATCATGCATACAACTTTGCAGAAGTTTGTAGTTCTTTTGCCAAAACTCTGGGCTTGGGGTGGCAAACATTTGGAAATTTGTATTGTAAGCTTACATGTATATAAAATAAATAAAGTTGAAGTCGTTGAAGAATTTGTACGGCATAATTAAGTTTGGGGCTATACGAAAAATTTTCCAGGAAGCACCCAAGGAGGTCTAATGTATTAATAAAAACTTACCTGACTGACTTGGCTATTTTGCGCTCAACGCCGCCATATTGAATATTTTGACGCGGGAGATCTGGGACCAACAGTTTCTCTCTCTTGGTACCAGTCCCCAGCACGGATTTAAAATTCGATCGAAACCCATCTCTCCTTTTCTTTGGAAAAGCTATTGTATAACTATTGAAGGCTTTTAGAGCGTTTTGTAGCGTTTGTGTATTTGCAAGATATTTGGCCGTCTTCTCTGGTCGCCTTGTAGTCTTTTTATAGTTTTTAACTCACGAAAGAGACTTTTGTCTTTCTCGCTTGAGAGCGACCAGTGAGGAGGCTGAAATTCACGTTCTCAAAGAAGTTTTTTTTTCTGAAAGCGTGGTACTTCCCAAAAATATCCCAACGGAGTGAATGACCACAGAGCATTCTCAACATTTACACTAACTTATTTGTTTGCTGTTTTCCCTCTAACACGCATCCCGGCTACGTTCTCAACATTTAAATCGTTACAATTTTCGTTATAACAAACCGATGAAGATCGAAGCGCTTTTTTTCTCAAAATGTATTATAAATCCTGGCTTAAATTTTCGTATTTTTCGAACGTAGTCACTGTCGAAATATCAATTCTCCTGACACGATTCTCATACATTTTGCGAAATGTCAGTCTGAGACTGTGTTCATGGTTTTTACCAGTTCAATTCAAGACGAAGTCACTGGCCAACTTGGAAGTGTAAGAGATGTTGATCGTGCGCGAAAATACTCAGCTTGCAAGCTGTATTTGTTTTATTCTTCAGGTGAACTGAATGGCTCGCTAACAAATTCAAAACGTGTTATTTTGTATTACCAGGCACTTGAGTAAATGTCTCGAAAATGTCATCTGCACAGAAAAAATAATTAAAATATTAATATATTTAAAAAGCGCTAGCCACACCCCAATATCAGCTGGGCTGAAATCGTTGGCAGAATTCTTTGTTTTCTCGCGATAGATTATCCAAAAACAGCTAAGTCTAGTTATTTTCCGAATATTTTTGGGCGTTTCTAAATTTCAGGTGTAAAGCCGATTGAGTCAGTAACCCTTCGACATTGTTCTTTAGGCCCAGCTGTCTCAAAACAGTAGCTGACCATAAGGAATTGTTATTAAATAAATCGGAGGATGAACCTAAAAAAATACTCATATATGTGCTGACAAAAGAATAAAAAGACAAAATCTTGAGGCATGTAAGTGTCCGACACAGGGCAAGCAGAGAGTAAAAACACTTCACGTATAACCGCTGGAAAGGGCACGTGGGCACTGGGTACCAGCTCTTGCCACCTGCTGGAGTCGACAGTTTTAGAACAACATATGTGGCTTGGCAGTACTGAGGCTTGTTAAATGTTGGCTCGCCGCCTATAATAAACCCTTAAAATGTAGCCCGTTAGCGTCTAGCGGTTTAAGCTGATCTGGGACCAGCACTGAAGGTTGCGCGAACCGGCCAGTAAAGAACTGACAGCCAAGAGAGATTTAATATACCAATATTGCACCCACACAGGATTAAGGTAAGAGTAATTATACTATAGCAGCATATCAATGTGCGATATACACGCGTGTGTGATATTTCCAAGACCGTTAGATTATAAGTAATTTCACAAATTTTCAAGCGTGCACCGCGATGGACTAGGATAGAATGAACTTTCTCCGCGCCTCCCGTAGTTTACAATTTTCTTCGCTGAAATCATTAACGCATACATTATCTTCCAAGTTCACAAGAGAAACCAACTGGTAAATTCGGTTATGTGTGAACTACTGACTGCCTTCTTACTATTGTGGGTTTTGCTCCAGTCTTTTAAAATTATACGTAGTATGTTTTTTTAGGCTAAGCGCAAATGTATTTGAGAAAAAAAGTTGCCGTTAGGTGCGAGTTTCGAAAGGCGCGCCCATATTGTAGAACACATATGACGTGCTCCAAATCACTCTTTTGTTTTAGTGATATTAAGAGTAATCTACTGTTAAATATGGCCACCAGTCAGCATTAAATGAAATTTGGATATAATCATGCACAAATGATTCTTGAAAGGATACACAGTGAAAATTCTCGGGATATCACTTAATACTTAAATAACAATGGCCCTTGATAGTAACAGCTACTGTGATAGAAGTTTGTAAGCCTTTTTTTGTTATATCCAAAACTTTCACGCCCAAACCAGAGTGGGATAACCTAGGTTTAATATATCTTATTTATGAGGCACCTGCTAAATAATTAATTATGTATTCAGCATCTCCGTTAACTTGGTGAAGTTTCAGTTTATAATTAAATCTTAGAAAAAATGTTTTTCCAAATAATTTCTACCAATACCAGTCTCGTGTGCTGTGGTGACTTGAAATGCTTCTTAGTAAGATACCGATGTTTGTGTTGTTAAATTACACCCAAGGCAGTAAGACACTGTTGTCAGTGAGCTGGGAGGGGATGGTCCCAGAGAACGGATCTTAGTTAGAGCTAGTGACAGAAATATAAAAAAAAAAAACTAGTTTCATAGAAGGTGAATTCGAGGACCACCCGTGTTCTAAAAGTATATCAAACACGAAAGACAGTGTTTCATCGGAATATCCAAACATCGAGAAGAAAGTTGAAAATACGACACGCAGCGGAGTATTTTTGACGAAATTTGAGGTGTTTGGATAGCCGATGTAACACTGTCTCGAGTGTTTGATAATTTCTCAATCGAAACAAAAACTACGGAGTAAACGGAAAAATAAAATCGTAAATATCTATGCTTATTAAAGCCGGGTATCCAAACCTCCTTCACGGTTATGATTTTCTTTGTTTTAACTTGACGAATTATTAATGAGTTGAGAAGAAACTTTACTCCCTTTTTACATGACCGGATTTTCCGATAACAATAATGCAAAAGAACATTGAGGTTATTACTTGGCTGTGAAGCGTGAAACGAGGGATGCTATACTGCCCACTGTCAAAAGGAAGGATTTATTACTAGCACTCAGCGCTAGGTATTATGTGAAAAGTTGCATTCTTTTTTTTAATCAAATTATGTTCTGCGAGTTTCGTTTTGTCTTAGGGCCCCAAACAATTCGAATAAAATTGTAAGCTATCAAATCCCTTTGTATGCCATCAAACGATGGTCGTATCGATGAAATTCTAAAGGAACAGTTGTGCTGTGTCGGCGGGCAAATGAACACTTGTTTGAAAGACACGGCGGTTTATTGCATTTACCTTTATTTACCTGATCATCTTCCAGTTGATAATCAACTTTCGAGTCGAGATAAATTCGCCTGCATTTTTGCAGCTAATGCAACTTTTACGGCCAAAACAAGAGAACAAATTGCGAGTTTCTGGCACAGACTACGTAATGTAAACCTAAGGTTTAATGTCAATCACCTTGATTAAAAAAACCGTTTTGTTAGAAGCAAATATATTTGTAGGTTCCGGTAAATACACGCTCTTGAATGTGAATCAACAGGTGGAATTGTATGAATTGTCGCAAAGGCGTGGCTAGAAAAAAAGTAATTAATTTTTTTTTGTTGATATTCTACCCGACAGCCTTAGTAAGGTAGCTAGTTTGGAAAGACAAAGGCTTTAACAGAATACACCATTGTACACTATGGGTCTCTATGGGTCTTCAATATTTCTATAGATCGAATAAGAAGATATGTCGATGATGTTCCACGCACCGTGCTAAAATTTTAACATATCGGCTAAACCCTAAAACTCTGACAGGTAGCTAGGAAAACTGAGGGAACCTGAATTTTTTATGTTAATTGTAACTTATTGTTATAACTGATACACTATATATAGAATTAAGGTGACTAAATGCTTCTTCTGCAAAACTCCGTTTGAAACAGCAGTTCTAGGCTGGTTCTCATGAAGGAAATTGACAACTTCCTCTGTGCCAAGTAATTGCTTTTTTCCTGCTATCTGTTGTTATATACCCTATCCGTTTGCCAATAATAAAAATAACTTATGGTATATCTTAATATTAATGAGCTACATCCAATATTGTGCGTTAGTCAAAATTCCCATCTACCAATCAGTAAAAAATAGTGAAAAAACTTGCAAAATGTTCGTTTACCACAAGTCCATTTCTCTAAAAAAATAAAGGAATCATAAAATTTGAACACTGGGCTTGCTAACGCGCGATAAAGGATATATTTCATCCCCCACCACATGGACCTCTTCAGGTCCACATAAAGGATATATTTCATCCCCAGGGCTTTTCGCGTTCTTCTTGCTGGTTGGGTCTGGTCACTTGTCACTTGGACAAATTTCGGACTGAGGGGAAATGAAGAACCTGGGAACGAGATTGAAAATGGGATACACATTTCCTTATCAGTAGGGGTAGGGTTTTTCCGCCACCCAAAATACTGCGCAGCACCCACCCATCTCTTCTCTTAAAAATGTGCTTTTTCTAGGAAAACACATTGGAATGTTGTAAAACGCAAGAGCACATAGCAATATTTACTGTTCAGAAGCATTGAAGCATCAATTTTTTGTCATTCTATTAAATTAAACCACTCAGTTTCAGGTTCATGTATATTAATAACAAAAGCTACGTTTCACGGGAAATGGCGTTATATGCAAGATAGCCCAAGGTGATAAAACTTGCTGAAACGATATTGACACAAAAAAAACCCTGATTAATTCTGTTGGGGCGTGTTTAAAACACGAAATGGCGAAGGCGAACGGCGAGACGAAGGACGAGGGAGAAGAAACCATATAGTTGTTCCGGGGTTGGGGACATAGCAGTGTACAGGCTCAGTTCACCACTCCTTCGATACGTCCCAGTGCCTTTCTTCGCGGAGGTTCGTGTCTTCGTTGTTGGCCACCGCGCTCGGGGTAGAGAAAATTTCCGTGGACGCGCCGACATTTCGATCATGTCCTGGCGTTCACGCGCCGTAACAGAGACACTATCAAACATGTCGGGGACTCGTGACCATAGTAGTTCGTGACGGAGAATTGTGTGCGTTCTTTTTTCGGAGTCATCTAAGATAAGCAATTGGATTCCAGTAAAACGGTAATATTGTAACTTTGGCTTTTATCTTCAGTATCATTTCGCCATTTCGTCATTTCGCATTTCGCCTTCTGTTTTAAACACGCCCATTCTGTTGTTAGTATTATAGCACACTTTAACAATTACATAATTAAAGATCGTGCAATATCACTCTTTGACGAACTGCCGTTACAGAAACAAAAAAAAACTGTATCTCTGCAAAAGAAAATGCATTTTTTCCTTTTTGGTTTTAAACTAAACGAACCGGGTCTTAGTATTTCACGGTCACGTAAATTAAAGCCATCAAAGAACTTCTTTGACGTCAAAGAACTTTAAAGAAGTTGAAGTGTTTGGACACTTAATGGCGTCCTATCGATGCGTAGTTCCGAAGGATTAGGCCGTCGCTAATGAAAATAAATCACGTCTGAGCAGTCAGCCGCGAACCGTTATTTGCCTTTTGTCTGAATTACAATGCAGTGAAAATACGATATTTGGCCTTTTACGGCTTGAAAACAGGCAATGACTCGGCAAATTCCAAACATTCGTCACACATCGACTTCTCTCGTCAACTGCATTTTCGGTTTACTCAGGGGCAAGGTGTTTTGAAAGACAAGCGAAGTAAGGTTAGTTATTTACAACTTGTTCTAAAAATTTCCCATGCATTACGTCAATGAGAGTAGGGTAGGCCATATTGGAACTGTATAAATCGTTTGTCACATTTGTAACTACTGAACGGTCGACGAAGAGGCTTTTAGTGTCGTTTGATGTATAAATAATATGCAGTAAATCGAAAAGCATGGTTTTCTTTTTTATGCCTGTAAAATGAAATCCTGACGTGCGTGAGAAACAATTGAAATAACGCCGCACGAAACATTTCACGTTGCGTGAGCGGAACGGCTGCTCGCGGGCGCTCTGAAAAGAAAGAACTCGAAACACATGCGAGTATTTCATGTCAAAATATAAAAGCAAATAGTTCAACGATCTTTTAATTCACAATAAATTAAACTTAAACGTATCAACACAGCAAAATGTTTTCACTCATCTGACGGATATCGATATTGCTTGCAACTGTTTCTGTAGACAATTCAATAAACAAGCTTCTGAAGCTTCATGCACGTTCGACTGAGTGATTAAAGGTATCCCTGAGACACCTCAAGCCAGGCTTCCCAAGCTCAAATCGTCTTTTTGTGTTTGGCCCTCGGCCCTCTCGTGTGTTCCGCTTGTGTTGGTGTGGGTCACGGATTCTCTCGGTCTCTTTTTCCCCCCCCGCTTCCACCCTTCTCTCTCCCTCTCCCTCTCTCCCCTCCCCACTCCTCTCCCTCAGTCCATCCCACATCATCCATCCCCCTCCCCTCTCCCGCTTCCTTCTTCCCTCCCACGGTCGCTCACACAATTCTTTTCTCCCAACTCTATGTCCATCCAGTCCGCGCTACACACACACTTCCCTGCTGCCCTGGCCGCAATCATACAATGTGTTTGCCGCGGTGATCGCATCCACTTGTCTTTCCTCGCGATTCTTCTTTTCTCCGTGGGGTGCCATCCGCTTCCCACTTTCATCTTATGCGCAGCTTCCTCCCTTGGGTCCGCTCGCCGTCGTCCCTCTCGAGGCGACTCTCTCCGGCCCCCCGTGTAGCCGTGTCGTTCGACTTTCCTTGGGGGGCGTTGTGGTGGCTCTGCAGCGATCGTGGTGGTCCCTCCTCTGGGGGACACGACTTCCTTCCCTCGTGCTTCATTCGCAGACACAAGCGCACATTTGGTGGTCTTTTCAATCCGATTTTGAGATCCGTGATTTCCCTACATTTCTCTTCCCTGTCGCATACACCACGTTTAGGTCGCCGCCTGGGGCTCTTCACATCAAAACGACTTTTGAGCTTGGGAGCCTGTGCCTCAAGCCGCTTATACCGATCATCTCAATAAAGAGTCCATCCGTTCCCGCCGTACTGCCAAAATCTGCAACTCTCTAAGAATACACCTTGTTTAATTATAGCTGAGGCTGGAAAGTGAAGTCAATTCAGTTTCTATTCTTGCAAACCATGTTTCGATAAAGATCAGGCGGAAGACCAAGAGCTATATGTCGAGAAAATACGGAAACTGCGGACGAACAGAGTGCAAGCCTTGTGAGCATAACTTTAAAGAGCTTTATATTTTATTGCTATGTTTTATAATGTTTTCAAAGCTAAACTGACGCTACACTTATTTGTTCTATAAGCGTCTTCGGGCTCTTTGGGAATTTCGGATCCCCTCCTCCACCTCCCACACCTGGGTGATCGCCCTCTTTTTGTTTCGTCTTCGATGTTTCTTGAATATAGTATTGACTGATCGTACTTCACAGTAAAACATACTGATTCAGCTCTGCAGGATGACTCAACACAATTTTTTCCTCTCAGTTTTTTTTTTGTCACCGATGTCGCAATAAGCGTCTAAGGAACATCATTATGTATTTGACAGCTTTATTGATGGGTGCCTTTTTAATATCCAATCGTATTTTGCTTCGCAGGGTCGAGAAATGAAAAACAAGTTAAATCCGAGGCCGTTGTGCTAGCTACCCCGCCCACTCGTCTGAGCCCTAGATAAATAAGTGAGAATTAGCGCAGCGGCACTGGGGAGGAAGGGGGTGGAAGGGGTATTCCCTCCTAATATAAGCTCTATAGCTATTTGCAGCGGGATGGTTGTGGTTTTTGAGCTGTTTTCGTCTGAAATAGGGTATGGTTTATGCTCTCCGATCAGCAATTAGATATTATCTTAAAAAGGTTTTTTGTCTGAAATACGGTGTCGATTTTTGGGATCAGCTCTGAAACAAGGTAGGGAAAATCAGTGCATATTCTGGTCTGAAGTAGGATGTAGGTTTTTTAAAAGAGAGCAGCAAGTGCACACCCTCATCCCGCAATTTTTCGGGGAGTGCCTCCCCCGGAAGTTTGCACTGAAACAAGAGAAGGTAGTTGGTGTCCGGTCAGAGAATTGCAAGCAGGCAGGAGGACTGAAATTACCTAAGCCGACCATACAGATACAAGATATGAAAGAAATCAGTGTGGACAAAGTAATTATTTGCGGTTTGTGCCCCAGTTTTATAGGTTTAAGATAAGGCGGTTTACAGAAATAATGAAATATAAATTCATTCCTTAATTCGTTCTCTGAAATTTCTTTCTTCCAAAACTTGTCTTAAAATTTCATTATTCCAAATAGAACGTCGTTTTTGCTTGATCCGTTAAATGGGATTTTTATACCACCTCACTGAATAGTTAATTTATTTACTACCATTTATTCACTGAAGTCAATCAGGTCATCTTTTAGTCACGGTCCGTTATTGTACATCATTCATTATCCGTTGCTGTAGCCTCCTACGCTATCATTTGAACCCAAAAAGCGTCTACGTAGGGTATGGTTGAATCGAGGGGGGAAATAAAGTATTTCAGACAGCCCACTGATAAGTGGAGTTCTACATAATAAGCTGATAAGATTTTAATGATGATCATCTGAAACTGAACCAATCGAAATGTTCACAACCTATCAAATTAAATAGCAAAATTCCTTATAGGTCGAAAAGATCAAAGATAACCGTGAATAATTAAGATTACGACAAGCACAAATTACAAGCGCCAACGGGTGTTAATTAGCTCACAAATTCATTGTTCTTAGTGACGCAATATTCAATTTGTTTCTACTGATGAATGTATATGAATGACAGTCAAAAATACAAAGAACTCAACTAATTTGTCAACGATTTCGACCAATTCTTCGCTAGATAATTTTACTGGGCTTTAAAATTAACAATCTTTCCAGGTTGTTAGCCTCGAATACAGCCCCTCCCCGTCCCCGGAGCGAACGCGATTTCGCTCCGGCGGGACGCGAATGGGGCGGCTGTTCGCGGCTACCAGGTTGTCAGCCGCATAGAAGTTAGAAGAGGCTCTGCTCGCAGGGTGTGGTCCTGCAATTTAAACAGTCGCAAAATAGGGACTGCAAGATCTATTTCGCGGCCACAATGACGTTTCCTCTACGCCTTCTTAGAATAATCTGCATCGCACAGATCACAATCAAATTCAGTAAACAATGGCTTCAGTGGACCGTAGAAGTAGGCGTATTAAAATCCGACAAACCGTAAAGGCAATTTACGACCTAGGGTTTTTTTACAACCTGTTTACTACCAGTCTGAACAGACCCCGAAATCTTCAGAGGTTTATAAACTTTTTAGACTTTCCTATAGCCCATCAAGGACAGTTTAAACGGCCGTTAGAATACGTAATTATCTATGCCGATTTGTGATTAGGAAAACAATGAACTATGTTAATGTTCGGAAAAAACGTGATTTATTTTGGCAAGTATCAGACATCGTACACACAGAGTCTGGGATCGAGATTGCAAAATACGCGCGCACGCGAACTTCGGTCGATTTTCTTCGAGAAGAGTGAATTTGTGAAGTAGCTGCGCGCCTTGTGGAAAAGCATTTTATTTTGTCTCTGTGGAAAGGCATTTGTTTTAAAAAAAGAAGAATAACTTTTGTCAACCAAGTTGTGTTCAGCCTCCTGGGAAGCCAGTAAAAACCCGTACACGTGAAGAGCTGGCAAACAATAGAATAGAATATGCGAAGAATTCTTGCGTTACAAAAGTGTCGGCGCCGGTCGGAGAGATCCTTTTACACTTGTGGCCGTCGAAGCTTGCAGACTGTGACAGCGAGGTAGGAAGTTGAAGGGTAGATCTAGAAAGACGAGATTTTCTTACGTAATAGCGGGTTTAAATACGATTTGTGTAGCCGTAATATGTGCAGCTAGCTTGCAGCTGTATGTAATAAGCTTATAAAAGTTCGAATCAATGAAAGTTCGTTTGAATGGGGTGTTCCGAATGAGATTTCGGAGCAATAAATATTTAGGTCACTCACTTTATCACCTGAAAGGATAAACAACATCGCCAGATAATATTTATAAACGTAACCGAGTGATCTATCCGTTATTTGTTGCTTATAATTCTCAGTCAGACTACATCTCTGAACTTTTATACGAACATGTCAGCTTTTGTAAGCTTACATGTATTTACAAGCTGCCTTCTCTGCATATATAGCTAGGCTAGCTCACGTTTTATAAGGTGCATTGTCGATCATCACTTAACAGTTTAGGCTCTTACGTTTAAAGATTTTAAAATATTCTCTAAGCTGAAAGAGCGGTAATCAATTATTTGATCGATATGTTTCTCTCGTGGCAAAGCAGGGTGAAGCACTCACACTCCACAATATACATTACATTTACGTCTCTCGATTTTAAATTTATACTGTTAAATAAACTAGAATTGAAGAGAAATGAGAATTTGTATAATAAACGAAGGTTTGTTTTGAAAGGATGCTTGCAAAATTATCTAAAATTAAATCTCATATCAGTTTTAGCTAATAATAATATATGCAAAACATACAGAACTCTGCTGACTCATTCTGGCGAATTGAAATATGACCGCTGTTGGTGGTATTTCATATATACTTTTGTTTTGACCTGCTAAAAGGTTGTAACATTTAAAATTTCCCACATTACATATGTGGACAGGCAGGGGGCAGTGGTCATTTTCATCTTAAAAGCAGAGACTTGTCCAAAATTTTTACTAGCTAGGTAAGCTTACAAATACATCGACAACCGGTGTTGCTGAAATATATTAACACATTTGTGTTTACAACAGTTTGCAGTGAAATACAAGCTGTCAGTCAAATGTCTTTGTTTTCATGTGACGAGGATTTATTTGAAGTTGTTGTGATCGGTAAGTTCTGTGAAAGTTATGATATTATTGTCCATAAAAATCATTGACACAGTTTTATATTTGGTGTGTGCTGTGTGCAGTAGATGCATAATATACAAATTAAAAACTTAAAAACAAGTGGGGCTACTAAAGGTGAAAAAAAATGTTCTTGATACCTGCATAATTTGTTTGAACTACTGATCAAACAATTTTTTAATTTAACGATTTTGCATGGATTAGTGGATTTCTGTTTTGTCGGACTGTTACATATATGTAGATCATATTGTTGCAGAAAACTTAATTACCAGCAATCTCAAGCCAAATTGCAATCATATTTTTCAAGTTCACTGATTTGTAACAGTGGGAGTTGTTTCTAATCACAGTGGCCATAAGGCTTCAAGTTGCTTTGCTTGGTAGGAATCCCAACTAAACAAATAACACACAGCAATAGAAAAGTTGATTATTATTTATTTAGATGCTGCAGTGAAAATGTTAGTTCAAGATCTTTCCCATGAAGCCGCTGTTGACAATACATGTAACTTGCTCCCTGGGGACTTATCTCTTTTCACAGCCTTTTCATAGGGTAATAAAGACTCCCAATTTATGTGTGGATGGGACTTGTCAATAGGTTTCAGCACTTAATTTGAACCCCCTCTTATAACCAAAAAAGTACTTAACAGTACTTTGGATGTGCCAAAATTAATTATTAGTACCTTACTTAACATTGAAAATTCTACGACAATATCCTCTGGTACCTACAATATAACAGTTTAACAGAAATATTATTTAGCTATGAAAAATAATATAAATTTATTGATCCAGTACAGTTAAGAATTTTGTCGTTCTTAATATAGCCTGTGTCGCAGATGAACTAAACCGCCGTTTGTTGTTATTCTCACTAGGAAATGGTCCAAACGCATTAAGTTTGTCTTACTTGTTATCTGGAAATGTGCCGTACTACATTCCTCACCAGCATCCAAATACCATTCTTGACCAGAAACTGTATGAGGAATGCGGAAAATCACTGCTGGACAGTGTAAGTAGTGGAAATGATCTCTTTGTTAAATATAAAACGTCGACAGACTTAAGATTGAGCAGTTGGGTTTTGAACCCTGCTGGAGTTTAGTTCATCATCAGATGTTGTGTTCTTGGGCAAGACACTTCGCTTTCACAGTACCACTCTCCACTCTCCATCCTTGGTAGCGGTGAATTTCATGAAATCCTGAAATAATGATCAATTTATACTACTGGTAAAATAATAATAGTTATTTATATAAGTTGTGTTTCTCTTTACAGGATTTAGAGTACTTGAGTGAAGGCTTAGAAGGACGTTCTTTCAACCCTGTTGCTTTGTTATTTGACCAGTTGCTACGTCCCAATGCTGACCTTGGAAAGGACCAGGGCTCATGTCTCAAGTGGCACCACAATGAAAACAGAGCGGTCAAACATCTGGTTCTGGGAAGTGGTCCTCCAGGCGGGTCCTGGCATAACATGCAGGGTTCCCAACTGACTCTGAGTCTTAACAACTGGCTTGAGTTACCGGGGTGCGATTTTCAAGACTGGCTACGAGCTCATAGGTCTACTACTGTAAGAAAACCCTGCAACCTTGTGACCAATGGGGTGAAAAGTGATGGGTACAGCTACGATCGGGCGACGACGAGCCACATTGCTGAGTATTACAAGGATTTTGTCAATAATACAAACATTGCATCAAACTTTTGGAATGATGCCAAGGTGTTGTCTGTCAAGCGTCTACATAGTAGCGACTGCGTCAACTGCCACTGCAGAGTGTCCAACGTTCATCGAGAAGGCTGCTGGGAGATCAGAGGCGTCAGGGGTACATTTCCTGAGATGCCTGAGCTGTTTGTTGTATATGCATACAATGTTGTTCTCGCCACAGGAAACAGTATTCCAAAGGTGTTGGGCATACCTGGTGAAAACCTTCCATTTGTGTACCATAAGATGGATGCTATCGACAGATATTTAGGAGAACTAAATGATCCTCCACTTTCAACAGACCCTTGCCTTGTTGTCGGCTCAGGGTTGACTGCTGCAGACTGTGTGCTGGCGCTTCGGAACAAGGGTGTTCCAGTCATCCATGCTGTGCGTAGAAACGGAAATGATCCTAAAATCATTTTCAATCAGCTGCCGGGTGTGGTGTATCCAGAGTACTACAAAGTGGGTCAGATGATCAAAGGCGACGTAACCACTGCATACGGAAAGGATGCCTTGTACACAGCTTATACTAAAACTAATCTGGTAGAGATTCGTAAAGACAAAGAGTGCATTCTGAAGAAGGCTGATGGAACTCTCTTCAAACAGAAGGTCTCAAATGTGTTTGTTTTAGTTGGTGCAGTGCCTGATCTTTCTTTTTTACACAACGTCAATGGACTCGCAGCTAATCCTGCAAAGAAAATTGACAGCAAGGAGAACCCCATCCACATAAATCCATTTAGTTACGAGGCTGTGAATGAACCTGGCCTTTACGCAGTGGGGCCGCTGATTGGTGACAACTTTGTGCGCTTTGGAATGGGTGGTGCATTAGGTATTGCCAACCATCTTATGAGGGAAGATGAATAGTTAAAAAAAACTCATTATAATTACTTGATGAATAAAAAAATCATATATACTGAATTCACGGTGTATTTAGTATATTAGACTATTATTTAATGTTATCCGTACTGGCAGTCTCTAACTGCTATAAGATCTTAACTAAAATAATTTTGCAACAATTTTTTTTGAAAGTAGATTAAATTATTAAGATGAAAATCATACCTTTCATTAATTTTTTAAAGCCCCTGGCCAAATCATGATGCTCTCATAGTGTGATACACCCGACTTCCTGAATTCTACATTTGTAAGGGTACCATAACTATTTTTAGATATCAAATATTCTGTTGGTCTTACAATTATTATTGTAGACATGTACACTGCATAATAATATTGTACTGTATTAATCATATTACTGTATGATACTATTACCACATGTATAACGTTACCATAAAATGGATTAGCTACAGTATTGAGTTTTTCAGTAACAGTAGCATTTTTTATATCAGTGCATACGACAGAATACGGTACTTGTAATCATGGCAACATGGAAAACAACAACAACAACAACAAAACAACAATCATGCAACTAACAACAATTACCTTTCTGGCCAGCAAACACTTCCTTTGAAATCTTTCATTACAATTTTTTTAGGTCAAACCTTGGGTACAAAGTTTCTCTCCTTTTATATTTTGATATATTATTTGTTTAATTTTCAGTACAAAAAAGACTATTTATTGAGAATATTATTAGGATATCTTTATCACATTTAATAAGGTACAACCAGTAATGTACGTACCATCTTACCAATAATGGTGATAGAGTTTAACGGAGACATTTTACCATAAAATTAATTAGAAAAAAACTCTCACTAGTGGATCTAGGAGAAGTATGACATTTTGTTACAAAGGAAAGCTAGAGATGTTGTTTATATCATTATTTATAGCAGTCATGTAGTGCTCGGCACAGACACCTGTCAATAAAATAACTGGATTTGTCACTCTACCTTGTATTGTTGAATTGGCTTTCTATTAGTCAAACCCCTGTGTGGTCCTGTATATCACTCGTATCAATTGCATTATGCCTGCTCTCCCTTTTATTTTGACCAGGGCAGAGGACTCCCTATATGGCACTTACGGGCATGCTCAACAAACACCACTTGGAATCGCAATTTCTTGAACCCTCAACTTCTCGAACAGCTGCAGCTTAAATAAAAAAGTTGTTTTCCTTGGACTTGCTTCACTCAGTCAACTGAACACTGCATTAATTTGACCCCCAACTTTTTTAACTCCGATTTCTTGAACCAATTGTTGGTTTCCCTTAGTCTCCTTCGCAGCCGTTTTTAGTGTTGTCACACAATGCTCTTTGAAGGGCATTGCGTGACGACACTAAAAACGGCCACAAGGGAGACAAGGTTTCCCTTGGAGGTTCAAGAATAGGGACTTCATGTTAGGTACAAAACTTGGCGTATGCATGGCTTGGCACTTCTTACAGGTACTACTTAAGGTGTTCAATTTTGATGTCTTGATTTGTAGTTATTGCCATGGTAAAATTTGAAGGGGGAGGGATAAAATTTGGCACCTGGTATATGGTATGCATGATAACTTAGTGGTCTCTCTGAAATAAGTGAACTGGTAACTTGCCTTTTCCCATTACCCCATTTTATAACACCAAAAATGGTCGTGTATTTAGGATCTCGAGTCTGTTAATGTGGAGATGTTTAATGTATAAACTGCCTTCTTATAAGGGGAAGCCTCGAGCCATGGGGCCCATACTGCCAGAGCTTATCCCAGTTTCCGTAGAATTAAGTGGCTAGGAATATTTCTACTTCTCCCTGAATGGGATGATTGTCCATCGCAGGATACCCTCCCAGCATTATGTTGCTGCTACCCATTGGTATACACCTGGGTGGAGAGAGGCACTGTGAGAGTAAAGTGTCTTGCCCAAGAACACAACACAGTGACCCCGGCCAGATCTCAATCCCGGACCTCTCGATCCGGAGTCCAGCACACTAACCATTATGTACCTATCACAGCCCACACAAATTGTTTGCCCGTAGTGGGGACTTTTGACCGTTTTAATGGACTTTCTTACAGCATTTTATTGAAGTTTAGAGACTCTTTTGAACATCCACAAATGCCCTGGGGTTGGGCAGATGAACAGAAAGTCTTGGCCAAGTTCAAAATGCCCGGCCTCTCCCCCTCCCCCCCCCCCCACCACCGGCTTAACATTGATAGGTGCATTAGGCTGTCCTGTCTCCCATAAAAAACCTGCCTTTTTAGGACCAGTTAAGACACAGGGAGCCCAGGCTGGCTATTGTAGCTAACAAGTGTTTCAATGAGTCCTTATTGTCATGTCATGAGCTAGTTCTGAAAGTAATGACCCCCTGAAAGTTGTGACTCTCCCAATGTTCATGGTCATTAGCAAATCCCGAAAGTAATGATCCTCTACCTGTTAGTAATAACCATTTGAAAGTAGCAACCTCAAACGACTTGCAAGAAGCTACGATCAGAATATGACTTGTTTCAGAATGACCTTTATTCCACAGGCAATATAATATTACTTTTTTTTTTTTATTTTATTTAAAATATTTTATTTTCTTAACCTTAAAAAAAAAAAAAAAAAAAAAAAAAAAAAAAAACACCCCCCAAAAAAAAAAAAAAAAAAAAAAAACCCCCAAAATCAATATCCTCTATATTTTGATGTAATAATTTTTAACAGGATTAATAACCTTGTTATCCTTGTGCCCGAAAGTAGTAGCCCTCCCCCCCAATTTGCAAAACTCCGAAAGTAGCAATAGAGAGAGACGAGAGACTCATTGTCAGCTGGGCCATTTACTAGCTCACGAGTCTCTTGTAGCTCAGTTGGTTAGAGCGCCCAATCTGGGAGGCCATGGGTTCGATTCCCGTCGAGGACTCAGAATTTTTCTTTGTCCCATGCTCGTGTCATGTTGAACATCTCATCTTTATTAAACCATATTATTATTTCCACATAAAGGCTACCAAGATGTAGTGTTCAAAAGACACAAAGTTCACAACTTTGGTTTCATAATTATTTTTATTGAGCATTATAGAAAAAGTACATTCCACTGAAACTACACACTGTCTTGGGCACAAGGGCCTCTAACATCAAATTAGAGAAATTTTAAATTTAAAGTGAATTTATTCCCTAGAAAAATTTGTCTTTTACTTGTGTGGTGGCCTTAATTTTTTAAAATTTAAATACACAGTCAGGCTAATGCAAGGTTTGGAACCAGAAAATTTACCAAAACTGCTTGAAGCTCTAGGATTATTGTTTTTATTACATGTATTGTCTATACAAGAATGGAATGGAACATCCAATTCCAAATTATTTTCTTGACCATGCCCAGGGTTCTCAAAACAAGCTGGCTCCCGACAGAGTTCAACCAGCTACTACATTTTGTTGCCGGTTACTTTGGCCATAGCAATCAGCTTTTGAGAAACAAGCTCTGCTTTAGGTCACAGCCGCCTACTCTTCCAGTTGCAGACGCCTACTTCAAAACATTTGAAATATCTGCATGCCAGATACCACTTTCTAGACCTCGCAGCAGCTGACTAAGTCTTTAAAATTCAAAATGGTCAACACACAAAATAATAATGACTCACTGTGGTAAGATCAATTTTTATTCTCCAAGTTGATACAAGAGAGCCCTATGGCCGGTTATGTTTTGGAATCTTGTCTGGAAAAGGCTACAAGAAATACTATAAACACAATGGTTCTGTATCACTGGCAGGGCTGAAGTTCAAAGCTACATGTAAAATAACTCTAGTAAGTAAGGCTTGATATTATACTCCTGCCAAGCAGTGTTTTCTTATGACAGCCTGGTTACCTTATAGACCTTAGCATGTAAATACCGTAAAGTTCTGATTTAAAAGTTTTAAGCTTATTTTTGGCCTTAGAACTAAATTTTGACTAGAAGCCCATGGGTTTACATGAGGTTGGGGGGGGGGGGGGGAGGAGGGGTGTATATCTATGACTTTTTTGTCAGTAATCGCTTAGATTCAAGGGCTTATATTTTTCTGAAAAGGAGCATTATTACAACCAAACTTTTATGGTATGGGAAAAAAAAACCCCCCCGAAAAACACTAGTGCTGCAGTACACAAAGGTTATAAAACTGGATTACAGTGAGATTGAAAAAGCCTACATCATACTCAAGCTCTGAAAAAAAATGCCAAAATCCAGAGATGGGAAAATCTAGCCAAAAAGAATACAGTCATGTAATAACAGTTCTAAGTTTACTTAATGTTATTTTTAGTTTTAGAAATAGAATCACATTGGTGAAAGTTTCCTGCCCAAAATGCATTTTCTAAAATAAATGTTGTACGTTTGATCAGGATAATAATAGTATTATTAGAAGTTTTAGTATGCTGAGCCCCTCACACTTGGTCAGTCAATCACTAAATACACTGTACTAGCTTGTAGATTTCGTAAAAACAGTTTGGATATAACAAACATACTGATAATATTGATACACTTTTAACATTTATTATTCAGCAACTCTGAGAACACGAGCACTTGATACAAGCATATACTTACGAGTGAAATCACTAATTTAAGTACAGGAATCCACACTTTGTATGTACATGTACACCTTCGAATTTGCACACCTTCTATAACTCAATCCTACTGTTAGTTGTCAACATTTCTAGTGTTAAATTTTAAAAATAACATTTTCTCATCAAAGTCCATTCTCTTCACAATTTGCCATCCATCTGCGTTCAGCCTTTAGTGTGTCAGGGTTACAGGATCACAGACCACCATTTCCCAATGATTTCTGCACATTCAAGTAAATCTAGCAAATGCAGTTACAGTACATCAGAGATGTATTCTACTGTTGTTTGTTCTTCAGCTGAGCTCTCTTCCCTGTGATAGCCTGGAAGCCTGATTTGATACTTGCTACTGATCGTCTTGATCCACACGTTTCGCACTGAATGAAAAACAGCCTAGTTTCTTTCTGAAGAATGGTATCCGGAGATCGACAGGTGTGACATGTCACATACTCCTCTGTTAGACAGATGGAGAAAACAGCATTAGAAGGATGCAAAACAAGCCAACATCAAAATGCCACAAGCGATTTGAGATCCTATATCAGGCAATTTTGACTGCCTCACCAGAGAATTCAAAGGGTTGGAAAAGCCTTTACCCCACCCCAATTCGTGAGCCTCTTATGTACAGTTATTTAACACTCATCATCATCATCATCGATCGTTATTAAACACTAGCCATGGTATATTGCATTTCCTGAGTTTTGATTGGTTTATAGGCCATGACTAAGGAGCACAGAATTAATATGATAGGTGTGTGTGTCAGCGAGAATAGCCCGGGAGCTCAAATATTGCAATTCTTTCCAGGTGTTTATAACAATACATGTGCTTGTTGGATAGTTATAGCCAACTTGGCACTATGCGCCTCGTTGGTACTATCTCATATTCAACACCCGGAATAATTGTTAAATAAATTTTTATAGTCTCCTTCCAAGACCTTCATTTGACTTGTCACTTAATATTTCATCCCAAGTAATCAGGGGTTTCAATAATAGCCGGGTAGCGGGTAGATCTACCCGCTTGTGATGGGCGGACTACCCGCTTGAAGCGTAATGCGAATATCTTATCAGACCAGATCATTTCACCGCAGCTACGAATTTCTACCAAGAAATTTCATAAAATTCCTGTCAGGTTCTAGGGAAAGAAAAGAAAAGATGAAAAGAAAAGATATTCTGGTGTTTACCCTGTCCTTTGGACCATAAAAGGTGAAGCGAAGTCTTGTAATGACACGTAAAATCATCGTTTCAAAGCGCGAAAAAAATCTACCAGGCACTCTGAAATCGAGGGAGACTGGGACTAAGCGTGAATATTAATATGGCCGCTAAAAATAAAAGACAGACGCTGTTGGCATTTTACGCCCCGGAACCTAAAAAAAAAAGGTCAAACGAGGTCAATTCTTCGCAGGGTAAGTTGAATACATTAAAAGGTTAGGGTTTTGCCTAGAAACTTGAAAAGTTTGCACTGATTTATTGCGTAACGTTCGCGTATCATTTCGAATACGAAAAATTAAAATCACATGTTTCAGATGTGTTGGCAACTTGGGCATTAAAAGAGTGCTCTTCCTTGATAGACATTATTGTCTGAGTAACATAATTTTCTTCAGATCTGTTTCTGAGTAACACAATTTTCTTCAGATCTGTTTACACTGGTTGACTTCATACATACAACAAAGTAATCTTAAAAGTACCCAAAATGCAGGAAAATGCACCTACGAGAGTATAGAATTTCAAAATTTTCCGGGGGGGCATGCCCCCGGACCCCCTTGAGGGGGAAGGCCCGTTGGGCCTTCCATTGATACCCGCCTGTTTTTATATTCTACCCACTTGTGCCAAAACTTATTGAAACCCCTGCAAGTAATGGCTGGATTGCATGACAAACCAAAAGAACATCCAGTTATAGAATGTTGGGCCTGGACCTGGTCAACTAATAGTTGACATACAGCACATTTGTCTAAACCACATTCTGTATGATAAGCACTGTTACTAGCTAAGTAATCATATGATTACGAACTTTCTGGAACAGCTGAGTTAAAAGAAACACAAACATAACTTACTAATGTATCTTCTAAGCACATTTTCAATCTGTTTTTGCTGGAAACGTCCTTTGATGATAAGTTGATTATTTCCATCAATTGAACCACTGCAGAAAACAAAGTACAAAAATACTTTGAAGCACAAGCTTATCAATACTCATTTGAATTAAGTTCCCACTGGTTGAAAAAAATCATAAACTAAGAGGGCAAAGCTGCCATTAGAAGTTTGTAACCAGATGCTGTGACCGACAAGTGTACTGAAAATGACCAGCAACTCAAAGTTGCAACTCAAAGAAAATGAACACAAATTTATGGCAACAGCCAGAGAAGACCATCTTGCAATTTTATGACTCAATGTCAGTTCATATACGTTTGTTGTACAGTCAGTTTGTTAACCTTACTAACAGCCCTGGACCAGGGATGAATCAACTAGTAAAGCCTGGTTTTCACTAGCGACGCAAGCACAAGCACAAGCACAAGTGCAAGGATAACAGGTCTTATTTCACCGTGAAAACGGATTCAACGCAAGCAAAAGCACAAGCGCATTGCATTTTGGTGCTTGTGCTAGTGCTTGCGGCAAGCACAAACACAAGGGTAAAAATTTGTCCTTTTTGCGAGATTGCGCTTGTGCTTGCGCTTATGTTTGCATCGCTAGTGAAAACCAGGCTTAAAGTTGCTTTATCAGCACAATTGAGTATCTCATCTACATGTACATGTATCTATAATAAGCAACTCATACCTTGTTCCCAACTCTGCCAGTAAAAATGCTAAAAGATGTTTTGGTTGTCTATGTAAGCTGTAGAAGAAACAGAATATGACATTGTTACTAAGGCAACAATACACTGAATGGGCTACCCTGCTCACTTTTCTTGCACTTGCACTTCTTTTCTTGTTTTAGACTTTTATCAAGTCTAAAACACTCGGCTGCGCCTCGTGTTTTAAACTTGATAAAACACTGCTGCTCATTTATTAAACATTACACAAATGCTGCTCAATGAGCGGTTATGTTTTTCATGACTGTCTGTCATCTACAGCACCACTCAAAAGTAAGTTGACAGTCTTGACTCGATCCTCGAAACTTGACTTACGTGTACTTTTGAGTAGTACTGTGAGTGGACCTCTCAGAAATGGAAGTTCACTCTGTACAACCTGTTCAAAAGGTGATGTCTGCCAACTGCAATTGGTAGATTTTGATTCATTTTGTTTGTTTCCGTTTTTCAGGTTGGTTGGCTGTCACCATAATTAAGATTGACAGCAGTGAAAAACACAAGCAATAGTTTGGTTTGAACTTCAGAGTTTGTATCATTAAAAGGCACAGTTATTTTGTCACAATGAACAGAACTCTCATCAACATACATTTTACAGATGTCCGTGAAGTTGGCAAATGACGTCTTTTTGGTTCCTATCCTGACGACTTGTGGAGGTTTCATCACAAACTTCTTTTTTTCTCCCGTTACCATTTCAGGGTTCTTGGCTCGCATTATATCAAACACTCTTGTTAACAACTGTGTAGAGTACAAAACCATCAGTCAATGTTCTTTAAAGAATTCTACTTTTAACTCTTAAAACTTAAGTGAGAAAATGCTTTAAATTCACCAAAGCCCATGGCTTGGAATGTACCCTCTGTAAATACAGACAATACTGTTTTGTGCATTCTGTTATATGAAGCTTTCCCAAGTCTTACTAATACAAATTACTATGTTTTATGTGTTTAATGAGCCAGAAATGAAAAATAAATGGCGGCAGGGACTCATATAATTTATTAGTCTGGAAAATGAACTTTTTAAAATTTCTTGATCAATCCTATCATAATGAAGTACAACACAAGGAAAATACCTCTTCATATGTATAATCTCTGTCACTCCATGCTGGGCCATTATCATCATTATCATCTAACATATCTCCTGTGAACAAAATTACAAAATAAAATACTGTTAAACCCTACCTTACAACCAGCTGGTCAATACAGCCACCTCATTATAACAGCTCAAAAAGTTTGTCAATTATGATCTATCCTTGCATTCTTTAAACATCCTTTGTGATTTCATTGACAGAATTGAATATACCATGTGCAGAATGGCTCAATTTCAGAATTGCTTGATTAATACCAGTGACAAATCATCTGTCTAGGCCGAACTTTTAGAACATCTATCAAGACGAACTAAGAACATAGTTTGTGACTGGATGGATAATCTGTCAATTTGCCTGTATTTATTCGTAGATGAACTATTAGTTGTTTGGCCAAATTTGTCCCAGAAGGATGATTCTTCTCTAGTATAAATCAAGTCAATCTATCTTTTTGCTTTCATAGCATCCTTGGTTAAACAAAGGCTATACTCTAATTATATACTCTATATTATTGTAGAAAAGTAATTTC
Organism: Oculina patagonica; assembly: GCF_052425735.1. Lineage (NCBI taxonomy): Eukaryota > Metazoa > Cnidaria > Anthozoa > Scleractinia > Oculinidae > Oculina > Oculina patagonica. Next base: position 11,508,357 of record NC_135761.1, on the reverse strand, counting down.
ACCATACCATCATCAATATCAGAGTCTGCACCATTTTCCATAGCCTTAGTATCTCCACTATCAGCCATGTCAGGTTCGTCAACCAGAACCTGTTGAAAGATAACATTAATAACAGAGCTGATCAGAACCAAATTTCTCCTCTCAAAATTCTATGCATAGCCTGAATTTCAGACATCCCTGTCTGGTCGCCTACTCCCGAGAAGGAATGTCTGAAAAAATCCGGCCCTATATGCCGTCCGGTGACCTCACTACCCGAAAACCGGGTAGTGATTTTGATTGGTTGATTTACAAATTATTTGCATAATTATAAGAAATTATGACTGAATTTCAACGTGCGAGGATTGTAATTTCAAAACGTTTGCAAAGAGTTTGAAAGAGTTTACCTCCACAGAAATAAAATTACTAGTCATTTATTAATTTTTCTGTTTACCTACAGAACTATGCAGAATAGTAATAGGAAACCAGTAGGTTTTAAGTTGGCGCCATTCGTCGCTTCAACATGCAGTGTATATTTATACATATTCTTGTTTTGACAACAAAACCGCTCAACGCTTATGTCCTGCAGCCTCGACGAGCCAGTGATTTCTAAACTCAGTGTCCACAGTCAAGTAGGATATTCTTGTATTGAATTCCGTTCCTTGATACCTCTGTAACGGTCTAAATTGATTCATTTAAGTACTCACAGGTTTGTTGTATTTGTCAGCTGCGTAACATACTATATTTTGATAGCTAGATAAAGCAAATCAATTCAAATTAAATCGGTTCCGTAAAGAATATAGCCTGCAGTTGATGAAAATCTTATCCATTTGTCTCAAGTTTTCAACAGTTTACCATTAAAACAATTATTTTTTTACCCTGTAATCCTTTATTGAAGCGATTTTTCTTTCACAAAGTCATGGCCTCGACAGAAAGTTTTCCACATGAATTAAACCAAAGTGTAGTGACGTCACCGCACACCATTAGGGCCGGAATTTTTCAGACATCCCTTCTCGGAAGTAGGCGACCAGTGAGGGATGTCTGAAATTCAGACTATTCTATACAAAGCTTAGCAGTCATATAATGAGATTAAACAAACTAATGAGTCAGCAACTGAATTTGTACACCATGTAGGAAAAAAATATTCATTTCTCTGAAGCGGTTTGGTGAGAAATTTATAGAGATTAATAAAACCTTTTTTTTAATTTTTTTTTTTTTTTTTTTTTTTTTTTTATTGATAATCAACACTTTACAAAATTAGAAGATAAGATTTAACCTATACTTATGTGCAATAGATTTTTACTTTACAATTTAGTTTCTCAAGGTTTTTTTTTTTTTTTTTTAAACCGTATACTAAAACATACAAAATTATAAGTACAACAGGAGTAATTACTTTACCTTACCTAACTTATTACTTAACTTTACTTATTCTAGACGTTTTCCTCAAATGCTTTCCATTTTTTGTTGAACACGTTAATCTGATTTGTCTTAAAGCGATATATTTTTCAGTTTCGTATTTGATTTCTAAAATTTGTTTGAAGTGATCAAAGTTGGGTTTAATTCCTTTTCGTTTACAGGTCCAAAGATACGTTTTTCCTAAAATTATTATATAGTTTACCAAGTCCATTCCCTCCTTCAGAATTCCAATAATAACATCACGTAACAAGAGACATCCGAAACTACCAAGCCTATTCAAAATATTAACGGTCACCGTATTCCAAAAAGACTTTGAAAAAGTGCATTCAAACAAAAAGTGATTGATAGTTTCTCGACTCACTTGACAAAAAGTACAGTTAGGATTTGTTACGTAGCCTATTTTAAACAGGCGGTCATTTGAAAAGAGAATAGAATTTAACACCTTGTATTGAAAGGAGCGTACATAAGGTTCGCTTGCTACCCTCAAAGGTAGAAGGTATGCCCATGAAATTTGATCTTCTCTCAAATCAAATTCTAGACCGAGTTTATCCCATTTGCTAGGTTTTTCATATTTGAGTTTTATTAAGTGACAATAGTAATTTCGACATTTATAATTTTCTATATCAAGAACTTCCTTAGAGCTAGGCACATTGCCACGTAGGTTCAGTGGGACAGATTGTCTTAGACCAGTCCAAACTAAAAAATTTGTATTTGATAAACCTTGTATTTTCATGGTACTGAAAGACTCAGTGTTTGTCTTATCAAAAAGCAGGTCCTTTGTAAAAACAACACCATTATTAAAGTAATGCCTATAAAAAATAGTCCTGCCCTCAATCAAAATTTCTTTATTATTCCAAAAAATATATTTGTAACCTCTGTCAGGGTCTGCGCTTTCTCTTAATTCAGACCACCATGATAAAAGTTCAAGGTAAAAGGTTGATGAAATATTTAATTTATTTACATCATAATTGCATTGAAAGAAAAATAATCCTCCTTGGTTCCTCAAAAGATAATTGAGGTAAAGCTTCCAAAAGCCAGAGCACTCTACATCCATAATTCGTTTCAGCCAGCTTAATCTTAGTGCTTTTATCATGTTTTCATGGTCGATCATTTTAAGACCACCTAAGGTATAAGGTGCGTACGTTGAGCGTCGGGTAACTTTATCCTTCCCATTCCACAGGAAGTTAAAAACCAAGGAGTTAAATTCTTTTACTACAGGTGACGGAGTGCTTAAAAAAGAGCTTGGAAAGATCATTTTTGGGAGAAGGATTGCTTTAATTATGTTGACTTTGCCATGAATGGAAAGGTTTCTTGACTTTCAAAGATTTATTAACTTTGCAATTTTCTTCAATCTTTGTTTAAAATTTTTTTCAACAAGTAGCTTGACGTCATATGTAATGAAGATACCCAAAAATTTGACACATTTTTTCCACCTAAATCCAACTGGTTCCTCTTCACAGTCCTGAAGAGATCCAATCCACATGGCTTCAGTTTTCATGACGTTTAATTTTAATCCTGAAATTTTCTCGAAGTAATCAAGTAATTTAAGCAAAGCCTGAGCAGAGTTCAAATCAGCTAGAATAGTAGTTGTATCGTCAGCAAACTGTAACAATTTAGTTTCCGTGCCATCTAACTTTATCCCTTTGATGTTTTTATCATTTCTAACAGCAATAGCCAATATTTCAACAGCTATTACGAAAAGATATGGAGAAAGAGGGTCACCCTGTCGCACCCCACGTTCAATATCAAAATAGTGGGAACATAATCCATTGTTTATTGTGCAACTTTTGACATTTTTGTAAAAGGTGTTAACCCATCTTTTGAAATCAGGTCCAAAGTTAAATAGATCCAAACACTTATTAAGAAAATCCCATTCTAAGCTATCGAAAGCTTTTTCAAAGTCAATGAATAACAGTAGACCTGGCAAATTTTTAGTTCGCGTGAAGCTCATTATATCAAGAATTGAACGTATGTTTTCCCCAATATTTCTACCTGGAATATATCCTGTTTGATTTGCATGAATTAATACTGGTAAAAGACGTTTCATTCTTTCGGCAATAACTTTCGAAGCTATTTTCGCGTCAACGTTTAAAAGTGAGATTGGCCTCCAGTTTTTAAGCTCGCAGCGATCCTGATCCTTTTTTTCAATAAGCGTAATCACGGCCTGCTTTTGGGATGAACTCATTTCCCCCTTTTCAAATGACTCGTTAAAACATTCCACTAGAAGTTTCCCAACTGAAGACCAAAACGTTTTGTAAAATTCTACTGGTAATCCATCATTGCCTGGAACCTTATTTAAAGGGAATGAATTTAAAACTTCAGTGCATTCTTCTAGGCTAATTACTCCTTCACCACTTTGTCTGAGTTCTTGAGAGAGAGTCGGTATTGGCAGGTCTTCATACCTGAAATATGATTGGTTTTGTGGACAGCAGTTATGCTTGGATTTGTAAAGGTTCTCATAAAATGTCTTTTCAGCTTCCAAAATTTCATAAGGGTTGGTAGTGATCACGCCGCTCATGCGAAGTTTCCGAATATGCTTTTTTATATGATTACGTTTCTCTAAATTAAGAAAATATTTGGAGTTTTTTTCTCCGTGTTCATGCCAGCGTGCCCGGGATCTCACAATTATACCCTCAACCTTTTTTTCATAAAGTTTTTCAATTCGTTCTTGTACCGCATTTAAAGCTGCTGAATTTTGTTGGGACGGATTGTCTTTAAAAATTTTATACGCATCTTGAAATTGCTTGTTTAACATCTGTTCTTCAGCTTTTTTTTCCTTACATTTGTTCATTGAGTATTTTCTCGAATATTTTTTAATATTATATTTTACCCAGTCCCATACTGATCGCGGGTCTTTGAGATCCTTCTTCCCTTCTTGTACCCAAGTAGGTATTAAAGAGTTTATTCTTTCAACGTAAACCTCATCGCTTAGTAGGGAACAATTGAGTTTCCAAATGCCGGGACCCTTAGCTTTATCATTGACGTCTTGAAATTCTATTGTTATTGCGGAATGATCAGTTTTGATAGAGGGTATTATATCCACAGTATTAACGTTATCTGCCAAAGAATTTGAAATTAACCAATAATCTAATCTAGAAAAAATCTGAGGTTCTGACTGACTCCACGTATAACTACGCGTGGTAGGGTTTTTGACACGCCAAATGTCATGCAAATCCAGTTCCGATTGTAGCTCTTGTATTGTATTAATTACCGATTGTCTTGGAAAAAGGTTTCCACCTCTTTTGTCGACAGTTGGGTTTAACGGACAATTGAAGTCTCCACCCACAATGATATTTTCAATGGTGTCGAAGTCATTTTCCTCGATAGTTTGCAACAGCGAAAGGTAAAAAGCTACTAATTCATTATCTCGATTTGGGCCATATATGTTAACCAAAAGAGCTTGTTCTCCCTTGAGTAATACTTTGAGTATAAGAAATCTGCCGTGTGCATCGGCTACCTTTTGTTCTACTATGCAATCAAAGTTGTTTCGGATTAAGATTGCAACCCCTCGGGCATTGCTAGCCCCATGAGAGTAATAGAATGGAGCGCCCCATTCTCTTTTCCATTGAGATTCAATTTTCTCAGTCGAGTGAGTTTCCTGTAGAAAAATAACATCCGCTTTTTGTTTTCTGCACCAAGTGAAAATTGTTCTTCGTTTTCGATAGTTGCTGATGCCTCGAATGTTCAGTGAAATAAGCCTACCCGAAACCATTTGAGCAAGTAAAAGTAATATAGTAAATGAAATCGGAGGGAATGGATCTTAATATAAATAAATAACTACAACCTGCTAAAATGTAAACTGTATATCTTAAGTCAATGGTGTCAAATTTTATAGTATTTGAGGTAAACAAGTAATACGGTGTATATACGCTTAAAAATAAAGCGACGAAAAAGCAACTAAATAACGACAATTGCCCACTCTGAAAATTCGCGGTTGTGCAGCAATGCACAAGCATTCCGACAGCGAGTGAAAAACAGAAGCGCGATGATTATTGCGCTGATCTTAGTTGCGCTCCGACTGCTTTCAGGAACAAACATAAAGAATATAAATGATCTATTTTACCTAATGCATTCTGTCAAATAGTAGAAACCATACCGTCAATCAATAACTTTCCTTTGGTGAACCGAACTTTTTTTCCTGCCTCAAAAGCTTCTTTCATTTTAGGCAGCGCTTTTTTTCTCAGTTCAAAGTCACCAGGTGTGAAGTCCTCGACTATTCTTACTCCGTTAAGCACATGTTTCTTCTCTGGACTTTTTGCGGCTCGAAGTAGGTTCCTCTTGAAGGGTCTACTATACAATTTCGCAATAATATGCCTGGCTTTATCGACCCGCTTTTTTCCTGTTCGATGAGCGTTCTCCAACTCTCTAAAGGCGTCTTCAAAGCCAAGAGTTTTGAAGTAATCAATAACAATCGACATGCAATCTTCACCATCTTCTTCTTCGACGCCTATAATGCGGATATTGAAGTCTCGAGAATATCTTTCTAAGTGTTCCACTTTATTCTTGAGCTCCTCGTTGCTTCTTTCCGTTTTAGATTTAAAGGCTGCAACTGTAGAATTCATAGTCGTCAAAGAAACCTGCATAAGGCCGACATCTTCTTCGAGCTTGTCTGCTCTGGTATTCAAGTTATCTATCTCGTCAATTTTCGCCATTACGCTTTCTATTTTGGCTAATCTTGCATTCGTGTCCTGTTGAAAGTTTGTAAGATCGACACTTAGCTTTTTAATTTGTCCTGTGAGGTCATTCCTCATAGACTTCAACTCCTGCAAGACTTCAGCTGTCATGGCGTCTTCGTGTTTCGGCGTCGGCTTATTGCTTTCTTTCCGCGGCGGCTTGTCTTCACGTTGTTTACCGCAATTTAAACTTGGCAGGCTCTTTCCGGATCTTAAAGTTTTACCTGACATGAAGCATTTTCACAAAAAGATGATTTAAAATGAAATAAATTTCAGGTTTAGTCGGAGCTCAAACAAGACGCGTCTTCACTCCATCGTGACCACGTGCCCTCCCGAGATTAATAAAACCTGGTCTTGACATGCAATGCTAGAACAAGTGCATGTAGAAGAGTAAGCACATGACAAAAGTCCTTAATTCACTGCCAGGAAAGACAGGCTAGACTCAAGTGTAAGCACAAACTGCTACTGCAAAATTTTCCTTTTCTTCATCCTCTTGCTCTTAGACTTGTATTCACAATATGCACATGAAATCAAACAGATCTTGCAATCATTAAGATTTCAACATTCAATCGATGCATAAAATGTATCTCTGGTATTTAAACGTGTGTTTCCATTGTTCATAAACCAGGGTTAAGCTACTGGTATATGTATTTAACTGAACAGATGACAAACGATTAAAGAAAAAATTCTCGAAAAACTGATCAAAATGCACAGCTTTACACACCTTCTTTTTTTTCTTCTTCTTCTTTGTTGAAAAACTGAAGTCTAAGTCATCTACAGCTTCAGCTACTGAATCCTTTTCTCCCTCTCCGGTTTCTTCTGATTTGTTATCAGTTGAGGAATCCTGAAGTGAAAAAGTTCACATACTCAGCAAAGAAATTAAAACAGTATTAAAACAGAAGGGCAGAAATGCTTTAGTTTCAATCTATGTACACCAGCTTCTTTCAACATGGTTGCATCAGCCCACAAGTGTATATACTGTATTTATAAACATAACATTATGCAGCGCATCTTTGCACATGAAATCAGCATGCTTACTTTGTCTATGCTTTACCAATAAGGTAAAGGTTAAGTCTGGGTCAAGCCTAGTGGCCCATACAGGCAGGAGCTTATTCCAGTTTCAGTAGCATGAAGCCACTAGGAGTATTTCTACTCCCCCCCTGGATAAGATGCTAGCCCATCACAGGGTTACCCCCAACATGAGTTTGCCGGTACCCATTAATACACCTGGGTGGAGAGAGGCACTGTGAGAGTGAAGTGTCTTGCACAGGAAAACAACACAATGACACCGGCCAGGCCGCTCAATCTGGAGTCCAGCGCACTAAACCTTAGGCCATTCCGCCTTCCATATGCTTTACCAATACGGTATCATTATTAGCTTTACTGACCGGTAGCGCATCCTCAAGTCCTTCCATATCGTAAGGTTTCTTTTTCTTCTTTTTCTTTTTCTTCATTCCAGAAAAGTCATCAAGATCCAAGATATCTGCAACAAATTGGTTTGTGGGTGATATAAATTTAAGTCATCTTTCCAGGAGTCAAATGCTGACTACATCGTTTGTAGTCACATTTTTCTGTTTTTCACGCCTCATTTATTGCAATGAAGTTTCACACTCTCTTTTCTATAAATATCGTTACGTACCTTGTAAAATTTGTATTTGATAATGGTGACATGTTATTACCGAAACGTCATGTCTTTATAGTGTTAATATTTATTCTGAAATACATCATATGTCATGGCGCTTAATTTCTGAGAAACTAATGTTAATGCACATCCAGCCTTATTTACGGGGCATATTTATTTATCACATTTCAAGTGAAGCATTTATTTGAGGGCGCGCTTTTACGAGAGTGGCGTTTTATTAAAATTCAATTTATTTATTTCTTTCTTGGTATGAAAACTGAATTTAAAAAACAGAACCATGTTTTAGTGTATGTCTGAAAAGTCATTTTCAATATCTTAAAACATTGTTACAATCAAGGAAAATATTTTTTAGGTTGATTATTTCTGCATTTGCCTTTTGAGTCTATTATTTGAATAAAGGCCACGGCTGCACCACGATGCAGCGTTTATTAATATTTGAGGGCGGCGTTTATCATATTTTTGCCCTAAAATGCGGCGTTCATTCGAGAAAGGCGTTTAATCAAATAAATATGGTATGTGGCTGAAACTGAAAGACTGTATTTTCAACAACATTCAATTCAGTCTGCAAAAGGTCATGATTTTTCTCCACAAACAGAATGAATGCAAAATTAGACCGTAGTGGTGAGCAGCAAAGGCGCAAGCCACAAGGAACATGGAAGGACACTGCAACGGGAGTAAAGATGTGAGTCATGCCACTCCCATGACACTTGTGGCTTGTTAATCTAATGTTTGCCCTGCTTAGTTTTGAAAGAAGAAACTGCAACAATCTTCAAACATTTTTCCAATTACAGTCAATACTCTCTTAACGGAGTCTCTCGTAAGCGGACAGCTCTACTTACGGTCGCCTTGTCTGAAACCCCGTTTTAACTCCCATACAAACTCTGTATTTTTACATTCTCGTAAGCCGACATTCCCGTAAGCGGCCGCGGACACTTTTAGAGATTACGACTTAGACTTTTTCTTTGTTTTTAAGCTCCCGTAAGCGGACAGTCCAAAGAAAATCCGATTAACAACCTCTGTATCGTGTTTTTATAAATCAACTTCACATCGACATTCGTCACAATGATTTTACAGTAATTACAGTACCATATTTCAGTGTTTGTTTTGTCGTCATCTACGTCTGTCTGGTTATTGTTAGCTGGGCAAGCTCCCGTAAGAGGCCATCTTTCCCCCTACACCTCTGGTGGCTGCTTACGAAAACCATTATCGTACGCGGCCAGGTCCAGTTATGGACACTTTTTTTGCGTCCCGAGGGTGTCCGCCTACGAGAGCTTCGACTGTATGCATAACTTTTCTATGGGAACACTATAATGGCCACAATGTTTCAAGCAAAAATTTAATACTTAACAGCTTTATACTAACAGCTTTAAAACATGTTTCGGCTTTGATGTGAGTGGGAATTAGTGTATTTTCTCCATGTCAGCCTCTAGGTAAATGTGAGGTTATTGATAACGTTGATCCATGCAAACAATATCAATATCATTCATTCAACATACATGAAAGCTCCATCAGTATCCGTTACAATGCTTATGAAAGAAAACTCTAAGTACTGTGATTACTTATACGCGTAAAAATTAGGTCTCGCTTCCAATTTTAGGACGTAAGGAGCCACTGTGACGCTCTAGAAGTGATCACGTTGAGTACAAGATCACTACATGACCAACAATTAGCGTAGAAGATCACACAATGCAATAATATTCTTCATGTTACTTCGTCATCATCATTTTTACCTGTATCTTCTTTGTCTTCTTTTTCTTCTGTCGCTACATTGTCCTGATTCTCGTTTTCAGGAGCATTTTCGTTTTTCTCATCCACATTGGAGGGAGCGTTTGGCTCTTCAAGAGCATCAAGATCTAAAAGAACCTTCTTCTTTTTCTTCTTCTTCTTCATCGTTGGGTCGAACATCTACGATTTTCACAGTGAAATTACAGGACATCAGACTGGCTAAAAGACCTAAATTTTCAATAGTACATTAGTTAACAAACACAGTATACTTACCGCTTCATCTTCGGCCATTTTTATGTCTAATTCCACCGAAAAAAGGGCCTTTATTCCAAATTATTAGCAAGAATTTCTCGGTATTGCGGGAAGAATTTTCCACATGCAGTAGTTGCGTCAGCCTATTTGCGCATGAGCAAACGCCAGATTCGTTTCCAGTCTGCTCAACAACACGCGGTTTTCACATGCACAGCCTCTGGCGCAGGCCAAAATAAGCAAGTGATTAGGAGGGAAAGATATAAGCGGATACGAAAAAGAAATGCCTTCACGTTTATTTTCTAATTTTGGAATTAGAAAAACCTTTGTAAACAAAAAGGGAGCAAACCTCGTTTCATCATGTACGTCAAAAACAAAGCGATTGTGTTTCTCCTTGTTTTATAGTGGGATTTTTGAAAACAGCCTTTCAGTATTTGGAGTATTAGTCATAACTGTTAGTTGTTAACTTTCTCAAGACCAACTGGCTGTGACTGTGGATAGCAAAACGGTGAAAACTTGAGACAGTGTAGAAATAAGATGGGGGAAGGGAAAAGGGGTTACGCAAATTCACCGATCCAGGCTTTTTTTTTGGCCCAATCAGTGCTTGAAAGTTATCTGTGGTATAGTTTCACTCACCCTGCGAGCAGAGCCACTTTTAACTTCCCTGCAGTTGATATTTGAGAAGTAGAAAGAGGCTCTGCATAAATCGTGTCATTTCCTTGAAGTCATTTATTCTCAAGTAGATCAGTGGAAAAGGAAGGGCTCTGCTTGCAGGGTGCGTTTCGTTTCACTGCAACGGACTGTAGTCATTCTAAAATCCCATTTTTTTAAGAAGTTTTTCATCACTTCTTGCCGATACGAAGGTAACATTATATTCTGCATTTCTCAAAAAGTCTCGAAGGAAAATCTGCGAATCCGCTCAATTTCTAGTCCGCCATTTGTGCGCTTTAAGGCCAAATCCGTCGATCGGCGAACCTGTTCACTCCCTGTTTGATTACGATCAACTGGAAAGTAAACGCAATTCACTGCAAGCACTCAACTAGAACCAGAGTAGAACTATTTGCCACGACTTTGCTAAGAAACTCTTTGGAAACGTATTTCTACGTCGTCTATATATATTAAGCTACTAAGAAGTTTCTTCAAGTTTAATTTTTTTTTTTTTACACTGATAAGCGTGCGCGTGGAAAGTTTATTGCCCAGATGCGCATACGAGGTTGGTTTCTTTGCTACTTTCCGTTTGTCGGGACTTCGTCAATCGTAGCTGGACGAAGCGATGATGGTGGACTTGTGTCGAGCCCAACTGCAGACAGTGCTGATGCAGACGACCTGACGGGGAATATCCGAGAATGGACTGAGCCCGCGTTTGACACGAATTGAAATTCTACAAAACGTATTTCCAACCTCTTTCTCAGGCTCTCTCTTCTTTTCCTCCCTTGTAGTCCGAGATAGAGAGCCTGGGAAAGTTGTTGACGTATTTTTTTGAAGTAAAGACTGACGCATCCGTTATGTATATGGCAACCTCGTTCCAGGCCCCCTCTCCTTTTCCTCCCTTGTCGTCGAGGAGACAAAGGAGGAAAGGGAGAGGCCCTGGTAACCAGGTTGTGTATATGGCTGAGCGCGCGCGCGGGTTCGCGCAAGCTCGGGCTGTTTTCTGATTTTAAAATTAAACTAAGTGTAACTTATTGCTCTGAATGACATGACAAAATGTAATAAATTTCATTCGTTTTGTTGCATCAAGGAGCAACCCTTATGGTATAATTAATTAAGCAGAACTAATGATCTAATTAATGATGATATAACCATCTCGCTTTAATTACGAATTTTACGTGATAATAGAGAACGCCGTACGTTATAAGAATCAGTTTCAGATAAGCTTGGTTTTTACAATGTAGCCTTTATGTTAGAGTAGTTTTATGCGGCCGAAAAGACGATTGCCTCAGAAGGTTAATTTGAAAAGACAAGCTATGGACGATAGTTTCGTCTTTTCGGATGAAAAATACTCAAAAGATGTCTTGAAGAGATTAAGTGGGCTCCAAAAACAAGGCATCATGTGCGATGTTACGATCAAGTCTGAAGACGAAGAGTTTCAAGCGCATAGGAATATCCTTTCCGCCAGCTCCGACTATTTTTTCGCCATGTTCAACGGAAACATGAAGGAACGTAACCAACGCGAGATCACAATCACAGGCGTCGATAAGGACAGCATGAAAATGATATTGAGATTTATTTACACTGGCGAGATTGTACTGGACTGGAACAACGTCGAGCCGATCCTTCAAGGCGCGAATCTGATGCTTGTACAGTCTGTAAAAGATGCATGCTCGCGTTTTCTTGAAAGCCGACTTAGTGTCAAGAACTGTCTCGGCATTCAAAGTCTTGCGGAGACTTACGCGTGTCAAAAACTTTGGACGATTACAAATAATTTCATCTTTCAAAATTTCCCCCACGTGGCCGAGAGTGAAGAGTTCCTGAATTTGGACGAGAAACAAATACAGGTTTTACTCCAGAGCGATGAAATTTCAGTGGAAAACGAAGAAAAGGTATACGAAGCGTTACTTGGTTGGATAAACTACGATCGAGAAAACAGACGGGAGTTCTTTCCGGTTTTAATGGAGGATGTTCGTCTTCCTCTTGTTTCACCGTATTATCTTGTTGACGTAGTTGAAAACGAAGAACTTTTCAACACCTCGCCAAGGTGCAAGGAATTTCTGCAAGAAGCACAGCATTATCATTTGTTACCAGATCGCCGCCAACTGCTGGACAGCACGAGAACCAGGCCACGCAATTACGAACGCTTTCACGAAATTCTCATCGCCATGGGAGGCAATGGAGATTATCACAATCAGAGTACAGGTAGGAAAGATTACCTCTTGCACAACTCACGACAAAGCAATCACATTTGCAGCTCGTAAATAAAGCATTTAAAACTACTAAAAGTAAGTTGTTTTTTCTACACTGATTGGTCACCGCAACGATGGGCAAGTTTCAGCGCCCGACTTCCTCAGATAAACGCTCCCATTAGAAAACATTTTTCTCATAAGCACCCCTGTTAAAAAACGCAAACGAAGATTTGGTTAAAATAATACTTTTCTCTAAATAAGAAGGGAACTCGAGAGACGTTAGTGCACGCAACTCTTAAGGCCTGGCCAAACGGACGCGCAAGTAGACGCAAGTTTTTAACTTGCGTTCGCTTGCGTCTCCGTTTGGCCAGGACTTGCGTGCACTTGCGTTGACTTGCGATGACTTGCGTTCACTTTGGTCGAGATCAAATTTGCACGCAAGTCAGCGCAAGTTTTTTCCCCGTTTGGCCACCCAACGTAAGTCAACGCAAGTCTTGAGAGTTACTTCAAGTACTGAATTGCAGCGCGCGCAGTAGCATTGAATTGACCTTTTTTAACAACTTGTGTGCACTTGCAAGTAAACTTACGAGTCCGTTTGGCCGGCAACGCGAGTCTGTACGCAAGTTCATTTTGCGACTGACTTGCGTCTACTTGCGACCATGTTTGGCGAGGCCTCTAGTATACGCGCAGTTAATAAATCATGAATCGAAACTGAACATATTTGCTAACTATTTTTTTTTAGTCTACGGCTTCAATGTGGTGACCCAGCTATGGTCCGACTTGCCGCGGTTTACAAGGGATCGTGGGTACCATGGAATTTCCAGCTATGGAGGACAGCTTTACGTCACAGGAGGGTACTCCAACGTCAACACCGAGACACTCGATATAGGTAACACATAATATTGCGCGTGAAAACTTTAACGGCTTTTTGGCGAAACTTCGCGTCTGCTCGCGACTCTGTTTGGCCAGGACTGGCCTGTACTTGCGTTGACTTGAGATGAGTGCGTTCACTGTGATCTTGATCAAATTTACGCGCATGTGGAAGCAAGGTTTTTTTTACCATTAGGCCTCCTAAAGCAAGTCAACATAAGTACTTGTTGTTTACTTCAAGTACTGAATTGCGGCGCTCGCAGTAGCCTTGAAATGGCTTCTTTTTTGCTAACTTACGTGTACTTTAGTTGCAAGTAAACTTGCGTGTGCGTTTAGCAACCCAACGCAGGTCTACGCTAGTTCAACTTGCGAATACTTGTGACAGTAATAACACCTCCGTTTTTCCAGGCCTTTAAATATGAACCTATTTGAATGCATGAAAAGCAGCTTTGGAGCAAAAGTGTAATAGAGGTTTTCTTTAGTTGGAAAAATGTTACCAACGTTGATACGCTTGCATCGGTAAGCGGAAGCGAGTTGTCAATTGAGTTAGCTGACGTTTCTTATAGTTTATCACACAAAACTATTTTATTTGACTTTGATTTTTCTTTTTGAATCTTGAAGATACTTTGAATATAAGAAAGCGCGATTGATAGTCACCGATAGCTCAACCAATCAATTTATAGATTCGCCAAATGGACCGCGACAAGTTTATCTTGATAATACTCAAGAACTGGCTCGTTCAGCTTCTTGGGCATATGATTATCATGTAGCCTTAACAGTAACTAGCAGTTTTTAGTTTTTTAATTGACGTTAAAAAAATGTTGCGTTTGCTCTTATGTTTGTTCCCAGCTCAGCGCTATGATGTACGACAGAAGGAGTGGCATAACCTGCCTAATATGCTGTCACGGAGAAGCAAACATGGATCCGTCGAGGTAGATGGTCATGTTTATATTGTCGGTGGCTATGACGGACAAAACACGCTGAATACCCTGGAATGCTTTGGCTTTCAATCTGGCAGGTAATTGAAAAATAGGTCAAAGGAAACAAAAGAAATCTGTGGGATCTCTAATTAAACAGTAATTAAATGAACTAACAGTGGCGTGAATGCGTCTTCTATACTGCAACTACAACAACAAGCAAAATTGTTGAGACACTCTCCCAAAATTAAAATTACATTTTTCTTAAAATTTCCCCCTATTTTGAAAAACTAAAGCCTTACAGTTTCTCCTGCATAATGGCTACGCTACGCATGCGCACATAGCCCCCCCCCCCCCAAAAAAGAAATAACTTTAGTCAGACTACACATAGTGACTACACGTGAGAACATAAAAATGTTTGAAAGATCTGCTCGATTGGATAGGCTTTTTAGGCAAAGCCAAATTATGTCTTAAGCCCGGGCCAAACGAAGATGAGAGTTGATGAGAGTTCTAAACTCTCGTTCTCGTTTGGCATGGAACTCTCGTGCGCACTCATCGATCCTTTGAACTGCTCAAATTTTTCATTAGAGTCAGTGAGAGTTTGACGGACTCCGTTCTCGTTTGGCCCGAGTTGATGATAGTCAATGAGAGTTGATGAAAATTCTCACGAGAGTCAACTCTCATCAACTCTCATCCTCGTTTGGCCCGAACTTAAGATACCAAGAAATGTATCGATAATTGATTTAGTTAACTTTCTTGAAGATGGCGTGCGAAGGCTCCAATGCCGACCAGAAGAAGGTGCATCTGCGCAGTGGCTCATGGGAAGTCCATTTACGTCATTGGCGGCCATGATGGATCGAGTATTCTGAACACAGTGGAGTGTTATGATACCACAAGGTAATACGATCTGTTTAGGGCGGTTTTGAGATGATTGTAGTAACATCATAATTGAAGTACTGACATCTGACCAATCACAGCTAACAAGACTGATGCAATGAGCCAATCAGAGCTCGCTGCAAATAAAACATAAAACTTTCAAGCGCGGGAAATCGCGCATACGGTAACCTAATTTCGAGCTAGTTGTTCTTGCTTGTGATTTGTTGAAGAAGTAGCGTCGTTCACACTCATTTGTTAAGGAAAGGGCGGGGGGGGGGAACTCTCTTCGGCGCTTGGCACATTATAAAAAGGAGCAAAATGTCAAGCGCGTCGTCTTGGAAAGGCGTCGAAAAGACGTTTCGAGGAGTGTTCTTTCTCGCCTCTTTTTAAAGCACATAACACTACATTTTTTTAGCCAAATGTCGCTTTGTTGTAACGCCACAGTAGGCAAGTGAACGCTCTAATTTGATGGCCATAGTAATCGAAATTTTTAATTTGTGCAGCTTAGATGTCGAGCATTAGCCCTACATCCAGGAAAATACCAACTGTTTGCTTTTTGCTGAGGCAAGCTAAGAAAATTTCACACGGGAAATAGTGCCGTAAAGGATGCGCAATGCACAAGAAGGGAATGTGAAGCCCCGCGCGAGCCTGGAATCTGGTCAACATTATTTTCAGTGAAACTTGTTGCGGAAGTGTTTCTGAAAAAAAAAATCAACTGACCCTTTCTTTGCTTCTCAGAAGCAGACTTTGCGTTCGCAATAAAAGTTGTGTACAGCAGGCAAACGGGGAAACATTTCCAAAATCTGAAATTTATAATTGCTCCCGCAATTTTTTTTGTTTCAATCGTCACAGCCTTTACTTTCATTTCAACAGGGACACGTGGAGTTCAACAGAGGTCCAACCCATGCGTGACAGACGCTCATTTCCAAGCGCAGTTGTTACAGAAGACGAAATGTACGTTCTGGGCGGCTACGATGGAAACGACACTCTCAGATCCGTAGAGTGCTACAACTTTACGACGCTTGAGTGGACGCAGGTCGCTCCCATGGGCACGCCCAGATCCAACGCGGGCTCGTGCGTATTCAACAACAAAATCTACCTCGTCGGGGGATGGGACGGGATCAGTTTGAATTCCGTTGAGTGCTTCGACGTGGCAACTCGTGTATGGCAGCGCATGCCTTCACTTCCGCGTCCCACAACTGGTGTACGATGCTGTTTTTTATCCTTCCAGTCTACGAACGAACAAAAACCCAAAAGCAGGGGCAGCCGCGGCCATATGTGCATTATATGCTGATGGGTGTAGCGCTGTATCTGGCTTTGAAAGTAATCTTGAATTGAACCGTTCCTTTATGCTGTGGTACTTAATGCGCATGTTCGTTCGTAGACTGAATGATTATTTTTCTTTTTTCGTAAACAAAGTTAAGTTAGCGTTTCGTTATCGTTAAGCTGGTAAAACGCACAATCGAATTATTATCGCTATGAAAAGACTAGGGCAGCTCTGGTATTTTTAAAACTCAGTGTTTATTGTGATCGTGATAAACAATATGGCACAAAGAGAAATCAGGAGAAAGTTCAACTAATAAAAGAAAAAACTCATTTGCTTTCTTATTTATCACGATAAATAGATATGAACCATCCACAATATTTCTCCTTGTACAGCTAACAGCACAATTTTTCCTTCCATATGAGCCGTCCAACCTCTTTCTTACAGGTCATAAAGCGCGAAGCGCAAGACATAAGAGAAAAGGCGGGTAACCAAGGCCGAAGAAACAGTAGACGTTTTGAAACATTACTACTAGTTCCATAAGTGGTGACATAAAAACATCGTCTGTTTACTCTTTTGGCTACCAGTTTTTAGCCAGTTTGGCTATCAGTTTTTTCTTTTTTTGTTGCTTCTCCTAAGGACACTGCACTGTGGCCGATTGGTTACGTATAATTCGGAAAAGAATCGTAAACAATCGGAATCCGACAAGGAAGTCGGGAGACAATGGAGATCTAGTGAAGGGTCTGAACTTGAAAATACACGACATATACAACTGAGTTTAAATTTTAATTTTCATTGACAACTAATTTTCTAGCGAGCACACATTAGTCTAGTGAATCATTGAACTTGGCGTTATCCGGACAATCATCACACTGTGATTTGGAACAGACCTCGTCAACCACTTCACTTAATAGTAATGAAACTTCCTGCAAGTTTTCTGTGCTTGTGGATACAGGAGCAGCCTCCTCGCGGTCAAGGCTGTTGGCCTGTGCACCAGCTTGTGAATTATTCTCATTTTCGCTGTCCAAGGTTTCATCTGTTACTCTAACTCTACTGCTATCATTTTCACTTGACTGACTTTCTTCTATCAAGCTGGTAACCAATTTACTTTCAAGTCCAGAACTGGCATCTAATTCTTTAGCTGTGTTTTTAAAGAGTTCCTTTCTCGCGCCCGTTCCTTTGCTATCTGTTGACGAAGACGCCTTGTTTGGCTTACATAAAGCCGTAGCTGCCTTGGATTCTTTAGTAGGACATTGCCGCGAGTTTGTGACAGGCACGGCTTTAGAACCGGTAGGTGCTTTTTTCGATGGTACGCGAGAACCCACAACAGAAAGGGGCTTTTCTTTTGTGAATCTATTTGACAAGTTACTGTTGCCATTACCAGTCGGTAGAGGAGGCCTGGAAGCTGCTGGGGCCTTTTTTATAGCACCAGAAGAGCTGGCAGCAGATAAAGGCCTCCCAGTAGTGTTTTCTTGAGCTGCTAAAGAGCTTCGTTTATTGTTAGATGCCGCCGGAGGAATGTTTCTTGTATTCTGACCAGATCTTTGAGCAGAAGGTGCATTTGATGACAATGTTTTCCCACGTCCTAACGCGGAAGAACTCTGAGCAGATGACATTTTGGCTGAGTCTCTCGAAAATGAAGAAGACAATCTTGAACTACCTGGAACTACAGGCGCCCGGGTTGACAAAGGTCTCTTTTCAGAAGCGGCGCTCTTTGAAGCTGAAGGCGTTTTTCCACGGCCCGACATTACACCGCTCTGGGCAGATGAGGGCCGTCCTGAGGTGGGCCGCGTACTTGAAGGCACAGGACCAGTCCTACCCGGGTAGCTCCTAGCCGAGGAAGGCCTTTCTTGCTGGGAGCTTCTGTTAAGATGTCCGCCAGCTGCGGCGTTTCCTCTCCCCAGTCCTCTAGCGCGAGACTCAGTTCCAACACGTTGCAAAGCACTTCTGGTTGGTGGCCTGCTAGAAGCCTTTCACGAAAAAAAAAAAATAAAAGAAAAAATACATTTTGGTTATACAGCAGTTTTGAAATAAAAATCCTAAAAAATAAATGCGAAGCAATAACAAAGCCAACTTCCATGACCACAAACGGCGTAATTAACCAATCAAAAATGCGAAGAAAAAGCACGTGACAGATTGCTGGCGCGGGAAAAGTTGCGTAATCCAAATCACGTGTTGGTTGGTTTTCTCATTTGATTGGCTAACAAGACAACAGCTTCGCTTTGAATGGTTGGAGAACTGTGCACGTTAAAACCCACTGAAAAGAGCCGAGCAACTCAAACTGCAGCATATAACTTTCGAATGTTATTTTCAGTAGTCATTTATTTTGTTTCTTCTCCAGTCTTCAACGACACTTAAATTAAACTTACCTGCGCTGAAGGTGGTGCGCTTCTTTTTCCGCTACAACGATCTCTTGAATCCCCGAGGCCACTAAACACGGCACCTATTGGATTAACACAAAATAGCTTGAACCATTAACAATCAGTTAAACTTTGAGCTACAATAAGTGTTCTTGGAGTTCATAGAGAGTTTTTTTTTTTTAAAAAAAAGACGTTTCGGGGAAAACGCTTCATCAGTGTACATATATATGATGTCTAATAAAGGAACGCTTGGGCTTACGTTAAATGTCTTGCGTGCGCGTCGTTTAAAAATAAACAGAGCGCGAAATTGCGCGCGCGCTCAGCGCACGTTTACAAAATTTAAATGAACGTCAGACTATTTTTGTCTGAGAATTAAAATGTGAAATCTCAGACAAAAATATTCTGACGTTCATTTAAGGTCATTCCCTGAAATAGAACTGACAAATTACCTCCGTACTTGGGAACTAATATGGGTCACACGGGAAGACGTTCCCTTTTTCCTCGTTGCGTCCCTTTTAGCGATATATTTTTCACATGATCTGTTTCATGGATATCCTCACAAAAATATGATGATGGTCCGGCTCGTTTGGGAGAAAGTGACAATTTTCTCTCGCGGACTCCACATGAAAGCCGCCATTTGTTGATGTTCGCGCGCGCGCGCCAAATACCCGTAAAATTCTCGCAGTAGGGCGCAATGATATAGGGCAATGACCTTAAATTTTGTCAACGTGCGCTAAGCGCGCTCAATCTCGCGCTCTGTTTATTTTTAAGCGACGCGCACGTAACGTAAGCCCAAACGTTCCTTTTAGACATCATATTTACACTGATGAAGGGGTTTCCCCGAAACGTCTGTGTTTTAAAAAAACTCTCTTTGCACTCCAAGAACACTCCAAGAACACTTATTGTAACTATTGAGTGCTACGCAGCAAAACTCTTTTTTGTAAACTTTGAGCTAGCAGTTTTCAGCAATAGCTGAAGAGATTCCAGCTAGGATTGCCAAAAAACTTCGAAAAAGATCGCGGGAGCATTTTAGGCAAAAAACCTTGAATTTAAGAACGTTTAGACATCGGTGAGCCTGTGATACTCATATAAAGAATATCATTTACGGTTTGGGGGCTTGTTTTCTGTAAGAGTACTTTGCGTTTCAAAACTGGATGGACTATATTTTTACAAGCTTTATATTTACCATTCGGATGTCCCACACCATGCACCTAGCACATAGCCTCTTATGCAGACGCTTTTTTGGGCTCGTCACGTGATCTTCCTTGGGAGGAACACGTGGCAAGTGCATTGGAGGCTACCTTTCATATGCATTTTCACCCTTACATGTTTGGTGAATTTCTTGTAATGTGTCAAGTTACTGTAGTTTATACCAGACATTACCTTCCTTTACTTCCCGTTGAGTGACAATCTTTAATCGTTTCCATCCCTCTGAGCGAGTAACTTTAAAAAGGTTCGATCTTATGAACTTGACACAGTCATTGTGTAAATTGACCACGAGATCAACTACCTCCTGAGAGAGAAACAAAACAAAACATAAGGCAAATACAGTGAGCTTGTGGACTGAAAAATTTACCCTAAACAGATGTCAACTTTTGATATTTTTTGTTTGTTTTGTTTAACTTTTTTGTTGAGAGACGAACACCATATTTGAAAAAATACTTCTTTTGTACAACTTTGTTACCGAGTTCATGTACTGAACTAAACTGGCGATGAATTAGCCGCCTGAGAATAATCAAGTCAAAGTACAGTAAATGGTTTAAGCCCAAGAGTATCAGTAGCTTGTATAGTGCAATCGTTCGGGTAAGGGTCGTTCAGAAAAGAACTAACGGTTGTTTGACCAGGCTTCTCAAACTCATTAAACATTCATCAAGATTAAACAAAGAAAATAGTAACCGTAAAGCACGTTTGGATACCCGGTCTCTATTAGCATAGATATTTTCGATTTTCTTTCTCTTTTTAATCAAACACCTCAAATTTCGTCAAAAATTGCGCATTGCATTTTCAACTCTCCTCTCGGTGTTTGGATATCCCGATGAAACACTGCCTCTTATGTTTGACATATTACTTATAACATTATCAACTGACAAGCAACTTTTCACTTGACTCTCAAAAAGACTTCTGTTTTCAGTGCCACTCTAAACAACAACAACAATACACAATACTTTATTTACCCACGCGACACCTAGGAGCGCAAGCGCTCGTTAAAATGTGTGCGCGAACGCAAAATTGTATAAAAGGAAAAAAAAATTATATAATTATCTATGTAAATATGTAAATATGTATAATATAATAAATATGTATAATAATATAATAAATGTATAATATAATAATAGGCACCTAAAAGAGTTAAAAATATTAAAACCATTAAAAACATTAAAACCTAAAATATTTACCTAGTAATCGTTTAAAAGTTAAATGATCGTTAGCGTCCCTTACAAATGGCGGTATTGAGTTCCAGATCCTGGTGGCGATGAAAGAAAAGGACTTATGCCGCCATTCCAAATTGCATCTAGGCATCTCTAAAATTGTACCCCCCCCCCCCCCCCGGACAATCACACTATACGAACAAATAATTCAGTTGTCTGTAATAATAAAAATTGGGCCATTGAGAAAATACTCCCTACCTCTGGGTAGCACTCTTCGCCTTCCTCTTGGGTCTTAAGATTAATGATCCTTTTTAACTTGAGAATGGCCCTTAGCTGGTCACAGCAGTTTTCAATGGTAAAATTTCTTTTTACCGCAGAAAGAATTTTCTCCAGGACAGGCACTGACCAGCCCACTCCCTAAAAAAAATTAAGATAAATACCAACTAAAATACGTCAACTAAGCTACTGAGGGAAAGAGAGGAAATATGGTACTGTAGCAAACTCAATACTGTTCACTGATTTTGCTATCAATAGTTAAAGTGATCAGAGTATAAAGCAAGCGATACAAAGTATTCAGGCAATTAATTATTGATTAATTAACAGTCTATCAGTCAGTCAAACAGAGAGTCAGTTTGTCAGTATTATTTAATCAATCTCTCAGTCAGACAGTCAGTCTGTCCATCCGTCCGTCTGTCCATCCATCAGTCAGTCAACAAGTACTCATCACTCAGTCAGTCAGTCAGTCAGTCAGTGGGTAACTCGGTCAGACAGTGAGTCAATCAGACAGTCATTTAGTCAGTAAGTCAGTCAGACAATCAGTCAATCACCGTCAGTCAGTCAGTCAGTCAGTCAGTCAGTCAGTCAGTCAGCCGCAAGTCAGTCAGTCAGTCAGTCAGTCAGTCAATCAGTTTCTCAGTAGCTGATATTAAAAAGTACATGTACTCGGCTTGCCATCCAGAAATGTTTTTGCTAAGAAAAAGTTATATCCACGATGTGATATAGGACTTGTAAACTAGATATCTACTAGCTCAAAAATAAAGTTATATATAAAAGATTCCACAAACAAAGTTCTGTCAGGTCTGAAAAATGGCTTTGTTGACATTTAAATGAGGAAATTACATTTTACACATGGAAAGAAAACCTGTGATGTTTACAAATGACCAATCGTAAAAAACCACAAACTTACCTTCAGGATTTCATGAAAGCTCCTTTCATCAACCAATGAGAAAAACTGGTCACTAGCAAACAGCAGACATGTTTCTTGAACAGTGGAGACAGCCACGTGAACAGGCTCAGTCCACTTGACCAGCGGTGTACACGAGGACAGTTTGTCACAGTGGTTTAAGACTTCTATAGCTGATGCTATAACCTGCAAAAACAAACTGAATCAAGGTGATTACGCCAGGTAATTACTCTCACCACTGCACCATACTTGCACCATCCCTGCAATAGAATAATTTTGCAATATGCAATAACACTCTGCTTCAATAAAATCAAGTTTTGCCCCACGGAATAACTTACAAAGTTTCTCTGAATTTCCACCAGAATTTCTTCCTGAAGCTGCTTAGGAAGGCTGGCAAATCCTTTGCTGCTCAGAGAACGATCAAAGTGTTTGGCCATCCATCTGTAAAAATTACATACAGTTACTGTAATTTCAATTTGATATCTATAAAACAGATAATATTAATATACATGAAAAATTGCTCGAGTAGTACAGTTCAGTTGTAACACCAGAGCTAAAAGTGTAACATCAGTGCAAATTACACATCGATATTCTTCAATTTGAAATTAATTTGCACTTGTGAGTTTTTCAAAAAGCTGAAATTGCACTCGCCGCTTTTTGAAAAACTCACTCATACAAATTAATTCCAAATTGAACTTGAAACTGTATGATTACCTATTATACTAAACAAAGGGTGGATATTGCTAATGATAATGATAATGAATTTATATAGCGCATTTTTCATGTGTATATGTTCAAATGCGCTGTACACAGACCACAACACCGGGAGCTTCGTGCCCTACTCTTTTCGATAGTGTGTGGGTTCTTTAACGTCCCCTATTATATATAAGACTGAAGATACAGGAGACAGGACCTACGGTTTATCGTCCTTTTCCGAGGACTAGAATGTCTAACATTTGCAGTGATTACAAAGGCAGCACATTCTCCTCAGTTATTTAAGACCCTGAGTGTTGGTCCGGTCTGGGGTTCGAACCCACGACCTCCCCACAGCAGTCCAGCGCTCTACCAACTGAGCTAACCAGGCTAACCACCAAATGAATCAAAATCCACTGGATAGGTGTATTTGGATAAGTTAAGCCACTACAATTCTCCTTTAGCTAAGTGGTAGAGCATCTGAGGCACTAATTTGAAGGTCACATATTGGAACTGTTAGGAACACTTGAAAATTCTTTTTTTTGAGTATGCCTGTGTCATTTACTAAAAAACATCATCTCAATTCAAAACCAACTACATTAACTACTGGAAAGTGTTTTATCTGGTAGATATTAACTACCCTTTGAACAACCAGACCTCGGCAGACATTTATTTTTGCATAAGAGAACCACTCACTTGATGCAAGATTTCTTTAGGTCAGTAAGACTGAACAGCTCAGATACTTCCAAACACTCAGGGACACCAACTAAACATTCTGTGCAGGGCTGGAAAAGAATTTTTTTTTTTCTATGGTTAATTTTCAAAGAATCTGTGATATAATCCAGGAGTGCTTTATATCTTTACAGTCAAACTGGATGATTATTTCTCGCACTCTGTTGATGAACAGTTGAATAAGGGGCAATTGTTTTCTTTTTTTTTTTTGAAACAAAGCCGTTAAGGTGGTTAATAACCTAGTTTATATGGCAAAATGAAAACCGGAACTTTACAACTTGCTTGAACTAAACAAATTTAAACTGAAAGTTGCAAGTTATGACAAGCAAACTGTCAATCAATATCGGAACATTGTACCTCAACTTTGTAGAGTTCCCATCAAAAGAACATCCAGTTTGACTGTAAGAATGGTGACACCCCACACTGGTGATCACCGAAAGTTTCCAGTTATAAACTTGGGATGTTACCTTCATGTGTGTACTTACAGGATGAATAGAGAAGTACGAAAGCATTACGGTCTGCTCTTGCAACAGCTCTCTCTATCCTTTCATATATTTTGAGTACATGTACTTAGTTTATTAAGTAATATCCCACCTTATGAAACATGTGACACTTGTCAATTTTTAAAGTGCAGATTATGATTTCCCTCAGCCCTTCAAGACCGTACATGTCCACAAGTGGTAATGTATCACTACAAATTAATAGAATGAAGCAAACAATAAGTGGCTAATATACAGCTGCATTTGTTAAAGTATTAACAAGCCAAAAATCACGAAAATAATTTCTCTTTCAAGAGTATTGTGCATGAGACCATTGTTTATCAGCAAATACTAATTGATGATAGATTCCTGTATTTTTAATGGAACATGATAAATAAATATAAATCAACTTTGTTAATTACGAGGGTTGCACATAACAGTCTTTCGACTGACAAATCTGTGGCCCTCGGATTCCCGATCGAATTGGAATTTAGAGGTGTTGGTTTTTGTGGAGGGAGGAAAACCGGAGAACCCGGAGTAAAACAAAACAAAAAAAAAAAAAATTACTTTCCTCGGAGCAAGGACGAGAACCAACAACAAACTCAGCCCACATATGACGCCAGGTCCGGGAATCGAACCCGGGCCACATTGGTGGGAGGCAAGCGCTCTCACCACTGCGCCATCCCAAATTGCTCCCCTCCTATTATGATGAGTGTCTACTAAGGTAGTTCTAAAGATTATTCACATCATACACCTGTAAAATTGCTTGTTCTCAGAGCTATGATTTTTGTTTAAAGATTACTGTGCCATTCAACTAGATGTGAACTCTGCCACTTTATCAAACTCAATCAATGGTTTCATTTTTCGCTGCTGTCAATCACCTTAGTGGACCTCTCAGTAAACAGTCTAAGAACAGTTCAATGGGTTCAAAACCTCATGTCTGTGGGTTGTGATTGGTGGATTTTCATCCATCTTGTTGTTTCAAGGTCCATAAACTGTTGCCATAATTATGATTGATAGCAGCAAAAAGCATAATCATTAGTCAGGTTTGACTTCAGAGTTCAGTCATATGTTATTGAAAGGTGCAAAAACTAAAAAAAAAAAGAAATAAAACAAATTAAAGAAAAACAGTTTTTTCTTATAATTACCAGATTAGTGCTGAATCACTCTTCACTTGAGCTGTTCCTCCATAGATATACTTCAGGATGGTCATGAAACCATTATAATCCACACTAAATAACAAAAAGATGATTGAAGTAGTTAGCATGGGTGTAGCAGGGTTTCTGTGCACAACATTCTGTTTTTTGTTGACTGAAATTTTTCTACTCCGCTCTGGATGGAATGATAGTCCATCACAGGGCAACCCCCCCCCCCCCTCTTCCAGTATTTAATTTGCCGGTACCCATATACACCTGGGTGAAGAGGGGCAAAGCAAGGGTAGAGTGTCTTGTGCAAGAACAATGACCCCAATCAGAGCTTGAGTCCTGATCACACATTTTGGAGTCCAGCATGCTATTCCATTAGGCCACCACGCATCTGGCATTATTCTTCTTATATGCCCTGGTTTATACAATTTGTAGAGGTTTGTGATGTTTGGGGTGGAGTACGGGGGAGGGGGGGGGTACACCAAATCCTGCTATACTTCAATCTATAATAACTGTACAGTGAGAGTTGAGATTCTTAGCACATTATGCTTAGACCCCACCATTGGACTAATCTGTTGTATCCATTAATCAAATCATTACTGATTGGTAATAACTGACGCACCCAATAAGAGGAATCTCATTAGTTTTCCCTTCAATCCAGTCACCATACAGCATAGCGGAGAAGTAATTGGAACGGGCGCACAGAATGGCTCTGGAAGTTAATACACAAAATCAATCATAAAATAAACCAACTTTCTGCATATTTCAATAGCAGAGGGGGTAGGGATGTCATTAAAGGCCATAACCCGTAACATCTTTCACAGCTGAGTTCACTCAATGTTATGGGTGAAGAGGTTGATTCATTTGGTGTTATATGAAATTATGTTATACTGTACAGAGCAAAATGCTACGGGTGATAACCACAATGTAACGGCTGCTTAAAAAACGTAATGACAGCCCTGCAGGGGCATAATCAGTTTTGTATCTGACAGCACTTACTTATGTGCTTTAACTTTGTCCCCACTGACTCGAAATACAACATCAGTTCCAACCTCACTAATAAACAACTGCATTAAATCTTGGCCAAGACTGCAGCAGCAGCTCTGAGAATTAAAAAAAAGAAAAACTAAATATTATAATTATGTTGTACCAGTAATTACTGTTTTGTCTGAAAGAAGGAAACTCCATGATTTACATATTAATTATATTAGTTTAGAAACACATTGGCTACATCAACATGAGAAAAATTGACTATTGAACATAATTCAACCCATAAATAAATTCATTATGTGTAATGTCATACATGTAACTCACCCCCCCCCCCCCCCCCGGGGTACATCTAATTCATTCTCTGATGGTTTATTATTCTTATTTTGTACCATTTGATCCAATGAAAGGTCAAGATCTGAAGAAAAAAAGTTTATAATTAACCACAAATTTTACAGTTCTCCACAAATGCTTTAAAATTTATACTTTTAGAAATCCAGTGTCAGGAGTTCTTAACACTTTCTCTCAACCAGCAGATCATTGTCAAAGTTCTGTAGATTGGAATTGTCTTCCCACAACCCTCCCCACCCCCTGCCCCATCCCTAATATTTTGAATACAGGTAATATTGTACTGTCATGCTTTTCCACTAAATCTTCACCAAGGCAGTGAGCTGATACAATATCCCACATTCTTGAAAACTATAAGCCATGGTATATAATTGGTACCTTATTGTTACTTATTTTCGCGGGACTTAACTTTTCGCATTTTGATTTTCAAAAAATCGCGAAATTTAAGACCCGCGAAAAAAGGTTCTCGCGAAAAATAACGATGCGAAATTTAATACCCTTCTATATAATTCGTTATGAATATTCAACGTTGCCGTCAGTTAACTACTTATATTACCTTGGTACAGTCATCAAACTAGCTCTACCTCCTTGCAAAGGAACATGTTAAACTGTTTTTAAAGTTTTGTTTTGTTATATGGTTTTGTTCAGTGTCATTGGAAACTGTTGCAGTAGAAAATTAAAATCAGTTGTACCAATTTTGAGACTTACTGTTTGTTAATGTAGACCAGTATTTTGACAATTTTCGCGAAATTTAGTTCCTGTAATCGTATTTTTTTGGCCACATCGCGAAATTTAAGTCCCGCGAAATATGGCCGTTCCATTTTCGCAAAATTAAGTGCCCGCGAAAAATTTATTAAGTAACAATAACTAGGTAGTTTTGATTTTTTTTACAGGCCATACCATGGACCACAAATATGGAAGGAGTATGCTTTAGCGAGAACAGCCGAGGAGCTCAAATAATGCAATTCTTTGGGTATTTTTAATAAAACAATAATATTATTCCACTCACCCTTGATGGATATGAGACAGATACGCGCTACCCTTCTCGTTGGCTATGATACCATCTCATATCCAACACATGCTGATGAGCTCATCTCATTCTAGTATATTGGTATCCCTACTTTCAAATCCCATTATCAACAGGCAAAATATGGTTTTGATTTACCAATTCCACATACTGTATATCACAAAACCTTATGGTTATTATTGTTAGGGGCTATTAATTTTAGCAATTTTTTTGAGCAAGATTTAGCGACTATTTAATTATTATTATAATATTAAGTGATTTTCCGAAACTTTAAAGGGGCTTTTTCCCCTTTTTTAAAAGGGGCATTTTTTTTTTTTCGCTACAATAAATAAAAAATAAAAAAAAACCGCAAAAAAAAAAAATTTATTTTAAAAAGAAAAAAAAAAAATTAAAAAAAAAAAGGAAAAAAAAAAAAACAAAATGGCGTCTCAATTAAAAAAAGGGAGTATAAGGTACGTACTTACAAGTATTGAATTTACCGATACAGATTTTAGTGAGTACTAAATTTAGCGATTTTTTCCCAACTCGCTAAATTCGCTAAAATTAGTAGCCGCTAACAATAGTAACATTTAGGTAATTGCAGTAATTATAACCTTGCTTTGATTTGAAACCATTTTGAACAATTTTGTCGTCAGTCGTAGTCATTTCAGAAGTTGTTGCATCTGCTGCTCCTAATCCTTCAGGCAGACCATTAAAACCACAACTTGAATGTGGTTTACATGTTTCAAATTCACAACCACCTCGAGGACAGTCAAGTACAGTTCTAGTTTCTTGAACAACCATAGAATCAAGTCCATTGGCTGAATTGGTTTTGTTCTGATTTGTTTGGTCTTGGGACTGATGGGTTACAAGTGAATTATCATTCTGTTGGACCATGTTACTATGACTATCAGCACGAAGATGACTTGAATCTTGGGCAATGAGTTCTGTATTATTAAATGTGTCAACTACATGAGCAGAAATATCAGTTGCAAATTCTTTATTATCATTTTGCCGAGGATCTGCCCTATCTTCCTTTTCCAAGCCAACGGCATCACTGCTGGCAATTTCTGAATTGTTACTTTCCACGTCACAGCATGAATGAGTGCCAGTATGTATAACGTCATCTTGACCAGTTTCTACGGGGTCAATTGGTCCAGTTAATGTAACGCTATCATCTGGCACAGTAGAACCAGACTGGGTGGTAAAGCAAGACTTGCAAATTCCATCTACATCATTCTGAAAACTTGTACTGTCTCCTTTGAATTCACTTCCACAAATAACATGATTGATTTTATCCACTGAGCATGACAAATTTTTCTGCTTTGTCCACGGATATCTTGATTCATTATAGTCCTTAAAGTCATCTTCAGTATAAGCAGACCTTTTCAGAAACAACAGAATAAAATTCATCATTTTTGGTAATAAATATCTGAATAGAATGATAATTAAGAATAGACTGCTGTCTGAAACATGGTAGTTTTAATATAATAAAACTAGTTAGTTTTGAGAAAGCCAGATTTCCACAAAGCCCAGGGGGGGGGGGGTACTTGTAGTATACATGACGGGGAGGTCCGACGTATTTTTTTCGGTTGAAAATTTACACCCTCGGTATTTTTTTGGGTAACGAGATCTGTCATATATTTTTTTAGGTCTGAAAGTCTGTTTTGTTGAATAAATCAGTATAGAGGTGCTAGGTCTTGTACTTTTTGGGGTAGAAAATTTTGATGTCAGGTATTATTTTGGGTGTAAAATTTCAGGCTCATGTATTTTTTTGGGTTCGCAATATGAAGCTCCGTCGGACCCCCCCCCGTCATGTATACTGCAAGTACCCCCCCTGGGCCACAAAGGAAAAAAAAAAAAAAAACTCAAACACCCCTTGACAAGAACCATCCATATCAGTGCTCGACACTAACTTTTGGATCTGGCATGGCGAGGTACAAATAATCACTGCCCACAAGGACAATCACTGCCCCACCCCCCCCCCTATAGCCAAGTGTCCTTCTCGCTTTTGTTGGTCCACCTCTCTTCCCTCGCACCGACTTCATCCCTCGTCCCGTGATCCCTTCTTCTCTCTCTGTGTTGTCCTCTCATCCCTCGCCCTGGCGGTTCCACTTCTCTCTCCCAGTCCCTTTGGTGTCGGGCGGCGGGTCTCCGTCGTCAGGCGGGTCGTCTCCGTTCGAGTGGTCCGCGCTCTCTCAGCTGGCGTCCTATGGGCGGGCTCCCAGTTTGAGTGTGTGATTGTCTCTGTCTGGCGTGGAGTCCGCACTGAATTCTGTCCTGGGCTGTGTCTGCGTAGTGTCGAGCACTGCATATCAGGGCTGTTATTAAGTTTTCAAGCAGCTGTTACATTGAAATTATCACCCATAGCATTTCGCTCTGTATGCAAGTGTAACATAACACCAATCTACATCTTCACCCTTAACATTGAGTGGACTCAGCCATAACAGGTATTACGGGTCAGGGCCCTTTATGACAGCCCTGCTTATTTGCAAGGTATTTAGCATTTGTGGAAATAACACATAAATTTGCGGACTTACCATACAGCATGATCATTAGATAACAATATCATTCCTATAAACTGGTAAAATACTCAAGGTTTTATACTGTAACTAAACATCTTCTTTACCTCAGAAATGCCTCAAACTCAGCGGCTTCTAATCCATTTATCTGGATGCATGTTTGGACAGCAACGGGTGAAGCATGCCTTGGAAGAAATTGTCGACAGAAATTTGGGGCTCTGGCTCTAAGGACAACTGTATGAGCTTGAAACTCTGACTTGCTCACTATAAATGACACATCACTGAAGGTTGTATCTCCATAAAGCCTACAAGTCAAAGCAAGACAAGTTACTACATAAATATTAATATAAGGTCACATTTTCTCATTCAAATTCAAGAAAACACTTGGCTGACTGAATTATTAATCAGCCAACAGAATTTGTTTGAAAGGATGAATTTGTCCACCACTGCTGAACTAAAAGGTAATGTTGATCAAAATTATGGAAGTAGTTCTCCTCTCTGTGTTGTTTATTGATTTACGTCTATCACATTTTCATCTCCACGATCCAATTCACCAGTTCTACATAATGTTTGTATTATGCTTCGGTTGACATGCTTCCTTTATTTTATAGATTCATGAATCATTTAATAATCAGTGAGATTCAATAGTAGATACACTGTAAGTCTTTTGGGAAGTTGTTTCTTAGCAGAAAAGCTATCTCAAACTGTGTCGATCAGGCCTTTAATCATTTTAACCTACCTAACTATTTTCGCCTCAAAATCTCAGCTCACAACTCGATATTGAACATTAATTTTTATTCATTGGGATAAGTACAGTACCTGGATAAATCCGCTACCAGATCTTGTTTGGCCGCTTGCCGCACCTTTTCCCTTGCATTTTCTTCTCTTTCTTTAAAAGCTTTGCTCTTTAAAAAGGACGCAGAAGTCATATTAGAAGCACAAAATACATAGCTGATTCAGCGAAATGGCCAAGTGTGCTGTTTTCTGCCAGGCGTTCCTCTCTATTCCCGCTGACACAAACTCGATCCAGCCCCTCTCGGTCATAAAGACACCTGCATGTAAAACGATATTTTGTTCCCTTTTGAAAAGCTTTTGATATTTTCACTCGATGCGTATAGCCGATGTTGCGCCGTACTTTTCTCTTCCAAAACAATATTTGGATGGCACCACGAGAGGTAAGACTTTACCAACTTCCTTCTTATTAATTGTATATCTTAAGACTTCCGGCAAATACGATAAAGATTTCGGTATTGGCCGTAGTTAATTATGCATGATGGTTTCATATGAGACTTAAAATATTGGATGCATAAATTTAATTTCTTGGATTCAGCGGAAATCTTCCAATCTTGCGAAAGTTTTCACAGCGTCAGAAAAAAGGCGAAGCTAGTCCTGTCATTTCATGGGAACAGTGAGTATTTGATATCAAAGAAAACTCGTGCATTTTTCATCTTCACTGAGAAATTACTTGAAATTACTGCGTGTGAGAGTTTGCGACTGATGAACACGTTTTCACGTCACGGCGGCCATTATTGGAGGTTTAAAACAAATTAGAATATGTTTTTTTGCGGGTTCTATGAACGTTTCGAGATCTCGCGCGTGCAGAGGCATTTGTAGTGGCTTGCATCGCGTGAAGAGTGATTCGTGATCCGCCGCCTGCGTGACCGCGTGGTTGACAAAAAGCGCGTATGGAGGTAAAGTTCTTGATCTCGAGCATGCAGGGAATAACTTTTTACAAAGTCAAATCGGCAAAATTGACTGGAGGGCATACCACTGACCATAGGCGTACGGGCACCTTCGGACCTGGGAGGGCGGAGACCTTATTGCCCGAAAAAAAAAACATGCATTGAAAGCTGAATAAAGAGGAATATAAAATGAACAACAAAGTCGTGTAAACCTTGCCTTCTTGCTTAGTTCTTAAATTAGTTTCGTGGCGTTGCCCGAAGGTGTCAATGCACTGAAACCCTTTAGTTTGGAAATATTTTATTCATCCGCTCTTGTTCAACTAAACTTAAAGTTTTTTTGGGGAGCCAATTTGTATTGTTTTTCCCCCACTTGAAAGTTACACAAAAGCGTGTGAAAAATTCAAGGATGAATAGGTTGAAACCTTTCGTTGAAAGTTTTGAGTTAGCCCTGAGAACTAAATATTTGAGTCAAAAAGAGCAAAGCTGGACCCACCGCGAGCAAACGCTTAAGCTATGGAATAGCTGATAGCGACTGAATCAAACTGAGGGGCCACGCTGAATTTGCTAGAAATCTCGAACATGATTGTAGCAAATTGCGAGAGGAAACGAAAGCAAATGAAAGAGAAATTTGGACTTTTGAACCACAAAGTTTGCTTTATTTTCAATACTTTTTCTGTCGATGTAATTCATTTTGAACGTAATGTTGAGAATTGTCGGCTTATTTTCTATTTTTTCTCCAGGCTTGTTGCCCGAATTCTAAGCATTTTGCCCGAAAAATTTCGGCACTGGGGGGGCTGCAGCCCCCCTCGCCCCCCCGCCTCGTACGCCTATGCCACTGACTCGGCCCTGTGAGAGAATTCCCATCGACCTCCCTAGAAAAACCAATTGTGCATGCTCGCCAGGAGCTCACTTAATACCCTGGCTCTCTGGGTACAGTGGAACCTCGATATAACGAAGGGCCAAGGGACTGGCAAAATGTGTTCGCTATATCGAGGTTTCGTTATATCGAGGTTCTTTTCCATATAATTTGCTATTACTGGGACGAAAAATATCGTTCGTTATATCGAGGACTTCGTTATATAGAGGTTCGTTAAATCGAGGTTCCACTGTAATCACCGACCAGTAGAAACACGACATAAATATTTGCACATCAGGAAATGGCCACATCTGATCCCTCAGAGATATACGGCTCATCAGCATAAACTGTTTCAAGTGCCAAGTTTTATGTTGTCATGGTCACAGGCCTTCTTGCTAACAACTTTTTAAATTGCACATACAGAAGGCACAGACATGTACCGGTGCTTGCCGATAAGCTCAGAACTAGAGTCACTGCGGCTTGGCTGTCTTGGACTAGAAACTTCTGACTGTGTCAAGGATTTCAACAGATTTTTGAAAAGCCAAAATTTATGTTTGTGTCGTAGGAACTTAAAAATAATGGTCCATTTTTATTAACAATTGCTATTTTTATCAATAATGATTTTGTTATACATAAATATGTAAAAATAAGCGATATAATCCGACCGTTCGGTGTCTTCATGACGCCATTGTCAATGTAAGTGAATAAAGTTTACAAATTCCGTGAGTTCAAAAAGAAGTACGAAAATTAAACTTACATACATAATTTGCTATTTTAGAGTACTAAAACTGTTTAAAAGTGCGTTTGGCTACGGATGGCTTGGATTGAATGGATTGCAATTTGAAAACGTTAGCCAACGTTTTTAAGTTGTCAAGTTCCACGTGCCTTCAAAAAAATCGATACTATATATATACTATAGCTGATCTCGAAGTTTGATTTCTATCCCCAAATAAAGGTTACTTTATACCTTCAGTCAAATGTTCAAAGATAAATGTTTCTCATGCATGGGTAAAGTTGCCTACCACATATTTCAGAACAGTTAAAATAAAAAATCTGCGAAATCCCCGTGACTTTTTTATAGTTCTTAGCTCTTTGATATAGTTTGCGCCGCTTACGATTTTAGTATATATGATAGCTTCCGTTGCAGTCTTTTGGTCGGCATGTTTCCACGTGAAACCAGAATATGGCTGACTTTTAAACATTGCGAGGATTTTTTTCGAATTTTTGTCTGTTTATTGTTCGCTTCCTATCCTTCACATTACTGGCTAAATTTCCATTTAATAGCCTACTCTTAGTCTTCGGCATGTTCCTTGCGCACTGAGCGTTATAGATAAGTGTGTATAATCGCTAAAGGTCAAATATTTCGGTAGAATATAGCAAGAATCTATAAATATTTTGGCGTAACATATTTGACCATATATACAGATCATAAGAAAAAGAAATTACTGGCAACATAACCAATTTCCGTCCAATTAATGCGAATATTGTTGTCATGGGTTGGTTAATAGAGATAAAAGCAGCATTAATTAAGAAGGATTAGTTTATCGGGTAAATCTAGAACGAGGTTGGTAAATCTATGGAAATTTTGATCGGTTGACCTGAAGTCAGTTCCACAGTTCTAAAGAAACTTGTGGTTTGCTACATCTGTTGGAGCCTTAAACGTCGACTTAACTCCCATCAGTTCCTCTTTAATAAATTTAACCTGTTCCAGGTTCAGGTATTGTGGGGAAAACGGGTGAAAGGGCGAACGAGAGCGAGAAAAATGAGAGCCGCTCAGTCTTTCTTTCCCTTTTCGTCTGCCGCGCTTTCGCTTTGTTCTGGGAGCCTCGAACGCACGTGGCGCAAGGCGCGAAGCAAGCTTGACCCAGCCCCCCGTGACAATTTGCTCTCCAACTTCCACCCGTTTTCGTTTGTAACACAAAAACAGCTGCGGTCGTTTTCCAGTTCAACTTTTTTACGAGTGCTCCATGGACGAGCTGAGCAAGAAGAAAAACAAAAACTTAAAAAAACTTGATAAAACGTGAGATGGTCGCGTGGCACTTTTTTTCTCTGGAGCGTTGTTGAAAACTCTGAGAATGTGAAGTGAAATCTTCAACTAAGAGAGTTCAGACTGAATATTTTACCATTTTTTTGTGGCCAATGCATACGAATGATACGGATCTTTTAATTTCAGTATGTAACTTCCATCAACATTCATTGGATTTTGACAACGCCGATTTAGATTAGCCTGCGTCGCAGACGAACTAAAAACCCTGGTATAGTCTTTACCGAGGTTTTCAGTAGTGACACGTCCGGCTGCAACGCAGGCTAACTCTAATAAGACCCTGGGAGCAAGGACGAGAACCAACAACAAACGCAACCCACATATGGTACCTGGCCGGAATCGAACCCGGACACATTGGTGGGAGGCGGGCTCCCCCTGCGCCTCCCTGCTCCCCTAAATAGACTTAATAGAGAGGGGGACTTATTAAAGACGGTGGACGTATTTCAAATCATATATCAGTTAGGCTACCTTAAAAAGAAATGTAGTGTTTTTTTTTTTTTAATGTTTTAGTGCTGTTTGGTAAAATATTTCACAAAATATTAACAATAGTGGTTTGTTTCCATGTAATATTGTTGTGATTTACCATATGGGGAGGGGGCTTATAAAAATCTTCCAGAGGGAGAGGGGGGCCATTTCTGTTATTAGAGCTGAGAGCGGGGGACTTAAAAGAGATGAAGGAGGCTTAGTAGTAGAGCTGTAACGGTATTCAGATTACATTCAGAAACGTCTAATAGATAAACGCTTACACACGTCTGGCCATTCCTTCTCTCGTCACAATACTTATCACTAGTTTATTTGCTATAAATGAAATTTCAAATTTCAAATTGCTCTTTTTTAAATATGGCAAACTCCAGCGGGAATATATTGGAAATCGGACGAACTGATCGTTTGGGGGGATCGTCAAAATGCCGTGTAATTTTAACGTGTTCTCATTCCATCCAAGATGGCGTCGAAAAACCGTGAAAAAAGTCTGTTCCGAAACTGTATCCTCTCCGGGCTGAAGAAGTTAAAGACGGGCCGTGACTGGCCCTTCCTGATTTTTTCCTCGATTGCTTTGCGTTTCATTTTATTGAATAGATACTGAACTTCTAAATTTCTAAACTCGTCTTGTTTGCGGTTCAATGTATTGGACAAAGGACACTAAAAAAACAAAGTGTGTCCT
The DNA here is from genome assembly GCF_052425735.1 of Oculina patagonica. NCBI lineage: Eukaryota > Metazoa > Cnidaria > Anthozoa > Scleractinia > Oculinidae > Oculina > Oculina patagonica. The sequence goes on along the minus strand of NC_135761.1, from coordinate 11,472,341 downwards.
TTTGTCGATTTTTAGCACTCCGAAAACAATAGGAGGACATTTCTCCCATCACGAAAGTTCAAAATGACATTTTACAAACGAAAAGTCACACACACTCTAGTCTGAAAATCCGAGGTGATTATAGGACTTTACGAATAGGTATTTCACTGAAAGAGTTAGGCGTTGGTAGTCTGTTGGGTGGCATTGAAAAACACTTTGATATTGCTGCTTATAATGGGCGTGAGTTCCGCTCTTCTCAGCTCCAATTGTTTACTTTCTCTTCATAACAAGAACGTTATCTAGCTTTGATAGACAGCCCGGCTGCACAACTGCCACGAATATTCATCGCTTGGCCGGGTTTTCAAGCGAAGGTCACAATATCTTGATCAAGGTCGTTTTATTGGCTTTCTGTAATGCAAAATACATGTTTCTTGTATTTGTAAGATTTGCAATAAAAAAGCAAACTTTTCTGTCTTACTGGGGAAACCAAGGAGCAGACAATGGATTTGTGATTAGGTGGGCGATTGTTTTGACTGGTTCCTGTCGATAAAAGGCGATGAAAATTGCTCTGAGTGTCTGGAACTTAGCTCTCCCTTTCGGTGGTACACCACGTTGCGATTTCGGCAGATTTGAACGGTATGGACTTATTTTCACTGTGGTTTGCTATCCGTGATTGGAAATCGTAGATTTTATAATAAAAGCTAATTAGTATGGTGCCCTCCCTTTGAAAGGATCAACTTTGACACGGCTAATCATAAACAGACATAAACAATTTAAAACGTCTTGGCTCTATTAATAAATGTCACGTTACCCCCTTTTAGGGCCTGGAGTCGGTGGACCGTGCTAATGAATATTGACAAGCACGGGGCATTTTCATAATGATAATTTAGCTGTGTTGTGTTTAGATCATCCATAAAGATCCACGGAAAATGAAGCGAGACGCAACGCGAAGATAGTGGTGACAATATGGTAGAGTTATGTGGAAACGAGCCAGTTTTTACGAGGGAAACACCACGTATTGAAAGGTATGTAGTGATCTGGGATGTGACGCGCTTCTCTCTGCATGACTAACAGCACCCAAATATGCGTTCGGCGGTCGCGTTATACGCAGAAAAACGGAAGAGAGTAATTGTTTTTTTTTGTTACGTACATCCCGTCTTTTGTTTTTGTGGGTAAACTTCGTGTCAGCATTTGAATTTCTTGACGGCGCACTCGGCTAAAATACTTCATCATATCGCCAATAGTCTATGTCACGTAAATCTTTATTGAAACATTTAGGTCAAGTGACTGAGTTTATTTGTTGTTGTGGTTCTTCCAGTCAGCTATTATATAATAATGGAACATTAGGAAAACTTTGGCAACGACGAGTTGAATTAAGATGTCAGTTTTATATCTCCCAACATTCGCCGCTGTTTTGACAGGAATTAGTGGCTTTCGACTCAGTGGTTAGGGTTTCCGACACAAGATTTCCTATTGACAATAAAATACCCACTGCGCGCCTGTGCCGGAGTCAGTATGAATTCTCATTTGAATTTCGTGTCGGTTCGTAGTCTTTAACTGTGTGCAGTGATTCGCGAGTTTTGCTTTGGTGAACGGATTCAAAGAAGGCGAGTTTTTATTTGCTCTCTGTGAAACAAAAAGCAGATTCTGTCTCGGAGTCGACGGGCTTCTATTTACAAACTGCAGGCTTCAAGCAACAAGATACCTAAAGAAATCTCGAGTTTGCATTCTTCAAGTGATTCTCTCTGTAGTGGCAGTGACCTCTGGTTTGACTAGAGAAACCCGTTCGATCTGGCGACATTATACACAGCAGAGCAAAGATTCGACTCTTGAAAAACACGTCTGCGGCTAGCGGCTGGTGAAATCTCGTGGTCTTTCTTTGAAACCCTTTGGACACGGAATTGAGCGCGCGAGAGTGACTTGATATCAGATTTATCGCCCGATTGAAAAGGTAATATTTCCCGTGTTATGTTACTAGATTTGTAGCTGATTTGAGGTCCATAAGAGCGCGTTTGTTGACACTATAGACGTTTTGGTTGGTTTGCTGGACGGCTGATAACATTATCAAGATTCGTTTATCATCGCAGATAACAATGAAGCTTTTAGAAGCGCATTTGTTGTCGCTCGAGTCGTAATTGCTTTCTCGTTGTACTTGCATGTGTTCATTGCTGAGTCTATTATTATCATCTGCGTTTTCTCCGTAATTCCTTTAGCCGAGTTCCTCCTTACGATTTCATGGGCCAAAACCATTCTCATGATAATGTAGCCGAGATAAAATCGTGACGAGGAAACGGACATAGGCGATTTTAGTGCAAAGCCTTTGTTTTGCGTCATGATTATAGTTGCGTTTATTTTTTCGCCTTCCTTATCCGCAAAGGTTTGGGCAGGTAACTACACCGCCCTCCGTCAAAAACCATTAGTTTTCAACAGTCGAACATGTGGAACATTCGGGGGGTATCGGGTTTGCGGTTTAATTAAAAGACGAAGGGGAACAAATAACTTGATAATTAAAACACGAAATCTGTAGTCGCGTTTAGACACCTTTTTTTTTCGAAAAAAAAAAAATGCGCCGCTGTTGCAGCTAAACAAAGGTAGCTTTCACTTAAATCACTTAATATCTTACACTTCTATTAATTAAGAGCCCTGCCAAGAACAAGCTAAGGGGCCACTTTCTTAAATAGTACTCCAGCCGCTTGTTCACCATTCCTGACATAGTGATTGCAAAGAAATTGCAGGCTTGTCAGGCCTTAGAAGAGAAAGTCTTTACGATGCTGTATAAAGCGCATTGATTCATCAAGTTGCTACTCTCTTCTTTTGATGTGCCAAGGAAAACTAGAAGAATACTAGCTTATAGCTTTGCGGCATAAAACACCATGAGAAAACAGGAGATTTCCTAGGCTACCGTGTAAACAACGTCTGCATAGAAAAGAGGAAAGAGGGGTCTGTCGACGGCTTCTGCGAAAGATGTAAAACATAAATAGAAAGCAAACTAAACATGCCCAGTTGGCTTTTAATCACGATTATTGATAATCATAGCGGGACATGTGATCGGTTAAGACCTGTTTTTTTTTTCAGTTTCTTTCTACAAGTTGTTGTGGATCAGAGTAAGCCAACATAGATGATTGAATTTGGTTTCGACTCGCTGAGAGACTTGTCTATAACTCTTATACATGAGTGTTTTTCGTTTTTCTTTTGTGACGAGAATCGTTTAGGATATTAAACTGTTATTCAACGAATTTCTCGTTTTAGCAAGCATTCGCTTGTAAACAGCTTTTAACATGAGTGTTTTTCGTTTTTCTTTTGTGACGAGAATCGTTTAGGATATTATACTGTTATTCAACGAGTTTCTTGTTTTAGCAAGCATTCGCCTGTAAACAGCTTTTAACATGAGTGTTTTTCGTTTTTCTTTTGTGCATGACGAGAATCGTTTAGGATATTACACTGTTATTCAACGAGTTTCTTGTTTTGTCTTGAGCAAGCATGATGAGTAGCAAGCCTGAATTGTCAGTGGAGTTGGATGTTGGGATGAATGAGTACCAGTCTTTCATTTTCTTTTACTGATCATCGACCCGTTTGCAGGCAAAACGAGAAGCGAGAGAAAACATTGATCAAACCTCATACGTGAAAACTGAATTTTCTCGCCCAACACATATCTTTTCTTACTTGCGGTTCAGTCGCTTCGCTCGTTCGATGCGACGATCTATTCAAAGCGTTACTGAGATAGATGGAGGAAGAAGCCACTGCTTACGGTCAATCATCAATAAAAACAACTGTCTTAAGTTGCGTCTAACTGGAGACGAACAGACAGGTTTATTTTGACAAGTTACATTCAGTGCTTTGTATTTTATGATGTCGATACGTGCGTGTGATATGCCCAACTTCATTTGCGTTTTGCGGATTACCAATGTTGTCTAAATTAGGATCTTTTCCTGCTTAGTTTCTCAATGTGCTAAGTATTTCCTTCCTTGCTAACTATTCATAACATTCCTCTATTTTCAAAAACAATTTTTCTTTTGTATTCGAATAAAGGAATACAACTTTGTTTTCAGGGACCACGTAAACAAAACTAGAGAAGATTTGTCGGATTATCTGCTAAACCGGGCCCAATTTTCGCTTCGGAATCAAAAGCTTTCAAACTTATACGCACAAACGTATTTTTAGGTAGGTAATAATAAATTTCAAGGATATTTTTTTCGATAAACCTCATCAATCTTTCTTCAGCAAAATCTGAAAAACAATTCAAGTAGGCGTTCCTAATAACTGTTGAGAGAGACGACCCAGTATTATTTTAGGTGAGGGTGGGATTCTAACAATCTCAGTCATTGCTTCCTATTTGTTTTTGTACACTTTTATTTGCCGTCTGGTGACGCAAATGGCCCGTGGATCGTTTACAGCACTTAAAAAAAAAAATTACATCAGAAGGAGAGGTGGATTAGCCGTTAATTGTTGCGTGTGTACCTTACCCCCCAAAAATTCCCACAAACAGAGCTGTAACGGGACAACCGCAAGCTCTCAAAAAAATAAATAAATAAAAATAACGCGAAATCAACGGTTCACTGAAATGAGCTTGCGTTTTTCGTAGGATTATATTTTTTTGGTCTATGGCTATTTTCACGTTGATTATAAAGGAACTTTGTCACAGATTTTTTAGCCAACCTTAGACATGAGAAAATGACCACTAAATTGAGTGATGTAAACACTTAAAACAGCGAAGGAACATTGCAGTAACAGCAAATAGAAAAGAAGGTACAAAAATTGAAGATTATAGAATGTATTGTGATATGGGTTTTTAAAGAACTGTTTAGGTTACTACCGAAAACGGGCTTTGAGAAAGTCTACTATTGTCCTATTGATTATAACGCCCGGGAGACATATTTGTTTGTAGTGAAGCTATGGTTTTGTCATTTTGATTCATCCAAGTCAGTTCTTTGCTAACATAACGTTTCGTAGCGAGTTTGTGTAGCGGGAAACGAAACGTAGGGCCTGAGCATTAGACGTAAGTGACAGCTTTTCAGTTCATTGCGAGACCGGAGTTAAAAACCGCAATTATGGTTCTGTCTTCCGAATTCTTGACCATCTCTATTTGGTCTCTCGCTTCTTTCGCGATCGTCTAAGAAAAACAGCCAGTGAAAATTCTACTGTCTATACACAACTCACGCTTCCAAGGAAATTTAATTCTTACACAGTTTCTGTCTGTAAACAGAAATCCAGTGCTTATTGGTCAAAATGTTGCTTTCACACAGATTGTCTGTTACAATAAAATCCCGGTTAAATTGACCTAAACGATATTTTATCGGCTGGGCGTGACTTATAGTATTCTCTTATCATCTAATAATTATTGTGATATTTCTTTAAATAGCGGTTTTTGGTTCGTTGAAATCCAGCAGCCTTTGTGTCTGGCAGAAATCGAAAACACAGGGCTGAAAGGAAGTTTCCGCAGAGAAAGGAAAAGTTATTTTCTGCGTTCGCTGAATTCTGCATTCTGTGAATTCCCTCCACTGCGGTTAATACATGTTTTTAGAAATCGTTTTGTAAAAATACGGTAGACCAGACGTCATTCCTGAGATTCTCAGGCACTTTATATTTTATGACCTACCTATTAAATTTGGTATTCAAAAGTACCGCAAAGTTTATAGCTCTGAATTAATCCGTGTTGGCTAAAACGCGGCGAAGGAAACAAGCTTTGCGTGAAGCCCAAGCTCTCCCAGAGAGCGCCATGATTTCAAGTATTTTGCCACGTTGTAATTATATATGGCAGGAAGTTTTCAGTTTCTAAAGTGTCTTTGGACTGCAGTCTTTTAACGAGAAAAGATTACCGTACGGATGTTTAGCCCAGACGCGTTGATACTCCAGGTCAGTTCATGAATTTGGTGATTAGTTTCATTATTACATGTATGTGTTTCTCGTTTAGACGTTGGTGAAAGTCGAAATTTTGTCTGATTTGTCATCTATCCTTCGCGGAATTGGTGAAGCCGGCTTCAGCCCTTGATTTATTCTACATGTACTACAAAAAGTACCATAATTCATCACGCTGAGATAAATTTTCTGCCTTTTACGGAACTTCAATGGACTGAAAGTTATACTCGGCTGACATCCCTGCAAAAGTGTTTTAAAATAAACTTTTGATTGTCCGACGCAACGTTCCTCAATCTGACAAAAAAACAAAAACAAAATATTTTCATGCATCGTTAAATTCTCAGATATGATAGAAATGTCGCAGTGATATTGAAACAGTTCCGTAATGATATTGATGGCGAACTTTATGTCGCTTCTTGTGCACTTCTATATAACGCGATTTTGCCGGGTTTTCAAAAGCGAAAATAGAAAAACAATATGAATTTTACCTTGTAACAAGGCTTGGTTGTAAAGAAAACTGTATGTAGAGCTAACCTTTGGGCAAATTGTTTTATTCTAGTCCGTTATTTAGCTCATAATCTAATTATTGTCAGTTTACGTGAACTCATGAAAGGCTGACGAACATTTTGTCATTCGTTTACAAAGGCTGACGGTCAATAGAGGAATTTCTTTCGAAGGAATTAGTTTGCGCAGGGTTGTATGTACTGCCTGCCCTTTCGTTTCACTCTCAAGATGTTTTACTTATTCGTATTTATTTTTCTAACATTTACCTATTTGTTTATTGATTTGGTGAAAGCTATTAATTATATAGTGTACTGAGAGTTTTGTGTATGGAGTCGTCTGTGTTTTTGGGGCTATATTGTTGAGCCTATCGCAGTTTGAATTTCCCTTCCAGCAGATTTAGAAAGTATTATTCTTTCATACATTAACGGTGCAACTCGTTGTATCTCCGCCTCTACAATTTCCCTCAATATGATTAAAAATTGACTAAGAATTGGCAGCAAATGGTCCACGATAAGTACCGAGAATGGCTCGTGTAAAGAAATTTAGCTGTCATTCACAGTTATATTGATCTATGTTCTATTTTAGTTTATTTTTGTCTACTTTAGATAACTGCTATTTCCAAGCTGGTTTTGACGTAAAGGTAATTTTGCTCAATACAAAAAATGTTTTGCTTTAAAATCGAAATTTAAGACATTTCGTTAAAACTTGCATGTTAAGAGTGTATCCAGGGCAGGCACGGTGATCAGCTCTCCTCCCTTATGTTGGGTATGGTGAGCTATTTACTGTGACTCTCATTTTTTCCCTTCGTTTCACCTTTTCATCCTTTTCCTTATTTTTACTGACTTTGTCATCCTTCTCACTCATTTTGCTTACTCTCTGTTCCTCTCTTCTCTTCTATCCCTTTTCCTCACAACTCTTTTCCTTTCTCTACCTTTTCTACTTCTTTTTCCCATTTTCCTCCCTTCCCCCCCTCTTTCCCTTCTCTCTCTTCCTCTTCTCGCCCTCTTTCTCCTTCTGTAGTCCCTCCGTCTCCCCCCCCCCCCACGGCATCATCACTTTTCTTTTCGGGACTCTACCCACACACTTCACCATCTCCACACACTTCCACTTCACACCTTCTCTCCTCCCTCTCGCTCCCGTGTCCCTCCCCTTCCTCTCTCATGCTCTCTCTCTCTCATTCTGGTGGGGGTCGTCTCCTCCTCTCTGTTCTTCTTGGCTCTCCCTCTCCTTCTCCTCCCCTCCCCCCCCCCTCCCCGCGCGTTCCCCTCCCCCCCCCGGCGCTCCTCCGCACTCGGGCCCCCCAGCGCCCCCTTCTCCTCCCCCCTCCCCTCCCTCACCTTTCCTCCCATCTCGTCCCCTCGCCCCCTCGCGCGCGCCGCCCCCCCCCCCCCCTCCCCCCTTTGGTCTCTTCTCCTCCGCCCCCTGTCCCTTCTCTCCCTCGTCCGGCCATCCACTCGCCCGCAGCCCCCTCGCCCTCCTCGTCTCTCTCCCCCTCGCTCGCCCCCGCGCCGCCCCTCTCCTCCCCCGCCTCGTCGGGGTCGGTCCGGGCTGTCCTACCTTGTGTGTCTCGGGGGCCGCGGTGTCCTCGCGTGGGGGTAGGGGAGGCCGGTGCAGTGTGTCTTTTTTCTTGGGTCATGGGCAGTGCCGGATTGGTGGGCAGATCTCACTCACATTTTGCTGTGCGAATCGGTGATTGAGCTGTATCACCTGTTGCATGGTTCTCCCTGTTCTCTCACGGGCACACTCTTAATTTTTCTTCTTGTCTCTTGAAAAAGAAATAGATAGGATGATATATTGCTTTTGTCATTTTCGTCAGCAAAAAATCGAAAAATAAAAGGTTCATTAACAAAGGGACGGACCATTAGAAATACTCGAGCAGCGGTGTTTAGAAGATAATATCCTGCAACGAGTAGGACAAAAAATGTGCAGAAATTCCTGCAACGAAATTTTCCCCCCCCCTCCCCCCTCTTGTTATTTCTTATGGTCTGTCCCTCCAAACTTGCAATAACAAGGGTATTTATTTACAGTAGCTCAAATTGGATTTGTCTATATGTGGGGCAGAATTTTTCTATTAAGCGTAATGCTATATTATGGCGACTAATCCGCAGTGAGGTACTCACACGAGATTCCCTGGAGAAACGTGATGTAGGCCACAATGCAAAGCGAACATAGAAGCCCTTTATACCATATTTGGAACACGGAAAGAAGTCCTTGACCGTACGTTACAGGGGTCACGTTACGAACGACAGTTCTTGAGAGAATTGGCCAATTTTTTGAAGTTTGTCGTTTTAATCCGTCGTAATCATTAGCACCCGTAACCATCCATAATGAACATTATATTTGGTTCATTATTTCTTTTTTGCTGTTTTTTCTGCCTCAGAAAACTATTGCCCTTCAATTTGAGCAGTAATTTTCTGCAACAGACAAATGACTCAAAATATTGCGACATTGCTCCTTTAAAATGTAACAGATCCCATAGTGACCCATCAGCCGTAACCAGTCCACGTTCCTATGTCTAAGGTTCATTAAAACCTACTAGGGCTGACCACGGTATTTTTTTCTGCGTTTCAGAGGAAACTATTGCCTCTTTCGCACAAAACCTTAGAGATGCATTTCCACTTTGCAACCTAGGCAAATGTCAAATTATTGTGACATTGCGCCTTTAAAAAGCTATAACAGATCTGCATAGTGTTAGTGATACCATATAGCCCATTCACTCTGGTCGAGCTCATGAACAATGGAAAAGCTAAAATGGACTGAGAACCCTGGTTTGATTTGATGCCTAAGGTTGAAGCAGAAATTTCATCTCTAAGGAAATTTGCGGAACAATTCATTGTTTCTTTGTCATGTCAAATTATTAAAAGCAAATTCCGTCCCCCTATAACGTGTGTGATATTGTATTGGAACATTGTTACTTTCGCTTCTTTTGTGATAGAGAAAGTTACTTATAAAATTAAAATTGTTTCGACGGTAATCCGTTGTTGATTGGACATCGTTCTTCGGTTGATCGTTCGAATATTTGATTAGCAAAAACTCTAATGTGTGGCTTTATTTGATTAGTTAATAAAATTAAAAAAAAACACTCCTTCATATTTCCAAAACACCCGGGAAAACAACGGTTTGGCTTTCGCTGATACGCAATTTTTGATTTGTAGTGAATGTGAATTCTTCCGGAAAATCAAACACTGAGTTCAAATTCAAATTCTACTATCAAAATCCCTCTCGCCGACTGTTTTTTCAGAACTAACATTATAAATGTTGGTTCTGAAAATCTGGTGATGTATCAAGAGACCATAAACCCCTAGCTGATAATATGTTATGTTCTCGTTATCTTTACGCTCAATATTATTTTCTCAATCTTAGCCGTGTTTTCTTTTAAGGAACAGAACATTTGCAATCTTTGACCTTGGACCAGCGATGGCAGATTGCTCGTTCATCTTTCTGTTTATTCTCACCTCTTGCCCTATAAATCTTTTCATTGTATTAGCTGAGGATTAAGTTCTCGTCCCAGAGAAACTGTTAATCGGGCCAGTTTGGAAAAGCAAACAGATTACTGAAGGAGGCAATTCGGTAAAACCTGCCTCACTGCACGTAAGGGATTGAAGAAACGATTTCATGTGGATTTTCCCGCTGGTTCACTGGGAGGCCAAGTTCGAATAACTTCGGTAATGTAGTATTTCTATCAGCTGGGTATATGAATTTGCATTCTTCGCGTGTGCAGAAGCTGTTAGGAAGCCAGCGGGCGTTCGATTCAGCACAAGCGATCACGCGCTTTTCCCAGCGTCGATAACTCTTGTGTAGTCGTGTTTGGAATGGTTTGTAACGAAGCGAGCGCTTGACGGATGGCTGTTAAATTAACCCTGAATTGAAAACTGTCGGAAAAAGCGCTAAACTACGGAGGTATGATTTTGTAAAATTTTCATGTACGTCGACGACGTTTCGTTTTGGCGATGTAGGTTGTATCGAATTTTAGAGCTGGCCAAATTGAAGCTATCTCGTCATTTTATGAGAAACAATTTGAATTTTATCGATAGATTTGAGAGCCTAACAGATAAATGGCTCCTTTGAATTCGATGTATAATCACAAGTGAGTGAAAAGCTGATAATTAGCTGAACTAGGAACACGCGGAGCGCGATGATGTAAAGAAGTTCAGCTTTGTGTTTTCGCAGCGTGGCCATAGCTCTCGTGTTAATCTATTTAGACGCGATCTTTGTGGAAAGAATACGGGCAATCTTTTAAAAGAAAAGAGAATGTGAAATCACTGGTCTTTTGATATGCTTCTGTTGTTCTCCAGATACTTGAGTTAATAAGGGAAATGTTCACTCAATATTCGCGTGATCTTAAGAGTGTATGTCGAGAATTGTTTGTTTTTCTTAGTTTTTGTCGCGACGGCCCACCGCATCGGTTTGTTTTCTTTAAAAACAAACGTAATTCCTCGGTACTGGTGAAAACGATATGAAACAGGACTGTTTCCCACAAGAATATCACCAGTTATTTGTTCAGGCCGCAGCCAGGCGAGTGTAGAAATTTGAGCGCAAAAAAGACAAAGTTAAAAGTCAACAAAATGGGGTGAAAATCTATCGCGGAAACCCCCCTGAGGGCGGGCTGGCTAAAACCGTTTTCATGTTTTTTTCCTGTTTTTTTTAATCCGACGCTCTCTTGAGTTGAGCACTGAATAATGAATTTTCATTTCCTCTCAATTTAAGAAGAACTTTCCTCGAACTTAAATTGTTTTTCGTCTGATGCTCAAAGGTGGTGTAAAACGAATAGATACCGAAAAAAAAAAAAACAAGCATTGCTTTCGATATGACTGAGTCTACGACCATCCAATAAAAATGGCTTGTTAAGTTTTATTAACGGAGAATGTTTCTTCTCCAGTAAAAAAGTGAGCGCAAATTCATCCATACAATTTAACATTAAAGATATCACAAGTTCTTATAATTATCTGGTGAGTTCATTACCCTTTATGCGTTTGTTTACGATTCCTTTCTTATCGCAAAACTAATGTTATTGCATAGCCGGAAATCATAAAGAATTTCGAAATAACGTGTTCAGATTGTACGAACCGATTTTATGGCGTGTTGAAACTGAAAAAATGTACAACTACCAAAAGCGCGAGCTGTTTCAGTTTCAACGCTTAGAAGTTTTAAAATAGTGTTCTTCTATGACAAAGCTGAAATTTAAAGCTTTGGCGAGCGTTCATTTTAAGACAGTGCTGTCACTTAATGTTGTGATTAGTAAAATAATTAGTATTTATTCGCTTGTTTAGGAATCCAGACCACAAAACTAATGCTTTTACATGAAAATCATCGTCGAAACATCCTTTGCGGATTGTAATGATCCCTGTTTCTGCGGTTTCTGTTTCGCAAGCGTCAAATTTCGGATCATCATTACACCGATATAGAGGAAAGGTTATCAGTCATGAGCGATTTAGATAATGTACCAAAAAATGCCAGTTTTATCTTTGGTTTTCACTTCATTCCACGCATCCTCTCTACAATAAATTGCAGTGTGGTTATCGCTAGTGTTTTGAGACAACTAGTTTTTTTTTGTGTGTGATTTTTTTCCGGCGTGTAAAGCCAGCTCTTTGGAATGTTGATGAAGCCATTTAACTCGATTTTAGGCTCATCACCAGCTTGAAAAGGTAAACCTTCCGGTTTTTAATTTGGTTCGTGCGCATCGCCGGGCCGAAGGATAAACAGAAACGATTTATGCGAAGAAATTAACCATTATTATCTTAATCAAACATGGAGTGATAACAGAGCAACTATTAAGACGTAACCACAGTTAACGAATTTAACATTTTTGGGGGATAATTATTGCCTTTAACTGGATTGAGTGGGTAGTTTTTTGGCACAGATCGGAATGTTCATTGCAAGTATCTGTCGTCGGGCATTTTACTGCGCTTAATCTTGTATTGCGAATGGCGTTTTCTTTTTAACTCGGCATTGCAAGTGAGCAAGGAACTCTAAAGAGACAACAACTTGAAAAGATTGACCTTCTTGTTTTTTGCATTATTCGTAGCTGTTTTCATGTTAACTCGACCTTGCAAGTGATAACAACACTAGGAACGCGAAAGATACAAGAAAAAAAAATGATCTTACTTGTTTCTTTTTTTTTCCTTATATCGCGGATTTTAAACGTGAACCCTTTCAGCTGCTAGTTCGAAATACGAATTCTCATGAATGATTTCCGTCCATTTCTTTTGAGGCTTGCTCTTAGAATTTGGCATCACACTCAATGGTTAAAATTCCCTTAGGTAAGCGTATTTTAAAATATATTTTTCTCGGCTAGAGTGACATCGCCTAGCCTGGGAGTATAGCCACTTTTCATTGCCCCAGGACGCTTTGGCCGTTCGCTCTCTCTCACAAACGCCAGCAGCTGCAAGCGACAAGAAGTATCGCTAAGTAACGTTAATTTTAATTAATAACAGTTTCTTTTTTTGCAGAATCTATCGTGTTCACTGGGTTTGTTCTCTGTGCTGTCGGGATATGAGGCGAGTTCTTAATCATGGCCGCAAGGTGCGAGTGTTGTTATTCCTCATAGCAATGTGTTCTGTGTTCCTTGTAGCGTACCAAGGAGACGTTGTATGGCTGTCGGACCAAGGTTAGTATGTTTACTGATATAGCCGTCTAAATGCATGTTGTGGTTCAATTTTACCCTTGTTACAATTTGGTAATTTAAAAATAAAAAAAAAAAAAAAAAAAAAAACAAATTATATTTTGTTTAAAAAAATTCTCCAATTCTTAACGCGTGTTACTGTATTTTACCTTGTTCTGGTGTATGGTAATATATGATAATGAAAATAAAAGAAAGGAAAATACCAGATTGTACCAAGGGTCAAATAGGCTCCTTTCGATATATTAAAATTCAGTTTGGTAGCGAGGCCTTGAGGACACAAACAAAAATATTTTACAAGCATGTTTATTTCATTTCTTTTGTTTGTGCCCCTAGGCCTCGCTACCAAGCTGAATTTTAATTTACCGAAAGAAGCCTATTGAGCTACCACTTATACATGTATTGAGGCCGCAAAACAGCGTGACACACATGCCTGCGTGTCACATAAGGCCACAGTAAAACAGCGTCACACAATCGAGAAAAAAATTGCGTGACGAGAATTAATACTCAACAGAATCCTTATGAAGTTTGGCATATGTTGCATTTCTAGTAAAAATATGCAAGACTGAGTAACGACCAAATTCTTCTTACTAGTTCGCGTAAATTTACTATAATACTTGTCGATCGTTTTGTTCTCGTATCCATTATAACCGAAATTATGACAAGGACTCCCGGTGTTGAAGCCGTGGGCCAAAGTGCAGACTGTTACTCTTTCCAAGTGTTGTTCACTTCACGCTAAACAAAGTAGGTAGGAGCTACACAGCCTAGGGTCTGGATGGGATGGGGTTAACTGACAATTGACAAATGGCCCAAATGTTAACTGACAACTGACAAATCACCTAAAATTTAACTGACAACTGACATTTGTACCCCCCCCCCCCTAATCCAGACGTTTTAGTGGGCGTTCACCCTGAGTGGTGACGTCACCCGTTTCAGCATTTGCGCGCTCACCGAAACACGTGAGAACCCCTAGGAACTAGGCTGGGAACTATACATGTTTTTCATCAAACGATCGCTTGGGCAAGCTACTTAAAGGGACTTTGTCACGGCTAAGTTAATCTTATGTTATTAAATTTTGCCAAATATTCGCTATGAAACTAAATGTTTGCAAAGAAATTTATTCTTTGATACTAAATGACAAAACCATAGCTTCCTTGCAGCTAAATGTGCCTCCCGGGCGTCATAAATTAAAGTTACAAGCAGACAAGATTAACTTTGAAAACTGTTCCGCCGGACTATATTTCAAAAGCCCACATCGCAATCCGTTTCAATCTTCGACACTTTTGGCCATCCGTACCTTCTTTTGCATTTGGTGTGTTATTTAAATATTCCTTCACTGTTTTAAGAGGTTATTTTATACATTAAAACAAATTTGATGGTCATTTCCTATGCCTAAGTTTGGCTAAAATCCGTGACACGGTCCCTTTAACTTACATTTTAGCAATAATCCAGAATGGTCAGTAGAGAAAAATGTCATCATGCATGTTTTGTGTTTTTTAGGTACACGTTTTCCAAACTATATGCCGCCTGACATTGTAATCAACAACAATGACTTGAGCCTTGGTGAACTTGCTAAGCCTGAGAAAAGAACGTCCAAGCTTGGGCGAGTGCTGAGTTCATTTGGGAACGAGAAAGAATCTTTACAGTTCCAAAAGAAACAAAGATCGCTTCTGTGCGGGTCAAAATGGCAACGCGACTACATAAAACTTCACGACGACATCTTGAACGGTCGAAGACCACCCAAATATCTTGTTTATTTCTGCGGGGGTAGGAAGTACGGGTGTGGAGGCTACGGTAATCGGTTAGGGGCCATAACATCGCTCTTTTACTTGGCTGTTATAACGGGCCGGGCTTTCCTCATAGATTGGAACAGCACTGTTCCTATTGCAGAATATCTTCAACCCAAGAACATCAGATGGAATTTCCCGATTTCAAAACTGCGCCATCTTAAGACGAACTATCATTATTGGGGCAAAGGTGACCATCAATTGGTCAACAGGGATTCTCAAAGATCGTCAGATAAATTTTCTCTTTTCCGTGATTGGGTAGAGGGAACTGACCTTGAAAAATACTTAGATTCACCCGTTGAAGTCGTCACAAGTTTATGGTATTTTGCACCAAGCTTCCGGCATCATAAGTTTGCCGAACGCTTAGCGGACAAACTCGGAGTGAAAGCGAAGGGTCATCGATACTCTCTCGTGGGTTGCGCGTTTGACTTCTTATTCGAAAGGACGCCCGAGTTCGACAGAACTCTGTCGACTGCTCGTGAATCACTTCACATCAAAGTGAATGTTCCTAGAATTGGCATACACATTCGAATGGGAGATGCCTCCTCGTTTAGCCAAGGATCCTTAGATGAAAGGACGGCAAACTTCAACAACTTCTTCACGTGCGCCAAGAAGCTCGAGAGCGCAATCATAAAAACAAACAGAAATGTCAGCCACACGGATATTAAATGGTTCTTAGCCACAGACAACACCGAGGTCAAACAGTATGCGTTAAGGACGTATCCCGACAAAGTGGTGTCTCTTGCAGTCAAAGTGGAGCACATTAATTTCCGCGAGCCTTCCATGGAGGGTATGACAGGGGTGCTTCTCGACCACACCCTTTTGTCTGAGTGCGACTTCCTCGTATTGTCTGACAGCAGTTTTAGCAAGACAGCTCTTGGGGTGAATTTTCATTCGTTAGAGCACAGTACGTTCGGAGAAAAGTGCCGATACGTCACGTGACAACCACTTGTCTCTGCACCTTGGGTTTTTCAGTGACGTAACATCTCGACGCAAGCGCAATAAGGGGAAGACGTAGCGCAGACGTTAAGGAAAGAATTTCCGACTCTTACCATCACAAATCAGCGAAAGCCTTCTCCGACAGTTGTCCAGCAGCACTCCAAAAACATCGTTGTGGTAAAGTTAGTCCATGCTGTCACTGACCTAACAAACGATTGCTGCAGGCTCAGTAAATTCGCGGAAACGGCAGACAGGCCGTGACAGACTGGAGAGAAATCACGCTTCAAAAGAGGGACCTAATAAGGATGCTGGAAAGTCACATGGTCTTGAGTGGCTTTGTAATCAAGGGAAAAAATAGTCTCCTCTGGCCTGCAGAACATGTGATAAGCTGTGATCAACTGTTTGGTTGGGTTTTGCAGTTACTGGAAAACATGCACAGGGGTCGGTACATTGGCTCTAAGTTTTTTACAACTGACTGTCAAAACATCCGATTAAATTCCTAAAAAAGCAGCCTTTTTCAACTAATATTTTAATATTCATACATAGTGTAGAGTTTCTTGATCTAAAAGATATAACTTCTCTGTTAATACAAATAACTTTTTACGAATACGAATTTCCCAAATTTCTTTCTCATTTTTCATATTTTTAAGGAACCAAGAACGTGTTACATTAACTCAGCCAGCTCATTGACATTTGCAAAAATTGGGATATAAGTTCACAGTTGGAAACTGATATTTTATGGATAGGAAATCGGAATTGTACAGGGCCAGAAGAATTATTTTTGATAGTTGATGCTATTTTAATAGTTGTTATGCATTCACCAAGTCTACGATTTATGACATAGAGCAGTTTTCAATTGAGTGTCGTAAAACCAAAACCAAAGTAATTACTCTGGCCAATCACAAAGGACACAGACAATCCAGTGAACCAATCAAAACTCGAAGCAAATACATGTAGCCGGCACGAAGCGCGGGAAAACGTGCGCGAGCGTGTCACGATTGGTTTTGGTTTTAGTTCTGATTTGCTGAGAAAGTGGCGCGAGATTTTTAAGCCAATCACTAAGCGTAGTAATGCAAAACCAAAGCAAACGCAATTTACTTTCGACACTCAAGTGAAAACCGCTCTATCCAAGAAAGTTTGAACTTCTGTGGAGACTGTTTCGGAAACTTCTTGTAATTCCCTCGTGAGGAATTCTTGTCCCCTCTTAGCCATTTCTGGCCCTCTGTCACTGTCACGCAACCCGTAGGCGTGGCGTTGCGTGACAAAGAGATGGGTAAAACTGGACTAGTCCACTCTTAACGACGAGAAGCGATGACTGTTCATTATTATCCACGGGTTGAGGTTACAAACCATGGGGCACGTGCATTTTTTACCCATTACCAGAATCCAAAGAATTTCCACTATCAACAAATTGAACGCGGGTAAATAATAAGGTTTGGGAACCACACCCTTTTTTTCCTGAAAGTAAAGGGTATCAGAGTGGTCGGTATGGGACTTGTACTATGAATTCTCCAGTTTTTGTTACTTGGGGTAGATTTTATACACAATAATATATTAAGAACTACACACAGGTGAACCATACTGAAATGGTTATGTGAATATGCTTCAGCGCCATCTTGTCTTATTTATTTTTAAAGAATGAAAATGTGATATATTATTTGATAATTGAAGAAAATATGGACAAATTATTAGATAGATAAAGAGATTATTAAATTTTTACATCAAGAGTTTTTTGTTTTGCCTCTTCTCTTCGACTGGACTTTCAGCGCCAGAAGCTCAGTCAGAAAAAAAAGACTCGTGTCTCACTTAGAGTAACAATTTATTTTATCCTTAAACGCCCGCTACCAAATCTGTATGACTCGTAACGAAAAGCGTTGTGTGACATCTCAAGTAACGCAAGGAAGATTACCGTAATGGTCGAGTGATAATCAAATTCTTGGATCGTCTTGAGCCTCGTTCCCTGACAATAGATTGCCCTATTAAATTTACATATTTCTCTCTTCACAATGAGATAAGACTCCAGTCGACCACTTAAAAATACTCTTACCCGAAGTTAAGGTAACTGGCAACGGTTTCCAGCACTTTCCACCACTTATACATTGATGGGTCAGTCCCACCAATATTTCTTAGTTGATGCAATAATAATGGTATCAAACGAATGCCCAATCATTAGTTAAACAAGTTTATGGTAATGTTTGCCCGACGGTGATGAAAAAGGAAACCATAGCAACAGTACAACCTGTCAAAAAACCACCCTTAATTTTAAATTTAAGTTCCTATATCTAAAACAATGAGGTCGGTGACTCTCACTTCAGTAATTACTGAATTATGATCAGCATGTTAGGACACAACTTTTTGTAAAGTTTCGAAAGCTTCTACGAAGGTGGATTTTCGAAAATTTAAGGTGGCTCTGAGCCACCTCCATGGAAACTTGTTAGACTTTGCAAAAAGTTGTACTTTAAAATGCTGATTATAACCCAAAAGCAAACAAAGGGTCACCATTAAAGCTAAAACGATTGCTGCTTTTGACAGGTAGTACTGTTGCTATGGTAAAAAAAATGAAGAGAAAGTAATTAATTAAAACAATCGATTCAACAATGATTGGAGATTCATCGGATACCATTATTGTAGCAGCAACTGATAGAGTGGTACTAGACCCATCAAAGTATTTCAGCTACAGTCAACTCTCTCTTAACGGACACCTCTTTAAGACGGACACCTGGTGTTGTTCCCGTTCCTGACGTTTTTCAGTCATTTTATTGAAACTAAACTCCCTATAAGACGGACACCTCTCTAAGACGCAGAGTTGGAGCCGGTCCCGACGGTGTCCGTTTTAGAGAGAAATGACTGTATTCACTTCAAAGTGATGGGGTATCCCCACCCTTAGGCCCGTATGTAAACGTTCCTTTCGGATGGAAAAGTAGTCCGGCGGCTGATGTTCCAAAAGTGCTTCGGGACAAAATAAGAAAATCGCACTCAGATAGTAGAAAATGATCCAAAAGGACACCCAACGTTCCTTCTGTTGATTCCGAGTCCCTCGTCTTGAGAGACTTGATGTGCTGCGGAGTTATATTTAAAGTGACTACATTTAAAGGGTAATTCTCACGCGCGTATTCCTTAACGTTGTTATCATCTGTTGCTAGAAACCACTTGAGGTGTTTCTTAAAAGTGTTTGGTCTTTGCCTCGCTAAGGCTTCCTCAAGCGCTTGTGCACAACCGAAGAATGCTTTGTAATCAATGTTGTTGTTTTGCAGCGACCCTCTACCGAAGGACACATCACCCATTCTTATTTGAAGTCCAATCTTCGGAACCTGGCTTTCAAGACAGAGTGAGCGTCTTGCGGCGTCCAGCCTGGTTTTTAGTTCTCCAGACTTCTGAAACAGAAAATCAAAGGCACATCCTATTAAAGAGTAGCTGGATCGTTCGTTGCTTATTCCTAGCTCAAGAGCATTTTTTTCTAAAACAGGGTTTTTCCATAAGTGCTCTGCAAAATACCAGTTCGCCACCACTTTTTCAACGGGGTTGGTCAAGATAAGCTTGAAGATCAGCTTGCTGCAACCAGGTCAAAAAATCTGTTTTTTCCCTCCATGGCATAAGCACATCATTTCTCTTCTTTCTCTTCCTGGAGTTATCTTTTTTCCCCCAATAATGTCTCCTCGTGTCAAGTTCTTTTAAATTCTCTGTTGAATAGTTCCACTCGATACCTTTTGGGAGGAGGTAATTATCCAATGGAACGCCGGTCTGATCCCATTCGATTAAGAACGCTCTTTGTGTTAAAATAGAAAGAAACAAAAGTGAAGTAATTCCTCCTAAGCGATTGCCATAACCAGCACATTTATATCCTTCTTCCATGCAGCTAAACACAATGAACTGTCGACGACGCCGTGATTGAAGAATATCTTTGTGAAGTTTCTTGTAGTTCTCCTGCCAATCCTTGCCACATATTTTATCCTTACGTTGTTCATACGTCAGTAAGTGGCCCGCAAGAGAAAAATTCAGTTTACCATCAAGGATGTCTTCGGTGTAAAATAATTGCCTAGGCCGCCGCCAGCTTTCTAAGAGAATGGAATGAGAGAGAAATCAAATGGTTTACTACTTCACATGAGACTTTTTAGCAAAACTGATGTTCAACACAATCCTGTTGGGCTGAAGTTGGATTTATTTTCTTTGATATATGCAATAAATCTAAGAGCTTAGTGGCCCATCAGGCCGAATCAAAGCTTATCCCTGTTTCCATGGCATGAAGTGGCTAGGAGTATTTCTACTTCCCCCTGGATGGGATGCTGGTCCATTGCAGGGTTATCCCCAATATTAAATTAGCCGGTACCCATTTACATGTATACACATGGGTGGAGAGAGGCACTGTAAGAATAAAGTGCTTTGCCAAAGGACTCAACGCGGAGCTGATATCTGCTTCCTCGTAGTGTTTAGCCCACCCCTCTAAGTATTTACATCATTAGAGGATGCACGAAGGAACTAGAAACTCGGTACAATTCAAAGACTTTATAGAATAATAACTAATCAAGAATGGCTTTAATACAAGAGACTACTTGTAGCCTACAGTTCTTGCCGGTCTGAAAATTGGTGATTACTTATGGTATAGTTCCCTACTGCTAACATGAAGTAGACTTGACATGCGTGCGTGGTGTTCGTGAATCTGGGGTAAATGCTAATTGGTTTAACAGCAATACGCTTCAACATAATTTTTCGCTTCATATAAGACGTCAAATCCCAAATTTTCTCACAGTGACGCGTTGCCGTAATAGCACCGAGTGAGGAAAATCACGCGCGAGAGAAATGAGTTACAGTTGATCATGAATCCCGATAGAGCAATTTTCAATTGAGTGTCTGTGAGTGTCGTAAACCAAAAGCAAAGTAATTACTCTGGCCAATCAGAAAGGACACAGACAATCCAGTGTACCAATCAAAACTCGAAGCACATACATTTAGCTGGCAAAAGGCGCGGGAAAACGTGTGCGAGGGAAACACGATTGGTTTTCGTTTTAGTTCTGATTGGCTGAGAAAGTGGCGCGATATTTTTAAACCAATCACTAAGCGTTAATCTCGTACCCAGAGGCTACTTACCACGGTAGTAAACAAATGGTCAAGTGCGTTCAGTTCGCCAATCTGATTGGTTGATGAACAGCTTCGGCATTTGCGCGCGGATGATGAAAAATTTGTTTCGCACGCGTACGCGCGCACGCGTACGTTAACTAGTAATAATAAATAAATCAATAAAGGCTTTTATTTATACACGATAAATGTTTTGCAGCATAGCTGATGTGGTCGTGTAAATAAGTAAGAAAATATTTCGATTCAAAGGCTTTTCTTAAAACGCGTTCGTGTTTTGAACGTCACTAATGCGAATAAGCTACAAATACAGTTTGTAGTTCAAGCTTGTTAGTACAAAATGTTTTAAAATATGACGATATTCGTGGGTAAAAAAAAATGGGTGAATAACTTTGCAAATCTGACGCGTACTTGACGCGTACAGCTAGCTTGTACGCGTCAAACACAGCGCGCGCTTTTCCCCGCCGTTGAAGGCTGGGTTGAGTGTTTTATTTCTTTGTTCCTCAAATCTATCTCAAGATTGTTTTACTTGTCTTTCCTTGTATAGGAAAGTAGTTCATGACCTATTTATAACGGCTAAGTGAGTTTTTTCATACTTAATTGCCGAGCATGCGTAGTCGCGTCGTGTGTCAGTTTTCTGACACATTTGACCGCGAGCAAAGTCCGACTTTACCAAATGTTCTCTCCGAGGGTTGAGAAGATCTGGGTACGAGATTACACTAAGCGTAGCAATGCAAAACCAAAGCAAACGCCAATTACTTTCGACACCCAAGCGGAAAACCACTCTAACTCGAACCTTCAAAGGAAATTAAAAAAGGTTCGAGATAGCGGGAGGTGCGACATGTTCGAGTTTAATATTGAGGGCTCAAGTTATCGCGGGATTCAGCTACATCCGTGAGTTGGTCCACCACAATAACCCAGCGCTGCCTTTTTAACTCAGCAATTAACATGCAATATAAAAGCATACCTCTAGACGGGTTTTTCCAGTTTTTATGGGTCGCAGGTTCTTTGTTTCGATATAAAAGAATGCAAAAGGCAAACATAAGAAAACCAAGGAACGCAATCAATTTTCGTTTTCTTGAGCCCATTACTGTAATCAAGGAGCTGCCTAGAATTGGAAGAAAAAATGGAGAACACTTAATCATTGATAAAAAAAAAACGATAAAAAAGGTTTAAAGGTTTAAGTCGTGAATATTCAGTCTTCTTTACGCATTTTGTAGCAAAATGGTTTGTAAATATCTTTTGTTTATAGTCTGTAAATATTTCAGAAATCGAAACGGAACTTTGATTCCGTTTTTCCGTTAACGTTTATTACCGCCTGTGATAAGTTACGCTTTGACCTGCTTCAGAATCGAAGGCGAACTTGTCTATGATCATAAATGCTTGGTGGTTTAAAAAGTCCTAAGTCACTGACATACGTTTAAGAATCACTTCACCGCCAAAACCGCAAGAAAGTATCAACGTCGACTTGATTTATATCACTGCCTGAGGGTGTCATGAGGGGCAGGCCATCAGGTGTCGATAGCACTATTTTTCAGATGGCGTTCAATGGCAAGAAAGCGGAAAGTAAACTCTCTCTATATAATGGCACTATACAGACCATACGGTATACGTATCGTTCGTTCACTATTCTGTTAATTAGATTTTCGAACATAAAACGTAACATGCAACTTGGTTAGTGGCAACATACCCACAAAACCATCTATGTTTTAAATAGTGTTTAGTTGCGCTCAATTTTATCGGCGTTCAGCCTGAAGCAAAATGACTCCTTAGGAACGTACAACGTACCTCTCCGCTTTTGATGTGAATTCGTTCACGTCCAGAAAGTTCAACGACTGCAGTCCGGCAAGTAGTTTTGGTTTCGTACAGTCGCTAATAGTTGAGATGTAGAGAAACGATAGCTTCAATCCCTCATAGCTGAAAGCCGACTGTACGTAATTGCCGGCATATTTGCAACGCTCATTTTCAATAATCATTCGTGGCAACCGATTTTAATAACTAGGCCGATAGATGATAAAAAGCTGACAGGAGAAATTTACAACTAAATAGATCATGATGATACTACTAAAAAAGCTTAAAAATTTGCCCACAAATGAAATTCTTGAAAAATTACGTTACTTTCGAAAAGTATTACAATTAGTGTGTTTTTTTTTAGTTTAAATAAGGAAAATAACCTGTCTTACTGGTATTACATTTTACAAGGCAGACGAAACTTTCAAAGAATTGTTACGAAATAATATGTTTACACTACTTAGATTTTACACATAGGTAGACTAAAACGTTCTTAACAACCTTCAAGTTTTAAAAAATACTGTTATCGGCCAAGGTTAACAATTATTTTAATTCCCAAGAAATGAGATAAAAAGAAAAATACCGAACAGCTGATTCATGTATCTAAGCATTATCTTTACCGGTCGGATAAAAGGTTTTCAGAAAAAACAAATGCATGGCGCAATTGGATAAAAGAACTATTGTTTATTACAAAATTTGCCTTTTAACTACTCGAGCTGCATAGTGATTTAGGTTATTTATCGCTTTCTAGAATTTTTATTTTATCAGGAATCTTCTAAGGTGTTTTTTTTTTTGCGATGAAGATCTGTTACCGAGACGCGATGCCTGATCAAATATCAGTGTCAATGACCAAACATTTTTTTCAAGGTTTTAACATTATAATAATATCATTATATCAATATTGATCTATGTATAGGAAATTTTAGGTGACGTGTATTTCAGATAGGTTTCTGTAATGTTTGAGTTTTTACTTTGTCAGCCCTGCGCCCAACCCCTAATTTGGAGGTCAGGGGTGTTTATTTTGGTCTGATCCCTCACCCTAGAACTGTCCAGCATGGCGTCCGAACCTGCAGAAGGCACAAAGGCCTCCACTCTGGATGCCAGGGGACCTAAAGGCACACCGAAGCTATAGCACAGTAAAGACACCAGCGTGGTATTTATGGTCTTATGCGCCCAAGGGCACGAAGAAAATTTAGAGTGTGAATGAGCGAGTGTTTTTAAGCTGACTAGTGATAAAAGAAATGCGCACGATAAACTATAAAAATATCTCTATTTTACTGACTTTTTTTTAGCCAGAGAACGTTTTTCTATATATATCTTTTGTAATGATTAACCCTGCTTATGGTTCCTCCATTTCTTAATTTTGTTTTACTTTTACTTAAGTGTCTCCAAAAAGTGCTGGTAATGCACTAAAATTTGTAACTGAGACAATTAAATAAGGTTCCTTCTTACTTACTATTGGGAAAAAATATCTCGTCAATGGAATCGCATATTATGATTTGCAAGTTTTATTTTCTTTGGATTACTCGAATCAACTCAGTCATTATTAATATTAGTTTTCAAGCAGGGGAGACCGAGTTCTCAAAGCCGTTTTCAAACTTAATTTACCAATACGACGAGCTAATACGTAGGTCTTTAACATTTTATTGTTTTTATTTTCTAGAGATTGATGTGAATAATTTAATGAATGACACATGTTCTACAACTTGTTTTGAAGAAAGGAATTAATAAATGCTTTCATCTTGTTAAGCCGTGGATAATGAAATTACGAATAGCTTAAATACTTAGATATAATAATGTAATAGTGTCCACATTGTTTTTTTTACTTCGACACTTAATAAAGTATTTCACGGATTCCGCTCAAAGTTCGAGCAATTTGTGCAAAAATGAATTACTCAAAATCTACTGTTTGAAACTTCTGATTCTCACTTGAAAACGTGACCCCGTGTTTAAATTCTCAACTATTCTCAAGAAAGCTAATGCAAAACCTCGCAAACATACTTAAAACGCGTTTTAATTTGAAGTGACGTGAAACGTCGCGGTTTTATTCAAAATTCAGTCCGATGTAACTCCATGGGCAGTCCGCCAAAGAATCTTGGAAAAGTGGCACAATTTTTATAGTTTTTTTTTCCAATTCACAATTTTTATCGTATATATTTGAATTTCTGTACCCAGTCGCTCTATTTCTTCAGTGATTAGATTTAGTTTACAGACTGGCAGCCGAACGCTCGTCATTTTAGCCAGCCTTAGCTCGATTCCACTTATTACAACGTCCGAAGCATCCCATGGCTAGTCCAGTCTTCATTTCACCTCGCTTTTTTTCAGTAATTAACATCATTCTGTGTATGTCCAGTTGAAGGTGAGAAAAAAGATGAGAAAAGTAAGAAAGTTCAGAGAAAAAAAGAACCTATAAAATTTTCAATTCTTTTTCTCCACTAATCAGTGGTGCAGAGCACACGTAGCATCTTGACCCACCCTCTCCCGCTGGCCGCTGAGGGCGAGTGTAGCTAGCAGTAGCCTAGGGCCCAGTGCTTACTCGGCTCCAGATGAGTGCCTGGTACATTGCTGTTCATAATGGAGTGCAGAAGATAGAGAATCGAATGTACTTCAAAGAGATTGTCGTATTTAAAGCTATTTAAGTCAGGAAAAGGGCAAACGCAGCAAATACAATGGTAAGTCAAGAGTTAAATTTAAAGATTCTCTGCGAAAAATATTTAATTTTCATTAGAGACATTGCCAAAGGAATAGCGTGCACTGAAGTTTGTGAGAGCACGAGAAATAATTTTATACAAAGGATAGACTTCTAATTTATCGCTTTTTTTTTATTATTATTTTATTTTGTTTATATACGTGAATGACCGAGATTTTAGCGTTGTATTTGAAAATGTACCAGACTTAAACCATATTATCCGACTGAATTCAAAATCCTCCAAGTGAAGCACACGTTTCGACTCAATTTTTCACGCTACATACATGTACACACTCAATATCCTCACGCTAACCGGCAGAACGTCCTAATAAGCTTAAGGTAATTCACGTGAAATAAAACTATTCATAGATTTCCACCCAAACTTTGGCGGTTGGTTGTTTACCTTAAGGGAACTTGAATTTTGAAATAAAAAGGGGCGGTCACCGTATTCGTTTAGGAGCAGGAAGACCTTGTATACACTCTTTTTATTTTATAAGAATCTAGTTTTTAAGAATATTGAGGCTGAAAATTTTTTAAAAGAATATCTTAAGAATAAACCTGAGGCTGAGATTTTGAAAAGAATATAATTTTGAGTTGAATTTTTTTAAATACTGTAAATACAAGGAAATGAAAACACCTGATTTTGTTTCAACTAAAAATATAATATTTAATTGTATTGTATATATATAACAATACAATTAAATATATTTTTAGTTTAAACAACTGTAGACAAAATTTTTTGAAGAATGAAAACAATGTTGATGTTTTGTTTATGGTGGTCATACACTTAGCTTTGACATCTAGTTTCCAGGCATGCTATTGAAACAGAGTGAGCAAATATTTTTTATGAACTTAGCATGGTTTTTGCGCCTCAAGTGCAGGGCTTTTTTGAGGGTGGCACTTATTTAAAATTTGGACGCCGCAATGAATCTTTTCTTTTACAGATTTTGAAAAAAGCGTCTTTTGATTGTCGGTACTCGACTCTTTCAAAAGAGAGAAGTGGTGCTAGCTGTCTTGGTAAAGCTCGAGGCCTTCACAACATTTACAGAGCTACGTATTTTAAGAATTTTGGATAGAAAACTAATAAGTGAGCCCAAAATGTCAAGCATATGTGGTTGCTTAGGAGAGATGCTCACTTATTAGAGGTCAGAACACAAGGGGTCTGATTAATTTTCAGTTGTAGCCTGATAGTCATTTCAGAGGTTTAATCCGTCACAAACCAAGCTTCAGACTAGATGTGTCCCCCATCTTCCTCATATGCAGTGGTGGGCCTCTTGGGGTGCGGTCTCCACTAGATTGATGCTGTGTGGACGGGACTGGGATGGGCGATACAGTGTTAAATTTTCTTTGTCTGAGAAAATAAAAAAAAAGAAAAGATCAGCTCGACAAGCAAGGGTGCATGTGTATACAATAGACTTTAAAAAAAATGGCTGATACCAACCAGATTTTGACAGTATAATCCTCAATTTCTGGTTTAACACATCACTAATGTTTACCAGGAAATATTTTCTGGTCCTTGTTTTCAAACATTTTCCTGGGGGAGAATACCTCCCCCCCCCCTAATCTAGAAGTAATGGGCTAAGTCCCACTGGATGGGTTCTCCCTGATTCAGGGCCAGTATGTGTACTTTTCAAAAATCTCTGGGTACTTAAAAACTTAATGAAAACCCTGAGTAGTAAGTTCAGATCATGTGAAGTTGTTGCTTACAATAGAATAATCAAACCATCAGCCCTAAAAGTGGTCGCAGTGGCCTAAAAGAGGTGGTTGATTACGAGAGGTTCGATTTGACAAACAAGATTTTGGTATTTGATAAAGTGGTCGCTTGCGAGAGGTGCATGGGCTGCATAGAAAGGTTCGACTATATAACTGTTGAATGTCTTGAATGTCCATTGACAAGAATTAACCTAAAGGAATACATTTTCTTTGTTCCCCTGGTAACAACCTGCTCAGGATAGATGAGATATTTGTACTTGTTTTATGATTGTGTTACTTGCTTTGAGTGGAAATTGTTGATAAAATTAACCAAGCTAGTACAACCCTCCAAGTTAAGACCATTTTAGTCGCCATGGCGACTAAAATTTTGGAGCTGGCGACTAAATTTGAACCAAGGTCGCCAGCCTGGCGACTAAAATTGAGAGGAATGATTGAAAGTATCAGCTTAATTTGGTGACTAAAATTTTTCACTGGCGACCAAAACTTGAGTAGTTGGTGGCCAAATGGCCACTAAGGAAAAAAGTAAACTTGGAGGGTTGTAGTACTGAAAAAAATCTACCACAGTGACTATGATAATGATTATGGTTTTTAAAGCAAACTACATGAGACTCCCAAAGTGAAACGTTTAGCAAGCTACATGTGTTGTAGTCAGCAAAATTTGAATTGTACCTTTTAGACAAATATACTTATTTTTTTGTTGAAACCTGAAAAAGAAGTTGTGTTGTGTCAACCTTAAAGTTTATAAATTAAAATGGATCTAATGACGCCAGTCAGTAGCAGCTCTTGTTTGTAATCTCAGTAATACAATCATGATGAAACATACCTTTTATCTGGACTCTCGTGATCATAACAATTGTGTATTGAAGTTCAGTCAAGGAGTTATAGTGTTCTACTGTAGTTGTGCAAGCAAATGTCTGAGCTTACTCCTTTTTACATCCAATGCGGAAGAATAGAATAATTATTGATCAATATTGTTTTTAAGAGTTGTAATGTTATATCTGCATGACATAGCAGTATGAAGCATTTTCTTTTGTCTCCAAATGGGTCACTGTGGAAGTTTTTAGGATCACTGTTACATTATGCTGACCAATTTAGGTGCATAATTTACATATTATTATTTAGCTTTTACTTTAAAAGTGATTATGTTGCAGGAACTGAAAAAGTAATTTTATTTAAAACCTTCTTATGACTAGGAACTACATATGATTGATTTTCCCCTCCTATCTATGTTTTGGTTTAAATTTGTTTTTGGTTAGATTTTTTTTTTCAAAGCAGTTTTATTTTATTTTATTTTGTCTAGTGTTAATTACCATACTCTAAAACAAAAGAAGATAAAAACAAGACAAATGGTTTGAAAAAATCCACACCAAAACATGAAATGTAAACCACAACATCTGCATTGTTTCCTTCATTGTGTATGCGTATGTAATTTTCGTGTTCTCTGTCATGCGGAGTGGCCTATGTGTGTCACGTATCTTTTGTTTTCGCGAGGATTTTTCTTGAAGCTTAGGCAATGAAAAACCTCCCAACAGAAGGAAAAGATAGGTAGTAATTTAATTGTAAGACATGTTTTCCCAAGGAAAGAGTGATACATATAATTCTGTATCATGACACAAATACTTTTTTTTAATTACACAGATTTTGATTATGATTTCCATTTTCTTAAAAGGTTTGATTGCATGGGGTGAACTCATCTAAATCAATGTTTAATCTTGAGACATTTCCAGAAAAACGTTTTTTAGTTATGCATTGTTTTTGGGATTAAATTGAAGACTGGAAATTGATTTACATGTTTACTTCTTTACTGGGTTTTGTAGTCAACTTTTTTATTAGAAAGCTTTTTTCTTTGACTTAAAAAAATTTTTAAAAGGGACATGGGTGATCATAAGCAAAATATTTTGTTATTGTCATAGGCATTTTAATTATTTTAAATGATTAACTTAGCTACCCGTTTATACAAATACAGCTAGTTTTCCCGGTTCTTCTACTTTCTTTTTTATAATTTATGTTAAAAAGTGGATTGCTTCTCAATGTCTGGTAGGGGCATGTTTTGTCATATGTTATGGTTTTAGAAGATTTTTGTTAAATATAAGAAATTTGTATTTAATAAAATGTGGTTTGTCTGTAATGAATAATTTAAATTTGATGTTCTATCTTTTCTACTTATGGAAAAACAGCATTTTGAAAATTTTGGAACAACATCATGTGATAGTCATTTCAATTGATAACTTTTGTAATCTATTTGAAGAATTGGACATACACCTGTAGATCAGAATACTAAAATCTAAGATTTGTTAAGTCATTTCAAAAGACCTTGTTTAAATGTAAGGCTGTCTGAATTAGGTACTAAGGTCTGAATTTCTGAGATCCCATATTCTAAATTAAGGTTTAAAACAATTTTTAAACCTTACTTGGACATGTACATTGTACATGGCAATTTTTTACCAGTTAATAATGTCATACAAGTTATAAGAGATCACAAATCATTCAGGTCAAAAAAGGAGACATTTTTATTGACCCACTCAGGATTTATAATTACCATGGATGTACTAGCTAAGAAAACACTAATTGCCAGCTCATCAACAAGCCCAGCTGGCTTTTCTGGTCTTGGCAGCTCTAAAAGTTAAGTTCCTAACTCTTTGTTTCCATGTGAAAATTCAGCTGGATTTGAATTCTCTTACAGCCGGTGAAATTAGTCGACTGTGGGCCTTAGCGACAACCCTGAATTACCATAAATAATTATATCCTGAGGCTCTTGTTTGAATTTTTGGCAACTTGTGTGTGGTAAGCCACAGATTAGACTGCTAATTATCAAGGAGTTGTTTTCTAATTGTAAACACATTTTTTCATACACAAAGAAAATTAGGATTGTTGTCCAATAAAGTGTATCAAAACATTGTCATCAGTCTTTATTCAAGAAACATTGCAGCCACACATTCAGTTTGCTTTGGTTTTGCATTACTACAATGCAGGTCAGAAAGACTTGGGACACTTGTGAAAAGGAGACTGAATTGAATAGTGCAAGAGATACTCCCAGAATTGTAATCATGGACTCTGTACACACACAAGTCCCCAATTCCTCTTTCCTAAGCCCCCCTCCCCCTAGCAATGTTGACAAACATATATTGTTTGGGGGAGGGGGGCTAGCATTCATTTGGCCCAGAATTGTGCTCAGTGTCCCAACATTAATGTCCCGCATTGTAGGCTCAGTACCGTAATTGATTTTTTAAAAACTTGTGCCACTTTCTCGATCAATCACACACACATGTTTTCTCACATTTCATTCTAGCTACATATGTAATTTGCTTCAAGTTTTGATTGGTTCACTTGATTGTCTGTGCCTATAATTGCGATTGGCTAGAGTGTGATTACTTTGGTTTTGGTTTTACAACTTCCACATTGCACTTTGTATATAAGGAACTTGGAATTACAATCTTGTGACATTGCTTTTTCCCTTCTTTGTTTTGCAGGCACTGTTTGGAGTTCAGTTTGTGCTGAGTGTTGTCATGGCAACCATGCTGCAGAAGTTCTCTCCTTACATCTCCCTAGCAAGATGGATTCTGTGCAATGAGCAGTATGTTTTGTTACTTGCCAAATACTTACATTTATATAGAGAGCTCTTCTTTTTAATCGACTCTCCTATAACCAGAACAAAAACAATGTTTACAATGGCCAGTAACTTCACTAAAAAACCATTAAACAGAGGTCTACTGGAAATTGTTTTTGGATCAAGGCTCTTAAAAATTCATTTTGTTCTCCTTCACTTTTTGGTGATTTTATGTGTATTTCGACAGCTCTTAAATTCTTACATTTCATGACAAAAAATTACACAAATTTTTTACCTGGCTAGTCTAAAAGGCTCCACACTTGACACTTAATTGCTAGATGAGCCTTGATCTCATCCCAAAAATTTTGCTACTATTTCATCTTGAAAGTGCTTGTCTCTATTGTACATTTTAAAAATACGAGTGGGCTGATAAATTTGTAGGTCCAGGCCTATGTGTCTATAGGCTAGCTACGCCCCTCACTGAACAGATGTATTACAAATCAGGCCTGTTAGGTAGTTTGAGTGCCCAAGCTTTCAGTTCACTGACTTTCTTGATGTGATTGACATGAACTTCTTTTTCTGATAGCCTTGTTAGATATCTTCATCCAACTGATGAAGAGCTCAAAGAAATAATTGGAAAGAACTCTGCTGTGACAAGTAAGGGCAAAGGAAAGAGAACAGCACCTACAGATGCAAGGTGTGTGAATTCAGCCTCACCCTGGCTCTAGTACTATATACTCCAACTTCCCCCACCCCCACCCCTTTTCCAGACTGACAGTTGTGTAATTTATGGATATCAGCTTAAAACTCTTGAAATTTCAATTACAGTAAGTACGTACCATCTGGCTTGTTTTTTGGGGAGGTAAACTTTGAAATACATGTAAGTGGGGGGGGGGGGATATCATGAAAATTAAAATCAATACTATTGGTACATCAAAACAAAATTGCTTTTAATTTTACTAGCTGCAAATAAGGGCCATATTTTACAGAACCATTTTATACTTTCTTCTTCTGTTCAACAGGCATTTTTAAATGATGCTACTAAATGGACAAGTTTTTACTGGTTAATTAAGTCTGTATGCTTAGAAGTGTTCCAAGATGCATCTTTAAAATCTTGGCCATTTTTTTTCAAGATATATGTCAATTGTAATCTGTCTTAATCTTTCTCTCTTTGTTTTTTTTTTTGGTTTGTTAATAACTTCTTAGGTATTTGAGGGTTCTAAAAGGACTTTTGTTCATCAGAAAATGACTTCCAACACTGTGACATAGCTGCTTAAATGTTAAATGTTCTTCTTTTGTATTAGAAAAAGGCAAACAAATGTGGCAACTGTTGGGAATAATGGTGAGGAGGTTAAAACATTCACTGTGCCCTGCAGCATTGATGTTCAACTTGACAAGGCCACGGTATGTTTGTACACGCATCTTTGAAACTTAAAGTTTTTCATGCTGGTTTTTAATTATTTGCAATGTGAAACTATCCTTGACATTGTGTGCAGAGATGTTGTTATGTATAATTATGATAATATATAAATCCTTAATTTAGTTAATTATAATTATTAAAATAATTTTTATAGTAAATTTTATAAGAAATTAAAAGGTTAAGTCTGCTCTCCACATTTCATAGTAAGAAGCGGCAAGCAGTTTTTCTACTCCCCCCTGAATGGGATGCCAGTCTAGTTCTCTACAACCATGGATGCAAGGGTTGAAAAAAAATCATTTACACACGTTTTTCCCCTCACCATCCCTATGCGATCCCTAACGTCCATCTGACACATGAGTGTGTTGTACCATTTTCCAACATTAAAAGGGGAAACTGGGGTACTGACACATATTTAAGAGTTATTATGATCAGAATTTCATCTTTTTACGAGTTTCCAACAAAATATGTCAATGGTTGTAGTATAATATTGTAATTATAATCTGATTATTTATAATTTTCTGGTACTTGTGTTTCAGATTGAGGAGATTGACTTACTTCCTCAGTTCCTTTACAATGACTACAAATGGCTGATTGATTTCTCCTTTTGTGCAGCTGTGATAAACGTTCTCGTTGAAACCTTTGCTTTTTTCTTGCCTGAAATCTACACTCAAGAGCTCAACCTGGGGCTTGTGTGGAACTGTCTTGTCATCTTCTTTGCACTGTATCCTTTGCAGATTGCAAATATTAAAATGTGGAGGTTGATCTAATTAACAAATTAGACAGTAAGCACGAGGTTTCTATTGGCTGATAGTTGGCCGAAGCCCGAGCCAACTATCAAAGTCAGTAGAAACCAAGAGCGAGCCATCTAATTGTAACAAGCATAAGCCACTGACCAATCTATTAAACGACACAGAATATCGCTAGAATTGATTTATTGAAGTTTTTTATTGATAAAATTCAGCAAAAAAACCGAGCACGCACTCCGAGTGCCATCTATCGATCAATAGTTGGCACCTGTGTAACCACGATTACCTAAAAGACGGTCAGCAGGTTATGCTTTTAGTGTCTAATAGTGTTTTGTTGTTTGGAATTAGATGTTGCAGTGGAGAAACAGCCATCACGATCAGTCAAAATAGCAGATCATTGCTACTGATGCCTTTATCCCTCTCCCACTAGTTTTGACAGAACATTAGGCATTTTTTTCAGTTTACTTTATTCAAGTTGTATTTGGATCTAGAGTTAATCAAAAAAGGGGGAAGGGGACTCAGAATTTTTCTTTGTCCCATGCTTGTGTCATTGTTGAAAAATTCATCATCATTATTTATGACCGGGCTTAAAATTTACCATCTTTATTATTTACTACACACTTGATGATTTCGACATTGCTGATCCTAGCAGTATGCAGGACACGTGTCACATATCAACCTAGCAAATGGCCCAGCTCACCATGAGTCTCTCGTAGCTTAGTTGGTTAGAGCGCCCAACTGGTATCTGGGAGGCCATGGGTTCGATTCCCGTCGGGGACTCATGCTTGTGCCATTGTTGAAAAATTCATTTTCAGAACCTTTTTTGTGTGAAAAAGGGTTGGGCAGAGTAAAGATAGTGTAGGTGACTCCCAAGGGAAGGGTTGAGGATTCTTGTTGTCTCGCTCAGGGGTGTAAGTAATGGATTTTAGTCTTACTAAGTGTGCTCAGGACAGAATGCTAATGTTTTTAGCCATCAAGGTCTCGTTTAGGTTTGCACGTGAAGAAATAGGAATAAATCGTCTTCATACTGTGTTGGCAGTCTAGGCATGATCAATCAGGCATGAAAAATACTAACAGATCCCCTACTTTGCCCAGGAAAAGCTGTATTTGTATTTACTAAACTGAGTCTTTTCTCAAAGATTTTTGCAATGTTAGTAACTTTTTGTTCTTGACCTGTACCATAAGCTGTTTTACATCGCTTTGTTCCTTAATTAAGTTCAGTAAGGTCCTGTTTTCCCTGGCGGCAGCGTACTGGAGAGGAGACGATACTGGAGAGCGTTCCATGTGTCTCACTTTCGGTTTGTTCTTTTTCGTGGTTGCTATGGCTGTTCTTGTGATCGACGAGTCTCTTCTGGACTTTGGACTTGATAAAGGTTCGTAAAGCTATAAAAAGAAGAAACAATTCATAATATTGTACATGGTTCAATGTTATCTTTGATGCAAATTTTATTTTCCTTTGTTTTTGGATTGGTAATGTATGGTAATGAGTTTGAAACAAAGAAAATACAATTTGGACCAAGGATAGAATTGAACCACACAAGTAAACCCCATTGCTAAAACTTTAATTTTGTTTACGAAATTAAAAAATTAAATCAACAATATTCGAATTAAAGATGTTTTAGTTAAACATTTAAAAATTAAAACTAGCGATATGCTGTCATGAAGACAGCGAAACGTTGTTCTCTACTTATATCGCTAGTTTTCATTTTAAAATCAACAAAAAAAAAATGCTCTCAATAACGAAGTGTATTTAAAAAAAAAAAAACCGTAATACTATAAGTTAATGCGTGGACTCTTTTTTGTACTTTTGTCGTGTTTTTTTTTTTATCATGTAAAAGAAAAGTAACATTGTATAACATGGTATAATCTCCAATAGTGTATGTAATTGTAAGTAATGTACGTGTTTTTAAATGTATCAATAACGTGTGTTTATCTTCAAAAAAAAAATTTAAAATCAACAATAGTAAAATAAAAGTTGAAAATTGAACCTTCCGTAAAGTTCTGAAAGTATTGAGACAGGTCGCACTGTGCCTTTAAGTTCGAGTTCAAGTTTTTTTCTTTTTCTTTGTCCCACGCTCAAGACAAATTACCCTTTCAACGTTATCATTTATTCACCGAGCTTAAATTTACCTTTACTTCATTGTATGAAACACATGATGCTTTGACATTGCTGATCCTAGCAGTATGCAGGACGCGTGTCACATATTAACCTAGTAAATGGCCCAGCTCAACTAGAGCGCCCAACCAGTATCTGGGAGGTCGTCTGTTTGAATCCTATCGGGCTCTCAGATTTTTTCTTTGTCCCGCGTTCGTGAAAAGTGAACATTTTGTCTTTGAAAAGGTTACTCATTGTTTCGGAATTCCTCCTTATGTCGACACAAAGCCAAGGATTGAATTTAGAACGTTAACCATCTTAAAACTTGGTTTATTTAATTGGCAGGTTACGACACGTTTTCAGAAAAGACCACAGAGTTCATGGAAAAGCAAGGATTTTCTTCAAGGTGGGTTTTTAGGTTGTGGTTGCTTTAAATTGTAGGCCCAGTGAAACTCTTTGTTCCGGCAGTCATTGTTCTGGTTTACGGTTTTGCCCGATCAAAATCACCCAGAAAACGACAGAAAAAGTCGTCGTAGAAGTAGTAAAACATTATTTATGCACGGTATCAATTCATTCATTTGATCCTCTTCCATACATTAATTAATTAAATATTAATTAATTGACTAATTAAACTATTAACCAAATTACTTATCTGTACGAGATTACCGTAAAATTCCGGTTGAAAGCCCCCCCCCGGTTATAGGCCCATCTACCTGGAAACAAAAAAATACATCCGGTTATAAGCCCCTCCGGATATAAGCCACCCTCTATCGGATGACAGTACTGAACAGGGCTAAATGTTGCTTTATTATGCGTCTTTTACTAAAAAAACGTATTTAGATCAACACTCCCGTGGCTCGTTTCGAAACGTTTTTTTATTCCGCTTATAAGCCCTCCCGGATATAAGCCCCTCCGCTTATAAGCCCACCCAAAACCCGTTACGAAGTTGTATAAGCCCACGTCTTATAGCGACGCGTAAACAATCGACTTCATCGCCTGATGAAGACTAGCAGTATTGCAGTCGAAACGTCGCGATCAACATCTCAAAGCGATTCTATCGTGAGACAAACGAATAAACGTTCATTACCTATCTTACACCACGATGAACAATATTCACATCTTTAATGAGCCCAGGCTTGTAACCGGAATTTTGCGTTATACCAAAAAACTTTAAAAACTACCTTTAATAATAATTATCATTAAATTACTTCGAGATTAGATACATGACTTAAAAGAGCTAAGACTGGGCTGTGTCTTTGCGCTCAAAGGCAAGCTGTTCCAGAGAACAGAACCACGGTATTGAAAGCTATTTTGCCTGCTGCAGTTGAGAAATTTGAGTTGAGTTCCTTTTCTCAGACGCCTTGGTTTATGGTGTCAAATAACACAAACAATACCTTTGATTCTTCTTTTTTCAGAGGTCCTGCTCCTAAATGGGTGTTCAAACTGTTTCTCGCTGTAGCCTCGGCTGTTATCGGTGCCTTTCTTGGCTTTCCAGGCATGCGTCTCGCCAACATGTACTTGGATTCACTGTTCTACTGCAGAGAGACTCGCATTATGTTGTAAGTCAAATTACTGTTAGAGCGATTTTCACTTGTCGAAAGTAGTTCGGGTTTGCTTTGGTTTTGCATTGCTGGGCCTTGTGATTGGTTTAAAAATCTCGCGCCACTTTCTCAACCAATCTGAAGTGAAGCCAAAACCAGTCGTGACTCACTCACGCACGTTTTCCCGCGCTCTGCAGCGGCTACTTGCATTTGCTTCGAGTTTGATAGGTTCACTGGATTGTCTGTGTCTTTAATGATTGGTCGGAGTGATTACTTTGGTTTTGGTTTTATGACACTCTACGAAAATCGCTCTAAAACACGCTGTTACAGATTATTAATTTAAAGCTTCGGTATGTAAGGCTCTTATTTGCTTGACAATGGTTATAAAGTCAAGTCAACAATGGACTAATGGTTAGCGCGCTGAACTCCGGATCGAATGGTTCGGGTTTTTGGGGAAAGACACTGTTAACCGCGACTGCCTTACGACGTGAACCGATTTGTTTTCTCATTGCATCTTCTAATATCTTCGTTGTGCTATGGAGCGGTTTTCACTTGAGTGTCGAAAGTACAATTGCGTTTGCTTTGGTTTTGCATTACTACGCTTAGTGATTAGCTTAAAAATCTCGCGCCACTTTCTCAGCCAATCAGGAGTAAAACCAAAACCAATCCTGACTCGCTCGCGCACGTTTTCCCGCGCTTCGTGTCAGCTACATGTATTTGCTTCGAGTTTTGATTGGTTCACTGGATTGTCTGTGTCCTTTGTGATTGGCTAGAGCAATTACTTTGGTTTTGGTTTTACGACACTCAATTGAAAACTGCTCTATAACAAATCACTTAATGACTTGTCTCTTGGAAAACCAGTTAATTTTGTTTCCCTTGTAAGAAAATTGACTGTTTCCCTCAGGACCAGTCATATACAAAATGGATACTTTAAAAACACATAAAGTATGCTTGTATAATACCATGTTGTTTAACAATTAATTGCCGCCGTTTTATGTCCCAACAGGGTCCTTCTCCATGTGAACTTCTTGGCCCCTTTGTTTCTCGTTCTGTTATGGGTGACGCCCATCGTACAAGGGCCCTTGATGGCCGGTTCGTGGAATGATGACAGTGATGAGAAACAAACCGAACCTTTGTAAGTAGCGAGCTGTTTCTTAGCCCAGTTCACATTAACTGTCATTGTGCGTGACATGAAGGACAAATAGATGTTCAGCTTTGTCCCCCTCCTCCCCTCTTCCTTCCACGTTCAAAATTCTGAAATAAAAAGGGTACAGATCTCAGAGGTCAGGTCGAAATTAGGGTAAGGTTTCGATAACCTTTCGACACCGGGCTATTGGAACTCTTGCGCAACGTACTTCTCGACTGTTTTGCTTCTCCTAGCCCAGGAATGTAGGTTGATAAATGTGGCCGCTAGTGGGCCTCGATTCATCTATGAACTTTCATAGAAGGACACAGTGGGGGTAAAGTCGTTTGCGTGAGGAGAGGGGATAGCGCAGTGCTGAGAGCAATCGCTTCCAACCAATGTGGCACGGGTTCGAATCTGGATTGAGTTTGTTCATTGTTGGTTCTTGTCCTTGCTCCGAGGGTAGTTCTCTGGGTTTTCTGGTTTTCCTCCCTCCACAAAAAGCAATACTTCTAAATTCCGATTCGATCGGGAATCCGAGGGCCACAGGTTTGTCAGTCTTAAGGCTGTTTCGTGCAACGCGATTTACTTTGTCTCCAACAATTTGCTTTAGTCAGCGCTCCGGCTCATGATACAGTTTATTTCAGGTTAACAGAGAGAGGCTACTCCAACTTTCGTTTCATCCTGCTGCTGTTGTTCTGTGTTCTGCGGCTGAGTTTGGTCTGGAGACATCTTCAGTCCTACCTGGACATGGCTCACGAGAGGATAGAAAAGATGAAGAAAGAAGCGGGACGAATCACTAACGTGGAATTACAACGAAAGGTGATGGCATCCTTCAATATTCCACTGGCTGTATTCTCTTGTTTTAGCAATTAGTACTAGAACATCCGCCTACCTATCCTGTTTTCCAGAATCGATTGACCCCGCAGTTTCGTCAGGAGTGTTGCTAAGCAACATGACGTAGAATGATTACGTCAAGCTGACGTGACTGCTTTCGTACTCGTTTCAGTTGCTGATTGGACAATAAGAATCGGAGACTCTTCGGAGACTGGGAAATTCCACGAGGTTTTACCAAAAACCACACACGCAATAAAAACGATCATAAAATAAAGTCGAATTTACGATGCTCTATTATTGCTTCACAGGTTGCCCGCGTGTTCTACTACCTGTCAGCAGCTGCTCTTCAATATCTAGCTCCAACTATCCTTCTTCTGTTCAGTGTTTTGACGCTACGAACACTCGGTAGGTTAACACTTCATACAGCGCAACTCTGGTTCGATGCAAGCCTGGTTTCTATGTGATCGCTTGGGTTGACAGTAGTTTCCTGTTTCTTTAACTTTCCGTGCTCGCACCAGTCTCTCCCGGCCTATTCCCACAGCTCATGTACTGATCGATAGCGGTCGCTAACATGTAATATATAAAAATGTTTAGCACCAAGCATCAAACCGGCAGTGTTCGGTCTTCCAATTTCTAAGGCTGTTTTTCAGAGTATTGTATTTAATGTGTCGTTATCATTTGTAAATTACTTCTAAATGGATTTTTGTGGTTGTTGATAGTTAGGTGAGTTATTGTAATACTCATTCTCGTCCTAAGAGCTCGCTTTTTTGTGGTCAGCATCAGGAACGCGGGATCTAGGCGGTACCAATTTGAAGGTCCGCGACTGACGTACTTCTGCCGTTCTGGTCGATTCTGATTGGCTGACAATCCGTGCATGCCTCAAAAGTTCGGAACCAGCTACATCTGCGTTCTTGGTGCTGATCAAAAGAAAACCAACACATAAATTTGAAAACTTTCAACAGGAACAACCTGGAAACAAGATGACCAATCTAATTTAAAAGACCCTTATAAATGTATTTGTAAGCATTTTTCGCAAGAAATATATATATAACTTGTGGTTTGAAATTGTTTCTGGTTTAATATTTTTTAAAAACCCGTTTAGTTTTCATTTTCTTTTGTGTCATTTTCATCACCGTAACCCGAAACAACTGAACACCGTTGTTTCAATAATTTTCAAACCGGAGACAAATTACAACAACAACGCAGATAAGGTATGCTTGTTGTAATAGTGTTCTTTTCACTAATCGTGTTTTCCTCATTGGTTCTTTCTCAAGGTTGCACCGATTGGAACAGCAACCCAGTGGGCGCCTCTCGCATCCAGTACTCCTCCTTGATATCGAACAGTACAAGAGAGGCTGCGCTTAGCCTGCGCGGAGTTCTGACGCCTGCGCTGTTCCAAGGAGTCATGTCTTACATGGTCTGGTGGATGTGTACATCTTGGCTCATTACCTCTCTGTTTGGAGTTATTTATCTCAAAACATTTGAAGCAAGCTGACCAAGGCTGGACAGTGAAACAAAATGGCGGCGATTGTGCGGAAAACTCGGTGCGTAATGGAGATCATCGGGTACGAGAATAAGGCTGAGACTGACTGACGTGTTAGGAAAACGACAAGTTGTCCATATTTGGTGTAAAGTGCGCGCACTTCAGATTATAGAACGTGTATGATCAGTAATTTATTTTAATTTTTGAGCTCAGCTGAGTTCCCATGCTGATTTCAAAGACGAAAAGTAATTCTGACTAGGTTTATGTAAACCCCACTTTCCCCTGAAGTTGTTCCCGCTGAGATACCTCGACTGGATACTGCATGCGTTTTATAACGTAAACATGTGATAGGTTTTGAGATTTTTTGGATTGACCAGGACAATACCAATGCATGGGTTTTTTGCCTTCAGAAAGCGAGTGACAACGCATGCGTGGGTCGGGTGTGAATGTGATGTTTCTCGTTCTTAATCCCAGGCCCCTCGACTGCGCAAGTCGAACTTACGCAACGCTAAAGCAGGGCGCCCTGGCTAAAGGCAAGAGCTCTGCGTTCCAGATTGTGACGCTATCCAGAGAAGTGGCTGAATCAATAAAATGAACTGAAACACCTGGCGTAGTCCTTCATTGTAATGTGTTGCATACTCCAATTAAGATGTCATGAAATCGTCCTCTCAATTCCTTATTGCCCTCAGTTTTGCCCCACTCCCTGAAAAAAGAAAAAAAGAAATGGCACCTTGTCCGAACGGGGTCCTGCCTTCACTGCGGTCCAACTTGCTGCGCGCGCGCAGTTTCCGGGCTTACCTCTATTAACTCTGCCTCAGTGTAAAAACCTGAGAAATTTTTCTTCGTTTTTGCGCTATTGTTTTCCTGCTCTATATTGTGTCGAGGTTCTTTAATTTGTTGTCTTGGTCGTTCTTTGTTTTACGTCACTGGTGAGTTTCACAGGTTTTTACACCGAGGAAGAGCCCAGTTTCCGCTAAAATCTCACAACTTTCAGAGATCCCCACAAAAGCTTTTACGTCGCCTATGTATAGAGAATTTAACAAACGGTTAACAGATCGAAGGCTGGAAGTATTGTTGGATTTTTGCCTTTGACTGCTGTGCATGTTCCACATAGGCAATATATTTTAAAATTGAGTAACCTTTAGCAGGCGTGGATGGTCGCGTGGATGAGGTGGAGTTTCGAATAGTTGTGCCCGACGTCGTCTGACTGGGAACGAGTCTGGCGAACAAGCCGCATTTCATGACCATTACATGACGGAGCTGTCGTCGGATTACGCCTGACCGATTGCTGTCGATATTGCCCCTGTCAAGGGCTGACTTTGCATTTCTTTGCAAATTTTGCGGTGATATTGATGAACACAGCCCCCAAAATCGCAAAGTTAGACATGGCTACCTCTCTTACAGAGTGTCCGGAGTTTTCTGCACTGCAATCTCACTATGAAACTGCGTCCAAGCTTCATATGCGCAGTCTCTTCGAGGGAGATCCCGGGAGATTTGAGAAATTCAGGTATAGCTGAAGGGAACACGCCTTCCCGCACGCCTTTAATAATATTGATCTGTTGTTTAGTTGTTTTGATATGTTTTGTTTAGATTGGACTGTAGGTATGCTTTCTTTATCCGTGTCGAACTTGTCACTTCTTAAATAATTCAAGAAGGCGGATCATTGACATCATTGATAGAACTGCTTTTGCAGCAGCCGTTTTTTCAAGGTCATAAAAATGCGTGTCTCTCTGCATGGTTTGCACATCGATCGTTCAGGAAACGTTCAGATTGGAATTAAAAGTTTATGATCAGTATGCGTAACCAGTTAGCGTTCTCACGTTTATGCTCTATTTCATTTACAAGATCAAATGAATTTTGCAAGTAACTTTGCATGCAGGTCATAAGTATTCCTTTGTTTTCTGTTTAGCTTAGGCTTTAACATTTAAGGCTAATATAGGTATTAATGAAGTAAAAGCTTTTGTCTTGTGATTTTGCATGTATGTCGGGGGTGGGATGGCAAGGGAGAGCTGGGTTCAATGGGTGAGAGGGAGGGGTGAGTAACATGTACACACACTGGAGTCTTGGATCAACTTGGATCATTACCAAGGGTTGATTCCAACTTAAATGCTGATCAGTTCTTAACCTAAATACAGAGTTTCTCTAGACGGAAGCCCTGACAACAGTCGAAAATCACTACTTACTCATTCAGGGTGTTACGGCAACTTGTAGGCATTAAGCAATCAAGCCAAATTTCTTGCCCCTCTTCTCAACCTAAATGCACGTATGTGCAAGTTTTCCCTGTTGATATGGCCCCCTGTTAAGTAAAATGTGCTAATTCCCTGTGTTCAATCTGATTTGTGTGTTTCTTGGTATATTTTTTGTCTCCTTGAAGTGTGCAGCTTGATACTAAAGATGGTGTTATCTTGGTTGATTATTCCAAAAACATCATCACAGAAGAGACCATGAAACATCTTATGAATCTGGTATGTTAAGAAAAGTCTGACCATAAGATAAACCTGTACAATGGAATTTATAAATTAATTTTTTATAAATGAAGTATCCATCACAAACTGGATATGTGATGTTGTAGGTTTCTAAAAAAAAAAATATAAATACAGTAGAACCCCGGTAACTCGAACTCTGAAGGGAAATGAAAAACAGTTCGGGGTCGATTGCATATTTAATTTGCCAAGTTAATAATTGATAGATAACCGATTTTTCAGCACTTCAGTAAACAGTACAGTGCAAATTGAACTTATCTTGTCAGAAACTCTAACAAGACCATGTATTCTTATGATAAGAGTGGAAAATGGCTGTCAAATACGTGATCTGTTCGTTGCTCAAATCAATGGGCAACCCGTGCCAAGTTGCAAGAACCGGAATTCAAGTTATCGGGGTAAATTTGACCCAAATTTTGTTCAAGGGAAACGAAATTAAGTTTGAGTTAGCGGGGTTTTCGAGTTACAGTATCTGTGTTCGAGTTAACCGAGTAAAAATGACTGAAAAGTGTGGGTCAAATCCAAGGGAAATGGAAGTTCGTTCGAGTTAGCGGGGTTGTTCGAGTTATCCGAGTTCGAGTTACCGGGGTTCTACTGTATATTTTTTATGAATTATTTGTTTTTTGAGGATATAGATGTTTTACCTTCACATAATTATTAAATTCATCATCATCATCATCATCTTTTGATCAGCCTTCAGGAAACATAATTATATTATCCAACTGGTACAGTTCAAGGAAATATCCATTAGATACCTTCCCATTTGGAAGGGATTTGCCCTGTGATCATCCCTGATCTTCCCCGGAATCTTTCAATCCCTTCTGTTGCCGGCAAGTATGGATATTTTCTAGAAGTACAAATTCTTAGACAGGAATTACGCCCACTACAAGACTCCTAACAAATGCCAACCAAAAATGATTAAAAATAATACCAGTTATCCTAGCTGATT
Source organism: Oculina patagonica (assembly GCF_052425735.1). NCBI lineage: Eukaryota > Metazoa > Cnidaria > Anthozoa > Scleractinia > Oculinidae > Oculina > Oculina patagonica. The sequence continues at coordinate 11,429,173 of NC_135761.1, read as the reverse complement.
TGTTGTAAGGATTACCATCAAATCTTAATGAGAGAATCTGTGCTTGTCTCTCTCTCCAAATGTGAAATTGTCCATTTACTTTAATTAAAATGAAATGCTTCTGTTTACAGTGCGAATACTCGAACCGGGACAGTTGGAACAAAGTTAACCAATCACAACGCTAATTGAGAACAAAGAATGGCGACCTTTTTTAGAAATGGACCAATAACGTCCAAGTCCGCAAACAATAGATTTGCAACAAAATTTAAACAGTCAACAACGTTTGAAACAGTTGCGGACCTCTCAGGAAACTTGCCTTGTATTTGATTGGATAGTTTCGATCCTAAATTTTCACATGACTGCACCAAATTTTCAGTAGCGCTCGTAAAACCGTAATCAAAAGTTGGCTTTCACAGGCTGAAAAATTCTTCAAAAGAAATTTTCTGATAAAATTGTATTGCTCTTCGTTGGTGATAGCACAGTAAAGAATAACGAAGGACGCTTTTATTCACGACAAGCGCGAAGACGCGAAACGGAATGGAATTGCTTCAAAGGATGTCTCAAGTGCCTATTCCGTCGTATGCAGTGTCTTATGTCGCATGTGAGCAGAAAGTGAATAGAAACGTTCTAGATTTCATGTTTGAAAAGTCAGTTGTTTTCACTCTTCTAAGTTACATACTCGTGTTTGTTGATTATTTTTTGTTTCTGACGAAAGACAAGGCAAGAAAGATTTGGAATGCCGCCACAGCGACAACTTACCTTGCATATTTTATTAATGGCAATTTTGCTTTCGCCGCATGAAATGAACTTTCTTCCATAAAAGTTTCAGTGACTTTAGCCTGAGGTAATTTTATAAAACCACAGAAAGATTGAAGACTCAATGACGAAACGGAACAAACTCCTCTTTCACGAAAACCGTGAGTTTACAACTTTTGTAACAGTAGATAACCGACAGAAAATGAGTCCGTGAGCAAACAAGCGAAAACAACATTCGACCTGATGTTTACATTTCACGTGGCCTCAAATCGTGTCAAAAAATGTAAAGTGGTAACTTGTGGACAGTTATACGGCATTGACCGACGATATAAGTATTCTGTTTTCATGAATTTCAAAGTCATACGAAGGTGTAAAAGCATTTTGTTAACATTGGCGAGGAAGTGACTCGCATCGATTTCAAGGCAACAGACAGCAAAGCTACTGAAAAGCTAGAGCGAAATGAAAATAATTACGGCGTGAATTTGATTTCACCGTCTTCATTTTATTTCCGGAACTCGTGAAAGTTTTCAAACAAGAGCGAACACAGTGTGGAATATTCAAATCACAACTCCTGGCCGTGAAGAGTTCATTCACGGTTCGTATTTGTAAACTTTTCGCGAAGATGATATTGTAACATACATCTTGTATATAAACTTGTCTAACTTTATCTATCTACAATCTATCTACGACCTCTTGAAAATTAAGGATCGAAACTAACCAATCAAAAACAAGGCGAGTTTCCTGAGAGGTCCGCAACTATTTGCAACGTTGTTGAGTTTTCAAATTTTTCTGTAAATCCATTGTTTGCGTTCTTGAACGTCATTGGTCTGTTAACGAAAAAGGTCGACATCCTTTGTTCTCAATTAACGTTGTCATTGGTTAACTTTGTTCCAACTGTCCCGGTTCGAGTATTCGCACTGTAACAGTGCTGCATCAATCTCTTTTATCTCTTTGCTGTTACAGGCCAAAGCCAGGGGAATTGAGAATGCTCGTCAAAAGATGTTTTCTGGAGAGAAAATTAACTTTACTGAGGTTTGTTTAGGGAATAGATATACCTGTAAGAATGTCTCTTAGCATTAGATCAATATTTGTCACTGTGCTGTTAATAAGTAACTTGGAATGATAAAGCTAGTTCTTTTTTTCTTTTAAATGCTATATTTCAGAACCGAGCAGTTCTCCATGTGGCTCTCAGAAACCGTTCTAACACTCCAATTAATGTGGATGGGAAGAACGTAAGTTTTGTAGCCTTTGTATTTTTGTCACTTTCTGGTACAACACTAATAATATAATAAAATTATAATTTTTATATTAAATTTAAAGTAAAGTACAATCATGTAGTATAAAAAATACATTTTTCCTTATCAGGTAATGGATGATGTGAATGCAGTTCTTAACCAGATGCGATCTTTCACTGAGGTGGGTTAGTGACAGAACTAAAAGTTCTCAAATAAGAGGGGATAGTGCAGATGGGCCTTTTCTTGCTCCCAAATACATGTAGGGGTTCACAAAGGGTGAAAAGAGAGCAAAAACGATGCAAACCAAAATAGCTGAAGAACTGCCATGTATAAAAATTGTTGCTACATACCTGTACATCAAATTAAGATCATCTTTTTGAATAATTGTGAACTAATAGGGGTGTCAAATGGTAAATGCGAGACTTTGCGAGATGGTGAGACTGATATCTTTTCTGCGAACCCGAGACCTTTTTAGCCTTGCAAAAGAAATCGAGACTTCGAGAAGGCGTCTAAGAAAAATTCGAGACGACAATTCCCGTGAAATTTGGCTAAAATTTTGCGAGACACACATTTTTTGAAGGACCTCTCACCACCTCTACTAATGTTTACTATTACTACAATGTAACTGTTGATTGCTTTTCTCACTTTCCTGCCTCATTCCTCTTGCGCTGTCTGAACCTTAGTGAGGGTTGTGTTGCTAAAACTACATCAAGGGTAACTTGTTTATTAATAAGCTTCTGTGATTAAGTTGTACAGTATCCCATCCCACTACATTTAGAATAGCAATTGGAAAAAATTGATGATTAATTATTATTTATCATAAAATAAGTGATCAGTTGATAATAAATATTTATTATAATTACTTTCTTTGCAGGCTGTGAGAAATGGCACATGGAAAGGTAGTCATTTTATTAATTTTTTACAACCATAATAATATTAATAATAAAGTATTTTTCGTTTGTCTCACGAGATAGTGTCACTTGTGATGTAGATCGTGACGTTTCAACTGGCAAAATTGGAACTATAACAGTTACTACAGTAACTGTAGTTCACAAAAGTACCTTTTTAGGTCAACTAGTAAGAAAATTTAATAACAGAGTTTACAGATGTTTTCGTTAAATTAAAAAAGCTTGCTAAGAATTCTATTCCTTATTTCCTGTTCCTGATTCTGTCAGTGTTCAAGCTTAGTGTTAAGGGCCATCAGGCCAGAGCTTATCCCAGTTTCTGAGTAGCATAAAGCGACTAAGAATATTAATTTCTACTCCCTCCTGGATGGAATGCTAGTCCATTGCAGGGCTACCCCCAGCAGTGAGTTCGCCAACTGGTACCCATTTGACCTGGGTATATATAGGGGAACTGTGAGAGTTAATTAATAAGTGTCTTGCCCAAGAACACAACTCAGGTACCCAGTGCACTAACTGTAAGGCTACTGCACCTCCAAATATACAATGTAAAATAAATATGTGTCAAATGTTAGGTGCGCACATCACTACTCTACTTTTCCACTCTTTATATAATTCCTCCATGCTTTTTGGTTGAACATTTAAACTCTAACCCTACTTTGATGAGTATTAATTACCAAGATTGATAGCTGTAGTTGTCTTTCTTCTTGAAAAAGTATTTTAATTTTAAAATTTTTTTGTGTTATGTGTTCTGTTGTCCTGTTCAGGCTACACTGGGAAAACAATAACAGATGTTGTGAACATTGGAATTGGAGGGTCCGATCTGGTAAGTTTATGAATTATAGGTCAATGTAGTTTGAAGAAGAAAAACAGGCCAAGATTGTTACAGAAAATATCTATACAGTCAACTCTCTTTTAATGGACACCTCCATAAGACGGACACCTGGTGATGGTCCCTGCCGTTTTCAGTCATTTTGCTATAACCAAACTCCCTATAAGACGGACACTCCTCTAAGACGGACAACGGACACTTTGAAATCATTAACGGACACTTGAGAAGGTTTTTTTATCATATTTTATTAGTGAAAATACTTCCAAACTTCTCAAAGTTAGTCAGTGCCCAAAGGATACGTGTATACCAAGCTTAGTAACTACAAACAATGACGCTTTGACGGATTACTTCTTTGCTTACGTATATGGACACTAAAGAGGTCGTTCTCTACTTACAGTGTTACAGTTTGTAGAAGCTCTACATTTTTGCTTTAAAAAGCAAATAGGGTCCTTTTATTATTTTAATCTTGTTGCAGTTAGCAAAGGTTTGTTGCATTGTGCAAAGGTTTAGCTTTATTATCTCGGAATGACTCGTGTCATGTTGCCTCGACTCTTTACAGAGCGGACACATCTCTAAGACGGACAGCTGTGGCCAGTCCCGAAGGTGTCCGTCTTAGAGAGAGTTGACTGTACCCACCCCTGGGAGGGTCTGACTTGAAATTCTGAGAAAGCGATTTCAAAAACCAGGGTTTCTATTTCTAGTTTGTATTTTATGAAGCTAAATGGAATTTCCAGGTTGGAAGAAGGGAAAGGGGTCATTTCGGAAAACCTGCCACTTTCATGAGGGGTACACTTTTTCTAGAACAATGTGTTGAGTGAAAGTTATAAAACAAATAAAACATAATGAAATTGTCACCAGTGATGGATTGATAGGTTGCTGCTCTGGAAGGTTTGCATTTTTTGTAACTGCTGATACATGTTGTTTCATAATTAAATGGCTGACCTCAGCATCTTGGCCAAGTCAGTCTTGTTTTCCATACAGAAGAAGGAGAGGTCCCCAGCTCCCCCCACCCCCTCCCCCTCTTTTAGCTGTCACTGGTCAAAGTAACACAGTAACAGTCATGCAGTGTAATTTGTACAACTGACTTTATACTGACAGCAGTGAATGGATATGCATGTCTGTTTGGCTTTAAAATGATTTGTTAAAAAACCTTAACAGTGGTGTATTTTGCTTAACTTTGTCAACCAGTGTGATGTCAACCAATTTTTGTTATCTGCTGCAATAGTTTTGCAAAACTTGTGCAGTTTTCTATTAGTTATGTTTTTACTAGCCAATAATTTTAAATTAAAAACAGTTATTTTAATAAAAAATATGTTAAGTTGTTGTTGTTCTAGTTTAATTTAAGTTTATTTAGAAAAAAAAAACATTTTTTTCAACTTGCATTGTAAAAAAATTCTAAAAATTCCAGACATGACTAAGAGTCACTTTTTAAATATCTTTTAGTCTTTGAATATTAAGTGTAAAATGTAAAAATAGTTTAGGGCGCATGCAATGCAGCATGCTTTTAATAAGCATGCTATATTTACTAGTCAGACGCAGTAAGTATTTGTGACTGTTTACATGATTCATTTTTAAATAAATGTACTTAAAATATTATGACCCTGGTTGTAATTTTTTTAGGGACCTCTGATGGTGACTGAAGCTCTTAAACCTTATGGCAAGAAGGACCTCCATGTCCATTTTGTATCCAACATTGATGGAACTCACCTAGCGAAGACAGTGGAAACGTTAAATCCAGAAACAACTTTGTTCATTGTAGCATCAAAGGTAGTATGAACTTCTCTTTTAATCATCTTTCAGTTATTTTTTGTAAATATTCAAATGGTATTTTGTTTGTAATTTGGTGTCTGTTTTGTTAGTTGGACTGTATTTTCTGGTCCCTTAGTAGTGGACTTTTGCATGGTATGCCCCTTACCTGACCCTTTCATCTGGCCTCTCTGCCCTACCCCTTATCAGACCCCAGGCTTACCTAGCCATGGCATTTGTTTTAGCCTTTGAGCAGGGAAATATGTGGAAGTGTTTAAGAAACCACAAGATTTAGATCTGTCCTTATCAGAGGCCCTGCCAGGGGGGATCCCATGTCACTTGTCTAACATTTAAAAAAGGCCCATGTCACTTTTTTATCGTACATCCCATCACTGTTGGTAGTTGCATTGAAGAAAAATTGCTTGTCCTTGTCGGAATTTTATGTTTTTCCAAAAGGGTTTTCATTTGTTGTGATTTTATTTTATGTGCTGTCCCTACTTTTTGTACTGTGTTACTTGTCGAAATTTACCCTGACAGGGCCTCTTATCATTTATCCACTTTTTTTCCTAATCCATACCCTCTTTATTTGTACAAAGCAAATATGCCTAGCCCCTTGATTCTTTTATCTGCCGGTTCCTTGTCCTAACATTTCTTCTAGGGACCTCACCTACATGTGGTCTAAAACAACAACTTTAAAGGCAATCCAAATCCAGGTTTACATGTACCTCAAATTATTGACTAACATTGAATGATGTAGTCACTCAGTTTATTAGTCTCTTCTCCTTGCAGACATTCACCACCATAGAGACCATCACAAATGCAAAGTCAGCAAGGAAATGGCTTCTTGACAAGTTGAAGGATGTAAGTCAACTATTAAGATGGCCACTTGTAAGCCTTAGCCATTTTACAATGTACATCAGTCATGCACAGGTTTATACCATCATAGATCTATCTCCAAGAGATATTTGAATATGACAAGATGTGTTTGTGTTTTAGGTTATAAAACTAATAATAATTTTAAAAGCCTTCTTTACTAACTTCCCACTGGCAATCATTGTGCTATTTAAAACAGTTTCTTGCATATTTACACATTTTGCTGATAAAGATTCTTCTTCTCAAAACAGGAATCAGCTGTAGCAAAGCACTTCATTGCACTTTCCACTAATGAGGTATGATTTAAATTTTTTTGCCCCTTCTCCCTAAGTTTATGAAGAGATAAACAGTACCTTACACATTTAAAATATCTTTTAGCGTTAGATTCTCATGTTACTTCAGTTGTAGCTTCTTCCAACCACTGTTCATGGCTTTGCATTATCTTAAGGCCAGTGTTAAACCCTCAACCTCCATTATGTATCATATTGAAGTCTCAAATAATTATTTTTTGTACTTTTAATTTGCTACATACAGTGTATGGTATTTTTTGCCCTGCTCTTGTGAGTTGATCAATTGAAAGTACTTTCTCAAGCAGCCATATTTAATTAACATATACAAACACTGTAAATCTGATTTTTGAGTAAGGCAGTGTCCTGATATTATATAACAAAATTGATATTAAAGTTTATAACTCACAGATAAATTTCCATGCATGGTCATTGTCCAAAACTCATCACATGCTACAAAATCGGACGGCGGGTATCAGACAATATACCCCACCCAATTTATAGACAAGTACAAAACAAACAACAATGAAAGTGACCTTTTTAAGTCTAACTTTTTAATCAAATCACAGTGTTAAAAAAATATGTAAAGCAATCAACTTGCATTTTATTTCAACCACAGTTACACTGTGATTATCCCTGTAGGATTTTTCCTATTTGCCGGCGATAAAGTGCATAATTTGTAGAAATTAATTAGAGGGTTGTAAAACAAATCAACCCCTTTCTGGCTTGCTGGTGTATTGGAGGATAATGCACATGGCTGAAAGATTGTCCTCACAATTTCACAGTTGCCCATGAAACATCGCTTCTCTGCCAACTGTTCATCTTTCAACCTTGGCCATAAATCCTCCAATATATCAGTCGCCCTAAGGGGTTTATTTACTACGTAATGGCCAGTCCACGCCAGTTTCTGTTGTACTTTCCCTGAGTAAGATGCTAGTTCATTGATCACAGGTCACCAACCAGCATTTTTCAGGGTGCCCTAACGATAAGCTGACATCTATTCCTACACCTCAAGGTGGAATGGTACTTTGAGAGACATATTTCACCCAGCCAAGCCTGGCTGGAGTTTGCATCTACTGTTCTGATCTTTTGGCCACAATTGATTAAGTTTGCTTTTTTCACAGGTGGAGGTCACAAAATTTGGAATTGACAAAAATAACATGTTTGCATTTTGGGATGTAAGTATTGAATGTTCATATTTATAAAGAGGCAAACCTTACAAAATACGATGACAATATGAATCTTAATCGGTTAGGAGAGGGACACTTACAGTTTGTACAGTGAGACCTCTTTAGTAAGAATACTTATTTCTTACTATATTCATCCTATTTATTGTTTGTTTCTTTGTTTCTTTAGTGGGTTGGAGGACGTTACTCTCTTTGGTCTGCCATTGGGATGTCCATTGCTGTTTACATCGGTAATCAGTCATCTGTTATAAAGTCCTTCGAGGCAGTTTATGATCGTACCCGAACCTCCACCCTGCCACTTCCTTTCACAGACAGTCAGTCAGTTTCAACTGATGCTGATTTTCAGAGTCAAGTAGGAAACCTTTGTCAGAAGATGACATTCAATTTCTGAAAGCCTGCAAGGAGACTCTCCAACCTCCCATAGGCATAGAAGCAAAGCTCATTCAGGCCCTCCACCTATTTTCTCCACAATTTTCTGTGCAGAGAGCAAGCTGGCTCATATCTGTTTGCCCCCTTCATCTCGACAATCTAAACACTTGGAGACTTGTCTAAATTACGTACACAGAGGTAACTAAAGTTGTTTTTCCCTGATGTAGGAATGGATAACTTTGAAGCTCTCCTTGCCGGGGCACATGCTATGGTAAGTAATCCTTATTGCAGACCAAACGTGATAGTTCAGTAAAGAATGTATTATAATAGATCTTTCAACGCTTTGCCGGGATAATTTTATGCGTCCATACTCGTAAAAAGTGCCCACGAACGTTTTTGGACCACAGAAATTGTCTGCCAAACGTGAGTTCACAAGTGTGTTCAAAGCGAAAAAAGAAATAAGAGAAAGAGAAAAAGTGGCAGCATTGTAATAACTTGGCTGCTGGGGGCGGGGGGACAGGAGAATCTTAACCTCCCGCTTCCCGTCCCTTTCCGTTGTGGTTCCCTCCTCTTTGTCCTATGTCGTTTGTAAAATATAACGTCGAAATGTTGCGAAATTTTTTCAGTTTCTCCCGGACTCCCACCCTCTTGTCCCCCTCCACTCACTGTCAGGTTATTATTTTTCGTTTACTTTCTGTTTCAAGAATTACAGGTAAATTACCAGAAATTTGTTCTTTTTCCTAACATCCATGTGATATTTTCTTTTTAGGACAATCACTTCTGCTCTACTCCTTTGGATAAGAATGTAAGTGTTCCCACTATCCTCTCTATATGATCTACTATATTTTCTTCAAAGTCAAAAGCATTCATGACTGCTGTGATAACCCTTCTCGTGTTTTTCTTACGGCTGGTTTTTCCGAGGAACAAATTTCTTCTAGTTGCTAATGGGATGTTTTTGGCGGGTAGGGGGTGGTGGTGGTGGGGGGGAGGGGAAGGGGGGCATATTATAAATTGCTTCAGTCAACTATCTAAGACAGACACCGTAGGGACCTGCACCAAGCGTCCTTTTTAAAGAGGTGTCTAACTTACAGAGGGTCTAGGTAACGTGACACCAGTAATTCTCAGATATTATAGCTGAACGCAGTAAACGTTAATTTTATGTGCAGTGAGTGAGCTAGCTGGTGTCTGTTTGCCCGCATCATCTTGACAATCTACAAACTATGAGAAATAATATCCAGTGATTTTTTAAGTACTGTCTTTTCTTGGTCAGAGTTCGGAAAAGAAGATACAGAATGTGTTGTATCCTTATCGTGCTATTCTGACGTTTCGTGAACTATTGGCAGATTCCAGTTATCCTTGCGATGCTAGGAGTTTGGTACAACAACTTCTTTGGTGCTCAGACGCATGGACTTTTTCCATATGACCAGGTGAGCCCTAGTCTCCTGTGCAGCCGTTGTTTGGGTCGTCACGCCCGTCACGCAACGCGTGACGTCCTAATCAACGACCGCGAAGGAGACTAAGTAAGGCACTAGTACCAGTGAACCGTGTAGCTGCCAGCTGTCACACGCAATGAGCTTGAGAAAGGAAAGTCCAAAACTGATACATTACATACATGCAATCTTTATTTATACAGGATGAGAGATAAAAGCTACAAGCTTGTGGGGTCATGTACAAATTAAAAATGGACAGAAGGATAAAAAATGTAAAAAACCGTTATAAAAAGCGTAAGATATACGTATTAAAACTATAAATTGATATGAATTAGAATAAAAGCTCAAAATATGTATAATCCATAAATCTATTGTTGATTGTTTACAATAAATACGAGAGCATGGGAAAAGGAAAAACTAAATTGAAGAAAAAAACTTTATCTCTTTTGCTGGTTTTTCCATAAAACTGCATTTTTAATTCATATGTTATAATTTTGATTTCCTTTGGGAAAAAAAAACTTTATCCTCATGCAGAAGAACTGAACTGTTAACCTTAAATAACTGTTGTTCTCTTTTCAGTACATGCACCGTTTTGCCGCCTATTTCCAGCAAGTAAGTTTTGTGAAGTTTGACAATTTGTACTGCAACAGTTGTTAAGTTAACAGCAAAATGTATACGACTCAAATGTTCGAGTATTTCTAGTCTTGTAGAGTGTAACTATTCAAAAGTTCAAGTTTTTTTCATTGAAGTTATTAAAGAATATGACCATTCAATAATTCCAAGTTTTAAGTTCTTTTATTGCAGTCTCAAGAGTTCATTTATACTTCAAAAGTTTCAAGTTTTAAGTGTTTTTCAGTCTAGTGAAGTTTAACGGATCAATAGGTCAAAGTTTCAAGTTTTTTTTCTCAGTTTAGTCAAGTTTTACGATTGAGTTTCAAGTTTTTCAGTCTAGTAAAATCTTATCTTTGTACCTGCGTCAAAAGTTAGATTGCTGTGTACAAAGCAACAATTTTGTGCGCATGTCTTTTGGTAGGGTGACATGGAATCTAATGGCAAGTCTGTGACACGCAGTGGTGCGCATGTCAACTACTCAACTGGTCCCATTGTGTGGGGAGAGCCTGGAACTAATGGACAACACGCCTTTTATCAGCTCATCCATCAAGGTTATTTCACGGTCCTCTACAAACAATATCCACTACGTGCATTTTGTGGACAAACATGTCATCAATTTCTATGACCTATTATGCCTAAATGATGCCGCTAAAAGTCATGCTAGGTGTTATCTTTTCTCATGAGCTTTGCCTAAACTTTAGCCCTGTCTTATGTTTGCACAAAAAGTTTTCTTGTACTACTTCAGTTTTGGCTTGTAGAGAAGGCTAACTGTGGTTGTATTGGGCGTGGCAATGGGGAACGAGAGAGGGGGGCAAGGGGGTGTAAGGAGATTACCTCTTGGAAAGGTTGGATCGGAAAAACCCGACGTTTGCAGCTTTACAGATAACAACTGAAAATTAGAACTCTCTAAACCTTAATGTTGTATAAAATAAAAACTTAGCCTATCAGATGGCTAAGTTAACATTTAAATAGTAACAAAATTGTTTGTGTGGCGTTGTACTTGAAAGGTGCAGTGGTTTAGCTAACTGTTAGTGTGTTCGATGAGGCCGGGGTCCGTCAGTTGTGTTCTTGGTAAGACCCTTCTCTAACTCTCCCTCTCTCCACCCAGGGGTGTAGTGAAGTCTGCAAATAGTTCGGACACACGATCCCATTCTGGGGGAAGTAGCAAATACTTCTAGTCGCTGCATGCTACAGAAACTGGGGTTACACACCTTTAGTGGTGAATCACTAGGCTAAAAAAAACGACTTAAAATTCCTGTTGTTGTTGACAGCCTAATGTATTGTTTTTGTTCAATACGAGCATCTGCATCTATTAAGATGTCTTGCGAAGGGAGGCATACTCCCATCACTGCAAGACATTAAAAAATTAAAACGGGGGGGGGGGGGGAGGATAAAAGACCTTTAAATATCGGGAAGAAGAGAGATCAGTTCTTAGTAATCTGTGACCATCCATAAAAGGGATTTCTTTTCATGCTACCGTTTGTTATTACTCAAGTCCGAAATAAACCCAGACTTCGTTCCCTCTTCTTTTCAGGAACAAAGTTAATCCCAGCGGATTTCTTGGCACCAGTCGAGACTCACAATCCTATTGGTTGTGGATTACATCACAAGGTGCAATGTCTCATTTTTTTGCGAACGAAACTGTCAAACTTGGGGTGGTTTTACGACTAAAGGAGTTTACATGGTGTGTTGTCATTTTTTTATTGTGGTTTTCAGTGAAATGCGAACTCTGAAATTCAATCCTTGACCAACGGTTTACGCTTTTTGCTGCCATCAATCATCTTAGCGGACCCCTCGGGAAACATAAGTTCACTTCAACCGGGTCAAAAGGTCGCGACTGTCAGTTGTGATTGGTAGATTTCGATCCATTTTGTTTGTTTCTCTTTGTCATAGTTCGTTGGCAGTCGCCATAATTATGATTGACGGCAGCGAAAAACGCAATACATACATACATACATACTTTATTTGATGAGTAGGTTGGGTAAAAAGGCAGCCAAAGGGTTGATGTGGACCTACTACAGTCAACTCTCGTTATAGCGGACACGCTCGGGACTCCGTTTAGTGTCCGTAATAGCGAGAGTCCGTAATAGCAGGGTGTGAGGAAAAAAATGGCATTAACATACGTTAAATAGTATGGGTTATGACGAGCTTATCAACAGTCGTGAAACAACTCAGTAGTCGTTAGGTATGGAGAATGGCAATGGTCGAGGGTTTGAGGGTTTGATCTCTCCAAAGGAGTCGTCTGGAAGAAAAGGACGCAAGCTGAAGTGAAAAAGCAAAGTCTGGTGTACAGCTACTGAAGCAATTGATGCAAAAATAATTATTGCAGAAGACTTCTGAAATGTGTTTCGACAAATAGTATTCAACACACTGCAATTTTCCGTGATAACGTTATGTGAGAAGTTCATGGTGTCCGCTTTATCGAGAGTCAAAACAATAAAATTGTTCTTTTGGTACCACGAAAGTGTCCGTAATTCCGTAATAGCGAGAGTCCGTAATAGCAGGAGTCATTTCCAGTCAAACCTCTATAACTTTCGCCGGGGATCTGAATTTTGTCCGTAATATCGAGCGTCCGTAATAGCGGGGTGTCCGCAAGGCGAGAGTTGACTGTATACTAAAAATTAAGAATTAGTTGGATTTTGAATTTCAGAGTTCGCATTTCACTGAAAACTGCAATAAGAAACTTGTAACACGTTCATACTTTCTAGAGCTATTTGATGGACCATAAATGTTTAATTAATGTTTTGATCGTCCTTTTTCAAAGTGGTGTAATGGTGTGTTACACACGTCTGCTCACACCGTGCACCTTGTTTTGTTACAGATTCTTTTGGCCAATTTCCTGGCACAACCAGAGGCTCTGATGAAAGGTAAGACAAGCGAGGAAGCCCGGGCAGAGCTGGAGAAGAGTGGAAAGACAGGAGAAACATTGGAGAAGATTTTACCGCACAAGGTATCATGTGATCGGATCTTTCGATTAAGCCACGGTATGCCCGGGCGGTATGCAAAAGAGGCCCGTTACGGTTGGGCACCCAAACTCTATCCCAATATATTTTTTTTTACGTTAACCATTGGTATCCGTCGTAATGGTCCCCAATCTTGTCCCTTTTGGTTAGTTATCAAAATAACTTCTGCTGTTTTAATTTTTGACCTGAGTGTACTATCATTGAGATTTCCTGCGAATGAAATGTTATAATTTTTGTTGATGTCCATAATAAGGACCTAGAAAACAATGGCACATATTTTTTGTTCGCAACAACGTGCTTAGTGGTTAAACATGGTAGATACAACTTCTCAAAGCCCTGCTCTTAGAATAATTGCATGATGCCTGAAGGCTCTTATGTAAGAAATCTTGGGTGCCCCGCGGTTAAAAGCTTTTTTGATAGCAAAGTCATACAAGTCGCCCAAAAACAAAAGTAGGTTGCCTGTGGAACCCGGACTCTGCTAGATTACAGCTCTACTGAAAAGTACTGCTCGTGCGAAAAGAGCTACTAGGACATGACATGACATAACGTAACGTTACGTTAGAGTAACGTAACGTAACAACAGCATAACGTAGCGTAGCATAGCGTAACAGCATAGCATGGCATAACATAACATGGCCTAGCATAGCGTAGCGTAGCGTAGCGTAGCATAGTGTAGCGTAGTGTAGCGTAGCAAAGCATAACATAAATTTGACCTCATCTGTAAGTACAATTCCTGTCAGTTTTAACATTTTTTTGAGTTTCTACGGCAGTAACCGACATTCTCTGATTCCATTGCAGATGTTCGCCGGAAATAAGCCAACGAATTCCATTCTCTTTCAAAAACTAACTCCCTTCATTCTGGGTGCTTTGATCGGTAAGTTGCATGTTCAAAAGAAAATTAAGAAAATATCACAGCCGTTAGGCCTTTTGTTAGATGAGTCGAATGTTAATACATTTACATCCACATTTCTTTATATTTCGAACATACAATCAGTCACACCGCTTGGATGGGCTTCCTGTGTATTATAACAAGATTGCTATCAGATAGTGGAACGTAAAGAATCCGATCCAAACAATGCGTTGGTCTACGTGTCGGCCGACAAACTACCGACGCGTCGGCGGACACACTACCGTTGCCGACTGTCGGCCGACAGTCTACCGACGCTCTGCCGACACGTTTGTCGACGCGTCGTTGGATCGGATTCTTTACCTTCCTCGTCAGATGGTGTTCCACCTTATGTCCTGTAGTTAGCCCCAGAACGTGTTGTAATCGCAGATAAAATATAAATATAAATAAAAAATATAAATGTGTTTATAGTGGTCATGCACTTAGCTTCATATCTCTACGAGATAGCTAGTTTACAGGCATGCCACTGAAAAAGAAGAAACAAATATTTTTAAATGAACATAACAAGGTTAAAAATCCCACTGGCAGGAGGCAGACCAGTTGGCTATATACAAAGCGGGGTCGAGGATTTGAACTCGGGACAACCGAGAAACAAATCCAGCTAGTGGCAAGGGCAGGTCTTGAACCGGGGACCTCCGGATTACAACACCAGCGCCCTAAACCACTCGGCCACGCTTGCCTCCCGGCCACGCTTGCCTCCCTTGGGTGAACTGACAAGTGCATAATGAAGCAACTTAATCACTGAATTGTGATTTTTTTACTTTTTACACAGCCATGTATGAGCAAAAGATATTCTGTCAGGGAGTTATCTGGGATATCAACTCATTTGACCAGTGGGGGTAAGTAGTTAAAAATTTCACAGCGTAGTCAATATTTTCTCAAGTCTCAAGCCTCAAAGTCAATGCTCAAAACACACACACGAGTTCAAATAAAACTTTTCAATTTATTCAACTAAATAAAAAAATAACGAAATTGTAAAGGAAGTGGGCGAATAGGTTTTTTTTTTACTTAATAAGGATCCATATTTCAGTAGAGGTTTGGGCGTTCAAAGTAAAAAAACTGGCCAATATAGATAGATCTTAGGCTCTATCAGTTTGACGAAACGCATGTTCTTACCAAAAGAAGTATTTCCTCCCCCCCAACCCCAACTCGCTGCAGCTCCGAGCGAATAAGAATCTCTTTTCACAGATAAAAGCATTGCTTAAAGGAAGATGCTAGCAACAACATCCACATGTAAATCATTTCTCCATTTAGCCCCACCTTGGATTTGACCGTTGTCATTTGCAACATATAAAATCGATTTTCTGGATATCGCCCATTTCGCTTGAATTTCTCCTGTTTTTAGGCGATGACAAATCGCCTTATGCTGTGGCCCTAGTTTTGGTGTGAGAATTACCCTCGTGTCCAGGTTCTTCTCGGCGACGAGTTTTCGAGGTTGAGGATTGGTAACTAAACACATGCGACACGTTTATCTGCATTCTCGTCCCCATAGTCCTTTCGAGAAACGAAAGGGGTATGGGGACGAGAATGGTCAAGTTTAGGACAAGAAATCGTTGCGATGATCACAAAGCAAAATACTCCTTTAAAGTTAGAAAGGACTTATACAAAATACAAAGGAAAGAGTCAAATTATATTTGGCGAGTTCTATCAGATTCAGTAAACAGACTTCATCTGCAATTTTTGTGTTTAAAACAATTATGAGACCGCGTTTGACCTCGGTCGTTCAAGAGATTTATCTTATATCAGGCTTATACGAGATATCACGCAAGGAGATAACACAACTTTTGTTTCGATTTTGATGAACAGTCATTCAATACAGAAGTTGTCATGTTATTTAGTGTACGTTATTATTTTTAACAAATTTTCTGAAAATATTAAAGATATTTATTTAAATGTCATCGCCTCTGCATGCACTGCATGCCGTTAATTTTTTTTCATTGCAGAGTCGAATTAGGAAAACAGCTTGCTAAAGCAATTCAACCTGAACTGGAAGGACCTGAACCGGTGACGTCACACGACTCTTCCACCAATGGTCTCATCAACTTCATTAAGAAGCACTCGGCCAAGTAATGGCTTTGCAGGAATTTGGGGCTGGTCTCAATTGTTTAGGTTTTAGTGATTAATGAAGAGTAAATAGTGAATAGGTTTTATGGAATTAGTAAAGGAACTTTTATGACGGGTTTCGCATAATGTAGTGCAGCAAGAACAGAACATTTGTACCTGTAGGAAATATTCTGAAAAAGGGGATAAACGTGTGATGTGCTTATAGTCTAGGTTTCCATGGACTATTTTGCACTACAGTCAACTCTCTCGTAACGGAAACCTCTATAAGACGGGCATCTGGTGTTGGTCCCGTCCCTGCCGTTTTTCATTAAGTCATTTTACTGTAACTAAACTCCCTATATAAGATGGACATCTCTCTAAGACGTACACCAGCTCTCTAAGACGGACAGTTGGAGCCGGTCCCGAACCAGTTTTAATGTTTTTAAAGGAGCTACGTTACGGACAACACCTCTTGGAAAAATTGGCAAGTTTTCAGTTTCAAAGTTGTCGATCGTAATCCGTTTTTTAATCTTCGTTAGTTGAAACTATTCTAGTTTATTTTATTTTTTTTGGTTTTTATATCTTCTTTGTTGTTGTTTTTTATGTTAGACAACTTTTATTTTGAGGTATCTTTTTTTTCCACGTATTTATTGCCATTCACCTATTTTTTTTTTTGTTTACCAATGGCAATAAATAGGTTTCCTTCAATTTGAAAGTAATCAGAAAAATGACTATCGTGAAAAATACAATATCGTAACATTGCTCCTTTAAGAAACTACTGTAAAGTAAGCGGTAGCACAATAAAGAGAATATATGCGTCTCTCATTTTATTTCATTTGCCCTAGCTGGTTACACCACAGTTGTTCAGGAAGCGTTCACTTTTCATATTTGTCACTAGATGACACAGAGTTCCTACGTTTAACAATCTGAAGTCAAAGTGAACAGTTTTTAAACAAATAAACCCTTAATTTCTTATCCTCGCTTGCTTTTTTGTCATTTTGTTACTACGAATTGGTTTCACTGGCCTTCATTTCTTGTAATCCGTACAATGCTACATGGAAACATAACCTTGATTATTACAAATAATGCGCTTGCCCAAACATGTTGAAAAGCTTATGACGGTGAGAGACATACATCAACGTAACAGCGATTACGCTATGCTATAGCCATAGCTACCATGTGAGAGCAATCTGTTTCTCGATCGAGTTGTCTACTTGCTTCTTTAGCTCAAGAAACACATTCTTCACCTTGCTGCATGACACGCAACCAGGCCTCCCTGCATCATTCTGTACTGCGT
Organism: Oculina patagonica; assembly: GCF_052425735.1. NCBI lineage: Eukaryota > Metazoa > Cnidaria > Anthozoa > Scleractinia > Oculinidae > Oculina > Oculina patagonica. The sequence continues at coordinate 11,411,755 of NC_135761.1, read as the reverse complement.
CTTCTGGGGAGTTTGTAACCTGAAATCATGCCCTCCCTCCTTACTACTGAGCGGGGGAAGGAGGGCATGATACATTTGCTTATCGAAAGTCATGTAAAAAACCGGATTCTGGTTTTTCTTCTGATTGGTCGAGAAACAATACTCAATAAAGTGGTGTGGACTGATTGGCTGTCGTACTTTTACGAGACTTCCGGTCAGAAGCTTGTGGTAACGGCTTAGAAGCGGCGTGTTTACTGCGAGGACGAGTTCTCTTCTGCGTTAGCTAAAGCCCTGACATATTTCAAGTGTAATTGTCTGAAGGCAGAACAGATAGACTGTGCGACGATGCGTAATTTGGTTTCGATAAAATGTTTTGGCAGTTCTTCCAATGCGTTTCGGGAAAGTTTAATTTACCAAACAATATTCCTGAGGTGTTGGAATGTTTACAAACGCGACATGATCCTATCTGTCGTGAAACAGCTCTTGTCGGTGAATTCCTTGATTTTTTGTGAGCTGAAATAAAGGGACGGCATCTACAACTGATAAATACATGTTCGCAAGCGCCATCTCACCCTGCTACTAAAAGCATTTTTATGTCAGCACGGCGAAGTTTTAATACAGGCTGTACATGTACAATTATTCTGCAGATATTTTTCACGCCTAGTAGAAATCCGAGTCTCGAATTTGCCGCCAACTACAAAGAGTGGTTTGACAGCTCGACGACACCTTAGTTTATTTAAATTTGGGGGCGGTTGGTGGCTGGTTAAATAAATGTATCAGGCGTTCTTTTTCCCCTCTCCCTTTCGAAAAAGAAAAAAGAACGCCTGATCGCAGGTTAGGGAGTTTGTCAACATAGGTTTGGGAAAAACTGAGAAGAAAAAAATCTCGATGATTTGGTAAGTGCAGAATGCAATATGGAACAATTGAAAGTATGATGTTTTATATATGTTCGTGTTTATTTGCTTTATTTTACTTTCGGAAAAACTGTTCACAGGCTACTTGTATTCTTTCCCAGGTGTTCCTTACGCTAATCTTTGCAAACGTATCACGCCCGGGGGGGGGGGGGGTACTCCCTATAATGGCCTATACGGGGAGGCTCCGCCCGAAAGGGGTACCTTTTTCAGGCTTCAGGTATATAAAAGGGTAGGGATTTCACGAGTTAAAGTATATGAAAGGGTATGGAAATCTGTCATTTGGCTATTTAAAAGGGCCTTTAATTAAAATATTTCGAACAGACGCAATTTATGGCTGTATTACTTTAATTTATTGAGCGCTACATAAAAATGACAAGAAAACGTCCTATTTTAAGTCCACGCCATGTCTCTTAGGTATATGAAAGGGGTACCTTTTTTCAGTTAAAGGTATACGAAAGGGGTACAATTTCTGTCAAAAATGGTATATAAAAGGGTAAGGGGTTAGAACTTGGGGCGGAGCCTCCCCGTATAAAACTTTTTTGAGTACCCCCCCGGGGTATCACGACACTTTTGTTCGTTTGTAACAAAATACTTTTGTCTTCCTTGAAAATGCGATAACATGAAACTTTTGTTTTTTGTTTGTTTTACGGCGGCATCGATGACATTTGTTTAATTTAATTAAGTTACGGTTTAGACTGCACGAAAGACGATTCTCAAAAACTAAAGAAACAAATCTAATCAAAAAACATATTTTTCGACAGGTTTTTTAAAACGCAGTACAGCTAGGATATTTGTTTCCTGGTTATCAGGTGTTCACGCCGAAAATCCCGGTGCAAGTTTTTGCATACCTAATTACGAAAGCGATGTGAAAGTCTCAAAATCTAAAAATTAATTTGCGGTTTTTACTTGGCGCCAAGAAGTCTGCAGGAAGCCTATTGCAAACACGCAATACAAGCGATGTTCATGATAGTTCCAGAAAACAACGTATACTAATCTGCGCATGCGTTTGGTGTAAATTACGTTGAGTAGTACCACAAGGAGAGCAAAGGGTTTTCTGAAACAAATATATACGTTTGAGATCTTCATATGAAAGTAACGTAGATGTGCTCCAGGTTTTACCTAGGGGTACGACAGCCCACCAAACCATCACAAAAGTGCATTCTGCACTAACGAGGGTAAAATTAATTGTTTCTTCGAGTCATTAGTATAGTAAAACATTACCGTATTTATTCGATTAAGCGCCCAACCTCGAATAAGCGCCCACCTCGAATTAGCGCCCACCCTGTAGGTAGGAAAGGTTAATAAGCGCCCAGCCTCGAATAAGCGCCCACCCCCACCCTCCTAAAATGAGGGCACAAGAGGAATTTTGATTATTGTGTTAGTCAATTTCAAAATTGACTAAGTACTACTAAAAGACTCCTGAAGACCGAGAATTTTTATTTTCTTACTAAACATTTAAAATTCAGCTTTGGCACACTTTTACACCCGGGCTTACAGAAGTCGATATTGACTGTACCGGTCTGTCTCGCGTTTTATAAACGTTGCGAATCGTTTTGATAACTTTAAAGAAACGCAATAAAATTCCATGTGTCCTGAAAAAAAAATATGAGAATTTCTAAACTTTCGTAATATGCTGTTTCGATTTCACTTCTTACATCTTACAGAAGCAGAGGTATCAGCTTTCTCAATATGATTCAGAATATGATCGGTGCCCAACTCTGCATGTTTCGAATTCCTTTGTTCGCTAAGTTGGGCACCGATCGTATTGAGAAAGGTGTATGCATGCATGATTTCAACATGGATTTTCTCGAAAAATGTCGGAGAGATGAAGCTTAAATTCGGCGAAGAGATAGAGCAACAACTCAGCGATCGACAGTCGTCGTCAGACAGGCGAGATTTTAAGTAGTTTGGCATTAATTCCGGTTTGAAGTGGAGGAAGTCGCTGCTGGCGGCTGCCAACTTGCAAGCCTTTTCTCCTCTTTCTTCTCTTTAATACCGGCCTTCGGACGGCTAATTCATTTAAAAAGGCGCTTAAAACAGCCCGCGCAGGCAGAGAAATACGACACATGAGTCAATTAAGTTAACGTTTCACAAAACTTCATTGAGATATTTAGAGCGAAATGTAGTTTAAATATGTAATTTCCAGAGCTTTATTTCAGTAACCCGTATAGATTTCAAACTTTCTTTTGTTTGTCTCATGTGAACATTAATAATTAACCACGAACAGATAGGGTGCCGGTGGTGTGCCTGTGTTCGCTCGTAAATTGATTCCCCGTATAAAGGCTTGAGGACCGACCCGCTCCGAGATCCGAGAGCGCTCAACGTCTTTTCGTGTGGGTCTACCGCGAACGACGTAATCGTTTGTATGTGATTTCAGCACTCTGGAAATTAAGGTTCCCATTAGGGGCCTTGGTATTTCTCACTTTTTTCCAACTGGCGATTCGATTAGATTAGAGCAAGGATTTACTCTAAAACGCTCTTACAGATTTTCCTAAAATTTTGTGTTCAATCAATCAATCAATCAATCAATCAATCAATCAATCAATCAATCAATCAATCAATCAATCAATCAATCAATCAATCAATCAATCAATCAAACTTTATTTACAGAGGGTTACACGTAATAGTTTTACAATCAATCCACAGGGAGCAGAGGAGCCAAATTCGATCTTTGTAAACATTAAAATGTTAGATCTATTTCGTAGCGCTTGTCATACGTTATCCGATCATTTTTGTTTGACGCGACGGTTAAGCCAGCGGGGAACTTGTTCAATAGTCTGTTGCGTTATCGAATTTGGTTCCTCTGCTCCCTGTGGTCAATCTTCTATACTTGAACATATCAAAAAATAAATACCAAGTGTCAATCTAGATTTCGAGAAAATCAAGCTTGTTTGAGAACAAAAGAAAACGTCAATGGTTGCTATGGTAACTTTTGTGACTAAGTGACGGGTAAAAAATTAAAATTTGGTCATATTTGATCATTATGGTGTATTTTGGCAAAAATCGAACATTGGCTTCTTTGATAATTTTAATTTTCAAAACAATCACCCTTTGGCTAAAAATACTACATCGAGCCTCCTTAAGTCGAAACATCTTCAGATCTTCCTCGGCAATCTTCGGAAATCTTTGGAAATCTTCGGAAAATGTTTGGATTCATCCGTACGACCTTCGGACAACATTTCAAAATCTTCGGAGATCTTCGGAAAATGGTCGGAAATCTTCGGAAAATCGTCAAAAACATCGTAATTATTAGGTTTATATAATAAATAGAATAATACATGGTTGCTTGAATATATGAAATTATCTTCTCGTGTTCAAAACCGATAACTCACTTGTTCATTGTGCTCACTCTTGAGCTATCGATTTGAATACTCGAAGATAAATTTCATATCTCCACGCAACCATGTATTACACATGTTCTGCCATAACTGCATGTGCCCGCGCACAATGGTGTCGATGCTTGGGTGAACAAATTCGTATATTTGCTGTGTTTTGTCCACCCTAGCCTCACCTTGAAACCACTGTTTGTAGTCACTGGAATGGTCTATTGAGACTTTATAATATCGCAATAAACCTATACCATAACTTTAAGTACGTTGGTCTTATGCTCTTGTTATAAGAACATCACTCATCTCTATTGACTTGCCTTTGAGCAAAGAAGACAGGTACACTGTGTGTCAAAATAAATCTAGCAGTTACTGAGCAGTAATTACCATTGATCCAAGTGGAAGACACGATCATTCCCAGACTACTCTCTGCAACACACTGATACATCCCATCCTCTTCCAATCTCACATTTTTGAACACCAACTTATTGTTTTCAATTTTCACTTGAGGCCTGTAAAAAGCAAGATAGAAATCTTAACCACTGATACTGAGCTAAGCTACAAGTATACCATTACAAAGAAATCTTACCGGCGGTTGTGACAAGCTTCCACAAAATTTATGTGAGAAAGATAAGAGTTTTGACATCTGTTCAGCTCTGTCTACACAAGCCAATAGGCTAGTGGACAACTATGTACTGCCCAAGCATTCCTGGTTTTCAATGTATGTATTGATAAGAGTTTTGCTACTCCCTCTGGAAGGGATGCCTGCCCAAGAACACAACACAGTGGCCTCGGTAGTGCTTGTGAAGCCTATGACAGTACGTACGATCCAGAATATAGTGTACTTCAAACCATTTGATTTTGCCACTGCGTCTTCCATTCACAAGGTAACTACATAGTTTTGGGTGGCTATCGACTCAATTTTGGCAGCCTATAGTGTAAGGCATGGCCAAGAAATAAAATTAACCTTGCACAGAGAGCGCAGTAAATCTCAGCTAACTTACGTGGAAGAAGTGATTCTTTTTCCATCCTTGAACCATGTAAATGATGGTGCAGGATCTCCAGTTGCATCACAGAGTAATGTACCATTTCCTTGGATGTCTATGATTTGCTGTTTTGGAGGAGGCTGTTTCCCTCCCCACTGTGGAGCAAGTATGTCAATAACAACAGATCAGCAAAGCGGCGCTGCGGATTTTATAAAATTTGCGAAAACTGCGGATTTTACAAATCTAACGATTTTTCGTTTCCGCGCATTACAAATATGCGACCGCGTAGATGGAAAGCGCTTGTCATGAAAGGAAACACAACGTATAGTAACTTTACAAGTCCCGTTTGGCCAAGTAATACATCCGTGTATACCTCGTTCTATAAGCGCTTGTGGGAATCTACACACTCTATTACTCGTTGTATTCCATGTATACCTCGTTCTATAAACGCTTGTGGGAAATTACACGCTCTATTACTTGTTGTATTCCATGTATACCTCGTTCTATAAACGCTTGTGGGAAATTACACGCTCTATTACTTGTTGTATTCCATGTATACCTCGTTCTATAAACGCTTACAAGTGGGAAATTACACGCTCTATAACTTGTTATATGAATATTCAAATTTCTTCACTAATTGCTATTGTAAATATTTAAGCTTTCTAAAATCGGCTTTTACGACTCGCATTTGTAATAAAATGAAAAAGAAATTTTTTCGCATTGTTTAGATTTGTTTTTTATGCCGTTTTCTTGGCGATTTGTAGCGCAAGAGAGCAGTTCTTGGAGTTTAAGTTTTCTACCCGTGTATAGAATACATACTAGTTATGCAACGCTTTCGAGTGGTATACTTGGTCGTACTTGTCACTTGTATTTTCTTCGTATACACACTCGCCTAAAGGCTCGTGTGTATACCGAGAAAATACAAGTGACTCGTGGGATATTCCATAGTATACCACGAGAAAGTGTTGTGTAACTATTTTATACCATGCCATAGAAAATACGCTCACTAAATTTCATCGAGAATAAGATCGCAGCGCACGATGGGAAGGTTGGGTTGAATACCGTTTAATATACAACGGCTTTCCTGTATTCTGATTGGCTGTATTTTCTATGGCATGGTATAAAAATATTTGCACAAGGCGTGCAACTTCGACATCGACGAATCGGGTACCGTCTCTGGAATGTAGCCGAAAAAACATATTTTCTCGAATCGCTTTCATTGGAGATCTCGGTCCTCGAAAGAATAGCCGGCCTTCGAACTATAGTCTGGCCCAATTTGCGTGCAATCAGTTCGTGCTGTTGTCCTTTAAAACTAGCTGGAATATCAAATTAGGTCGTAAATTTGCCGATTTACGATGATCTGTACCACCTACTTGGACAATTTATGCGATTTTCACGAAGCCGAAGACAACGTAAACTGGAAATTTAATTTTCACCTCAACTTCTAATGTTTTAAATCATATAAACATTTTTCACAATTATATTCGTTAGTTCACTCAACAATTCCACGTAATAGCGAGTACAAATTGATTTCCTAGTTTACGTTGTCTTCGGCTTCGCCGTCGTGATTTCCGAACAGTATATCTTTGGGGTACCCCAGAGGACGTTTTGAAGTGGAAAACGTTGGCTTTTAAGGGGAGGGCAAAGGCAAAAAATTTGACCAACTACAGATCATCGTAATTCGGCAAATTTACGACCTAATTTGATATTCCATCTAGTTTTAAAGGACAACGGCACGAACTGATTGCACGCAAATTGGGCCAGACTATAGTTCAAAGGATATTCTTTCGAGGACCGGCCGATGTCTAATTAAAGCGATTCGAGCTCGAGAAAATATGTTTTTTCGGCTACATTCCAGAGACGGTACCCGAATCGTCGATGTCGAAGTTGCACGCCTTGTATAAATATTTGTATTCTATAGACGAGTCCTGAAAACTTAAGATGGTTTCCGCACAATTTTCGAGCAATACAGGCAAAAATAAAGTTACCAAAAAGACCTCTTAGCTTACAAAAACCTGCCAAAAATTTAGCACTCGAGCTGACCCCGCGAGAGAAAAATGGATTTGAAGTTATCTTTATTTCAGTTAAAACGGACGTTTTGCACCAGTTCAAAACAAAATGGCGCGCATTTTATACATTTTTTCGAGGTTTGACTTTAATTTTCTCGAGAATGCTTTAGAATTTGATTGCGGGGTCACTAAGACAAATGAATTTCGATGAGATCTTTTAAATAATATAGAAAATGTTGCCGTGCAATGAGTGGATTTTTGGTACTTAATTTTCGCACTCATTGCTCGAACTTTCAGCGGAATCCGTCTTAAACTCCTAGAACTGCTCTCTCGCGCTACAAATCGCCAAGACATTAAAACAAACCTAAACAATGCGAAAATATTTCTTTTTCATTTTATTACAAATACGAGTCGTAAAAGCCGATTTTAGAAAGCTTAAATATTTACAATAGCAATTAGTTTTCGTCAAACTTTTATCCGAAAATCTTAGGCGATTGTATGTCTTCCGAACAGTTATTCACCGAAACGGAAAATCCTAGCTCAGTGATCTTTCTTCGTACCCAAATACAGCCTTTTTATCTCGCCGAAAACAACACGAATCACTTTCCCCACTTAAATTATCCGAAAATCGTAGGCGATGTCTTCCGAACAGTTATTCACCGAAAACGGTCTGTTGGGTGCCCCTGTGTTTATTCGCTCACCCCTCAAGGGCTTTAGCTCTTAGCAGTGATATTTGCCGAGCTCTCAAGTACAGGCAAATACGCGTTAAATAGCCGTAAAACGTATCGTTACAGCTCCAAAATGGATCATCACAAGAATGTTTGCAGCCCTTCTTTTTACTTCAAATCTTACGAGTAGTTGTTCTACGCGTATCGGCGACCACGGCGAGATTGGAATTTTTTCGTCAATTCTTAGCCTCTAGCTCCACGAGAAAAAGACGAATTAACCCAAGACACAGGGTATTAAAAAGGCGCGCAAAAACTGTGCATTAAATTTCGAAGTTGTGACAATAGGAAATATTTTGAAATAATTAAAACCAAGCACAAAAATGCGCAGTATACAACTATTGTCAATGAATTCTACTTACTTTAAAGCTTGTTTAGAATGTTAGGGTTTATTTCAAAAGTTCAAAATGACCGAAGGGATAAAATTGCAATTGAAAACAGTAACAGTTGGTCGCCTTTCTCTGGACATATATATATATATATATATATATATATATATATATATATATTGCCTAATAAATCATCAAGCGGACTAATGCCCTGGTTTACTTCAAACAGAATACAAGAAAGAGAAATCGTAGTATGCAATATTTTTCATTCGGTTGAGTTTGAAGATAAGACGATTTCACTATAACTTTGTTTGTCTGCTGTTCGTCTTTCTATAAGTAAAATATGTTTTGCAGCCTTAACAAAACGAGACGCGGCTTTTATCAGTAGATACTTTCCTCACGAACTCGTTTGGCAATATGCACGTTAAGTCGAGCAACTCATTTACTCAGCTATTTTTACTACAAACTAACTTCAAACATGACTCACCACAATCGCTCTTCGGAAATCTCCGGAAAGCCTGTTCGCAGTCTAAAGATTCTGCAATACGCCTTCCAGTTCTCCGTGGAAAACTGAATGTGATCTGTGGTTTTCTACGATTTATAAGGCCCTAATTAGTAGCGATAAGCCGATATTAAATTGACATCTGTGGCAGGTTTAGCGATTGTTACCTAGGAATATATTTCGTTATGTTCAGGCATATTTTTGTTTACAGCTAATTCGAGAAATATGTTGTCGGAAAAAAGGACAAAAGTGCACGCGACAAGGTAGAAGTAGAGAGCTACTGCACGTGCCGAATACTTTTAAGATGGATGGAAAAACAAAATTTTCACGTGGAAAAATACAAACTTGTACATTACGTACAGGCAAATATGCATAATGCGAGTGAATACCCAGACAACCTTTAGGTCTAGTCGCGTGCACTTTTGTGCTTTTTTCTGACAACCTTTCTCGAATTAGCTGTATATAGAATACAAAACGTGACCATTTAAAAGCACTTAAAAGAGAAAAACATTCAACGTCAAACTTAAATGACTTTTCAAGAAAACACTTTCTTTAACGAAACGTTTTATCTAAATGGCTTCACTTTGGCGCCAATTGTTTACACGTAACAAGTCACGAAAAGAAAAGCGATTAATACTGCTCGCAGACTGCGGAAAATAAAAACGAGTTTTTGCTTTAACAAATGCCGTTAGAGAGAAGAAACAATTTTAAGGCTGATCATGTGAAATTAGCGCTAAAACTTTACAATTTTAAACAAAAGACGACAAAGGTGCAAAAGAAGGAATGACGAGGCAGGTTGGTGAATTGTTACCTAGGAGAACACTTGCTTGAGTTCAGAATGCTGTTTGTGTTCAAGAAAACAAAACGTGACCATTGAAAAGCATTAAGTCAATAAGAAAAACAGTTCATGTCAAACCAAACATACTTTTCAAGAAAGCACTTTTTCAGTCACGAAACACAAGCCAAACATCTCACGAAACCAAGTTCTACACATTAATATATATTTCCTTTCTTTTTGCTTCAAATAAAAAAAAACTACTTTCGACGCAGAAAATTGGTTAAGGTTAATATCGGAGGAACATATTATCCAATTTCATCCATTCTTATAAACGTTTTTCGTAGGCGAAACATTGTTCAGGTTCTGATAATCCGTGATATCAATAAACTGAATAACGTTTGGGTCATTGAATAGTATCTTGTGTTTAAAATATGTGGACTCGTGGTGTATAGCGATCTAACCGAAGCTAAAATAACCACCTAGCTAATAATGCGCCTTGAGTGTTGTCAATGCGCCTAAGCGGCGGATTTAGCAACTAGTAACAGCAACTGTTTTTTATTGACATACGCCTTCTGTGGGCCCTGACGCACATTATGCAATGCCCGCTTCATTCTTGTTACTGTACTCACCTTTACTCGATGCGCACTTTTGGTGATACGCGTTAGAGGGGCAGTGTCAACATGATTTAGTGCTACTTGAAAATGCAATGAAGGTTGGCTTGGTGGCTGACTAACATTTAAACATTTGAATATTTTTAGATTACCACGCTCCTTCAGCAACCAAGCTGTACTAGGATCTTACGTTGTACAGGGTAAGTCAGAGAGAGAGTTGCAAAACAAGTGAAGTGCAGCCAGGCAAGAAACATATTTTGCTTCTTGGATATAAATTTTTCATCCTGTACAAATGTTGGCAGCTTGTGCAGGGAACTAGGGAAACATTTTGCAACAATGTTTTCTTGTTTGCGGCAACCCTTAGAGCTTGATTTTAAGCAACACAGAGGGACTTTTCTCCAGGCCCAAGCTTCAGTGAGTTTTTTCTCTGATAACAATATTGTGTCCACATGGTAATACTTGATAATAAAATAATACTTAATTTATTGACTCCTAACATAGGTGACGTTGGTGATTATGAAGCTCGCGAGCATGGAACGGATTATTTGGATGGAATGGTCTTTGCTCCCAACCAGGTAATTGACCTCAAGTTCTTTCTAAATGTAACTATATACACTATGTCTTAGGCTCTAACGATTGGTGGACATTGATTTTATTTGAGTTGCAATTTATCCCATCTGTAGACTGACAGTTCCCAAATTTTTTGTTGGTGTCTGTCCACCTTCTCAATGGAAAGGTAGAACCATGAAAAGTGAATGGTTAATTTGTGTCTCTTATTTATATTGTATAGACACAAGAACTGTTGGACAAAATCAGGGAACTTCACAAACAAAATAGGTAGGACAAAGTCTGTCCTCAATGGCCCCCTACGTAGCTGTTGGGTCCTTTTTTAGAACCCGCAACAATAATGTTAATGACTGTGTTGTATAAATGACATTGCAAGAGGCCCTCTTAAAGGCCCTCTGGACTTGAACACTGCGAGTTTTGCATTACGTTATAATTCATTGTGTCGTACATGTAGTATGTTCAACTTTCTTGTATGAGCCTGCGATCCTTGTGGTCGCCTCGTGGTTGCAGTTGGCCGCCATGTTTGTATAGACAGAGATTTGGTGATTAAAGCCTAGTATTTTCTCAGGCAATCGTCTTCTCTCATTTACAACAATTTAATCACCAGTCTCAATGGACAAAGTACTTCGTCCGGAGCGCCTGGAAACGGACCCTAGCAGTGGCCAAGCTTCGAAAGAATGGCTTCATTGGAAACGAACCTTCGATAACTTTTTGGCTGTCCTACCACAAAGAGACCTCGACAAGCTCTCGGTATTGGTGAATTACGTTTCTCCCTCAATCTTTCAGCACATCGAGGAGTGCACCGACTATGAAGCAGCCGTAGAAATATTACAAGCTCTTTTTGTTAAACCCCGGAACGAAATATTTGCCCGCCATATCCTTGCCACGAGGTGCCAGCAACCTCACGAGACTTTGGATGAATTCCTTCAAGCTCTGAAAACGCTTAGCAGGGATTGCAACTTCCAAAGTGTCACTGCTTCTAAATATTGCGAAGAAAGCATCCGTGACGCTTTTATCACTGGTTTACGATCACCTTCAATCCGTCAGAGGTTACTGGAGAATAATACGCTAGATTTGAAGGCCATATTTGATCAAGCTCGTTCTCTGGAATTGGCAATGCGTAACTCCGAATCCTACTCTGGTCCTCCTTCATCTGTCAATGCAGCCATTCCACCCGCCACTACGGTGGATCAAGAGCAGATAGATCCCAGCACGCTAGCTGCGGTAGGATCAAATGGTTCACCTCAAGCGACTACTTGTTTCTTCTGTGGAAACAGCAACCATCCTCGTTCAAAATGTCCTGCCCGTGATGTAGTTTGCTCTAATTGTCAGAAGAAGGGCCATTTTGCAAAAGTTTGCCATGGAAAGAAGATAAGCAAGAATAAAGTTTCAGCTGCAGCCTGGTCTCCTACACTTGCCACAGTCGGTACCCCTGAATCCCTCTCAAAGTCTTCAGGAACTGTTACCATCCAAGGACTGGAGGTCAAAGCCCTCTTTGATAGTGGTAGCACTGAAAGCTTTATTCATCCAAGGTTGGTAGAGAGGGTAGCTCTTACCGTTCATCCTTCATCTGGTACAGTATCCATGGCTACATCAGCATCTCGTACAGTTAGTATCACCGGTACCTGTGTCGCTGAGCTCTCCTACCAAGGACGTAAATATGCAGATTACAAACTGTCCGTCTTGCCTGGACTTTGTGCTGACCTAATCCTTGGTATTGATTTCCAATCCCAGCATTCGAGCGTCACTTTCCATTACGGGGGCTCTGAACCACCTTTGTCCGTCTGTGGTTTTAGTAAACTAAATATAGACCCACCTGAGCCTTTTGCGAATCTGACTGCAGACTGCCATCCCATTGCCTCGAAGTCTCGAAGATACAGCCAAGAGGATTCCACTTTTATTGACGAGGAAGTGAAAAGATTGCTCAAAGAAGGCATTGTTGAACCAAGCCTTTCACCATGGCGGGCACAAGTCGTTGTAACTAAAGACGAGAATCACAGGAAGAGGCTTGCAATCGACTACTCGCAAACAATCAACAGGTTTACACTGTTAGATGCTTTCCCATTGCCGAGGATAAGTGACATGGTCAACAAGATGGCCCAGTACAGAGTATTTAGCACAATCGATCTACGGAGTGCGTACCACCAAGTACCGCTTAAGAAGGAAGACAAGCCTTACACCGCCTTTGAAGCTCGAGGAAATCTCTATCAGTTCACTCGCCTGCCCTTTGGGGTCACCAATGGAGTAGCCTGTTTTCAGAGGGAGATGATGAAGTTTGTAGATGAGAATGATCTCGAAGCCAGCTTCCCTTACCTTGACAACGTTACCATTTGCGGCAAGGACCAAGAAGACCATGACACTAACATGGAACATTTCCTTGAAGCTGCCAAACGCAAGAACCTCTGTTACAACACTGAAAAGTGTATCTTCTCAACCCGGCGTCTCCCCGTCTTCGGATACATCATCGAGGAGGGTACCATACGGCCAGATCCCGATCGTCTACGGCCCCTGCGTGACCTCCCCATTCCACACGACTCAAAGTCCATGAGCAGGTGTCTCGGGTTATTTTCCTATTATTCACAATGGATCCCAAGGTTCTCGGATCGAATCAAGCCGATTGCTTCTTGCAAGTCGTTCCCTCTGCCCCAGCCAGCTGTTGAAGCATTTGAAAGTCTCAAGAAGACGATAGAAGAAGCTGTTGTCACCGCTATTGATGAGACCATTCCCTTTGAAGTTGAAACTGATGCGTCCGAAGTAGCACTAGCAGCCACTCTCAACCAGAATGGAAAACCTGTTGCCTTCTTCTCACGAACTCTTCAAGGCAGTGAACTGAAGCATTCATCCATAGAGAAGGAAGCCCAGGCCATAATAGAAGCGGTGAGGCATTGGAGACACTTCCTTACTGGAAGACACTTCATCCTGAAAACTGACCAGAAATCGGTGTCCTACATGTTTGACAAGCAGCACAGCGGAAAGATAAAGAACGAGAAGTTCCTGCGTTGGAGACTCGAACTCTCCTGCTTCAGTTTTGATATCTTCTATCGTCCCGGCAGAGATAACATCCCAGCTGACACACTGTCCAGGACTACATGTGCCATGCCCACTGAAGATTCCCTCTTTAAGCTTCACGAAGCGCTCTGCCATCCAGGCATCACCAGACTAAACCACTTTGTGCGAACCAAGAACTTACCTTATTCCCTGGATGAGATTAAGAAGATGACAAGCCGGTGCCCTGTTTGTTGTGAATGTAAACCTCAGTACCATCGCCCAGAGAAGGTTCCCCTTATCAAAGCCACTCAGCCATTTGAGAGGATCAACATCGACTTTAAAGGCCCTCTTCCGACAAATAACGGAAACAAGTACTTCCTTATGGTTGTTGACGAGTATTCCCGGTTCCCATTTGTTTTCCCATGTCCTGATGTGTCCACGAACACAGTCATAAAGTGCCTTACATCGCTGTTCTCACTTGTTGGAATGCCAGCATATGTCCATTCAGACCGCGGAGCTTCATTCATGAGCAGAGAGTTACGTGAATTCCTGTCTTCAAAAGGAGTAGCTTCAAGCCGAACTACCAGTTACAACCCAGAAGGAAATGGGCAAGCAGAGAGATGCAATGGTGTGATATGGAAGGCAGTTACTATGAGTTTGAAATCCAAGAACCTACCACTCAAGAACTGGCAGGATGTCCTCCCCGATGTGCTGCACTCTGTTCGTTCTCTTTTGTGTACTGCCACCAATGAAACTCCACATGAGCGATTCTTTGGTTTCTCACGCCGATCGTCAGCTGGTGCCTCCATTCCCACCTGGCTAGCTACACCTGGCCCAGTGCACATTAAACGCCAGGTGCGCACAAGCAAGATGGACCCTTTGGTCGATGAAGTGGAACTACTCCAGGCAAACCCTCACTATGCACATGTGCGCTATCCTGACGGTAGGGAGACGACGGTGGCCACAAAGCACCTCGCACCCAAGGGTTACATGGAAGTTGTCAAGGCTCAGCCAGCACCAGAATGTATTCCAGAGGAAGCAGAGAACTTGCCTCTTGACACACATGTGAGTGTCACGCCTGACGCAGAACCATCATCTGTGCCCGAACCTGAACCTGAACCTGAACTTACACCAGTACTGGACTCAGAACCTGTACGTCGCTCCCAACGAGTTCGTCGTCCTGTTGTTAGACTTGATCTTTAAAGGACAGGGTGAATGTTGTATAAATGACATTGCAAGAGGCCCTCTTAAAGGCCCTCTGGACTTGAACACTGCGAGTTTTGCATTACGTTATAATTCATTGTGTCGTACATGTAGTATGTTCAACTTTCTTGTATGAGCCTGCGATCCTTGTGGTCGCCTCGTGGTTGCAGTTGGCCGCCATGTTTGTATAGACAGAGATTTGGTGATTAAAGCCTAGTATTTTCTCAGGCAATCGTCTTCTCTCATTTACAACAGACTGCATTATAACATTTAACTGACAGCAGAGTTGGAGTGAGCCAAAAATCTATTACCAAAAATTTATTTAATCTTGCCACATTCCTAATGGCATAGATTGTATATGTATGTGGATATTTGTATATTTATATGGATATTTGAATCTTGAAATTGTTATTCTCGGTTCAATGAAAGACAGCTTTATTTATTTTTGCCACAGTTCCAATGACACAGTTGCTGTCAATACCAGTTTGAAAGATGTTTTATAACGGTGATCAGTCTGCCAAAGTAACGCTTGCGAATTATACTGATTAAAAATAACTCCAATGATTCTGAAATGATTTCCCATGTTTTGATTGTTAAATGTCAACCGTGACAAAATTTTCTCTTTTTATTCCACGCCGCCAAAACATTCTCAGTGACGTGAAACATCAGGTGAGAAATCTGGCTGAAAATGCCAAAAACATCTCAGCGGCGTAAAACATCAGACGCAAACACCGCCACTATTCGCATTTCACAAGCACGCAGTCATTGATATTTAAATCTTTCGGAGAAAACAAAACTCTGGTTTGACGTCTTTCTTAGCAACGGCTTGATTGACATAGGTTCGCACCGTTTCCAAACACTGCTATGTATTCAAAGAAAAGTGCCGACTTTCTCCCCCCCCCCCCTCCCCCGCTAGTTATAAATTTTTTATTCTCATTTCAATGAGAGACAGCACTGTAAAACTACAACACCAGACTCCCCTAAACAACCATTATGCAAAAGAACAACATAACATGCATGTGGGTGAGATGTATGTACATGTATGTTTGTCCAAGTTTAATTTCTTTTTGCTCATACGAAATATTACAGCATTATGTCAGGCTACCGCGAATAAACTTACAATGATGGTGTCTACATCATTGTAAAAATAAATGCAACACGAGGTTTTGATAAGATGGATAAGCTGAGAGGTGCATCAGAGGATATTAAATATGAATCTCGTAGCTTACTTGCCTTTTTTATGCGCTCACTTAAGCTGAAGGGAAAAAGCCCTTTGCAGAACAAACCGCAGTTTCCATCCCTCGGCTAAATCCATATCAAATAGCACAGACGAACTTCTTTGGCAGTAAAAGTCCTCGAAATGCGCAGATCACAGCGATGTTTTCGAAGTCGGGTTGAAATCAGCGCGATTTCTCTGTATAAATTGCCCTATCCTTTCCCTTAAAACCAACTCAGATTAAAATTGGGGCAGTCGTTTGCCCTATTCTGCGATATGTTTAGCCTAAGTGGGTTATTTGGAGCACCAGCAACGCAAACTCGTTCCCCTTCACGATCACGTTAACTATTCTTTCGTCGGCCGTATTTTGCTCGAACCATTCTCGTTCCCAGAGCCTCCGTTTCTTTTGGTCACGTGGTCGGCGAAACGGAGGGCTCTGGTAACACTGACTATTGGATGTCGTAAAATCCACGACATCCGGTAGCGCATGTCCAATGCATAAATGTTCGTCTGCGCCTGCTCAGTAAAAGAAAGGGAGAGGCTGGGGCTGAGTGAAAGGAGAAGTTTCGAGTTTTGAGTACGAAAGAACTGTACAGCAATCCTTACTACAATTGTCGGAGGACATCGAGAAAAAAATGGAACAGGAAGCCGCCCTGCCTGCTGTAGTCATTAAGTAAAACGACTGTCTTTGTGTTTTGCACGCTGGTTTTGGAAATTCAAGTTATTGCTATTTCAACTGACACCATTCGTTTGGAACTCATAGTTGTGTTTTTGTTGTGTCGCGTCTAAACACAATATTACACGACCAGATAGAAAGCTGCTGATCGACGAGGCTCATTCTATCGAGCAGCGGTAAGAAATATCACATTGACTGTCAAAGTCTTCAATCCATGTATTCATGAACTCCATGCATTTAGTGTCTTCTATATCTTGTATAAGCTAAGTTGATAGTGCAAATGTTTGCAATATTTTTAATGCAATAAAAATAACCGAGTTACACCTTACAAGACATGTGGTTGTCATTCGTTCATAAGCAAAGGTCTGCTTCGTAAATACATTATTCCATCAAACCCAAAGTGTTATTCGGTCTTATTCCGGTAACATTTTCAAACTTGCCCGAAACTGACATCTTCAACGGTTTTGATGACCGGAAGTAAAACCAAAAGTGCGTAGAAGCGTTTCGTTTTTTACTTAATTACGCATGCAGTTTTTATCAGCCAATCAAAAAAATCATATTTTTTACCGTTACCAGGGCCACTACGTCATAAAATTTGAAAAAAACGCGTGGCCCTGGGGAAGAGGATGTGCTCGAACATGAAGAAACAGTTTGACGTCACAACTTGAGGTCACGTGGTATTTTGGCCGGGCGATTCAAGTGCCACTTTTGAAGGCCAAAAGGTACAACTTTCAACGCTTATAAAATCGACAATTTTTTATCGCAGAGTTCTAAAACTTTGGAATTGTGCATTCCAAACAGTAAACTTTTCAAATATGTCGAAAAAAATTTCGCTTCATAGGCGCTTTAAACGCACTTCCGGTCAGCTGAATTCAAAGGGCTTCCGCCGTAACGTGTTTTTGATGAAGCGAGCAATTCAGAAAGAACAAGCTACCACGAGTTTAAAAACAAATTTATTTGAACGGTAAATTATTTTGAATATAAACAAGACTTCTCGAGACTTCAAAAGCGATTTGTGAAGGAATTTTAATACAAATGTCTCAACTGCTGCAGTATCACAAAAAGAGTACCAAGAGCAGTCAAAGTTTGCTGCTGTGCAATTCAATTCAAAAAAATCATTCAGTTCAAACTTGTTCCTGGCCATGTAGGGTCTTCGTTCCTCGCTCGATCGGCTAACCAAACCAAAATTTCTTGGGCGTCATTTTGCTTTTGAAGCTGAACGTCTTCCCAGCGTAGCTTACGGCTTTCATCCCTGACTCAGTCGGAAACCGAAGTGTAAGGATAAAAACCACCATAAGGTTCTTTGAAGAGCAACTAGATTGGAGACGCCGAATTCTCCCGTTTAAAAAAGGGCATCTTCTTCGTTTTCGTCAATCGCCTGAGCGGCTTGCGGCTTGTTTCCTTTGCCGTGCTCGTGAACTAGTGACTTGCGCTTCGCAGCTAGTACTCTTCTGGAGTTTTCAAACTCATGATATGTGTCCTTGAGAATGTTAAATGGATATTTCTTCTCCGTTAAGTATCGCTGTATACTGCGCTGAAAACTGGAAATTGTTGCTGGCTCGTACTCTCCTCCATTTTTCCTGCGTATGTTCATAAAAAATTTCGACAAAAGATGGTCAACCTCGGACGCAGGTAGGCTTTCAATTCTTTTGTTTTCCATTCCCTTAGCTTCCATGAAGCGAAAGAGAGTGTTCATGTCCGTTGCCGTCTTCTTATTTGTGTTTTCACTTTTCTGCTTGTTCAAAAAATCGTCTATGGCCTCCTGGCTTTCGCTGATGCCTGTTGCAAACTCTTTATCTAAAGTTTCCAGATCTTCAGGATAATAAAATTCGCTCAGCGAATGTTCGTCTTCTTCGTCCTTGTTGTGCTCTTCGAAAAGAATACACTCTTTTAAGTAGTTTCTTTGCGAAAAATAAGGTTTACACGTTTTCTTTCCCGCAGTACATTTCAGTTGCAAATTTGAATTTGAATTTGCCGGCTTTCGGAAAAAATACACGGCTGTTACACGGAAACGGTCCGTATGGCAGAATCTCGACCAAGAAAGAACCAATCAGAACGCTCGCATTTACCTAAGACTGGCTTTGCCATATAATAATCAGTTCTTATTAACTGAGCAGAAGGTCCGTATGGGAGAATCTTGACCGAGGTCGTGAGTACAGACCGAACGCAGTGGGGTGTGTACTCACGACCGAGGTCAAGATTCTCCCATACAGACCGACTAAGCTCGGTTAATGAGATGTTTATTATATGGCCAAACAAGAAAACTTAAATTCGCTTAATATAAACGGTTCGTACTCGCGGACATTCTGTTTGCGAACGGCGATGAAACATTTGGACAAGAGAAGGTCGAGATCACCGGCAGGTATTTTCTCTCTGCCTCTTCTTTGCGGACGTCTTCGGGAGTTAGTCGCGTTGTTTGACTTTTTGTCTGGCCTTGTATCCATTTTTTCTATGCTGGTATTTTGACTGCACATGATGCGGGCTTAAGTTAAATTTGCTCGTTCTCTTTTCTTTTTATTCTCCTCAAAGCTATTGGCTCTTCCGTTTAGTACTTTCAGCCGAAATCTGTCATTGTTTCTGTACATTTGTTTGTATTACAAACGTTAGCTAACTTTCTCATCCTGGTAATTCACTCCAGTTTATATAATAAATCATTTTTAGATGCACTCCCTTTATTTGTTCACCCATACTAAGACCTCTCACACTACAACCATGAGTTTTTCAAAACTAACTCTTGCTTGCTCCTTTGTTCTTTGCTCGATAAAACAACACCAATTTCAATAAGTGCTTCTTTTGTTTTTATTCTTTTCATTATTACATTGTAGCAAAAATGAAAACTGAAAAAACACCTGTGCTACCCTGTTCCCCTTATTTTTAATTAATCTCGTCCAATTGCTGTTTGGTTAATCCAGTTTTCAGCTGCAAGAAATTAAAGACAAAGCTAGTTTCTTTGCAGGTTATGAAGTAAAAGTAAGATCTATAGTGATTAAAATACGTAGAAAGATTTTCCTCCACTCTTATTGAATTCAAACTTGCTCGAGGTTTTCTCGAAAGTTATCATTTTCTTTTTCTTATTTGCCAAAAGGAAACTGTGGCTTTTTACTGGAGTTTTGTTTTAAAGGGGCCCTGGCTTTACTATTCCTGGTATTCGCATACCAAGTTGTCAATCAGCCATCAGAGTAAAATTAGAGAAATATAGAAATGTCAACTTTGTTGTGTTTATTTGACTCCAATTTAAAGTTGCAGAAACACTCCTTAATTAAGACAAGCAGTGTACACCACTTTAACTAACGCCCCCATAAATGCAAGATCTGTTCTCCGCTCGTGATTTTTTCTACAGTATCCGTAATTCTGAGAACATCCTGCAAGTACCCAAACCAAGAACTAATTATCTAAAACGCAGTTTTGGTTCTTCTGGGGCTGTTCTGTGGAACGGACTGCCATCCAAACTACGTAAGCCATTAACCCTTGCAAGCTTTAGAAAGGGAAACAATGACTTTTACTCCCCAACGGGTACCCACACGGTAAACACGTAAAACAGTATAATAGATTAAGTTTATCATTTTTACTGATGTTTTTACCACGATTAAATAAAGTTTGTCATTCATTCATTCATTTTATCATGTCTATTCCTTTCACTGGAACGAACTAGGACATAATATAAGAGGGACTACTCAAGTTGCAAACGCGCCTGGAAAGACCATTTTTTCACAATACACTTCTTAGTTATGTTCACATACCTCATTTGCTCAGTTGGTAGACAAAAATGTCGCCATTTAAGAGGACATATGCACAAATTTCAAACAAAAATGAAAATTCTTGGCAAGAGCCCTGTTATGGATTTCGCTCATTCTCTTACCATGGGTAGGCCTTAATATGAAATAAATCACAGTATACTTTGTTTGGCTAAATATAGATCTGTTTTCGAGAAAATCGATAATTCTAAAATCCAGCAAAATTGACGCTTTCGGAGCTCAAAATTTATGCCGAGTTTGTTAGCTTCGCGTCGTAAAATAAAGCACTCTGGAAGAAAAATACCTATTTAATATCGAAGAATAATATCAAATTAGTACGTCGAAAGCAATTTCTGCTCTTAAAGTCCTTTTATTTACAAAATATAATTAAGTTTATTCGACACACTTTTGATTTAATTCAAAATAGGTCAAACTTATCGCTTTATTTAAGTTGAGCGAAGCGAAATAAATGGCCGAAAATTGGTACTAGAAGATAAATGATTGTTCTTTTCGATACTAAAAGGATTTCCTAGGGAAATGATTTAGTGCGATGCTTTCAGATCTAAATTAATAATTGTTGTCTCTCTCACGGGCGTCACGATCTGGGGCGCCTCCCCCCCAACTTTAAAGCTAGCGCGTGGCGGCGGGGAAGGTCGCCCCGCGGGAGTACTACTTCCGCACTGTCGAAAACCTGACAAGACCGTTGTTTGGTGGGCATTTATAAAATTAAAAAATTTTGGGCTGAACTTGTAATTAAGTTTACTTCAGTAGCCACCGTCGAGAGAGTTGTAAATGGTTGCTGGCGCTTTTAATCGGGGTCGTCTGGGTCGTTTTTCTCCTCTCTTGTTAGGCTGGATGTAGGTCTCCCTTATTGGTCTCTGGAACTGGGTGGTCCTTCCCCGTTTCAGCATTTTTTCTCTTAGACCGGACCGGAGCCGTCCGAACTGGACCGACGTCGGCCTCGACGCGGGCACCGATCTGTAAGACGGTTCTGGAACCGGTCCGAACGGTTGAAAATAGATAAGGTGCGGCCGGTTTTTTCAATTTTTGTCGGCCCTGCGGTGTGCAGAGTTTCAACGCGTATTCCGGCACTAAATCGACAACCGCCGTGACCAGATAGCACCCTGCGTTGGTATACCGTATTTTCTCGATTAAACGCCTGCGGCGTTTATTTCAAATTGGCCCGATAGGGCCGGCGTATTTGATTCCAGGAGTTTTTTCAGGCCCTATGTTTCTAAGAAATGATTTTTATTCATTATTTTTGAAAGCTTTATAATTAGACATTATTTTTAAAGATATTAAATTTTAATAATTGTTTAAAGGGTTTATTTTCAAATAGAGCTTGGAGACCCGGCGTTTATTCGGGGCCCGGCGTTTAATCGAGAAAATACGGTAGTATTGGTTGAGGCACCATATTATTGCTATATTAATATAAGCTCTAAATGAAAAACTTTTGGGCTGAACATGTAATTAAGTTTCACTTCAGGTAGCCACCGTTTGTGAAAGTTGCTAAATAGTTGCATGGCAGCGCTTTTAACTCCTGGGTCTAATGTTCTTCTGTTGCGTTGCTTCGCTTTATAGTTTTTTTTTGTTCTTACCTTTGTCCAAGTTCTTGATTAGGTCAAGGCAAAACAGGTGAAAGCAAAATCTAAATGTTATCGTTGGATCTGTCTTCCGTGAATGTTAAAAAATATGACATATATATATTCTGTTGGGGTCCGGCGAAACAAGGGAAGGTGCCCCCCGCCAGAGCTTGCGGGGAGAGACAAGCGCCTCGCCGTCAGGGGACCCAAATGTATTAAAAATATCATAGTCATTATATAAATATTTTGTTTTTAAAACTGTTTTCCGGTGTGTTTTTGAGTTGATTTGGAAGCTATTAGGGGAAAAACGGTTTAAGTTCAAAACCGTCTCGAATAGACGTGTAATTAAATACGACTCATTTCCAAAAAAAGAATAAAAAAATTTATAATACTTAATTTATTAATAGGCGAACTTTATTGGGAAGGAGTTGTCGAAGCTGGGGTATTCCCCAAAAACGGCTCTGTGCCGTCCAATGAGATCGTGGTTTTGGGTTCCCATCTAGAACAGAATGGTATTTTGAACACAAAAAAAAAATATACGCCAAAACGGGGTGACTTGTTTCTAGAACGCGGTATCTTTTGAATGCAGTTCTTTCTAATGAATACCAGAAGCCCTTCCAATTACGCTGGTAAAAAGGGAATGTTATGCTTCTAACAATGCTTGTTTTTTGTCCGTATATGCTCAACTGTAATTATGCTCATTTTTTTTTTAATATGCTACTTTGGTTTCTTTGTTGTACTTTGAAAATAAAAAATATGCATCACTAAGTCCTAAAAATTTTTACGTGTACTTTTCTTCACCTAGCTTTAATCTAATGAAGTGAAAGCACTTTCTTTATTTTTACACCATATACACCTTGGTGTAAACAGTCATAAATTTCAGCGTTTTATTAAATTTTTACCGTACTGGTATTACAACTGCATATACATGATATATGGTCCCTTTTTCCCCCACTCCTTCCCCACCTTTCCTTCCCGCTTTTATTTCGCCCAATCTCCACAGAGAAAGAAGGAGAGCTTGTTTACGCTAATAAATTTTTAACTACTTCACGGGAGACGGTCACCCAGCCAACTCTCTCTGAAACGGGTACCTTCGGGACCGGCTCAACTCAGTTCGGATTTTAACGTCGTTTCAATTTTCCACTGAAGAAGGGACAAGAATTTGAACAAGGGTAAGAACTGGATAAAAAAATATGAAACAAAGCGAAGCAACGCAACAAAGAACTTTCCACCCGGATTTCATCAACATTTAACAACTCTCTCGAACGGTGGCTAACTGAAGTGAAACTTTATTAAAGTTCACCAAATTTTTCATTGAGGCTTATGTTAAAAGATAAAAATAGTGCCTCGACCAATATTTCGAAAAGGAGGGTGCTATCTACCTGCGATCAGGCGTTATTTTTCTCGCGGTGGGGGGTGCCTGATCGCAGGTTTGGTGCTATCTGGTCACGGTGGTTGTCGATTTCTGTGCCGGGTTACTCAAGTGTGTTAATTATCTGCTACCGCAGGACAGGGCCGAAATCTCAAGACGTGGTTCGCCGGGTCGTCTCCCCTGCTGCTAAGCTTTAAGTTGATTTAAAGCAAGTACTTCGTATTCCTGTTTACGCTGATCAGTTAGACTGGACTGTTTTCAATGCATGGAAAAGAACTGTCACTTCAAACGTGGAAATCAGTTACAAATGGCGCGTCAAGAAAATTGGATAACAGCTTCGCCGAGGGCTTAGGTTTTGTCGTAAATGAGGAAAACAGGATTTACAATGTATCAGCGAACACCACGGTAAGCAAGTCTATTTTTTATTTTACTCAGTTGAAGTTCACATGGGGAAAATTAACCTTTGCGTGGATTGTTTACATAATGTTGATAAGATCAAAATGTCACGGTCGGTTAAATAAGAATTTTAAGCAATTGAGATCTGAAGCTCGCACTAAATATTTCCTAGGAAATCCTTTTAGTATCGAAAGAAAATATTATCTTCTATACAATTCGGCCATTTATTTCCTTCGCTCTACTTAAATAAAGCGATAAGTTTGACCTATTTTGAATTAAATAAAGTGTGTCGATAAATTAATTATATTTTGTAGATAAAGGATCGAGAGTTACTAATTATGTTATTCTTATAAAATAGGTATTTTTCTTCAGGTGCTTTATTAGACGCGAAGCTAAAAATCGTAATTTGAGCTCCGAAAGCGTCAATTGCTGATTTTAGAAACGATCTTCTAAAAATATGTGATTTATTTCATATTGAGACCTACCATGGTAAGAGTATGAGCGAATCCATTTAAGGATTACACATATTTTGACCGTAGGAAACCTGTGCTCTTAACCAGTTCCCAGAGCCGTTTCCACTCTTGCTTACAGAACAGTTATTGGATTTACCATAGTCGTCATAAGTTTCTTCGGCCTTATCACCTGACCAACAAGCGTTATCGTAAACACCAAATGTTTCGTAGCCATACGTCTCAGCTTTATCTTTGCAATACTTAAACATATCGTTATTGCCTGAAACTCTGCTGACATCGTTATCGAAGGGTTTGGGTAATGCCCGAGGTCCGTTATTTAGGTAACAGCCAACGGCTGTCCATTCATCTAGATAAAGAAATGTTTGAAAACAATTTAATAGGCAATCTATTATCAAATGCACGCTAAAGGTATTAAATTGTTTATAAGTTTTTAGAAAGTTGCATTGGTACGCGACCATTGCTATGTTATTTTCTAAAAAAAATTTCCGCAAAGGTACAACACGAATTCAAATTGTCCGCTCATAGTTCACTTCTTTTACATGAAGTTGTCGGATGACGGGATGAACGGAGGTAAAATCAGAGATAACACAGCCTTCTTTATACTCTGACGTATACAGTTGCTGTTTACTTCACGCAAAAAAAATAAGAAACGCATTTGAAGAACGTCTGTAATTGCGGGTGTCTATAAGTCATAACTTAATTATTCATAACTAAATTATTAATATGAATTTCATAAAAAAAATCCGATACGTACGCGTCGCACTAAGTATTGGGACGGTTCTTTTTCTATTGGCGCTGACTTTATTTCCTATGTCACCTAGTTTAGTTT
Organism: Oculina patagonica; assembly: GCF_052425735.1. Classification (NCBI taxonomy): domain Eukaryota; kingdom Metazoa; phylum Cnidaria; class Anthozoa; order Scleractinia; family Oculinidae; genus Oculina; species Oculina patagonica. Next base: position 11,386,559 of record NC_135761.1, on the reverse strand, counting down.
AAGCGTCTTTTCCTCTGTTCTGGTCTCGTGACTTTCAAATATGGCAGTGACTTCAAATCCTAAGAACTCTTCAGTGGAATAAACATGTGCAAGCAGCTTATCTATGGGAGCTCTGGTTACCAAAATATGATGGTTAGAAGCCTTCCTTAGCAACAAATTGGTAGTAAAGGTTGACTCCCTTAAATCTTAGATTAGCCTTCTCCTTCGAATAACCGCGCCTGGTTTATATGACTTATTACCTTTGTCATTTTTCTGATATACATATACGGTGGAACTTTCCGCGATGCCGCTACTGTAGCCTCTCTTCTTTGCTCCTTTGCAATGTCCCGATGTTCCAAACTTGTCGTAGGAACTTCCTGCGTTTTCACCGGTCCAACAACATCTGTCGTCCATACCAAACAAGGTAATTCCTTCTTCGTCCGCCTTTTTCACGCAAGCTTGGTATCTCTTGCTAATGGAAGCTATGTTACCAACTCTTACAAAGTACGTGTCCAGTGCTCGGGATGTCATCTTATAACACCCGATTGGTTTCCACTCAGCTATTGGCCAAAAATTATAGAGCACTTTTAATTTAATCTTAGAAATACCTTAGATTTTTCTTCTATGGATATAAATGACAAAGCCATAGCTTTATGATAAACAAATATGTCTCCTGGGTGTTATAATTATAAGTAACAAACAAGACAACATCGTAATCCGTTTTAATCTTCTTCAATTTTTAGCCATCCGTACCTTCGTTTGTTTTTGCTGTGTTACTGAAATGCTCCTTCACTGTTTTAAAGGAAACCTCCTCTCTGACGACAAGTTGATGTTAAATTATTTAGAAGAATTTCTTAATTCCAAATTTTAAGAGACAAGGGGGAAATAGCATTTAATAGAAACAAAAAAGGAAAAGCTTTTCGCTTTTAAATTTCCCGCGCGCCGCCATTTTGGATTTTATGACGTGTAATGGTTGCCGCTATTGTTTGGAAGCAGAGAATCTTTTGAGTGGTACAATTGAGCAATCATTACACGTCTTAAAAGTCAGAATGGCGGCACGCCGGAATTTCAAAAACAATAATCTTTTCCACTTTTTGTTGCTATTAGATGTTGTTTCTCCCTTTTCCTGTAAAATGTGAAATTTAGGCATTATTACAAACAATTCAACGTCAACTTCTAGTAAGAGTGGAGGTTCCCTTTAAGCGGTAATTTTTAAAATGCACTAAGTTTTAAGTCTAAAATTGGCTAACATCCATGAAAAAGTTGTTTTAAAGCCAACTTTAGTAAAATCATCTTCCTCGATAGAAAAAAGAAAACACGCGATATTTACGTGCGCAACTCTGCGTGTTACATTCCTGAGTTTCCTCGTTTGGTCCAAGTACACTGCAATTTTTCCCTCCGGCTTTAGGTTCAGGTTTGTTACATTTGCGGGTCCTTTTCTGTGTTCCTCCTCCACATGTCTTGGTACATGTGCTCCACGCGCCCCACTTGCCATACCCACCATCCACTAAGTTTGGAAAAAACAACGGTAAAAACCCATAGCAATACACAACACTTTTCCTACACCCCACGTAAAGCACCTGAAATACAGTAAAACCCGCGAGTAAGAACCTAATATTTCCAGGTTAGCCGAAACAGGTTTCTACATACTGTGGAAATTAACGCAAATTTAGGCTATTTAGGTCCTTAATGGGTTCTTATATTCTGAAGAAAAAATTACATTGTTGCTAATAGAATTTTTAGTGGTATTCGGCCTTTTCCTTGTATCAAATTTGCATACCACATAAGTGTTTATGTAAAAATGAAGCACTAATCATCCAGAACATAACATTATATACATGTAACGTAATTCCTTGTCCAATTGACTTATCTTATTTTCCCAAAAGTAAACATTTTTAATCAATTTTAGAAAATAAGAACCTGTTTCCAAAAAGGGGGTCTAATTGGCAAATTTAGCCTAACAGGTTCTTAAATGTTTTAAATGTTTACTCGCAGGTTTTTACTGTATCGCAACACTTTTAAATTGGATGCTAGACCGTCACCGCAAGACCCCAGAACATTTTGTCAGGTTTCTATGGCAAATCGTCGGCGTGCATCCTTGGTGGAGGGAAAGTCTGGAAGAGTAAAAGAACGCTTTATATTTGTCTGGAGAACTGGTAAGAATTTCCAGCAAATGGATCAGTGTTTCAAAACCAAAGGTCACAGGACGGGTGTGCACCGTTTGAAAACTTTCTAGTGGTCATTTTTCACCGGAACAGCAGCGAATTTCATCGCGAAGCATGGTAATAATACGAAAAAGGAAAATTCCTTCAAAGTAAAACCGCCCTTTGAAGTTATTCCATGTTTTCCGAAACATTTCCAATGGTAAAGGACCGTACCATTTCATTTTTTACAAGAAAAACTTTTTTTTTCAGTGAGTGTTACCCATACAACAACGAACTGGAAAGGATTCAGTTCAGAACAAAATTCATTTCCAACACTCTGGTAAGTTCTGTCCATACGCCATATTTATTACACCCTTAATTAATAATTTTTATATGCTTTGTCTCTCCTTACCAGGACATTTTTTTGCTTTCGGTTTACATGATACTGTTTGGCTGTCCTTTCCTAGTTTGGAACAGTCCTCACCACCATTTTGTGGTTGTGGATTGTTGCACAATCTGTTACGCCTCATTGTGCCTTTTTTCTTTCCACAAGTTTTAGAGCACTCGCCCCACTCTCTCCATTCACCATAACCTCCATCGACTGCAAATGAATGAGGTGAAAACAAAAAGAAAGCAAATCCCGTTGACTAGTTCAATCTCTAATTATTTCCCTAAAGGTACTATGTAAGAAGGAAATCTATCCAAAAAAATCCACTTTTGCTTGACCATGACTGATCATAATCATCAAACTGAACGACTGATAAAACCAAAACATGATGTATCTTTTTTGGGAGGAAGGGTCGTATAATGTCAGGAGGTAAGTGAGCCTTGGGTGTACTACGAAAATCACTGAACTGTGGAATAGGCCCGAGTTTTCATGTCACTGCCCCGCCCACTTTCGTCTGAAAATTCCAACCGTCGCCTTGTCGCGTATAATTCACAGCTCGCTGATGCATCACGATCGTCGTTAAATAAAGCGTCGAATAAACGGTCGGTAGAAGAAAAACTCAATAAAAGCTCGGTTAAAAGAAGTGCCTGCCATTTACTTTAAGTGGTCGTGTCGAGATTTGGCGCTAATTTTATGTTTTGGTGCGAAAACAACAACAGTGTCAGCAAGGAGGCGCAGCACGTGAGCCACAGGAATTTCTGGAATTTGTCAACGAAAGTGGGCGGGATAGCGACATGAAAATTCGGGCCTATTCCACAGTCCGGTGACTTTCGTAGTATCGCTAATCAGTTTTGTTACGTGACTATAGCCGGGAACTATCCTCACCTATGCCTTCGACATTTTGTTCAACAACAACAACTTTATTACCAAAAAATACTTACATACAATGCTTTGAAAAAGAAAAATATATATATAATTACAAAAAACCCCCTAAATTTAATTAAACAGAATATGGTAACAACACTCAGAAAAACTAAAAAGCTTATCGAGCTGAGCGAAGTTACATTAAATTAATACTAAGGAGGTGGTTGGCAAGAAAGCTTAGTTCTTTAAATAGGGACCATGCCATGTCTCCACTGAACAACACAAAGAAACTTAATTAGTATAGATGTATTTTAAGTGTTACCTAAACTGGGTCTGTGTGAATTAACATTTATACAAGCTCAGATTCGATCTGATATCGCTTGCATTTAGCACAAAAGGGACCAAACTATACTTCACACCAAAATGTTACATGCTTTGTGGCGGTCGCTAGTTTTTTTAATTATTTTCCTTAAACCTGTACTTGTGCAGCTTGCCAAATGAAAACAACTGCACTTAGTTTGATTTGTATATTTTAAATCCCTGATTGTCACCTTCTGTAGAATTTCTTTTATTTAACTCTGAGCCTTCTTCCTTATCCCGAATTTTTATTCTGCCACAATCGCATCAAGCTACGTCACACTTAGCGTAAAACTTCCGAAAAGTGAAGGCGAGGGTGTAAATCCTTAATTAAAGCTATTAATCTTTATCCGCAAAGTAAAGCTACAGTCGCCTTGCTACTTCTACAGAAATAGAGCACGATAAGGTGAAATAATTTAAGGTTAGCTTGGGCCCTTCAAAAGAGGTCAAAATTCGAGGTTCTACTGTAGCTCATGCCTCTATAATATACTTGTGTACAACAACAACAACAACAACAACAACAGCAACAAGATTTACCAGGGCATCCGTTTGTATTACAGTCCTCTGTCTCAGTTGCTGGCCCGAGTTCCTTGCAATCTTTTCCGCCATGTTGTGGCACGGGATTGGTACATTGTCGATGACGGCTGCGTTTTCCTCCTCCACAGGATAAAGAACAATCTGACCACTCCTCCCATTCGGAGTAACCTCCATCGACTTAACAACGAATAAGAAGGAAAACGAGTAAGTATTCTAAGAAACATTTCATAAACAACATTTTATAGCTAATAAACACCTCTTCCTAGAGATTGTATTGCCATATATATTTTAAAATTAAAAATTATCACGGCACTAAACTTGATAGACCTTTGTTTGTCGCTAATCCTACACGGCATTATCTGGAATGTACTATTTTCTTTCATTTTCTTTACTGGTTTGTTGATATTTACGGATCGAGTACAGTAAAACCTCGTTCATACGAACGTCGACAGGACCACGCAAAATGTCCTCAGGGTACACAGTAATAAGATGTCCTTGTTGGGTATAACCTACGAACAAAATCCATTGTCCGTAAAAACGACGTGTCCTCATTTAGAGGACGTCCGTGAGGCGTAATTTTACTTGATTTATTTTAATTTATTTTAGGTAATGTAAAGGAATCTTACTGCCACACGGTTTCTCGTTGCATTTTCTGGTGGAAGAACTTGGTCCCAGTTCACTGCAATCCTTTCCACCATTTGCAGGTGGCGGATTTGTGCACGTTCGATCTCGTGTTTGCACCCCACCCCCGCAAGTCTTTGAACAGTCGCCGTATGGTCCCCAGGAAGAATAACCACCATCAACTGTCAATGCAGTGGGTAAAATCTCAGTTGCTTTAGTTAATGTATTACGCTAAGCTCATACATGAGTTCCTGAATTAACAGGGAATAAAAATGAAAAAAAAATGCCTCTAAAATTTACAGTGTGCTACATTAATCCGCCTAAAACTCGAAAAAAGACATACTAGTGTGATTGTGTCATCCTGGGCATCAAAGCAACCTAGGATTAACATAGGTTTCAAATGATGACCTGTTTAGCATCGAATTGGCCTCTTTGTACGTCGGAAGGTTGATCAGCTATACAAGCGTATTCTTCCCACTTACCACCCCTCTAAAAAAATTTGGGAAGAATTAAAACACAGTTGTTTCAATCCAGGTGAATGCTATATCAAATGATAAAAGGGGCTTACCAGAGCAGCTATTTGTGTTGCATTCTATCGTTTGGGTTGAGGGTCCTAGATCTGAGCAATCTTTTCCACCATGTTGTGGGGAACGATTATCACATTTCCTGCTTCTAGCCCGCCGTCCGCCTCCACATGTGGCAGAACAATTGCTCCAACTTTCCCATTCGCCATAATCACCATCAACTAAGAGCAATAGCAACGGAAATAAGGAATTATTGGTTAGGTGATGTTTATAATTTTGAATAAAGACACAATATTTAGCATCAAATGCAGAACGACAGAATGGAAGAACTGTAAGAAAGGACGAAAAGAAGGAAGGAAGGAAGGAAGGAAGGAAGGAAGGAAGGAAGGAAGGAAGGAAGGAAGGAGGGAAGGAAGGGATACGTTTTAAACAACGTCAAAGAGGCGCTTACTCGGGCAGCTATTAGTGTTGCATTCTATCGTTTGGGTTGAGGGTCCTAGATCTGAGCAATCTTTTCCACCATGTTGTGGGGAAGGATTATCACATTTTCTGCTCCTAGCCCGCCGTCCGCCTCCACACGTGGCAGAACAATTGCTCCAACTTTCCCATTCGCCATAAGCACCATCAACTAAGAGAAATAGCAATGGAAATAAGGAATTATTGGTTAGGTGATGTTTATAATTTTAAATAAAGACACAATATTTAGCATCAAATGCAGAACGACAGAATGGAAGAAATTAAGGAAGGACGGGAAAAAGGAACGAAAGAAGAAAGGAAGGGATATGTTTTGACCAACGTTAAAGAGGCGCTTACCAGGGCAGCTATTAGTGTTGCATTCTAAAGAGGGGGGGGGGGGGGGGAGGTGTCTCTAAGGAAAATGTTGGTTCAATCATCACTGCCAGTATGACGTCACGCTTCGCATGAGTGATATTAAAGATGGCGGGCAAAGCGTCAATCGAGAAACGAGTTAGGAATGTGGCATTTTCTTCCGTTACCTTCCTTCATTTACTCAAGTCGATGATGCAGAGATGTTTGCGAATGCAACCGTCTCTCTTCCGGTATTTTTTGGTAGACCAGACGTTATATTCATTTTTTAAAATCAACTTAAGCACGCTTCCAAAGGATAGAATGTTCGAGGAAATCTGTCAACAGGTCGCGCTTTCGAGGGTCTCTTCACAGCGAATTTAATTTTCATTGTAACATAAATAGGAGGTATGGCACAGGATATGCGGTTCTTGATGTACGTGGAGTATCAGACTTTCAGCATTTGTGGATCTTCATATCTTTCCCATTAACTGATAAAAATCAAAGCAATCAAGAAGAAAAAGGCGCTGCACGGGTAACTTCCGAGCTGGTCACCCATCCGAGTATTAACCCCGCCCGACAGGGCTTAACTTCGGCCAGG